>NC_064641.1:604761406-605969322 GCF_023864345.2 Schistocerca serialis cubense | reverse complement strand
TTTGCCTACCCTAGAGATTCGATATATCAAGGTTTGATTGTACCACATTATCCCCATTCTGGTAAAAACATTGTTCCCTTCATCGAATTCAACAACGCCGACTTTAAACATAGATTACTTAGAGTCTAATTTTCTACAAAACTACATTTTTACAAATATTCTAATTTGTTCCTTTTCAGGTTAAATATTGCGAAGAGTGAAAAACTTGTTACGCGTTTCCCATGTAATGTTGCCACTTTATAACAAATAAATAAGGGGTATGCGCCACTGACTGCACAGCAAGAAAAATGACATACACCACGTTTCATTAACGTACTTTAATTATCAAAGAAATGATGCATACACATAAAATCAAATTTGTTTTCGAACATATTATTCGAAAATTTCTTCGGAGATACTTCGAACACAATTACTGTCCACGAGATTTCTCAGTGACAGGCCTGTACACTCCTCACCGTCAGATGACATATTGGGTAGTTGCGATCGATTTTCAATTTGCAAAGGATTAACTGCATCACATGTTCAGGGCTTCTTCGTAGATACCTCCACCACCCTGAAAAAGATAGCAAAAATATTAGTCCTTGTAAGGCAACTTGAAAGAAAAAGAGCTTAAATGTCTCGATAAAAACTTAATTGAAAGAGCTGTCTGTTAACAAGCATATTTTTGCCCAGAGATTTGCGGAACATTTGTTATTCATCTTACAGAGTAGATGTCGGAGCATGAGGTCAGTCTCTTTTCGTATTCTCTTACAGTGTTGCTTACTAGAACGAATCTCAGGCGTTGTAACTTTTGAACGTTACTGTCAAAATGACAATAGCTTTCATTTTTATGTATCACGTACGTCCGCTCTTGGCAGCTTCGCAGTTGATTCAGATGGAAGAACGAGGACGTTTCTTTGGTGTCAACAAGAGCGCTGACAGTAGTAGTCATTCATTTAAAGTAAATACGGCTCATAGGCAACTTGAGCAGATGAAAGTCTCGTGGCATTTGTAATGGTCAGTAAATTAGAGGTGTTAACAAATATTTAATTTTTCATTCTTTTCATTCTCAGTTAGATATATAATTTATTTTGAAACATTTCACATATGCATCAATTTTTTTAACGTCAGTGCAAAATTATAGTTTTATTTATTTGGTTATTACTTTTATTACTTTTTATTTTACATTTACAGCTCTTTACCAAACAAAAAGATATGCAAATGATAAAACTTGTAATATGGAAGGCAATATTCCTTTATAAAAAAAATTAACATGTGAGAGAGAATGAGAGACCGAGAGAAAAAGAGAGCTACACTACGTAGATCAGAGATATTGTTTGTTGTTGAACATGGAGGCGCACAGTCTGCATCGAGTGTCAGTGGCCAGCGATGTGTGCAAATGACGGTACGTTGTAATACGGTGTTCACCACAAAAGAAATGTGGTTCATTGTGGGTGAAGTGGCACTGTATTAAAAGATGTGTAATACCATATACTATTAGCCATAACATTACACAAAAGGCACTGTGAGAGAGTGCCAATACGCTACTTTTACGTCAGCTGCTACCAAATCCGTAAGTCCAACACCACAGGTGAGTTATACAACTTTATGAAGTGCGCTCCCGACCTTTCTTAAAGTTTCAAAAGCAAACTGTTCTCAGTGGTGTCAGAATGTTAATGACTAACGCAACATAAAAAATTACATGTCTTGTGAAAAACTTAACCTGGTCGAAAGAACTCGTCCTGTTACATTGATGTGAAATTGTTGCATTGTACAGTGCTATTTAGATTCATTAATGCTAGGTGGACCACAAAATTCATTTTAAAAGATTATGTTTTCGCTTCACAAAATAGTTTGATAACATCACGTTCTGAAAAATAACACAGTCTTTCTCAGTATCGTATCAGCTACCCGCAATTTTGATAGACATTTTGTTTTCAGCTACTGCATTATACGTTTGTGCTCGGTTGAATGTAACGTAGTGTAGATGAATGTGTGTGTCAGTGCGTGTGAGTGAATGCTTTTCTCTGGGTGTGCTAAGTTATTCATTATGTTAACGCAGAGCAGAAAATTCTTCTTGCAAATCATTAGTCATACCTCCGCCAACCTTCAACATATTATAAGATTTCATCGAATTATTTCATTTCTAAAAACATACACATGAAGGTGTGGTGCTCGTACAACGCGTGTCTGAAAATTTTGTATTGTATCGCGATATTGGATGCCCAATCAGCTTATGGTCAAAATTCCTCAGTAGTTTCAGAATAAAATGGAGTGGAATAATTTATCAATTCCTTAATAGAATGGGTGTTCACACGGTAAAACTCGGCAGCCTCTTTGCACGTTCCAATGCAATAAAATACTCAGAGGCTATTAGCAAACTCTTTTAAGCTCTCTTCCAGTACATCATGTTTAGGGGATTGATTGGTGCCCACTAGCCAAAGCTATGCCACAGAGTCCACCGTGAAATTACCTTTGTTTCACCTTCGACGTGTCAGACTTCGTGGACGACAATTCGTCATCGTTACTTGTGAGTTGCGGCACCACACGCATTCCGATTGCTTCCGTGTGCCATTCCAGAAACTGATAACTAGACAAAGTATTTGAAATTCATGTATGTACCTCTCTTGTATAGTGACCTCTTCGTATAGCTTAACACTCAGCGCGCTAACTTGCCAGATGATCGTTGGTCTTGTGCACCAATTAGCCAGCGTATGGCTGTTTTCCAAGATCGTTTAGGCAAATTCTGGGGTGGTTCGCAATCTCCGTTTCTGAAACTTCGACGCAGCAACAGTCAAATAGTATAACACACAGACGGAAGTTACATATTTCATAGACTGATGGCGCACACGACTTGCCTCGACAATGACGACAGAAGGCCATCCGGCCATTTGACAAAATATGAAAACAGCTCAGCAGCGCCGAATATCCTATGATTTTTATTGTTAATGGTGAGCGTTGGACCTGGGGTTCCCAGATGCAGGAATGTAAATAATGTTGCGAGCATTTGGTGATGAATTCAGTATCCTACTATATAAGTATGTAGTAGTGTGACGTATGGAAATTTGGATCGGTCCGGGATGTGTGCACGGACAGCCGAAGTTGGAAAGGCGACCGCTCGCAAAAGTGGTTCAAATGGTTCAAATGGCTCTGAGCACTATGGGACTCAACTGCTGTGGACATCAGTCCCCTAGAACTTAGAACTACTTAAACCTAACTAACCTAAGGACATCACACACATCCATGCCCGAGGCAGGATTCGAACCTGCGACCGTAGCAGTCGCACGGTTCCGGACTGCGCGCCTAGAACCGCGAGATCACCGCGGCCGGCCGCAAAAGTGGGAAATCCGCGTTAGAAAGTACTGACACGGAACAAATTTGTATATGTTTTTATAGGGTAGTAGATCTGAACCTAATAATGTATACGTCAAGGTATTCGCATGCAGCGAATTAATTTCGAATTATTTCGTGCAGTCGTGAATCGTCGGTAGTGTCTGTTCTTTCAGACATGGACGTAAGAAAAATGACACAGTTGTAAGGCTCACTTACATTAGCTCATTTTTGTCCTAAGGTTTATACTGCATATATTGTGGCACTCCTCACACATCATAAGAGGTTAGAGACCTCGAAACAATTTTTTCCATCAATGGCTGTACCAAAATGCGCAACTATTTCTTGTATGATAAGTACAATCACGTCTTGTACAATGATACTGAAGTAGCTTAGTCTGATTTCTGTAATGGACCCATGCATCTTTTTGAAGATATTCAAAAGCTTTTCAGGCGATATTTGCGGAAGAAAACATACTCACTGTTGATATATGCAAAGAAAATTTTACAACAGCGGGTAAATATGCTGAATATCAGTGTCAAAGTTAAGAAAATTGTTTGCTTTGTGTGAAACGAACATTGGTATGCGATATTAACGACGAATAGGAAAAAATACCATGTCAACGGCCTTGTTATTCCATATGTATGGGGTTCCATTTGATATGCATTGTTATGACCTCTACACAGATAAAAAGATTAGTGTGAATCGTGTTTCCATATGTTGAATATTATTTACAACCTTACACTTAATGATGTCACATGGAAGTATATATGCCGTGAATAATGACTCAAATTCTCAAACTAATGGAAAAAATTTACGCAGGTCTCAGGCAGTCAATCGGTAGATGTTGGAAAATTCGTCAAAAACCTTGTAATTACACAACATTTTCGCACAACATCAATTATGGCAAATAGTATTTATAACGTCAAACATCAGATAAATTTTGCTATCTATTTTACCATCGCGTACTTTGTTAGCTAATCTGTACAAAGATTCTGCGTTTTATTACATTTTTTTTTAAATTTTGTATTCGGACACGAAACCGATTCAGCGACCTCATACACATATATAGGCAAAAATATTCATGTTTGTGAAATTTTGGCATTAGCAGCAGACGATTCATAAAAATTAATATAGCACAAAAGTGCATTCATTAAAAATAAGAATCCACTGTAACATGTACTGTATTTATTTGTTTTAAAAACATGTAAAAAAAGTCTTGACATTTGTGAGTAGGTCACGTCAAATTCACAGCTTCCAGTAATGGTCCTTTGTACAAGAATGTGAATAGTTATAAGTAAGGAATACCTTGCCATGTCCTAAGGAAGGATGTAACATGTTATTCACAGACACATGTTCCTATCGCTTTAACGTTGCAATGAATATATCGCAATAATCGGCTGGAAACCTGATTATAAAGTTGTGATTGAAATGAGAGTTGCATTTAAGAACATAGTTAATTCGTGCAGAGAAAATATTAAATATAGCCTTGGAGTGAGCTAAAAGTCTCGACATTAATGTCACTGTATGAACTGGGATAAGTCAATGTTCACGTGGAATCAGAATAGTGACTACTCTGTATCCCAGGTCTGCTTATTAAATACGCAAGGAACTCAATTTTTTAAGACAATCGAAGGACTCTGTCCCTTAATTATCTGTTTTTTCTAGTCTCTAAGGTTATCATGAGATCCCTCTTCATCTATCATGTTATACAACTTATATTTATGATGTTGCAATATGCACTATTACGCACTTGTATTAGTTTGTAAAACTACCTCAGACTAGACTAGAAGAAATAATAAAACATTTATTAGCACTGTATGTCGTTGATGTCGTCGGCAAAACGCCATTAGCGTGGTACAGCTAACGTGATTTGTGTGCTATGCGAAACTTGCCACCCCTGCTCCCAGTATGTCTCAGTGAAGTTGCTAAGGAAGAAGTGCGTGAACAGTCTACCAAGACGCTCTCAATTCAGTCACGTATCTACTCTAGTATACTGTAATGCACGTTGTTTGTCCTTTTACAGTATCAGTTGCATCTACGCGTCCTAGATGTGTAGTGCCTTTATAAAGCTTGCGTGCATTTTGCGTACTCACCGTATAGTGACTAATACATCGTCGATAGTCAGATCTTTGTGAATTGTATGAAACAGTTTCTTCACTCATTTTGATTCACAAAACAGAGCAGACCAACAGAGACCGGAGGGTAATACGCAACAAAGTGAACTGCAGACCGGTACCTAGGTTAGCCAGAAGCAAGTTGGTGACGTGACTAGGCACAGTCACGTAGCAGGTAAAAGGCAATACTCATAACTACCCCGAGGTACAAGCATGGCAACTGACTGCGGAAAATGCCTTCGAGAGTAGCTGCAACGGCTTGTTGACATCAGTAAATTCGAATACGGTGCAAAGAAGAAAGGAGTGGGTGACCGGCGTATGCTTCATCGCGAACGTCTTTAGTCAGCGTATTCATGCATGCGCACTACGATAGTCGTCTCTCAGCCTCCAAGATTTTCAGCGAGCTGTCTGCCAACGCGATGCATCTCTGGAGTAGGAGCTACCGCAAGGCATACCTTGGTGGTGGTTGGGGGGGGGGGGGGGGGGACGAGCTGTGACGGGCTTCGGCCAATCAGAATGTTGGGCGATACATTTTAGTTTGGAAGCCTCATGGCCACAGCACAAAGGAACACTCTTATTCCGATCCTGCCACCATGACATCAGAACGTTCCGATTTGCTTCGTAGTTGGTACAGAAATAATGAGAAGTAACAGGAATGGGAATAGAAGGAAGCTTAACGTCAAAATCGTAGAGCAGGTTAAAGAATTCTGCTACCTGGGAAGCAAATTAACCATGACGGGCGGAGAATGGAGGACATAAAAAGTCGACTTGCACAGGCAAAAGGCGTTCCTGGCCAAGATAAACCTATTAGTAGCCAACAAAGGCTTCAGTTATGAGTAAGAAATTTCTGGAAATGTACAGTTGGATCACAGCATTGTATGGTAGTGAAACATGCACTGGGGAAAAACCGGAACAGAAGAACATCGAAGCACTTGAGATGTAATGCTACAGGAGAATGTTGAAAATTAAATGGCCTGATAAGGTAAGCTATGAGGAATCTTACTGCAGAATCGGGGAAGAAAGGAACCTATGGAAAACTCTGAGAATAAGAACAGACAGGATGACAAGACATGTGTTAAAACATCAGGGAACAATCTCCATGGTACTCATGACTCATGACGTGAAAAGACATAGATGCCCGTGATAGTGAAATGGGCACATTCAACCGACTTTGGTCTTGATTATGGTGAGACTATTGCTAGCTCTTTCGTTATTGTAAATTACATGGCCTTCATGGAGAACTAGGTTTCTTTTCAGAACACATTTTGTAGTCGTTTATGGCATGGGGAATGTTAGGTCTTCGTTCGCGCTCTCAGCTTCTTTAGAATATGTGAGAATAAGTATCCACTTCTAATTTAACCATCCAAAGTGAAAAGGGACATATTTTAATGCTCTTACACCCGTTTCAGGAAGTAATAAGAATATATTTTAATCTTCGTTTGTCCATCGTTTCATTTGGGGGTGTAAAAGCATATGATGGTTTGTACTATTGTGTTTATCCACTAAGTATGTTATCTTTTATATTAACTTTCATAATTATATTACATTTGAGTACGGTAGGGATATTAAGAATTTATTATCCGACTCCCTGGTTTATGTTTAATGAATATTCCCATGTGTTCCATACCTCCAGACATGTTCCTTCCCAATTGTAATTAAAGGTGGGGTGAAAGAGCGCACATTAAGCAATGATCATAAGTATTTCACTCTGAAAGATAAGTCCACGTCGCTGTCGATCTTCGAGACACGTGCCGGCACCGAAGTTCAAGATTATTTGGCCATCGTAGGACAGAGATGGCAGCAACATTTGCTTTGCATGAGCTGAATCTGTTAAGATACAAAAGATATACATACAGAATCAGTAGATGCATAGGGACTCATATTGTAGATTCCAATATCAGTTTTGTCTTACCAGAGGTCGAAAATACCGCTACAGTTGTAAGGTTCTTTCATTATCACACGATAGGTTTCGGACTCTTATACGCCCATCTTCAGGTATCGTAACTTAGTGCTGTGAACCCCCAATCGCCGTGGTGGACATGTGCAAGGCGTGGTGTGCTACCTACGAGCGCAGAGCATGACTCCATGCGGTATTTTCAGCCTCTGGTATAAGTTCAGTTGCCGATGTTCCTCCGAAAGGATTGTTTGTAGTTTTGCCTTAGTTAAATCCAGTTAACTTTCCCGTCTTCCGTTGCGCTTTGCGAAAGCACTTGCCACTCTAAAGCTTTAGCTATCGCAGTCAGACTGTGGTTATTTACATGTGGGTCAGGCTTGATGTAAAGAGGTGACATTTTGACCATAAAATCAAGGACTACAGTTTCACGTAAACCCGCAGCTTAAAGTTAATTAAAGGAGGGCAAGCGCTCAAGTATTAACGGAAAAGACAGCGTGTGAAAAATAAAAGTGGCTCAGAGAACAGAGTTCCAAGGTGCAAAAACACAGCAGAGGAAAGGAAATACAGTGCTAACCTGAGTGTAGCAGATGCTGAAAGTGACCACCATTCATGTCTTCGCGCTTTTGGGCCCTTGTCAGCAAGTGGCTGAGGGTGCATCCAAGCTGGACTGCAGGAGTTACTCCAGTCCCATCCGAAATGTTCTGCTGTAATTCTTAAAGACTATGAGTGTTGTTGCGATTCACCTTAGACTAGAGGGCTCCCCACACAAAATATTCGCACACTGATAAATCAGGTCACCTGTGTGGCTAGCTAGGGCCGTGACCAGACGGACGATTGCAAACAACTCTGTCAGGCGTGAAGACTGTGTAAATGTGCTCCAAGGTTTGGTCCGTTGCATGGGCAGTTGCTCTATCCTGTTGGAAGTAACTGTAAGTCTTTTCCTCCTACGTTAATGCTGCCACAAATGGTCTGGGTCACTTTTATTTGCCCCATCCCGGATTACGAAACGAGCTAGCAGAACGCTGAAGCTGAGTTAAGTCGATGGTGTTCAAATTACAGCAGAAGGGACACAAGCTGACTGTAGTGAAGTTCAAATATCTTCGCGAAAGGAGAAGAGGAAGCAAAGTGCACGCAATAAATACTTCGTTGCCAATATCGATAAATGTGTTATTAGGCTGTAGCTTCTGCGATATTACGAAGAAGCTAAAAAGTTATTAGCAGTCAGAAAATAGATTTTTAAATACTTCTACTAATTGAAAGCTGACTACAGACACTATGGCCACACAAATAAAGAATTGACAGCTCTTATCACGCGAAACTAGGCTTGCAAAAAACTGAGGAAAATTGTTGTCTGTATGACCGGTTTTTAAAAGGTGCCAGAACATAATGACTAAAATAGACATATTAAATTACATTTTTACTAAAAGTGAAGTAGTGGAATTAATGAGGCCATTGGCTTATTCAGATGAAACGTGGTCAGGGCAGTTTACACAAGCCACATACAATTTGGCAGCTCCCCACCCCACACGCTCTTCCAGAAATTAGCTGCTTTCCCTTGTGATCTCGGTAAAACCTCAGTCTAAACCATTGGCTCTTGCCCGCGTCTGGTACCCCTCTTACCTTGTCGCCCAATATGTCGCTTGTGTCGCTTGGGTCATAAACGGGCCCTGTGATTTGTGCACATCACATTGTGAGCAAGATAACCTCACCGACAACTCTACATTGCATGCTTATGGTGTCTGGCTTGAAACCCAGTGTTACGGCTCTGTCCGAGTGGGCGCTATTGAGTCAGGGGCTACAGTCGATGTGCATGGCAACTGCGTTTACTGAGAAGTGACGCAACTCACTTGGTGACACTGGACACGCAGCGCCCCTTGCGTTCGACGTAGCCGAGCGGGCAGTTGGCTCTGCTGGGGATGTCTCCGCCGGCCGACACTAGCGCCACGGCCACCGTGGCGACGAGCAGCGCAAACAGCAGCAGGGCGAACGTGGTGCGAGCCATGGCGTCCCAGATAAAACTGGAGCCGAATCGGAATCGCGCCTGCTCGTCAAGTGTTATCCGCATGCGGTTCAACAGGTCGCGGACATGTGTGGGTCGCGGCTCATAGATAAGTAGTAGAGCGGTCAGTCGTAGACGAAAGATTCTCGGAAAGGGGGATTGACTGTTTACTTCACGTGCAGTGGCGAAGCGTCCATTAAGGCTCTAAGGCTGACCCTACCCAAAAAATACCAGAATAATTCATCCAAACTGAATTTAATCCTATCTGATCACGTATCCTCGTAAGTGCTTTCAAATATTTTCCGTTTTAACTTCGTATATGTACCCGTCAGAATAACGCATCACTCCTCTAGCTTTGCAGTGAAGAAGCAGCTCGCGATACCGTTACGGTCGCAGGTTCGAATCCTGCCTCGGGCATGGATGTGTGTGATGTCCTTAGGTTAGTTAGGTTTAAGTAGTCCTAAGCTCTAGGGGGCTGATGACCTCAGATGTTAAGTCCCATAGTGCTCGGAGTCACTTGAATCATTTGAGAAACTATTAACTCTTAATTTAATTTTTTTATTTAAGACACAAAGAACAAGAAAACATTCATAATTCATAGAAAATAAATGTACTGCATCATTAGATGTTTCTGCAAGAGGCTAGGAATTAAAGTATATATTTTCATTGTTCCTCAGATTAACATTTAGTAGCCTTATCTTTTGCAAACGTTACTAGTTGCCTAGTGTGTCTTTAGGTTTCCATATCAACAGTACTAAACATGCTTATGGTGAAACATGGCATATGAATTTTGTAGGTAAAATGTAGTAAGTATTGGTAATGATAACTGATTAGTGAAGTATGTTTCGTGTGCCCTGTCACGTGTGAGGCGTCGTCTTCAATTTGTCTTGCCATTGTGTTGTCGGAAGGAAAACTGTAAGTTGTCTAATATATAACTCATTATCTTGTAACCCACGGTATTGCTGACTACCTTAGGCTGCACTGTTCTTTCGTCTTTCTATGGCAGATAAACTCCAGGTGAAAGAACGAAAGCCGACGCCAAGACTGTTAAAAATCGTATGGAGAATTTGTAATTCGTTTCGAACACAATGGTACTATTCAAAACCGTGGCTAAGTTGGAGCGTTGTGAGAGAAAACGTTTTTGTTTTCACTATGTACTATTTGGAATGGGTAATCACGGTTTTGAATGATGTAAGTGGGGAGTAGTCGAGGAGAGTCTTCAAAATGTTCTTTCGAATGATAAAAAACAAGAATGTTTCATTTCAGATATCACAGCAACTACAATCAGCTATGTACAGTAAGAATTGCCCATGATCTGTCACAAGCAACTCGCCTGGAAGCTTTGAAACGTAACGAGATAGTTGATCGAAACAGAAGTCTAAGGAACAGACTTATTTCGACTGACTGCTTTTCAGTACGGCAAGAGTTGGTTCTTCGAGGACATGACGAATCTGAAGTGTCAGTATATAATGGAAATAATTTGGAACATTTGGATTTCTTGGCAGAAGAAAGATTATTTAGCGTACTATGGAATGACGAAATAAATTTCGGGTGCACAGCCTGGTATAAGTGTGCATGAGTGTCCTATGCACACTCATACCAGGCTGTTCACCCGAGATTTATTTCATCATAAAATACGCCTGGAGAAATTGAAAAATCACATCCTATGGAATATTTAAAGGCATTTCCTCTTATACACAGAAAGAATTAATAGCTCGTATTACGGATGTTGTTAAGGAACGAAGTTCATGTTGTCTCCACTAGAAGTCAAATGAGTGTAATTGTTTGCTCTGCAAATAACGAATCAGGAGAAATACAAGAGGGATTCGTAGAGTTTTATGACGTATCCAAAGGCCGGGGCACACAAGTCATAGCCACTGTATTGTTGCAAGTGCTAAGTAGTTGGAATACTGATAAAAATAAATTAGTATCGCAAACATACGACAGCAAGGAAAAATTATGGAGTCCATTCTATTGTGAAACAAGCGTTTCCTCATATTTTCTTTGTCCACTGCTACGCACATTAAGTTGAACCAGGTCGTCCTCTATGCCTGTAAAAAAGTTAAGCAAGTATATATTTTTGTGGTAAATCTACAGTATTTCGCGCATTTTTTTTTCCTTTCTAGAAAAGAAGTGAACTTCTGAAGGGAAGGGGATTTAAACTACCAAGTCCTTGTGAAACAAGAGGGAAGCTTTCATTCATGCGCAGTACAGACCATTATTCTTCACTATAAAAACCTGAGATCAGCATTTAATGATGGGATAAACAATGTAGAGTTGGATGATAATTCTTTTCATCAAGCAATTGGACTAAATAGTATACTGTGTGATCAAACTTCTACTTTTTCTACTGCAGCTGCATAGTTCTATTTTCCAGGATACAGGTATCTTGTTTGCCATCCTGCAAAGTAAAACTGTTGTTATAAGACGCTGTAAGCTAGAAATTGAAAACCGCATTAAGGCTGTTGAAAGAATAAGACGTGTGGAATTTATTTTGAAATTCACACCGGAAGCTAAGAGCCTAGCAAGCTTAGCAAGAGTGTCTGAAATTAATTTTAACGAAACAGAAGCAAGTATTCAAGAATTGAGAAGGATAGCTTTTGTAATAATTGGCACAGTAGTAGTAAACATGGGAAATAGATTCCAGGACTTTCATGAAACAGTTTTTATCGAACTTGTAAATGAGAAAAAGTTCTCAGGCCAAACAATTTCCCGATACGTAAAGCTGAAAAACTACTCAAAATATATACTTTCTATGACAGTGAAAAACTGAAACAAGAACTCATGTTTATTCACAGCAGTGAGGACAAACATCTACAGCCTCAGGACCTCATTAAACCCACTATAAACATTGGATTAAAAAACTTGTCCTCTGAATGTGTAAAATTACTGTCGTTGGTTCTCGCAATTCCAGCAACCACCGCGTCTTACGAAAGAAGCATGAGTACATTAAAACGCGTTAAAACCTATCTTCGCAAGACACTGACAAATGACAAACTGTCAAACTTGGAAATTTTGGCTATACAGAAGGGATCTGTGAAATCTTCAACCACACGACAGGAGTTCATATCTCATGTTATCGATGTTTGCGCCCAGAAAAAGGACAGGAGGATAGAACTAATTTATGAAAAGATGCAACGGTGAGGTACAATGTGTTATACTGGTATTTTTATCAATGTGTAGGTGTTTAATATTTTTATGTATTTATTTACAACAATTTCTGCAGTAGTTTCTATCTTAGTAGAAATATGTAACTAAGTGACTTTTGGAGTGTGTCTATTATACACATTTTCGCTTTAAGATTTTTTCTTTATTCGAAATTCGTAATTCTCAGCCTACATTTCGCCCCAGTTCACGTGTCGCCTTAGGGCAGCCATTGTAAAGAACGTGTCTGAGGGAATTTTACACAAATTTCCCCATTTATCTTTTCTATTTAATTCTCATACAGTACCCAGCTGTAAAACCTAAGTCCAAATCCCTGGGAAATAATACAGTGAAATTTCGTCAGTTACACTGCACTACCATTTGTAAAAGCTCATCACAATATACAATTACTCGGGCTTAGGCAATGAACTTCCGTCAAGAGAATAAACACAAGAGCAGTGTGACAACGACGCACGTGCAAGCGGCTGCCTTGAAAGTGTCGAAACGGTACAACTGTACTGTTGCTCCAAAAAGTAAGTCCAGCTTCCGACTCCACTGACTGCGGACAAAAGTCCACGAGGCGCTCCAGCGCCGCCTATTTCAAATCTAGGAAACCATACCATGCTGTTCAAACTCATCACTTGTTACAAAAAAATGGTTCTGAGCACTATGGGACTTAACATCTGAGGTCATCAGTCCCCTAGAACTACTTAAACCTAACTAACCTAAGGACATCACACACATCCATGCCCGAGGTAGGATTCGAACCTGCGACCGTAGCAGTCGCGCGGTTCCAGACTGAAGCGCCTAGAACCGCTCTGCCACTCCGGCCGGCCTCAGCAAGACATCCAACAACTGTTATCAACGATGCTAAGCCGAGTATCTGCTTGCATAAGGACCAGAGGTGGACCAACGCATTATTGACTTGCTCAGTTTGTGGAGTTCTTTCTCATCCAGTTTTCCTAAAATTGCGATCATTTGCTTGTACATGTACATGAACATCACTTGCCTGTTGTTTGAGAAGCTGCCCTCGGCACCGAACGCTGAAAATCATAACACAGATTCTATCTCCAGTTGTGCCAGGACAGCGGGTCTGTTTTTAACGAGCTGTGTGTGGTGGGCACGTACATGCCACTTTTGGCAGTGACCCAGAAGAAGTCCATTGTGGACAGAACGGCAGAAAGCAAGACTTCGTTGGAATACACAGACCAATGTAGATAACATCTGAGAGTTCAGTGGGGAACTGAAAGTTAGGAGCCCTTTGAAGTGTATGGGACACCCACCATCGAGCTCAGTTGATGCAATGTGAAAAGCACTACGATTGGGTAATATAAATAATTTAAAAATGGGAGAGAGAAGCACAGCGGTCCATCCTCATTGGCCGCAAACAGAGAATAGAAGAGACCAGGACAGTTTTTTCACCGTAAAATGTTACGAGTCTTGTTACTGGTTAACCACTTGAAATGGGAATAAGGGAAGGAAGCCAGGGTCTTTCAAGACAACTTTTCACTGGTCATCGCCTAGAATATCTATCGTCCAGCCAATCAACGTTATGAGACGATAGAGAAAACGCCGAAGCAGATGGCACATAATTACTGTTTGGACAAACCAGGAGCCATCACAGGACGATATCTTCGATCTAGCGTCTCCCCAGCCAGGCGCCTCTTCAATCAGACTACTTGATTAGGAGGCTACTTAGGAACTTTCCCGGCTTTTGATCTTAGGTGCAGGTGCAAACTATTGATACGAGACCAGTGACTGAATTTGCAGCCACTTCAGCCGCCCTCTGAAGATCAATATGGCGAGATCAAGCCGCAGCAGCGAGAAAAACTGTAGGGAAAATCGAATCATTTTTATCGAGATTCAGTAATTTCATGATTCATTCTGAACACTTGTTTGCAGTTTAAGTTTCAATACGCTTTCAACTCCATCCATGGACGCAAGCGCTTTTTAATCTTCAAACACTAATCCTTCTGCAATCACAGTACGGATTCCTCGGGTATAATTGTTTTTATCCTGATACCCATTCTGTTGAATCGTGTTCCAGATCCTTTGTTAAGACTTGCCAAGGCATTAACCTATCATAGTCAATGTTGGTCAAACCATTTATCGTGCATTTTAATGCAATTGACTGGGTTAATTGGGTTTCTTCTTTAGTTTCGTAGAATACGAATTCCTTGATAGTTATTTTGGAGAGCAATGATTTAATTATGTGAGATAAATAGGGCCACTTTCATATGTCTAATTAACATTCCAAGCATCCTCCTCCCCCGACCACTTACAGTGTCTGAAAGGATTGAAATAGCTGGCGTATTGCTCTAGAGCTGGTTACGCTAGACCATCGTGTACCATTTGGGTCGCTGATGCGTTGCACTTTCCAAGAACCCTCCCAATAAATCTATTTCTTACATTCGCCTTCCCTATGAAGTGCTTCCAAGCATTCGTCTACTTCATATCGTTTCTTAGTGTTGACCCGTAAATATGTGCGACCATCATTACTATTGGTTTCTTGCTCTTTTTATTCCGTGTATTACTTCACATTTACCCCCTGCATTACATCAGTGGAAATTTTGTCAAAGTTTCCCTGCACTTTCTTAGAATAGTCCAAGGACTGTACTTCCCTGTAGACAATAGCATCATCGCGGGACTATCAGATAGTAGTGTTCATCCTAAATGATAAATCTTTTGTATGCTCTGACGGAAACGGAAACTGTTAGGCCTACTCCATCAACAACTTGACCGAAAGTTGTTCAACAAATCTTCCAGTATTTCCGTGACTGTGTGATGTGCTGATTTAAATTTCATCCTTATGCGAGCTAATTTTAACTGTTTTCAGCATGGAAATAGCCATTCCTATAGGTAAGGAGTCGTGAGATTACTTAATGGCGTGTTGGGTCTCTCTAACACTGGAACTTTTCATGTGCAGTTCGCAACACAAGACGTTCACGAACAGTTAATCGTCATCTTTCTGACTTTGAGAAACATCCGATCTCTGACTCGATGAACATGGAACATCACACCGACAGATCGCACAGACAGTTGACTGACACTTCGGAACGAGAAGTGACGAGATCAACTCAGGACAACACTGTGGCAAGATGGGACTACAGGAACAACACCACGAGAATGTTGTCAGACTGTTTGACTACCTGTGACTAATTATGACAGATGTATTTTGGGAGGAGGTTGCAATCAGCGGCTCCACGAACAGTCGGATTTATAGTTTCGAAAGCTGAGTTTAGGTGCCGCATGGCGCTTACCGCTAACACCGTATCATAAACAACACACATCTACTTTGTGTGGAACCAGAGACAATTGAGACATTGAGCAGTATTCTGTGGTGTTCAGCAACGAGTCTTGTTTCTGCCCGTACGTTCAGATCACCGCCAATGCGTCCATAGACGACGTGATGAAAGGTCACAGAAAGCATTGATTCTTGGGATCTGTATCTCTCCAACTGTCGGAATGACGGTGAGGGTGGGGGTGGAGCTGTTGGGTATCACAGCAGGACTCATTTGGTAGTTATGCTGGCCGGTCATATTGTCATAGTCTTCATGGCCAAGGTACCTAGTGGCATATTCAAGCAGGATAATGCAACACATCACACCGCAGTTCACACCATAACGTCTTGAATAATGTTTGGAAACTCGAGCACCCTATCCATCCCACGATCTGTCAAGCATAAAGCAAGTGTGGGGTGTGATGATATAACGTGTACTTACATATCAGCCTCTAGCCATACATTTTCGTGAATTAACATAAAACGTGTTTCAGGTCTGGAAACAAATTCCTCAAGATGACATTCTGAGGCAGTTTGCTTCCATCCCACAGCAAATACTGGAGTGTACTCGTGCTCGTGGGGAGTAACGTCTCATAGTGACCGTAACTGATATCGGTTTCGAATATACGGAAAGTTCCATGTTCGTCTCCAAAATGCTAAATATCGAACTTCTACTTCGCGTTGTAACACTTTTCATTTCTGTCAGTATACATTAGGAATATTAGTGGCATTCCCAGTGGTAACTTGCCGGCCGGAGTGGCCGTGCGGTTCTAGGCGCTACAGTCTGGAGCCGAGAGACCGCTACGGTCGCAGGTTCGAATCCTGCCTCGGGCATGGATGTGTGTGATGTCCTTAGGATAGTTAGGTTTAATTAGTTCTAAGTTCTAGGCGACTGATGACCTCAGAAGTTAAGTCGCATAGTGCTCGGAGCCATTTTGAACCCAGTGGTAACTTATTTTCATCCCTGCAGAGGATTTGCTATCCAGTGCAAAATTCATACAGGCAGTCCCAAAATCGCGAAGGTTCTGCGTACGATCTTATCTTGGTTCTTAGTCGACAGTACGCCCCAGTGTGAAACTCGTTACAGAAGTCCTTGAGGACGCGATTAACTATTTTCTTGTGTGTATTCGTTGCAAGAGACCGTGTGTGGATAAAGATAGCTATGTTCAAGACGAGTTGTTTTTACGGTGTCCGTTGTGAATTGTTTACTTCCAAGAACTTATGAGTGTTTTAGTTCCAAATACGCTCTGTATCCAGCAACAAACTCGCAGCAGCGAGATTGGTTGTATCCGCGAAATATTAAACATCTACGACGTCTGTAAGTTGTCCTTTATACAGGGTGACTCCATGATTGTTACAAACTTTCAGAGATGATGGAGAAGGGTAGATGCATGAATTTTATGTAAGAGGCCCTGGTCCAGTAACGACCGAGTCTAAAAGTATAACAGAAAATTGTTCAGATACCTCTGACAGTGGAGTAAATCTTCTGTATTGGTCTTGCTAAGATTCTTGCGTAGGAAACGTTTAGAGGTGGTTGTTTGAACCAAAATAAGACAAAAATGGACTCCACTACGCTTACTTCAAGAGCTACAAGCACCTGTTCATCCTCGATGCTGTGAAACGCATCTCTGTTACTGCAAGGTTCATTGGTTTCCATATTTTTGTAGGAGATACTGTGGAGCGTAACAAGAAAAACTATCCAGTAAATATGGGCTCTAAAATGCATACCTTAAAACCGATGACCACTCGATCAGTACAACAGACATGTTTCACAGCAGTGAAGATGAACAATCGCTCATAACTCTTTAACATTGCCTCAGTATTTATCTCCATTTTTTGTACATTATTTTGCTTAGCAACGTGCATGCGTAAACTGTCAGTCTGACGGTACGATATTTCTTGCACTTATATCCCTATTCTATCCTCGGGATTGTGTGGATAACAATGAGAGTACGATGGTATGTCTCTTGTCTCAAATTCAACACTCGAACGTGAATAATCGTTTCTTTGGCATTTCCCTAAAATTATTTTAGAGATTTCGAAACACTGTCATCTATTCCTTGTGCCTTGCGACGTGAGCTTTAGTTGTCAGTGATGGTTTGATTTCAGTTCCGATCACCATTACTGAACCGTTCACAGTAATTCGCTGTTTGACATACATTCCTATTCATAAGGAATCCTACTCCATTTTTATCATTATTCGCCACTGATGATAATCTCCCGTATTAGTCTGAACTTCCCACTCTGTTCTCCTGTATCTGTATTTAGCCTTTACATTTCACTTTTCACACTTTCTAGCTTCTCTTCTACATTCAGACTTTTGACATCGCACTTTCCAAGTCATGTAATATCACATTTTCATTGATCTTCTACCTTTTTGTCATGGTCATTTTTTAAAAGGCAATCCCATACCGAATATTCGGACAGGGAACCACTCTAAAATGTTATCCACTTCAGACCAATTTCCGTTGCACACACAATATGCAGTGGTTTCCATTGACTGCTACAGTCTGAATAGTTGACCTGATTCTCTGTCCGCTCCTCCACCGCCTTTCAATAGGGCCGTTGGTAGAATGAGGGTGACTTCGCAAACCGAATGAGGGTGACTCTGCAAACCGGAAGTCTCCGCTCACCATCTGTGATAACTTTTAACCAAAATCTAACCACTCGAAGCAAAGGTAGAGGTATTAGCTAATAGTGAGACACGCTACACCTAGGTCTTTATTTGCTGCGATGAAGTATGAGTATTGCACGTATCTATTATTCACTAGAAGTTATTGGAGACTGTACTTGTTTTCGAGAAAATGTGCCTTCAATACATATGTGCGTGAACACTTGAAATAAAAGTACCCTTATTGTTGTATGGAAACTGGAGGTCCTGTATCACAGCCAACACGAACCAGTTACCCGAACTTATTGATTTTCGAAAATCCAGTAGAAGCTGAGCGTAGTTTCATGTCTCATAACACAACAGACAACAAATTTTGTTAAGAGGGTCTCTCAAGTTTTGTGCATTGAGAGTTGTGGTTGTAACCTTGACCAGTGGCCATAAGTTAGTGACTATAAGATTAAGTTGTAAATATAAAATGACAGTAAAAATCTACATATTCATTTCTGACCACTCATTAATTAACTTACAATAATTCGTTTATGATCGTCTACTTTCGTTATAATTTAGAAACTAAAGGTTTGGAGATCATTATAGGAGCACCGAACGAAGTACTTGCGCCTGTCGTTAATGACGTCTCTCGTTAATGAAGACCGTCTCCTTTCAGTAGCTTTTCAGTCAGCTGCATTTTTCTGAGAATATTAATGCAGCTGTTTGCTGGTGAAAAACGTTTTCACCGCCACTATTTGACCGGCAAGGGAAGGAGAGGTGATAGCGTAACATCCCTGAACACCACACTTTCCACTAATGTCCTGGACTAAATTTGATACCTCTTTGCAATGTCTCATGCAGTGAGGGCATGTGACACTGTTAATGGTCGGATGAATGCGTTTACTTTGGCGGCCCCCTTTAAGGACAGACTCAGGGCAAAATGCATTCTTATACTTAAACATACATATTTCCAAAAAATATTACAGCTAAAGTAGTAAAACTTGAGACTATTACTTACAACATAATGCTTGATATTCGTTGAAATTTTTGTTTGATATACGCATCGACATACATTTTACACCTATCTGAATTTTTAATTACCATTGTCTCTTTAATGTACGTTTTCTCGAAAACTAATCAAGCAGTAAAACTGGAATTTCACAGCTTGCATCTGCATGAGAGACTAATCAAACTGTGGAACAGCTTTTTTTTACGATCACAACTGCTTTAAAATTCATTTTTCAGTTTTGTTTTACCCGGGATTGCTCTGTTTTCCTCAAATTTTAAAAGAGAACTGAGAAAAGACAACGGAAAAGTGCTACACAGGATTACTCAGTAAGTAATTCTTAACAACTATGCCAAATTTCAGGATGTTACCTTTTATAGCTCAAGAGAAAAGGTTCATTATAGCTTAAAGTAGCCACTTTAGGGCTGTTTGTATTTAAAGTTTTTATTTCAGTTTTTGACAGTACTGCTATACCTCTAGTGACTAATGCTGTCCATATCCATAGTCTTTATTCTCTTTCTCGTCTTCCTGGGGTAATCTCTTCCCCGCCTCCTTTGCCTATCCAAATTTTGCATTTTTTTCTTCTGCTGCCTAAGCTTTGCCCAGTGTGAATGCACCTGGGTAGAAGCCTAGTCTCTGCAGGCACTTAATACTAGCTACATTTCCACTATTTAACGCTAGACGGGAATCACATCCAGCTATCTTCACAACAATTGAGGAAACAAATACTGTTTTTGGACAACACTTCCATATAGCTCTCATTTCCATTTTGTGTTTTACCATGTACACATTTTTTCAGCAGTTCAGGACTGGCTAGGTACTCAAAAGTTGGTTTTATAACGTCTAACACAGCAAGTGGCAAACCATATTTGCGGATGTATGGCTTTCCACTGGCTTCTGCCTGAAGATATTTTCACCACGATGTCACAAAGGGAATGTTGATGATTATCGTATGTGAAAAGATGGTGAAGCAATATTCCCCACACGCCTTGATGCAGCGTTTTCACACCAAGTAAGCTTATTGCTGATAGCTTTTCCATATTGTATTTGTAAAGTATGAATTTCCTTGTCTGTCGGCCTGTTAACATCTCCCAGTGGTTTTCCATCTAATTTCTTGCCTTTTATTTCTTTCTTCAGTCTGAGAAGTCTTATCCCCATTCGCTTTTGAACATGCCCCAAACATCCCAGTTTTTCAATTTTAGTTTTTGAGCCATTACGGTTGCTCTCTAAGACTGTCTTAAAAGCTCTGGAATCTCCATCGCCTAGATACTTCACATAACTAACACCGTATTGTTTAACTGACCTTTGGAACATTAGTTTAACCCCAGCTGCTTCTATCCCACCACTAGACCCCTGGTAATTCTTTCTGCACACTTTCTTGTGTTCCAGCTGCCGTCTTTCTCCCTCGCTGTCATAACTATTGTTTCTTGTGTCACACTGAGAGCAGTATTTGCTCATTACTTGGAAGTCTAAGAGTTTCCCTGTTCCACATTAATGACAAATGATACACCATGAAGTGATGTATGGACCATCTTCATCCAAGTGCCAACACAAGAGACATACAGATCTGCCTTCACTATACAGTGGCGTTCTTCCCCTTCATTGTTAATATCTCCAGCTTCCTCAAAAGTTGCTTTCATGTCCTCTTTGCACTCAACTTCGAGGAGTGCTCTGAGTGTTATGTCGTAATCACTGGATCTAGTCACTGGTGCAGGCATGTTCATCAACCCACAAAACAAATTGTGCCTTCTTTGCCTTCACCTAAGCATCTCATGGCGTATCGCAATCTTGTATTCGCCTCATACTTCTACCCACGTAGAACAGAAGTCTTGAACTGAACACCGTATTTACAAACTTTACACAAAACATGTATATTACTTACAACGACAATTCTGTTACTTTCATCACACAGTCTAAGGCACTTTGACCCACCATTACCACATGCACGTGAAACATCAATCATATCGGCAGGTATTTCTCAGTCAATTAATCTAAATCCACCGGAAAAATCGCATTGAGCTCTGTATACAGCATTATCAATTCCTTCACTAATTTTCTTCTTCGATGAACGCAGTGACTTTGTCGAAAATTGTTCTTCAGACTTAGGAGTAGCATCTGTAAAACCGTTATTTAAATTTCCTGTACCTTTCACGCGTGAAATTCGACATTTCCTCACTTGTTTGAACCTGCGTCCACTGTTACCATCCAGTTCGAGCAAAACACTTTATTATATGCGAAACAAAAAACTAAACTAAGTTCTTACCACATACTATTAAGGAAACGTTATAAACAAAGGAAGAAGCAAATATAATCTTTCTCATAACCGTGTAGACTCATCTGCAGTTCGTTTAGAATGCATAAACGAAAAATTAACGCACAAGAAGTTTGGGGCATCACAGAGTAGAAAGAGGGGCCATGGCAGGCGCAGACGCCCAAACAGACTTTTTAAAAACATATTCTAGCCAAAATAAGATTATGAAACTCTGCAGTGATATTCTTAAAAAATCAATTTAGTAAATAATGGAATGAAAAAAGTTAGAATTTTTTCGCAGTTTTGCCCTACATCTGCCCTCATATTCCCTTGGTTCACATTAAAGCGTTCGGGGTTGAACACTTCTTTGCACAGTCTTTCACGGACGGCATGTGACGAGTGTTTACCAATAAATGCTATCTCGAATTCTTCAGATTCCGATGCATTTTCCGCGCATAAAGTGCCTCCTCCATGTATATACTAATGTATCTCTGTCTTTTGGGACTCGGTCCATGTACATGTTAACGCAGCTCTGAACGCTTCTATCAACACATTTGGGATAATTGTCTTTTTATTCACAGTGAAAACCTACAACTGGTAGTATGTGATTAGCTTGTCCTCCAGATGCAATGCTGCATTTTCATATAACTCCTCCCTCACTAATGGTAACTGAGGGACACATTCAGCTGTAAGTCTCTTTCTGAAACCATGGACAATTAGGCATATATCCCTGTCTAGGCACATTCTCTGCATTACTAGCTACACAGCGATTATCTTTGTATCGCTTCTTTGATTGTTGTAATTTCACAATTTACTGACTCCACCTGTTGTAAATATTAACAATTTGTTTTCAGTATTTATTTAGAATTTCAACCTTAAATTTTCTGTTCCTGTTATGACAAAATAAACAATTTCCATTTTTGATAATATTTATCCATAGAAGTATGCAAACACATCCACTTTCTGCAAGAACTTTCGTTCAGACTGGTTAATATTTATTCTAAAAAAGTTGGCACTGAGCTTAGTAAAACAAACTTATAGTGGATTTTAACATTTTATCAAAAAATGAATGTTACTACAAGACACATAATCATTAAAATTCGCTGGAACCATAACGTTTCCCATTCCTGCTTATATGAGACTGCTTCTTGCAATTTCAAGATCAGGATGCCTTTTTCTTGAATTTTCTAAATAAAAATCCACTATGTCTCTTTGAGGAGGAGCAGTGGTAGGGATAGGACAATGCCAGTTTCCTTGGAGCTAGTTGACTGTACTGAACAGAACTTTAGTGTATTCCCTAAATTTATACTTACACAATCAACAGGCAAAGAAATTGATTTTCAGTGACTGGCTGCCAACTGTTTCGCTTCCGTTTTCGTGAAAATCTTTCAACTTGTGTCCTTCAGTTTCAATATATGCCAAATTTGGAGTAAAGATGATTCTGTTTGACGGCTATAGAAATAAAAAATTATCTTAGGCATCTTTCGGTGTGCTACAGCCCCTTATGCTATCCGTATTTCAAACATTTCTTAGAAGAACTTGTAATTCGAATACAGCCAAATACTTTTGTGATGTAAGAGTAAACATTACAAAGATGTAAACTAGCTACAATTTTTTTTAAATTGAAGTTTTATGGTGGAGTCTCCCCCTACAATGGAGAGTAGCCGTTTTGAAAGGGATGAGACGTAGCATGATGGTCAGTTTAGGAACTTCAAATTAGTCACACACATCAACGTCAAAGTATCAGTGTATGATACCTAACCTATACGTTTATTATATGTAATGGTGTCTTGATACGGTTGAGTGTTTTGTTAATGTGCTTCAAAACGTTGAACACAAAAGAAAGACTTTTAAGTGGCATGACTGAAGAAAGTATTCATCATAAGGGAGCATAGAAATAGTGGAAATAAAAGTCACAATAATACTCCCAACATTTTCACTATGAAAATTCATTTTTGTTTCCAAGAGCAACACTCAACGAATGAATCTGCAGTTTGCTGAAGTTACCATATTTCTTTTCACCTTGCAAAGGGTTGCGCAGTTTCATTGATTTGCAGGTTATGCTGACAATGTGGAAACAGTTAGAACTTATACGTCTACTGCGTGAGGTTTGCATGATTAGCAAAATTAGTCTCGCAGACTTCTGTTTCCCCAATGTAAATTTTCGCGAATTTAAAGTCTGCAGCTAAGATTATGTCGATGTTTAGACTTACACGTACATGTTGCTTTTTTTTCGCAATGAAGAGAACCTAATCCACCCAAAGAAGCTCACTGGCAGACTTCAGCTTAAGATCTTGTCTTTGAATTAGCATTAATAGAGAAGCTGTATCAACATTGATCCTTTAGTGAAAAGCAAAAGTAGTATTCATTGACGTTCTGCGTTTTTTGTGTTTAACGTTTAAATAAAATAGTGACACAATATAAATCTGTCAATTTAAATTTCGTCCTAAAACAGCAGTCATCATATGGTTGCAACTGTCGTAAGAAATATCATGTGTTTTACTTAGCTGCCCCCTGTTCCTTACAATATCAAAATATTAAAAGAGATTCTGAATTTCATTGTCAGTTCTCATTATTTTGAATTCCATTGTCAGTTCTCATTAATAAAACGGTCGTAAAGATAAATTTACCACGACTCCCGTTAATGAGCCACCCTCAAGCGATACGTGACTACTCACCGCTACGGTGTGAGCGCGAGGCAGCTCGCACGAGCAGCTGTGCTGAACTGCTATACTTCTAATTGCGTATGTACCTTTGAAAAGCCGGTTAGCCCGGCAAGAGCTCCAGGCACCCTGCAGGTGTCACCCCATGCAAATCTCACTCCATACATGTGTCCCAAACCCGTTCGCTGTAGCACGGAAAACCAGGATCCGTTCACCTTAAGGCTTTCTTCTTTCTTGTTGAAGCTATTCCCGTGTTTTTGTTTTTCTGTAGCTTCTCTGAACAAGCGCGTGTGATAGTGCTTCTCGATAGCCAGTGCAATTACACTATGTGGTCGGCCTCACGCAGCGTGTATTCTGCCACGGCTGATTTATCCCCTTCCCCAACCCGCAATGCCGCTTGTGTTCTGCTATCCTGGTGTTGATTGATCGTCCAGTCATTCCAACATAAACTTCACCGCATGTGCATTGTATGCGGTATATCCTCGACATTGCAAGTGGGTTGCCTTTCTCCTTTGCAGATCTGAGACTCTCTTTGATCTTCTTTGTCGGTTTATAAACAGTCCTTGTACCGTGTTTGCGCAATATACGTCCGATTCTGTCCGTCATTGTGGGAATATATGACAGAAAGGCCGTACCCGACATTTCTTTATCCAATGTGTTTCCTCCCCGAGTGCTGGACTCTGTTACACTTCTTGTATTGTTGGTGGGGTAGCCATTGCTGCTAAGAACGCTTTCCAGGTGTTGCATCTCGCGTCTGAGGTGCTGCGGCTCACATATTCGTCTTGCTCGCGTTACGAGTGTATGTTAATTATGTATTGACAGTTTGTGCAGGTATCGGTCCGCGTGTGTCGGTTTTCGATACACGCTCTGTCCCAGGTTTTCATCATCCCTTGTGACCAGTACATCTAGAAAGGGTAGCTTTTTGTCCTTTTCTGCTTCTACGGTAAATTTTATGTTGGCATGGAGGCTGTTAAAGTGTCTTAGGAAGTCACCCAGCTGTGTTCCACACCATAGCTCCACACAATCAAGGTATCACAACGTACCTGTACCACACCTTAGGTTTACAAGGTGCCAAGTCCAACGCCTGTGCATCGAAATGTTCCACGAAGAAGAATGCACTAAGAGGACTACCCCTTCCAGTTGTTCGTAGAAGTTGACACTCCGCGTGAAATAGCTCATAGGGAGACACTCATGAAAGACCCTGGAGATGTCTTCCAAGAAAGTGGAACCGATGAGCTCCAGGAGGGCCACTCAGTGTAGATGCAATTTTTTTGAGGTCTTTCGTTTTCTTAACTCATCACTTTGTACTACACTTCGTTTAATCCACTTCTTCCCAGTGTTGCGTACACTCAGCACGAAATTTTCAATGTTTTATTATTTTTTTTCGCGAACTGATAAACTAATTTTGAAACATAAATAAAAATTGACAGAGTACTTGTGAATGCTGAGTTGTTTATAATAAGTTCATTTTGACTGCATTTCGTGCAGTTACATTTAGTGTTGCGTATACGCTACTTTAGGAAGAAATAGCTTAAACAACATTAAAATAATTTTACAGCAATAATCAGGTCAGTCAAATTGCCAATTTTTTCAATAGATACTTTGCTTCCAAATTCAGCATGAGGCCAAAACATAATACAAGACTTTTTTTGTCCAAATGCTTTTTCTACTCCTTTAACAATTGCGCAGATGACGTAGTGAGACATGTCCAGGCAGGAAGTGTTTCATTCAAATGACGAGAAAATTGTCACCTGTTTTTCCCCTCTTCGAAGGTCGATATTTTGCATTAAGCATCAATGTTACGATGTTTCACCCACTTTACTATCGATAAACTCCGAACATACACATTTTGCGAATATCGATGATTCCTAGGCGAAAGTCGCTTGCGAGCGGAATAGACGACCACGCCAGCGCCCTTATCAAGGATGGCTTGCAGTCACCGTATTTTCAAAACATGGGCAGCTCGTCTGAATTTAGAACGCTTTCACAAATTAACTTTCTTCTGAAATCAACTTTAAGAGGTGAAAAATTCTGTTGGAGATTGATATGCTCGCTGAAAACGTCGCTTCTCTCCAGACCAAGTACGCCTATGCAATGCTCTTTGCGTGCGTCGTTTCTGTATCTTAGTGCGATACCCTTGATAATCGCAAATAGCACTGTTGCTGTACAGCGTAGCCTGTGAATGAAAAATACAGTATTATTTTAACGTTATGAAGGCACGTGTGGCAGGAAAGGTCTTTAGAACGTTGTCATTTCTTCAGCGAGTTTATGTGTTCCCTCCTGCATCCATCATCCAGGGTCGGACAAAAATGTGGAAACGCTGCGAGAAATGCATACTTGAACATGTGATGCTATCTAAGTCAGCAGATTATGCTGTTGTATGTTCCAATGTAAGTAGCGGTCGGAACAGTGTTCTGTGTGGTCTTTATAGGAGCTAAATGAATTCAAACTTGCACAGATTGTTGATGCTGGTTTGGCGGGAGATTCCGCAACCAAGATAACCGAAGTGTTTCGGTTTTCAAGAGGCACCATATCGAAGATTTATACCGCATACAGGGAAAGCTGGAAAACATCATCAGCTAAGACACAACACGGACGAAAGAGTGCGTTGAGAGATGTTCACAAACTGAAATTAAGAGGACGAGAGTTGCAAAAATCACTGCAGAACCTTAATCACACTCGTGAACCCTCTCAGTATCAAAATAACACATAAGCAGGAAAATGTATGGCGAGCTGGAATTCCAAAACCACTCACCAGCAATGCGAATGCCCGTAACAGGAAAACGTGCTACCGAATCCATAAACCTGGACTATGGAGCATTGGGAGAAAGTAGTTGTTCGGATGAGTATTGCTGCACACTTTTTCCAACTTCTGGCCGAGTTTACGTCCCAAGGTGCATGGTGGGGATTCGGTGGTGATTAGGACAGCCATATCGTGATACTCCATGGTCCGCACGGTTGCTCTACAGGGCTGCATTATTGCCAGAGATTAAATGAATTGTCGCGTCTTTCCTAGCCACCAGAGTCATCAAATCTCAATATTATTTTGCCTCTGTGGTCTGCTTCAGAGAGAAGGGTGGATAATCGCTATCCACCTCCATGATCGTTACGTGAACTTGTCACTATTTTGCAGGAAGAATGGTATAACATTCCCTTGAAAACCATACAGGACCATCATTTGTCAATTAAGAGACGGCTGGAAGCTCTATTGAATGTTAACAGATCTGCACAGTATTAGGCACGGTAATATGTTGTGTTTTCGGTGTTACCATATTTCGTGTCCACCTCCTGTATATTCTGTGGGTTCAGTAACGCTGCGTAGAACCAGCAGGCGACGCGTGTTCTGACGTCATGGTCCTCCGTGATAACTCTTCGCAGTATCGTGCCATGATCACACTACGTCGACAATGTAATCTATGACAAGCAAGAGTGATAGAGGCCACTGCGTCTAATAAATATATTGTATTTAGTTCTGTATTTGCATGTACGCTTGGCTTACTCATTCCTCAGCTTATTTTCATGAAGGTGTCTCGACGTACAACTGTATCAAGCGGAGACTAAACTGTTGGGAATGTTCTTGAATTGAGGAAAGACGGTCGGTCTCGAGCAAGGCGGGTTGTGGCTGTTTCATAACGGGAATCGGATTGTCATGTGAGTTTTGTACAGTGTCTGACCTCTGGCGCCATCAGGAATGGCAGGCGAACATAATTGCTGTGTGGTTTCGCTTTACGTACGGTTCACCTTGGTACGTTTCGAATCCAAAGGAGTAGGTTACATTCTGACACAGGGTTTCACCCTCTCTCTTCCCTCATCATCATACAGCAAAAGCATCACGCCACTTTACACATGTATCCATTACTGTCACCTGTACTCAACAGATACACTTAAGACATCACTATTATACGCTGTGGGAGGTGGGTCATTGAACACCATGGCAAAAACTCTTTCCTACCCCTCGGGATCGCTCAGACAACAAAACAACGCGATTCTACAGTTTTCGAAGAACCGGCACACCGTAATATTTTGTCAGCCCGTAGAGTCGTCTTTTACCTCACTGTGCTCGTTATCTGTAAAAGTTTATTTCCTTGTTGTTCCTTTTGCTGTAAATCAGGACGCTGTTGCGCGCGCAGCTCGCACAGAAGGGGCTCCTCTCTTCTCGGTACGAACGATTTAAAAAGTGACTCTGGTAATTGGAGTATCTCCAGTTATCTGCCTTCTGGCGGCGGTTGGTATTTTGTGATTATGAACACGGACCTTAAGGAGTCCTATTATCACCGCTATTCTTCTGCCGAGATCTTGAGTGTTCTGCATTATTCCAGGCCAGTACTTCTTCACTATACGTGAAGGAGAAGATGCTTTCGTTCAATACTTCTCGTAGCCTTTGTATTCTGAATTTCCCTAACTCTCCAATACATTCTTATTCCAAGAATCAAAATAAAAGCAGTGCCTGATTTAGCAATATCCCAATTTTTTATGCTGCTTCCAAATATCGCCTGTGTTTTTTGTTTCAGTGTAGACTTTTTTTGACCCGGGACACATACTTTGCCATTGTTAAGGTATCAGGGGCGTAATGCAATGAGAGACAGACTATCTACAACTTGTACAGAAACCGGACTGCAGTTATAAGAGTCGAACGAGATGAAAGGAAAGCAGTAGCCGGGAGTGGACTGAGACAGGGTTGTTGACTGCCCCAGGTGTTGCTCAACCAATACTTTGTGCAAACAGTGCAGGAAACGAGGAGAAATTCGGAAAGGCAATTAAAGGTTTACAGAGGATTATTTAAAACTGTGAGGTTTTCCGATTAAATTGTAATTCTGTCACACGCAGCAAAAAGCTTGCCAGAAGATGAGTTGAACGGAATGGACAGTGTCTTGAAAACAGGTTATAAGATAAATGTCTACAAAAGTAAAACAGTGGTAATAGAGTCCAGTAGAATTAAATCAGGTAATGTTGGGAGAATTAGATTAGGAAATGAGACACGAAATAGAGTGGGTGACTATTGTGAAATGTAGAGAAGATATAAAATGCAGACGCAGGAGGAAAGCGTTTGTGAAAAAGAGAAATTTGTTAACAAGGAATATCAATTAAAAAGTTAGCAAAACTTCTCAAAGTATTTATCTGGAGTGTACTCTTGCAAAGGAGTGAAACGTGAACGGTAAACAGTTCATAAAATAGGACACTATCAGCTTTTGAAATGTGGCACTGCAGAGTAAATGAGTTGATTGGGTAACTAATGAAGAGGTGGTGAATCACGTTGGGGAGAAAAAATATTTATGGAACAACTAAAAGACGGGATCTACGAAGCCTATTCGGGAAGTAAGGTCCCATTGGTCGCAAAATGGAAACCATCGTGAAAATCAAAAATGTTTTATTTGCAACAGTCAGCTACACCTTCCAGATACTTCTCTACACAGTCGCCTCTCCGATTTAGGCATTTATCTTAGCTTTGTACCAACTTTCCAATACCCTCGTCATAGAAGGAAGCCGCTTGTGCTTCCTGCCAATTCTCTACGCTGATCTACAGCTCGTTGCTAGTGCCAGAACACTGTCTTCATAGCTAGCGGTTCATGTGAGCAGAGATGAAACTCAGAGAGAGTCTATTACAGGCTCTATTTTGGGTGATCAAACACTTCCCATCGAAAACGCTGCATGACCATCCTCATTGCCCCTGCAGAGTGTGGCTGAGGTACTCATGTTGAAGGAAACATATGACAGTTATGATATGTGGGCTGCATGACATCAGGCGAAATATCACACCAGACCCTCATACTTGGCGGGAGACACTATTGTTCTAAGCATCTTTACGTAGATACTGTGCGCTCAGAACTAAAATGAGTGACGTGATGCGATGGACAGGTGTACTAGAGACACTGCCCAACACATCTGTCTAAAGCTCTGTCGGATTTTCACTGTGGTTTCCATTTCGCACCCCCATCGGACCTTACTTTCCGAATATTCCTCGTATCAGTAAGACATATCACAGGCATGAAGAAATAGTTTTTTGATGAAAATAAGTGCCATGGTTAAAAATTGCGGACAATGACCCAGGCTTGACTACAGAAAGCAAGTTCAAATGGATGTGGGTCACAGTAGTCATGCAGAGAATACACTAGCATGTAGAGCTGCTTCAAACTAATCTACATCTGCATCCACGCTCCTGAAGCCACTGTAGGGTGCGTGGCGGAGGGTACCTTGTGCCACTACTAGTCATTTCCTTTCCTGTTCCACTCGCAATTAGAGCGAGGAAAAAGCGCCTATCAATAAGCCTCTGTATGATCTCTTAATCCTCGTGTCTTATCTTTGTGCTGCTTAAGCGCAATATATGTTAGAGGCTACAAAATCGTTCGGCAGTCAGCTTCAAATTACGGTTTTCTAAATTTTCTCAGTAGCGTTTCTCGAAAAGAACGTCTCCCTCCCTCCAGGTGTTCCCATTTGAATCTGCGAAACATCTCTGTGATATTTGAGTACTGTTCATCCTACCGGTAATAAATCTATCAGCCCACCTTCGAATTGCTTCGACGTCTTCCTTTAATCCGACCTGGTACGGATCCCAGACACTTAAGCAGTACTCAAGAGTAGGTCGCACCAATGCTGTATAGGCGACCTCGTTTACAGATGAATCACACTTTCTCAAAATTCTCCCAATAAACAGAAGTCGACCATTCGACTTCCATACCACAGTCCTCACATATTCGTTCTATTTCATATCGCTTTGCAACTTTACACTCAGGTATTTAAATGACATGACTGTCAAGCAGTACACTACGAGTTCGTGTTTCCTACACATCTGCATAAACTTACATTTTTCTATATTTATAGCTAGCTGCCATTCATCACACTAACCAGAAATTTTGTCTTAGTCGTCTTGTATCCTCCTTCCGCCGTTCATATTCGATACCATACCGTACACCATAGCATCATCAGTAAACAACCGCAGATTGCCGCACACCCTACCCGCCAAATCATTTATGTGTATGAATAACAACAGCGGTCCTATTACACTTTCCTGGCGCACTCCTGACGATACCCCTGTATCTGATGAACACTGGCCGTCGAAGAAAACGTAGTGGGTTCTATAACTTAAAAATCTTCGAACCACTCATGTATCCGTGAACCTATTCTATGCTGTCGTACCTCCCTTAACGGTCTGCAATGAGGCACTGTGTCAAATGCTTTCCGGAAATCTAGAAATATGGAATCTGCCTGTTGCCCTTCATCGACAGTTTGCAGTATATCATGTGTGAAAAGGCCTTGCTGAGTTTCGCAAGAGCAATGCTTTCTAAAACCATGCTGTTCCATCGACATAAGCATATCGATCTCAAGAAAATTTATGATATTTGAACTGGGAATTTGCTCAAGGATTCTGCAGCAAACCGAAATTAGGGTTACTAGCTTGTAATTTTGCGGATCTGTTCCTTTGCCTTTCTTATATACAGGAGTCGCCGGCACTTTTTTCCAGTCGCTTGGTACTTTGCGCTGCACGAGTCATTGGCGATAAATGCAACCTGGGTACGGCGTCAATGCCGTAGAGTACTCTTTGTAAATCCGAATAGGAATTCTATCCGGACCTGGTTACTTATTTGCTTTCAACCATATCAGTTGTTTCTCTACACCACGTATACTTATTACTACGTCGTCCATACCGCAGTCTGTACGATGTTCAATGGATAGTATTGTAACCTCCCAACAGATAAAAAATAATTATATAGCATTCAAATTTAGTGTAACCTCCCCACTAATAAATTTCGTAACCTACCAATAATAAAATGTGACTAACCTCTCATTATAATTGTGGCTCACTTATAACCTTTCAATAATTAGCTGACTGTGAATCTAAACTGATAAATTTGGACGTCAGCAGTGCCGCGTCATGGCCCTGAAAGTTCATTCTGAATAAATTGAATATTCTTACCTCAGTAAGGTCGCCGGATAACGCGTATATATCTGCTCCTATAAGAAATTTTTATGGCACAGCCCAGTGCAATGCTGGCCGATAGATTTGTCATGTATAAAAAGAAATAACTAATTTTTCTTTACAATAATCGGGATGACCATGGATTAGAGAAATTAGTAAATACTCTAAATGAGATGTATGATTGTCAAAAGTTAATTTTTATAAGAAAGATTATTATTAAGAAATTTTGAAAAACATTTACTTGGGACTTGATATAGCAATGGTACATATGCGCGAGGCTGGTTTTACCTTATACTACATAGCTCAGGCACCGTCATCGCTCCCCACGACCGGCCCAGCCAACTCGGTACACACGACTGCCCGCTACTACCTACTACTACTGACTGCTCTTACTGCAGTCAACACTGCTCTCTGGTCTGAGATTCTCTTATAGTTTACATATCGCAGGCAGCGCGTGAGCAATCCATCGAAATTACATCTGCTCGAGTGCGCTAGCAATAAATTCCTTAGTCATGGACCTCTTACAGTATGTTTGTACAATACTCCTGCGTGAAAGATTTCGTGAACGTGAAATTTAAAACTTCAGCTTTCGTTTTGCTATCTTCAGTGCCACACCGGACTGATCAACAAGTGACTGGATGGAAGGTTTAGACCCACTAAGCAATTTTACATAGGACCAGAATTTTTTCGGGTGCTCTGCGAGATCTTTTGCTAAGATATGACGGTGGTAGTTGTATACTTCGTGCATAGATCTTTTCACAGGCGCGCAAATCTCTGCTAATTCATGCTTGTCGTCGTTGGCGCGTTCTCTTTTGAACCGAGCGTACAACGGTCTTTGCTTCCTCACTAAACCTTGGTGGGTCCTTCCATCCTTTATCCATTTACTAGTCACATAACTCTCCAAACCATGATTTACAGTCTACTTAAACTTTGCCCATAATTTCTCTACGTCCATCTTACTGGAACTAAATAATGTCAAATGACTAATCCCCGTCTCTATACTGACGCCATCGATAAGGTCTGGCCTGTTTGTAGCTATAAGGTCTAAGATATTTCCATTGCGTGTGTGCTGCAGTACTAGCTGCTCAAGGAAGTTTTCAGAAAAGATGTTCAACAGTACTTCGGACGAAGATCTCTCTGCACCCCCTGCAAATCTATAATCGATAGGTAAATGTCGCCTCCAACTAGTAATGCACGATCTGGGTATTTACGCGCTGCTGACAGTAGACTTCCTTTGAATGACTGTACAGCGGTCACAGCGGAATCGGATGTTTGGTAAAAACATTCAATAATTAATTTGGTTTCACCTACACTTGTTATATGGGACCACGTAACTTCACTGTCACACTCACCTTCGACCTCAATAGAGAGAATATATTTGTCAACTGCAATCAATACCCCTTTCCTGTGGCCTCTAATCTGTCTTTCGAATATACATTCCACGACTCGCTAAATATCTCAGAGCTGTCCACTTCGGATTTCAGCCAGCTCTCAGTGCCAAGAACAATCTGAGCGCGAGAATTTTCCTGGAGGGCAGTAACCCCCGCTGATTATCTATTGGCGAGTGTTCGTCAAAGTACCTCAGACGACCGCCTAGCCTAATGTGCACTCCACAAGTACACCGCTACCCTTTGTATAGTGCACCCGTGGCCTATCAAGGGTAGTCCTACAAATGTCTACCAGATAACGCAGGTCTCTAAACCTGCAGCCAGTACCCCGTCACACAGTCGACGAAGTCTTTGGTTAAGACTCTCCACTCGGCTCCAAACCAAAGAACACCGATTAACCCTGGTAAAAATTCTGCAAACTGCGAGCTTTGGTCGCTCCCCACCCGTAAGGTCGGGAGTCTTCACCTCCTCCGCCAGCCGCCTGTACGAACTTGAGGATAGCCTCAACAAAACAGTCACCAATTTAGTGCTGCACGACAACAACAGTTGAGCAGCCATACCATTCAAGACCTCTTCTTCGTAACGGGGTACACATATTGCCCCTCTCACGTGATACCCCACTCACTGCACGTCACTGGCCACAGAAGTCAGAATAAGCACACGACCATAATTACTAGATTCTGGAACCCATATGAAAGATTGTGTGCAGTGATGCGTTGCTGTACACGCTGACGTAGTGTTTCGATTACATATAGGTGATGCATCCTGCTTGCCAACGAAGTGCTACCCGATGATATCCCACGTGTGCTCAATAGAGATGAGGTCAGATGATTTGGAGGGGTGGATGTTTAGAGGCACACAAACTGGCACATTTCGTAAGGTGCCCTAGCTTTTTTTGTCATTGTTGTCACTATCTTGTGCCACCCTCTTCGTCTCAAGGTTGCACTTACATCCAACATCTCAATTTTTGTACGATATATTCCTATATCTATCTTCTCCTGCAGTTTTTACCTTAGTATCGTGGAAGCAATTACATTGTGTCTTATCAAAGGCCCTGTCATTCTGTCCCTTCTTCCAATCTGCTTTTTCCACTCATTCCTTTCATTATCGAGTCTCGTTATTTGCTATCAATCCAGTAAATTTTCAACGCCCTTCTACAGCACCACATATCATTCTCTTCTTTTTCGATTTTCCCAACGTTCACGATTCAGTTTCATACAATGTTGCGCTCGAAGCGGACATTGTCAAATTAAGGCCTGTGATACTGGTACACTCTTTTTTAACGAGGCGTGCCCTTTTTGCCTATGCTAGTCTAGTTACATCCTTGTTCCTTCATAATCTCATGCCCTATTTTGTTTCATATGTTGCAAAATTACATCACTTCGTCTTTTTCGTAGTCCCCAATTTTGCTTAAGCTTTGAATTATTCAAGCAATCATTCTTCCCGCGCACAATACGTAATGGAACGAGAAGAAACCCTAATAACTGGTACCATGGGACGTACCCTCTGCCATGCACTTCATGGTCTTTTGCAGAGCATAACAGGAGATGTAGATGTAGATAGTTAATTTCATTTCTACTGCTCCTCGTTACTTTCGACAATCTTCAGTTTATCGCCAGCCCATATTTTGTGCTTCTTAGACAATTCGTTCCACTCAATAGGTTCTGTAATCCTTCATATTTCCATACGGCTTCTGGGATGCCTTACGTCCTTTTTAATCAGAGCACATCTCTCATTTTCTTCTATTCTATTGCCACGAGGTTCTTGTACATATTTCGATTTGGTGGTTCATTGGTTTCTAGAGGCGCTACAGGCAATTTTAGGCGTACAGTCGGATAGTAGTTTCCTGCTTTTAAGGCTTGCTCTTGCCACATATACTTGGAGGTACTTACCAACCTAAAACATACCCCTAACAGTTGTAATTATTAGTCTGCACATAAATTAAATACTACTGTAATGTTGTTGAGTGCACTTTCCTCCGTCACCAATAAAAATATCTGCACTTACATCCCTAACACCCCGGAGTTTATACCTGTGTTTGTGTGTGAAGTGTCGGCAGAAGTGCCAACACAGTGTTGTTTGAGGAAGCCGAAATGCACGCTATAAGCTCACGCAGGCTGGCGTGAGGTCTGAAGCAAGATACGTAACGAATGCTATAAAGAAAAGTACGTAGCTTCTGGAATACTTAACTTTAATCCACAATTGGTGAACATTGGTCTTGTTGATACAGTATCATCATCTCAATATAACTTGGTGATGGCGCCTTGCTAGGTCGTAGCAATTGACTTAGCTGAAGGCTATGCTAACTATCGCCTCGGCAAATGAGAGCGTAATTCTCAGTGAACCTTTCCTAGCAACGGCGGCTGTACAACTGGGGCGAGTGCTAGTACGTCTCTCTAGACCTGCCGTGTGGCGGCGCTCGGTCTGCAATTACTGACAGTGGCGACATGCGGGTCCGTCGTATACTATCGGACCGCGGCCGATTTAAAAGCTACCACCTAGCAAGTGTGGTGTCTGGCGGTGACACCACAGTGTGTGCGTGGTTTGGAAAGTGACTGTCGAATTATGCAGAAAATAGTGGACAGATACATAAAAAGTACTGCAGTGTAAGTAGCGAAATGCAAGAGAGATAAGGCATAGAGAAGAGTTGTTTCCTGCTAAAGATCAAGAAAAACGATCGGAAACTGTGAAAACAGCTCGTTCTGGTGCTAGTAATGATGTATGACTTCTGAATTGTGTGGACTAAAGCAAATGTAATACAGCTAACCAGCAGTACGTTATTTCTGGAATCAATATCCTTCACGACACTTTTTCCAGAATCATGCTGTTTGCTTTTAAACAGTGAAAGGATTTTAAGGTGCAAATTGTGGTCGTAAAAGGAGGAGAAGTGTCGTGAAAATACACACAAAAAGATGCTAGAAACATGACAACGAAATTAATTTATTTGTATTTTAAACCAGCTACATTAACTTTCTTTGCCCCGTTTACAGGGTTCTATCACAGTGAATTACACACACGAGCTCAGTCGCTCCTTATATAAGTATAATCTCTCCTAGACACCTACATGCAACACGTCTTGTTGGCATTCATAAAGGAAGTTTAGGCACAGCTGTCATAGTTGCAAAGGTTTACACATCTGGATTGTTTTTCAAATTTAATTCGAATTTAGCAAATCCATCAGAGATAACCCTAAAACTCATCAACTTCTTCCAGTGTTCCTCCTTCTCCACACTTTCTTCTTCCAAACTCTGAATCACATCAGGCAAGTACTTGTAGCCATGCACTGCAAAAAATTCGCACTTTAGGTCATAGTTGTTCACTGTTTTTGGGCATACTTGATGGCTTCTGCGTCCATGGAGTCTGTGACACACATGAAACGTTTGACTTTATCAGAATTTTCGTACACGAAAACTGCGCATGTAATCCAAGTACCCAGCCTTGTAATGACAAGATACTGTGAAAGGTGGAGCGTTGTCATTTCTCGATACAAAACTTCGCGAGTGGGAACCTTTCCCAGAGTCTTCTTCAAGGCAGCAATGAAGTCTTTTACACTGCAGTAATTCTCCATGATACTTTCATAGACACGGTTGAGACTGTGTCCAATACCTGTCGCATGTCAATTGCTGGAAAGCTTGTAGTGTTGTATGCCCCGTACCCAAAGGTTCATACATGTGTCGTTGATCTGAGTGCATTGCAGTGCAGGCATTTGTCTTCTCGAGTTAGTACATCTTAAAAAACGCAGGTTTTACCCATTCACCAGATAATGGATGAATCAATACATTCAAAATATAGCTTTGCATTTTATCAGTAGTTTCATCTAAAACGAATCCTACTTCACGTTTGCAGATCTCCTTTTTTATTTTCGCTAAGGATTCTCATAAATTGGTGGTATGTAACTTTTTGTCAGAGTTCTCCTATCCAATATTGACCCCTGTATATACTTCTCAAGAAATGATTTGCATGCAAGGTTCATTATCTTCAGGACTGGAATTCCTTACTGCATTAAAACCGTGGTAATATCCACACTAAACTCATCCACTAACGCTGCTTTTCAGATTCTAAAGCGAAGGCTTGTATCAGAGTATTTTGGTTAGTTTTCGATTTCCGAAGCTCACTGTTGTTTAAAAGTTTGTTTTGGATGTGCTGGTTTATTGTGCATCTTTGGTAGATGTCATCGATTGCAATATTTACTTCGCAGACGGCACATGGCAGAGTGTTGCCAACAATTTCGGTAAACTGAATCTTGAATTCTTCTGAAAGTGCACACAACTTCTCTGTTCTTTCTGTGAAAAATCCGTTTTGGTGAAACACTAACACGGCCAACAAGACACTCTACAGTCGTTAGATAGGAACCGTTAAATTCATGCCAGCACTGACTTAAGTTAGATTTCAGCGGCTGCGTCATCATTGTTTAAATTTTGTTTGTTTTCACAGCTGGAGGCTGACCATAGTTACTGGGTTTGACTGTTGTTGCTGAGGTTGCCCATTGTTGCTGGAGATATGAATGATTACTGGTGCTCACCACAAATTATATTTTAATATTTGTTGACCATTATGGATCTTTACTTAAATATAATCTTAAAATCCTCTTAAAGAAGAGAAATAATCTATCTGATCTTTTAAAAACGCAGATAAAAATGGGGAGAAAAGATGGTGAAGCCTGGAACAGAAGGGAAAAGGTGCGAAGCGCAATGATCTCATAAAAGGTGCAAAATACTGAAATTGTGCTTATTTTCTTCATTTCATATCCACAGGGGTCCAGAAAAATGTAGACACTGATAGGTAATATCTCTAGAGCAAGATGCCATAACGTTTCGATTTGCGCGTTGGCGTAGTCCATTATTTTTTCAACAAATATTGGCACGAGTTTTCCAGCAGATAACGGTTCAACAGTGATTGAAGTACTCGTAAGATTGTCATTTGAGCAACACAAAGCACGTCCACATGGACAAATATGTTAATCTACTGGGTGTTAATGTGTGGCGTGGTCTGCCATCGTGCGGACCATTCTTCTTTGAAGGTACTGTAACTGGTGAGGTGTATCTTCATATGCTGCAAACACCGATTTTACCTGACATCTGAGAGATGTTTGAAAATGGGAGATTTTACCTACGACAAGATGGCGCTTCGCGTCACTACTACAGAGACTTCAGAGCCTACTTGGATGCAAATCTACGTGGACGGTGGATAGGTCGAAGAGAAGCTGTTGAGTACCCATCACTGTCTCCAGACCTTACACCTCTTGACTTCTACCTATGGGGGACCGTGAATAATGAAGTTTGTCAACAGAAGCCAGCTACACTGAACGAGCTAGAGAAATCATCGAGGCCTCCTATGCGGCTATCAAGCAGGCTACATTGACAGCCACATTTCGGCCAACAATTCAGTGGCATCGACGTTGCTTGACTGCTAATGGGGGTTACTTTGAGCACATGAAATAACCTTGAACATGTACAAGAATTTTAACGGTGTGTCATTTTCTTCCATTCATATTGACCATCATACAGTGTCTACATTTTTCTAAACCGCTCTGTATTAACACATCTGTGAGAAAATACCTGTATTTTTGTAAAATTGCTGCACAATAAAACCCTTTCTTTACTCGTGAAGTTTGCTGGAGAAAGACAGCAGGTATCAGAAGACGTGGTGTGTCCAGGAGTCCAGTAGCAGTAGTCATCGCAGTTACAGTGATTAAATGTTACAGCCTGCATGGTGCTTTGCTAATTGAAACTAAACAAATTATGTAGTTTGTGACCATGTCTCTCTACTGTCTTTATGCTGGAGCTTGTAATAATCTCTGTCTGGAAATTGCAGAACATTGCAACCTTTTTCTCCGTCTTTTGTTTGAAGCGATTCATCAACTTCAATCCTGCGTTCAAACCGTCTTTTTGTGCAGTACCTAATAGTAATTTAAATGGTAGAGATAATCTATATACCGACAATTTAAGCTTAGAGATGATATTTTCATTTTACATAGCTTACTGCGAAACATTTATAAACAAGAGGTACTTCGTAACTGATAGATGGCCACTATCAAACAAAACTGAATCTGGTACTTTCAATGAACTAAACTGTTTCTGAGCATAAAACATTGTAAATTGCAGACTACACGTAAAAGAATCTTCTTTAATTGATATTGTCGATCATAAGACCGTTTTCAAATTATAATTGTGTACCATCGAGCCCATAATTTATCTTTCGTTTGTATTATCAATTCTAATGTTGATAATGATAATGAGAATATCATACACTAACGTGGATATCTCTGTGAAATGTTCTGCTTCTACATAATATAATATTATATGTTTATGAGAGTACGAGGAAATGCAATTCGTTTATATGATTTTCAGTGGGCATTTCACACAATTTCTGTCTCCTGTAGGCTGTATTTTCAACCAACTTTGTGCAAGATTGTCTCTTGTTTGAGGTCAAGGTCAGGTGTTCGTCACTGTGTTGGTATTGTCAAAAATTATCGTGTCTTCTCCATAGGTATTATTTTTCTATATTTAATTTGTTCTTAGAGACTACAATACAGACCAGAGTTTTCTCACACAGAAGGCACGCAATAACCCGGCAGTAGTTTTAATTTCCCATTCTCTATCACGGGACGCTTTCTGAGTCTCCTTCCAACAGTGTTCTTGCTGCACCACGGTGTTGTGTGGTTGTATTTGAATGCGGAAAAGACAGAGGACGTTTTGGGCGAGTTGTTTGTGTAGGATATATTTCCTTCTTTCTATCTATGCAGCAAACACCGTATTCATTTACTTATTTGTCGTTCTTATATTAGATGGTTATGGATTTGAACCATCGCAGGTCATGGGCTGCTTTTTTTGAGAGCCGTGTGGATGAAATGGAGAAAGAGGTGGGGATATTTTAATGTCACGCATATTTACAGTTAGTGTCGTCGAGACTGTGTCATAGATACAACCACAATCTACACCACTGTCTTCAGAATTTGCCACGGCCGACGATGACTCGATTTTGGACCTAAATTTTTCTAACTGTTAATCATGTTTTGTAAAAATCTCTCTTTTTTCAGAGTCAAAAATTGAGAAAGAAAAAGTATCAATTTCTTTATTATAAATATTTGACTCTGTGGTTCGTGTTTAGTGAACATATGATACATGTATTACGACTGTAAAATACCAGGATATACGTTAAACAACTGCCTAATTTTTTAATGGACTGATCGTAGTGCGATGATTGCTTGCGTGTAATGTAATGGACGGAGACGGATAATTCATAAATTCACAAATTTTTCGAATGATTTTATGAATGTTGATCTTCCTTGCAGGCAAAGAATGCATGCTGGAGTGGGATTCGAATGGTGATTTTCAGTGCAAAAAGTGATTGTCACATGATCCGAATCAACAGTCTGACAATATTTATCTCTATAAAGCTGTCTTTATTTGTGACACAGCCACTTTTCATGACTCAATGGTAATTGGTTTCGGCCTTCCGTGCAATCTTCGGCTGCTACAAGAAGAAAAATAAAAAGATTAAAATAAGTAAAAATATATTTTCACTAGGCCTCCTTGTGAACTAAGAAGTGTGTTATTAAGATATATGTGGATCATAGCTGTGGGCGGTATTTGGCGAACAAATGTTTAGGCGTTATCAAACTAAACGTAATATCATAAATCATGGAATTGCATGGATACAGCTAAGTGCACTTTTATTTCCTTATTTTTTGTATTACATGTGCTTGTCCTCAGTAAGACAATCTTCGCCTGTGTTAAAAGATAAAATTCGACAAATATTACAATAATATTTCAGTCACTCATTTGTAAAATGTAAAAAATAAGAGTGGAGTACATGTCGTTGAATCAGTAAAATCATATTTAAAGTAAAGTAAGGTCATTGCAATAAAAGAAACGAAGGAGCAATCCTAAGGATACAGCTTAAACGGAACGTCTTTTTTCCAAAAATACTTGTCTCTCACATCGGGCCATAGGATTGTTCTCAGTCGCTGAGTCTCTAGAGCATGGCCCATGAAATTAATTAAAGTAAGTGAATTTAACTCACAACAAGCCACATAGCTTTAACAGAACAATTTTTGTCGACAGTGAATGGAAGGTTTATTATGGAAGCAACCTTCATCTTGTTCCCAAACCACTACCCCATATCCCTCAACCAGGGGATAGTCTAGGAATGTAACCCAGCAGAGTTAGAACGACATTGACATGGAAATTATTGTAAAGTCATTATCAACATGACTTTGATGGTAGTATCCCTCTTTACTTACGATGCGACGTCTCTCTACGTCAATACGTTAATTGCTCATGATGCACAGTTCGTCAGCAGATTGATTTCTGCATGAAACACTTGCTGTACCCTCCATTTAACTCTTGTGTGTGTGTTTGAGAGAGAGAGAGAGAGAGTTTTTGCGTATTTTGTGTTTTCTGATGACGCCACGATGTATTCATTGTCTATTTTCTCGAAGATTTCGTAGGTAGAAAACACAGAAGATGTCTTTCATAGGAAGTTCTCATCGTAGTAAACCGTTGCCAACGATAACTTTCACATTTTCTTGGGGACAATGTAATAATGGCAAAAGGACATTGGGCTGTAGATCCCATTCATCTATAAGCGTGATGCTCTTTTCTCCAGGAAGGCTGACGTACAATATTCAACTCCATACAACGATTCAAATTAGAGGTTTCAGGTAGAAATCCTTTGTCAAGTGACCACGTTTTCACGACAGGTAGTGATTTATCGTATCTCAAATAGCTCATCAAAAACAGTGCCATTAATATTCCTTCCCCAAAGCACACTCAATATGTTGAAATAAAGTAAATATTTTTTTCCCATCAGAATCACTTCCCAGGTCTGAAACCGGATTCCGTTGGGATGAATTTTTCATTGATGATGTGTGGGGTTCCATATGCTTAAAAGTCACACTGAATCGTCTTCCTGCTCTCTTTCCTTCACTAATGCAACGGCCAGTCTCTTTTGCTTGAAGGCAAATGGTATATGTAGTAACGCGGCTCGCACGGCCTGAGGAACACGACTGGCACGGTCGTCAAAACATCATGCTGAAAAATTGAATCAATAACGTGCCTGAACATCCGAAAGCACACCAGTAGTAATGATATTTAAGCCACGTAATGTCTTTGACACCAAAATGACAGAATGAAGGACATGGAGACAAGATCTTTCCATTTTTACCGCATGTACAATCCTAACAATGTGGTAATGAAGCGAGCTGACACAAGTTCAAGTACATAAGTTCAAGTATATAAGTAATAAATATATAAGTTTTTTTCCTTGCCTGAAAAACACACGTCATATACGGAAACAGGTCACTCAAAGATCGAACACTTTCTTCTATAGGTGCGTTCCAAAATAGTTGAAAGGAGTTTCGCGTATATCTGTTTCACAGGAGATATAGTCACGTATTAAAACAGTAACCTATATTAAAACAGTGAACTCACGTTCCACAATGTAAATACATGGAATTTTTTAACAGCAGTAGCGATGATAGTATTCCGTGATCTTAATACTGTGAGCAGAATACCAACAGTTTTAGGACATAATATACTGCTGCATATTTATTCGTGAGAGTTATCCCGAGTTGCTGGGATGTTAACTGAGCACAGACGTAAACTGAAATGAAATCAAACAAGAAGCATACAAAATCCTTACGCACCAAAAATGAGACATCGATCTCTGTGAAATCTTGCCAAACCTTACGTTGACTCTGGGAGAAAATCTTTGAAGGAGTGATCTATAACAACATATATAATAATATGTACTATTGAAACGGTACAGTAGTTTCCGCTCCATAAGCAGCAGGTTTCGCTGCTCGCTCGCACCGGGAAATATAAACTGAGGCGGTTCCGCCGCCAATTTTATTACACGACGCGGCCGGCCGCGGGTGCAACTGAACCCACGTGGACGGGTGGAAAGAAATGTGCCAGGCTTCATAATACGTGTTTATATGTGGCGTGTATTATGCATTTCTTGTACGTGAATGTGAATCTGCACGTGAACTTTCCTAATCCTCTTCACACCTCTCCGTAAAGCGTGGCCTAATCTTTGTTGGGATGTAGTTATGTAGTATAGTAGTGCCAACCTCACTCCTGGGTAGGGGATCAGAGAGACAGCACAGGCAGGTAAAAGTCGAAGACGTTCCAGTGTCACAAGATTTGGGGTGGAGAGGTTGGTCACGGCAAAGTGGTTCGACCATCCCTTCCACCGGGCCCCAGGAAGACCTCTGGGTGCCCGCCATATTCGGGGAGTGTTACAGAAGACGTGTAAGTGAGCAGACGTGCCCTCAGTACGACTGTCTCAATGTTCACGCATGGAAGAGAGATATTTGAATATTTGTACTAATTCTTTTATTTCCAGCTTTGGATTGTGTGAGGAAATGAATGTTCTCGTTTAATTTCGGAAATTTGACCCCCTGTGTTAATGTATCTGGTCCCCAGTTTGCCTGTTATCCTCCTCACATAGTGGATGTCCAATGTAAGATATTGGGAGACTTTGGTGGTATACATTTGGCCAACGCAATTCCGTCTTGCCCGTAGAAATGTGCGTGCAGATTAGTATATAATATACCCGAGCTATAAGTTGTAAAATTGTAATATCTGTAATCGCTGTAAAGTCGAGAGATAACGTTTAAAATAAATAAGTAATCAATTGTCATTAATCTTTAACATACCTTAAAAATCACAAAGAAGTCAAATTAAAGGAATTCATTTAAAATAAATGATACAGAATGCAGGGACCCACATATCAGTGTGTGAGCCCTCCAGCCCCTTGCCTAGTATCGTACAGAAAGGGCACGCTCTCTAGGTAGCGCTCTCAAGCTCCTTTCCCCAGTTATCCGTTGCGCAATTTTCATTCAGGGCTTGACGACATCAACATTCATCTGGCGTCCCTAGGCAAGGAGGTTTGACGGTAATCTTTCACTATTATTGTCACTTTAGAAACAAAATTTAAAAAAGTCAATGAACATAATATGTGTTTCTGTTAGTATTTATTAAAACATCGACAAAGACTAATGACAGCGTTACATAGTTATCTTAAAAGCTACGTAAATTAATTTTCCATGAAGTTTACGGATTATATATCTAACAGCACATCTCCAAACTCCATGTAGGTTCTACCGCCTTGGCTTGGCGCTGTTCCTGCAAAAGATAATAACACATAGCATAAGAAAATTAATTCATTTCTTTATCCCACGCACACACACACTCACTCACATACACGAGAGCGCGCGGACACGAGCACCCCGCACAAACCAATACACAAACACAAAAAACTAACAAAAAAGACATATATTCTCTGAAGGGCAAAACATTATGATCACTAAATAAATTTTTATTTGTTGGACAAGCGCAACATTTTTCCAACATTTTCATGGCAGACAAATCCGCCACAATTGTAAAATGCGTTTACTGAGCGAAGTCTTACACGACAGAAGTCGCTGAATACTACCACGGTCCTCTTTCCATAACCACACGGGTCACAGCCTGCTGTATCTGCATTCGGCTGCATGCAGTCCCGGTGGCAATTTTCGGACAAGAGGCTGTTCCTTAGGGCGCTCTTCATAGTCGGGATTCCTTCCAGCCACAATTTGCGATGCTATTATGACAGGCCAACTACGGTAGACGTATGCCTACTAGTTGTTCGGGCATGGACATCACGTCCTACTACTGCTAGATTTCAGATGCACCTGATGGTGGGGCTAAGACCCAGAAACCATGGTAGTGTTTAGCGACTTCTGTCGTGTAATACTTCGGTCAATAATAGCATTTTGCAACTGTGGCAGACTGGCTTACCAGGAACATTATGACCACTGCCCACCAAAAGCCTGACGGTACGTCAAGCGGTAAGGAAAATAAGCCTATAAGTGGAGCAGAGACGAGTGACGAATCAGCCTAGTGCTCATACAAACGGGGAACTATGAGCAACTTTGACGAAGTGCGGATTGTTATAGACCGGCGGCTGTGAACGAGCATTTTGAAAATGGCGAAGCTGATCAGCTGTAGTGAGCGTCTATGTAAAATGGCAGAAGGACGGTGACACTGCAAGTAGCAGACAAGATGTTGGGCGTCCACACCTCATTACAAAACGTGCAGGTCGGGCACTTGCCGCGCTATAAAGCAATATGGACGGAGATTTGTAGCGGATCTGACGGTTCGGTGTTGATGCACGTCAAAGACAATTACTATTGAAGTAATCATGGAATCTTCGAGACCGGACAGTGGAGCAATGAAAATGTGTCACCTGTTGGAATGAATCACGTTTTTTTGTTATAGTAGGACGATGGCCGTGTCCCGATATGCCGACATACTACGAACGGATCTCAAAATATGCACCTTGCTAGGGGGCATTCATTTGGACTTCCATGAAACCTGTGGTAGTAAACTAAGGCTCCAAGACAGCTGTCGACTACAGGAACATTATTGCGGACCACCTGTATGCTTTCATGCTTGAGTCTTCCCCGCCGGCGATGGCATCTTCAAACAGGATAACTGCAGTGCAACAGAGCCAGCGATTTGAGGAACTTCACAGGGAACTCGCGTTGTGGCACCTGCAATGTTGGAAACTGCGAACACTCTAATTCGAGGTGATCACAATCCAACACCTCGCAGCTCAGCTGGGCGCCTCTGTTGGTAGTGCTGACATACTCGTTCCCCAAATGGGGTGCTCGAAGGAGTGTGCCCTCTGGGGCCTTCGGCGCCTAAAAGAAGCTCATAAAGAGCAACGAAGGGCTTGCGCGTTACGAGGCTGATCGTAAAAATTTTTTGTAAACATCGTCACAGGGAGTGAAGTATGGGTTCATCACTACGAATCGGAAGCAAAACGGCAATCCACGGAGTAGCGCCAAACTACCATTCCTCCGGAGAAAAAGTTCAAAGTCGCACCTTCAGCCGATAAGATATGATGACGCTCTTCTGGGATTTTGAAAGTATTATTCTGTTTCATATCCTCCCTCCTGGTTCAATAATGAACTCTCAAGTGTATTGTGCTACACTCAGGTAACTATCCAGTCGACTTCAGCGTCCAAAAATGCAAACGAACTTCTCCTTCTACATGACAACGCAAGGCCCCACAAATCTACACACCCTCATCCAGCCCCAACCTCACATCATCCGACTTCAGTCTGTTTGGCACAATGAAGGATGTACTCTGCGGAAAGCGGTTCAAAAAATGGTTCAAATGGCTCTGAGCACTGAGGTCATCAGTCCCCTAGACTTAGAACTACTTAAACTTAACTAACCTAAGGACATCACACACATCCATGCCCGAGGCAAGATTCGAACCCGCTACAGTACTGACTGAAGCGCCTATAACCGCTCGACCACAACGGCTGGCCGGAAAGTAGTACGTGGATGTTGGCTAGGTTATTGATACAGCAAGACGTCGGCTCCGATTGTGACCAGTAGAGTGGTATTGGGAGGTCATATAGGCCCTCCCAGTAAGGTGGAGTATGGCGATCGCATTAAAAGGAGATTACGTTGAAAGATAGGATTTTGTAGCCAAAAGAATGGGGAATAATTTGATGTTTTGGAGGCGGCCGGGGTGTCCGAGTGGTTCTAGGCGCTACAGTCTGGAACAGCGCGACCACTACGGTCGCAGGCTCGAATCCTGCCTCGGGCATGGATCAAGTCCAATACAGCCATGAAATCGTAGGGGCGTTGATTGCTACAATTCACCCGCTGATTACAGCAGTCACAAAGGTGGTGAATGGAATTATTTAGCCGACCAGAGGAAGTTCTGTATAATGCCTGTGCGCTCGTCAGATTAGGAATGCATGAGTGCAATTGTCTGAATACGGCTGTTGCCTTCTTGAATAATAAGAATGTGCATAGCACGCTCATAATGAAGATGTAGAAGAAAGGCATCACTAGATCGCCCACAACGTTGAAATAAGTGTCATGCTCATCTGAATGAGTGGGCTCAAGTCATGGTACGAAAAACCACCAAAACAATACCTAGACTATAACTCCAATCTCTGTGGGTTAAACTCCTCATTCGACAGATGGTACGTTAGAATGTCTGTATCAATTGAAGAATGCAAAAATTTGCATCTTGTCTAATCACACAATCCGCCTCCAATCAGCTAGTGTTCAGGTTTGTGTTGCAAATTTAAGTGCCACTATGAAGAATGGTCTTTTGCAAGGTACCCGACACCTAGTGTCCATCTCATGCAGTTCCCTTCGCAATGTTTGCCTAAAAACTGATTGAGATGAACCTGCATTCAAAGACAGCTGTGGTTCTTGTCTGGTTTGGACCGAAAGAACAGTCACCGCATATAGGGAAATAATTCAGACCAGTAGGCCAATGATCCCTTCAGTGCAGACGCACACCAGGATCCAACTCTTACGAGAATCGGCGAAATGCTGGGAGCATAATGGGCAAAGGGCACTACATTATTAGTGTGTGCATAAGTTGAGTATTTGGGACTGAAGGTAGGGCAATGATCATTATCCCAGGAAAGCTGGTCAGAGAATCTACCTACTAAGCAGTAGACACGGGTTCGAATCCCGGTCCGGCATAAATTTTCAGCTTTCCCCTTGATTTCAATCAATGCCCGCTCACAGCCAATGTCTGTAATTCCTTAGTGTCTTACCGTACTCAATGCTGATAGTCATGGACATACCAATGCACCGTCGTCGGAGAGTAAAACTAGATTTGAACGACAAGAAGAGCAGCCGTTAATCGTGAACTTTCCTTATCAAAATAACGACAACGGTGCACTTTAGTTATTGAAACTACACTGTACAAAAGGACTATGGAAGGCCTTATTTAGTAACTATATTCACCACATAATGAATGCATTGTGAGAAAATGGAAAAAATTGTTCCTCCGGGATTAGACCAGCGACCAATTCTTACCCGTGTAGTTGACGAAAGATCTGTAGCTGCGGCATGTAACACTATGTGCAGCTATTGAATGATAAGTAGAGTGCAAACTACAGGATGGTCCATTGATCGTGACCGGGCCAAATAACTCACGAAATAAGCGTCAAACGAAAAAACTACAAAGAACGAAACTTGTCTAGCTTGAGGGGGGAAACCAGATGGCGCTATGGTTGGACCGCTAGATGGCGCTGCCATAGGCCAAATGGATATCAACTGCGTTTTTTTTAATAGGAACCCCCGTTTTTTATTAGACATTCGTGTAGCACGTGAAGAAATATGAATGTTTTAGTTGGGCTACTGTTTTCGCTTTGTGATAGATGGCACTGTAATAGTCACAAACATATGGCTCACAATTTTAGGCGAACAGGTAGGTTTTTTAAATTAAAATACAGAACGTAGGTACGTTTGAACATTTTATTTCGGTTGTTCCAATGTGATACATGTACCTTTGTGATCTTATCATTTCTGAGAACGCATGCTGTTACAGCGTGATTACCTGTAAATATCACATTAATGCAATAAATGCTCAAAATGATGTCCGTCAACCTCAATGCATTTGGCAATACGTGTAACAACATTGCTCTCAACAGCGGTTAGTTCGCCTTCCGTAATGTTCGCACATGCATTGACAATGCGCTGACGCATGTTGTCAGGCGTTGCCGGTGGATCACGATAGCAAATATCCTTCAGCTTTCCCCACAGAAATAAATCCGGGGACGTCAGATCCGGTGAACATGCGGGCCATGGTATGGTGCTTCGACGACCAATCCATCTGTCATGGCCGGCCGCGGTGGCGTGCGGTTCTGGCGCTGCAGTCCGGAACCGCGGGGCTGCTACGGTCGCAGGTTCGAATCCTGCCTCGGGCATGGGTGTGTGTGATGTCCTTAGGTTAGTTAGGTTTAAGTAGTTCTAAGTTCTAGGGGACTTATGACCTATGATGTTGAGTCCCATAGTGCTCAGAGCCATTTGAACCAGCCAGCCATCTGTCATGAAATATGCTATTCAATACCGCTTCAACCGCACGCGAGCTATATGCCGAACATCCATCATGTTCGAAGTACATCGCCATTCAGTCATGCAGTGAAACATCTTGCAGTAACATCGGTAGGACATTACGTAGGAAATCAGCATACATTGCATCATTTAAATTGCCATCGATAAAATGGGGGCCAATTATCCTTCCTCCCATAATGCCGCACCATACATTAACCAGCCAAGGTCGCTTATGTTCCACTTGTCGCAGCCACCGTGGATTTTCCGTTGCCCAGTAGTGCATATTATGCCGGTTTACGTTACCGCTGTTGGTGAATGACACTTCGTCGCTAAATAGAACTCGTGCAAAAAATCTGTCATCGTCCCGTAATTTCTCTTGTGCCCAGTAGCAGAACTGTACACGGCGTTCAAAGTCGTCGCCATGAAATTCCTGGTGCATAGAAATATGGTACGGGTGCAATCGATGTTGATGTAGCATTCTCAACACAGACGTTTTTGAGATTCCCGAATCTCGCGCAATTTGTCTGCTACTGATGTGCGGATTAGCCGCGACAGCAGCTAAAACACCTACTTTGGCATCATCATTTGTTGCAGGTCGTGGCTAACGTTTCACATGTGGCTGAACACTTCCTGTTTCCTTAAATAAGGTAACTCTCCGGCGAACGGTATGTACACTTGGATGATGTCGTTCAGGATACCGAGCAGCATACATATCACACGCCCGTTGGGCATTTTGATCACAATAGCCATACATCAACACGATATCGACCTTTTCCGCAATTGGTAAACGGTTCATGTTAACACGGGTAATGTATCACGAAGCAAATACTGTCCGCACTCGCTGAATGTTACGTGATACTTCGTACTTATACGTTTGTGACTATTACAGCGCCATCTATCACAAAAAGAAAAAAGTGGTCCAACTAAAACACTCATATTTCTTTATGTACTACTCGAGTATATAATAAAAATGGGGGTTCCTATTTTTAAAAAAACGCAGTTGATATCCGTTTGACCTATGACAACGCCATCTAGCGGGCCAACCATAGCACCATCTGGTTTTCCCCTTCAAGTTAGACGAGTTTCGTTCTTTGTAGTTTTTTCGTTTGATGCTTATTTCGTGAGATATTTGGCCCGGTCACTATTAATGAATCACCCTGTATATCCGTTGGTTGGCAATGCGGCAACACTACGGTCCTAATGGAAATAGCTATATACTTTTGATTTCCTTAAGGCAACGATAAATGTTGATACGCAAGTATTGAACACGTTTATTCGACCATCCCACTAGAATCTTGACATGTTACCTATTGTCATTTGTTGCTACTAAGCTACTCTAGAGACATGTTCGGTCTAAAAAATCGATTTGCTAGTACTAAATTTTGGGTATATGCAAATATGTACAAATATACTGTGATGGGAAAAATTAACTAACTGCGTTACAGCTGGCTCGAAGTCCTTAAGTTTATCGCTATAGGAGAAATATGGAAGAAGGAAAAAGAGACAGGGTGTCTCAAAAGTTATGCCACAACTTCAGATTCACGCCATGTTTGGCTTATGTGACAGATAAACTCAGAAACGTTTGTAGTGAGTGAAGCATTATGACACAGTTCAAAAAAAGATTCACTGTGTGGAATGGTTTATTCAGACAAAATCGGACACGCAAGTTGAATGAAACATCCAAAGTATAGGAAGTTACCACCTTCGCAGACTTCGGTACACCGGTAGTACAGAAATTTTATGCAGACAGGAGGCGTTGCTGTGAAGCATCGTAATGGACGAACTGGAACTAGTGAAGCCAACACAGAATGGATACGGCTGACTTTTCAACGCTCACCGCAAGCCGCCTGTTCGGTGAGCGTCGCAAGAGCTGCGTATCCCTAGGACGGCCGTGCACCGGGTCCTTCGGAAACGTTAAGCGATGTATCCCAACTGCTGCACGCAGTAGAACCAGACGACAAGCCACAATGTATGCTATTCACTGTGGACGTTCTTCAATGTTTAGAGGCAGAAGGAAATTTTGTATACAACTTCGCATTTTCTGACGAAGCAACATTCCACGTGTTTGATAAGGTAAACAAACACAATATACGCATAGGGGCACAACCAGTCCTCATACTGTGACGGAAAAGGTACGTGACACCCGAAATTGAATCTGTTGTGGTTGATGGTTGATCGCATTATTCTACCATTCTCTTCTCAGAAAAAAAGAAGCCTAATAGTTACCTTGACATGCTGGAGCTGTTTGCGTTACCGCATGTGGCTGACCGTCAAGACACAGACGTTCGCCAACAACATGGTACATCACCACAATGGTTTCAAATTGTGCGAGATGTTCTAGACCAGGTGTTTCCAGATGTCAGGATGGATCAATTCCCTGGACTTCTAGATCGCGTGACAATGAACCGATGAACTTCTTTCTGTGGGGATGTGTCAAGGACAGAGCCTACCAAACGCCTGTCAACCATATTAATGATTTTAAGAACCTAATCGTTGCTGCCATGGCCACAGTTGAAGGGAATATGTTGCGCCGAGTGTGCATAGAGCTTGAATACAGACTGGATATTGTGTGTACTAGTAAAGGCGCACATGTTGAAATCAACGACTTACTTATAACATGTAGTCATACGAACAAACCTTCGTCAGGGCTCACTCTATTTATTAGTAAACACGATATCAAAATCCCTATAGTAGTTCCTAAGATTTGCTCGAACATATAGACAGAAATCGCAATAAGGAGATTTTAATTTAGGATATGTTTTGGTACTATGTCGTCAGCCGTTGAATATACTGATACCACCATCACACCATGAGTAGTTATGTCAGTATTTTCATTTGGAGACGCGATTTCAAGAAGCAAAGGCGTCGAACAACGATTATGCATTAGTTGCTACTTCATCACCGTTTACTGTCAAAAATGTAACAGTACAGCAGACACACGAGTGACTGAAAAGAAGAACGACACACTCCATGCTAATTTGCCCACTGAATTTGATGTCACTTGTAGCTTTCGAAAATTATTAATGATGTCAAGGACAGAATTGAGAAAGAAAACATGATAATTCCAGTGTAAACTGGAAAGGTTATGAGTAAGTGAATTTTCTGGCGACAGGAAGTTTATTTGAGTGATGTTTAGTGTTGTAATATCAGCAGACGCCAGCAGTATAGTCGCCATGAGGTCCTGCAAAGCAATTATATCTACCGTGAACACCGTTTTCGGTAAATTAAAAGAAAGTAAAGAAACTATATTTTTGTGTTTGAAATTATTATTTCGTCTGGCATGAAGATCAGTGCCAATGTATAATAATATGCAGGCATAAACAAATAGGATCAAAAACTGAAGTATATTGAGATTTAGATTTTAATCAGCACGTAACTAAGGATTGCTACAGCTGGATGCTCATATTCCTCCATAATCTGCTATGATTTCGTGAGACTGACATGTATTTTACAAACTACCAGCTTTTGCATAAATGTCGGTATGGGAAGCAGTTGTCTGTAGCTGCAATGTGGAATACTGCTGTTACTTTATTCAACAACCTACAACTGTGTTCTGGTGTTTAAAGTGAAAGCAATGTTCCAGATAGTCATTTGTAACCAACATTCCGAAGTGTTAAACATAATTATTATTTCACAAACTTATGCTACCTAAGAATTTTGTGTTAAAATACCAATCCAAAAATTCATCTTATAATGTAGGTTTTTGTTTCTTTTTATGATATGTAGTACGAAAACGCACATGGATACTTATTCAGAGGCCAAACAATGTTTTCTGCTCGTGTGTAAACTGGAAAACATGGACTGTTGTTTCAACAACTTACCTTTTTCATATTAAACACTACCATGTCCTGCTTGCATCGGAAGCAATGTAAGCACTCCGCGTATCTACGTGTTCGCATATCTTCGGACACCGGTGTGAGGATACCTGAAAATTGATGTCGCCACAAATGGAGGAATAGTTCGTTTGGTTCGTGCAGGAAGGAGGAATCGATTTTTATGTTGATGAGGGGCGACACAGTCAGTTTGAAAATAACAGCGATCGAAAATTTGATAATATGAAAAAAAAACATCTATGATCGCAAGTATTTGTTTCATCAGTGACCTTTTAAGTCTAATGGTCATCTTCAGAGACATCCAGAAAATAATGTACATATTTCCGAGCAAGAGCTGTTTGCAAGTTAACGTAATTAGAAGTAGCAGTGTGATTCACGTTGTCTGAGGAGGAACCACTAAACATATCCGTGTTCTTGATGTTAACAAAAGAGGCAAATAAAGCATACAGCCGTGACTGACATTGTCACAGGGTATAATAACATAATAAAGTTATGGTAAACACCCATGGTCCCTAATGTAGGACCGTCGTTGCAGCTGAATTACAAACAGCTGGGGGGGGGGGGGGGGGGGGCATGTGTTGAGCAACATGATCCCTGTGTCATTGACGGTAAGCACTGTTTACAATGGCTTGCTGCAAATTCAGAGGTACGATATTTGACGCTCTAGATGAATCATATCCCTGACTTCGGAACACGCTACTGTAAACACAGCTCGGTCAGTGACACCTAGAGGCCAAGCTGCGTCAGCTGTTCATAACTGCAGCTGAAAGCACAGAGCGTTAACGACGAGGCTGCATTACGTGCTATGAGTGTCTACCATAATTTTATTATGGTTTTATACCATGTGACGATGCATCTCATAGCTGGATCTTTTATTTGTCTCTTTTGATAACTGAGAAAAACTGTTATGTTTGTTAGTCCCTCCTCAGACAATGTGAATCACGCTACTACTCGTAACTGTGTAAACCTATCATAATCGTGTTATCCAGAAGCAAGCATATTCTTTTTTTTAGATCAATATGTAGATGATCGTTATGATTGAAACGGGTCATTGAATAAATCAAATAATTACCATCATAGACTACTGTGGTTGTTAGAGGTTATTATGTTGTTGGAGAACCACGCAAATGTCTTTCTGAATGTGGATTTGTAATCTGCTTCCCTTAAACGTGCTCAGAGTCCAAAAAATGGCTTGCTTCAAGTAAATCTGCTCCATATAAGGAGAAGACAGTCCCATTATCGGGAAAAGTTATGGTGACGAGTTTTTATTTATATCCATCATACTCACAAGTATGTTAGAAATCGAAAAACAACCACTGGGCTACGTTACAGTACGCTATTGACCGCCTCGACCAGGTACAGATGAAAAAATCCGGAAAAGTGCAAGCAGGACTCGCGTAGCTAGGGTTCCGTACGAACTTAACTATGTGTACAGACAGTTCATCCATACAGGGAATCAAGAATGTCGATGACTTTTGTTGCTATCGATATAGGGACCGGCAAGATATCGGTCCCGCGAATTCCAAGACTTTCGAAAAGGAGAAAAAAATTTTCCCGCGTGATATAAGTATAAATCAATAATTTTCGGATTTTTTCCTTTACTTGGACAGTGAAACTCTGCTTCATGCCAAATTTTATGATTCTAGGTCAACGATAAGTACCCTAAAGGTTTTGATGAGTGAATTTGCAAATATCAAAATATGTGACACAAATGGCCGTAACTTTTTACTACATTGACTTAAAAGCTTACATTTACAACATCGTCAAGGGGTCATAGACCTTTGTATGTCACACAAATTTTAACTTGATACGTCAACCCTTTTCTGAGAAAAACTCATCTTAATTGAGAGGGACTGTCGGATTAAGAAATATTTTCTTTTCGTTTGATATAATTCCAGTGTAAAAATGTCGGATTTTTCATTTATTTATGCTGTGAAACTTTGCATCTTGCCAAATTTCAGCTTTCTCGGTCAACGGGAAGTACCCTATAGATTTTGTTGAGTGTGCGTGTATAAAATATGTGATACAAATTTGCCTTAGATCGGCAAAGGAGAAAAGCGACCCACTTGCAATGTCGGGAATATACCATATACCATGCACATGCGGAAACGTTTATGTCGGAATGACTGGATGATCGATCAACACCACGATCAGAGAACATAAGCGACATTGCAGGTTGGGGCAGGTGGAGAAATCGGCCGTGGCAGAGCACGCACTCGCTACGGTCGTAGGTTCGAATCCTGCCTCGGGCATGGATGTGTGTGATGTCCTTAGGTTAGTAAGGTTTAAGTAGTTCTAAGTTCTAGGGGACTGATGACCTAAGATGTTAAGTCCCATGGTGCTCAGAGCCATTTTGAAGAGCACGCACTGAGTGAGACCGACCACGTAGTAAATTTCGCCGACACGGAAGTTCTGGCTGTAGAGAAGCACTATCACACGCGCTTGTTCAGGGAAGCTGTAGAAATACAAAAACACGCAAACAGCTTCAACAAGAAAGAGGCAAGTTTTACGGTAAACGGATCCTGGCTTCCCGTACTGCAGCGAACGACCGTCGCAGGTAGCAAGAGGAGAACCGCACCGGAAATGACGGAGGAGAAGCCCTCGGACGTAGGCATATAGTCTGCGGCCGCGAGCTCGGCTCCAGTTCACCACCGGCAATGGAGGGTGAAACTTTGACAATGCCAGCCGCTCGTGCTGGAGAAACGTCAGTAAAATCATTAAATGAACGTCGGCCGAAGAACCCGAGACAGAAGCCCATAGGCAGTTTGTCAGATTTTAGTATATTACATAATTTCAATTTGTTACACTCACTCTTTCCTGAGAAAAAGGGGTCCTGACAGACGGCAGACAGTCTGATAACAAATGATAAAAAAGTTTTTTCGTGTGATATACTTACGAATTAGCTATTATCGGATTGCTCCCTTTACTTTTACTGTAAAAGCTTTTGGCTTATCAGATTTCATGATTCTAGGTCACCGGGAGGTACTCTAGTAGGTTTCGATGAGTGAGTTTGCGAGTATAAAGATATGACATAAATGGCCGAATCTTTCAATTGCATTGACTTAGAACTTTACATTTACTACAGCGCCAGGGGAATAGCAAACCTTAGTGTATGGCATAAATGTCAACTTGATGCGTCTGCGCGTTCCTGGGAGAAAGGAGTGATAACTGACGGATCGAAAGATAGCCAGTCGGCCAAATGACAAAAGAAATCCGTGTGAGAGAATTAATTACAAATTAACAGTTTGGGACTTTTTTCCTTTAGTTGTACTGTGAATTCTTGCTTCTTGCCAATTTTCTTGATTGTAGGCCAGCGGGAGGTAAAATTTAGCTTTGGATGGGCGTGTTTCCGAGTATCAAAATATGTGACATAAATGGCGTTTTCTTTCCACTGCAATAGCATGTGTCATAACTTTCAACTTGATACGTCTAGTCGGTCCTGAGAGAAAGGATTTTTGATAGTCGGACAGACAGGCAGGAAGACGGACGGATAATAATCTGATCCTGTTCCGTTTTTACTGAGTGGAGTATGGAACGGTAAAAATGCTCCTGTTTCGCTAAGAAGTAAATACTGCCTCACCAAGACACTGGATCAGCACATTCATTTGCAGCTGTCGTCCTCAGAACTGTAAGACCCACATTATTAACTGCTACGTCATCCCTCGTATTCGCTCGACCCTTCTTGTCTCACTACGATTTCTTATTCCTCCCAATTTTGAAAAAATGGCTGACATAGTTCAATGTCGAGACAGAGACGTATTTTAAAGAGCTGTAAAGTTCATGTTTGTTGGAGTTCAAAAATGGCAGGGACGTTAGGTAAATTTTATATCCCAAAAAGGAGACTGCCTTAGAATGTATCAGAAAATAAAGCACAGCAAGCTATCGGGTTGATTCGGAGCCGAGACTGCGCGAGTAACAATAACACACAGATAACCCGAAATACACCTTTATAACCGAATACTGCTTTTTGCTGTATTTACAAAACATGTTGCACGTCTCATTTGAAAGCCCGCTGCATTATGTTGGTTTGTTAGCTTTAGTGGCCCACTACGTTACGTTAGTTTTAGTGTCCCACTGTAACTTATTCGTTACTGAGCGAAAATTGACAAGTTATTTACAAAATTATAATTAAAGCACACAAAATTTCGTATCGCTTGCATTCAGTTGACTTTCAAGGTTCTGTTTATGATTCAGCTATTTTCTGACGACGTTTCTCAGTTTCCGGAAAGACAAAGCTTCGGTGTAGAAAAAAGAATTTGGTCCTACGTAGTCTAATAACAGATCAACTCATTTCAGCGCCTCGATGTGCGTGGTAACTGGTTCCCTGGTCTAGAATGAAGTTTTCACTCTACAGCGGAGTGTGATCTGATATGAAACTTCCTGGCAGATTAAAACTGTGTGCCGAACCGACACTCGAACTCATGACCTTTGCCTTTCGCTGGAAAGTGCTCTACCAACTGAGCTACCCAAGCAGGACCCACGCCCCGTCCTCACAGCTTTAATTCCGCCAGTACCTCGCCTCCTACCTTTCAAACTTCACAGAAGCTGTCCTGCGAACGTTGTAGAATTAGCACATCTGGAAGAAAGGATATTGCGGAGACTTGGCTTAGCCACAGCCTGGGGGATGTTTCTAGAATGAAGTTTTTACTCTACAGCGGAGTGTGCGCTGATATGAAACTTCCTGGCAGATTAAATCTGTGTGCCGAACCGAGACTCGAACTCGGGGCCTTTGCCTTTCGCGGGCAAGTGCTCTACCAACTGAGCTCCCCAAGCACGACTCACGCCCCGTCCTCATATCAGCGCACACTCCGCTGTAGAGTGGAAACTTCATTCTAGAAACATCCCCCAGGCTGTGGCTAAGCCATGTCTCCGCAGTATCTTTTCTTCCAGAAGTGCTAGTTCTGCAAGGTTCGCAGGAGAACTTCTGTGGTGTTTGGAAGGTAGGAGACGATGCACTGGTAGAAGTAAAGCGGTGAGGACGGGGCGTGTGTCATGCTCGGGTGGCTCAGATGGTAGAGCACTTGCCCGCGAAAGGCAAAGGTCCCGAGTTCGAGTGTCGGTTCAGCACACAGTTTTAATCTGCCAGGAAGTTTCGGTTCCCTGGTCGTCTAGTCTTCCTCGGACAAGAAACAAGCCGCGGACATGTTACACGGATAGAGCCGCACATTTACCTGAAGATAAAATGGGAAGCAACGGAGACCATCGGGATTGAGGTCCGCATTGTCTTCCCGCAGTAAAAGAAGAGTGACAGTCATAACAGTTTATTCTAACGAAAATATAAGTTCTAATTACAATGAGACCCGTAAGGCTTCGTTCTTATTTTTTCAAAAATTACCGAACTGTACACGAATAAACCGCAAACCAGATAATGTGCAGCCAGATAATTCTGAAGTTGCTTCGTTTCTAATACGAGAACGTATTGAACAGCCCTCATATAATCAAAATGTTGGGTTTGAACAGCAAAGGATTTTACAGTTGCAGGAACACGAGTTCTCTGCTTGTTCTGCCGCAGTGATATAAGTTTGCACAACACAAACCTGTAGATTTTACGGCACCGTTCCTTGAAGAACCGGTGGCCAGGGGGGCAGTGCGTCCTCCTCGGCCTCACGTTCAGAATCCTGGCGCCATCAACCTCTGGAAGCGCTGGTCTCTGCGTTGTCGGACGTCGCGTGGCGGGCCAGAAATGACGCACGCCCACGACGTTAACTGCTCTCTGAGGAGCTACTAGCGCGAGGACGACTAGGACCACAGCTGCGAGACACATGTGCAGCCGCATCTTCACGGCCTGCCGATGGCACAAACACTGTGAGAAAAATCTCCCTGGCCCTCTCCGCACATGCGGCACTCTGCATATGCGATAAGCAGTGTTTATATCGCTGGGACTGTGTGTGTGTATATATATGTATGCATGAATGTGGGTCTGTGTGTGTGTGTCTGTGTGTGTGTGTGAGTGTGTGTGTGTGTGTGCGTGGGCGCTCGCGCGTGTGGGCGGACGGGCGTATTTGATTACACGAAAGAGACCCGCTCAGGCAACGGCTTCTGTACGAGTCGCTTTGCGTCATTTATCTCTGTAATTAAAAGGACTCCAGGCGCACAGGCTCAGTGTCTGTAAGAAAACAACAAGCCTGCACTGCAGAATGTTACACTCATATCAGCTCATCTACTTGTTCCTCTCAGTCAACAGCCTTTTCATTGATTTGCTGCAGAACTTTTTCTGCCTAATGTGCGCATCCAGCTATGCTGTACATTTGACCTTCGCCTTCCTCCGACTTTTTAGCCCAGCTATGCTGTACATTTGACCTTCGCCCTCCTCCGACTTTTTAGCCCTGTATTGCTCCTTTCATTTCAGAACCAACTACTTCTAGGTCCTCGCCAGCTTTCCAGGGGTCTGCTATTTCATTACGATTGTGGTTTTACAGAAGGGACACCTCAATTTCTGCTAGATAAATTTCATTTATCTTCCACAAAATAATATTTTGGTCGTCGTTACTCGAGCGATGAGACGTCATTCATCTCAGAAATGATCAACTATCCGTTGTAAACTACACTCTGTGTGGCTTTCTCGAGACGTAGAACTGGTAATTGAACAAGACATATCGAATGAACTAGAAAAAATTGGCATCGAGTCCCAAAGATTAGATTAGATTAGATTAAGACTTGTTCCATAGATCATGAATACGACACTTCGTAATGATGTCGAACGTGTCAGGTTAATAAAAGATGTCTGTGCAAGATATTACATTACACAAATTATTGCATGACACTAATGTTTAAGGTGTTTTTTTTTCCTTAATTTATACCTAAAAATTCAGCCAATGAGTAGAAGGAGTTGTCATCTAGAAATTCTTATAATTTATTTTTAAATGTTAGTTGGCTATCTGTCAGGCTTTTGATGCTGGTTGGTAAGTGACCAAAGACTTTTGTGGCAGCATAATTTACACCTTTCTGTGCCAAAGTCAGATTTAACCCTGCATAGTGAAGATCATCCTTTCTCCTGGTGTTATAGCTATGCACACTGCTATTACTTTTGAACTGGGTTGGATTATTAACAACAAATTTCATAAGTGAATATATATACTGTGAGGTTACTGTGAGGTTCCATAGATGTCTGCAGGATGACCGTGGGTGGGCTCCAGCAATTATTCTGATTACACGTTTTTGAGCAATGAATACTTTTCTACTCAACGATGAATTACCCCAGAGTATGATATCATATGAAAGCAGTGAATGAAAGGAGGTATAGTAAGCTAATTTACTGAGATTGTTATCACCAAAATTTGCAATAACCCTACTAGCACACGTAGCTGAACTCAGACGTTTCAGCAGACCATCAATGTGTTGCTTCCAGTTTAACCTCTCATCAATGGACACACCTAAAAATTTTGAAAATTCTACCTTAGCTACAGACTTCTGTTCAAAGTCTATATTTATTACTGGAGTTGTGCCATTTATTGTACGGAACTGTATATACTGTGTTTTATCAAAATTTAAAGAGAGTCCGTTTGCTGAGAACTGACTTAATAATTTTGTGAAAAACACCAAATGCGCGCGAGTTGGCACATTGGTAGACTTGCAGTTCGTATCTTCGTCCAATTATCCAAAATACACTACCTGACAAAAAGTATCCGAGCACCCAATATTGATGATTATATTGTGGTCTCTCAAACCTTCGCCATTATGACAGCTTCAAGTCTGATGGGGACACTTTTACTGAAGTGTGTGAATGTCAACGGTGGAATGGGATCCCATTCTTCCTTAAGAGCACAAACCAGTGAAGGTCATGATGTACGCTGGGGTCTGGAGCGAAATCGATGTTCTAACTCACCGCAAAGGTGTTCCATTGGGTTCAAATTGGAACACTGGGAAGGCCACTTCGTTTTAGGAATGTTATTCCCTGAAAAATGCTGTCTTGCGACAGGTTTCGTCGTCATGCTGGTACGGTCAGTCATCGTCTCCGAACTCTACCTCTATTGTACACAGAACAAATTGCTACAAAATATGTTTTCATCCTTCCACATTTACCCGCTTTCTTAATGACAGGTAAAGTTCCCCACAACTCGCCAAACCAAACCTTTCCAATCTCCGAATAAGTCGTCATCCACTGGCCACTGGCGTCGCTCTCTATACCACCTTAAGAGTTGCTTAGCGCTGATTATAGAAATGTGGCCCATTGAATCCCATTCTTTTAAACTGCCTAGGCACAGTGATTGTGCTGGCTGTACTCCTGGTAGCAATTTCGAACTCTCGAGTGATTTTTTTCCGCAGATTTCATGCTATTTTTTACAACCACCCTCCACAGTGCTCGACGATCGTGTCCTTAAGTACACGATGACTACGTGCTCTTGGTTTAGCCTGATGTATTTGTTCCTCAGGTGACAGACAATGACTGGTCCACGTTCTTAGTGACTGAACTCACCTGACCAAACCATCTAACCATTCTGCAGTTACTGCTTTTCTATTGACAACGCAATACACCCCGCTTCCTTTTATACTGACGGATCCACCTCTCGTGGCACTTAATGGCCAGATCCGCATTACATACAGGTGTTAAAATGCTTTTGATCAGATGGTGTAGATTTTCTGTAATTTCACTAAATCACTTAGGGCATAAGCCGGAGTCAGTCGTTTGTAATGAACAGGACGGATTCCCTACACTAATACAAGTTATTAAATCATCTGTAATGTCATAATCTGTGAAGACCATAATCCTCCTCACGATGAGAAGATTATGAGAGTCTGGAACCAAAAATCCAAATGTGAATGATCTTCTTCCCAGTCTTTCCCCCAATCCGTGTTTGTATTCCGTCTCTAATGACCTCGTCAACGACGGTACGTTAACATTCCTGCCAAATCTGCCTTCGAATCTGAAGTGGAATTTCTAAGGATTGTTTGGGGGAAGAGATCAAACAGCGAAGTCATCAGTCTCATCTGATTAGGGAAGGGCGGGGAAGGAACCATCCCGGCATTTGCCGGGAGCGATTTAGGGAAATCACGGAAAACCTAAATCAGGATGGCCGGACGCGGGGTTGAACCATCCGCCTCCCTAATGCGAGTCCAGTGTGGACATTATAAGTGTGAGGTTGAAGATACACGAAGAATATTTTGTTGTTGTTGTGGTCTTCAATCGGAAGTCTGATTTGATGCAACGCTGCACAGTAGTCCATCATGTGCTTGTCTAGTGATTCCTGTATAAGTACTGGAGCCTACATACACATGGACCTGTTTAATCCTTGACAGCCATATCTTGCTGAATCTCGTACAATATTCTGATTTCAAATGTAATGTGCTATCTCGAATACAATGACCTCCTTCATGCCAAGCAGCACGGTTTCCGAAAACATCGATTACGTGAAAAGTGACTCGCACTTTTCTCACATGACATCCTAAAAGCCGTGTTTCACTGCAAACAGACAGATGCAGTGTTTCTTGACTTCCAAAACGCATTTTTCGCAGTTCCATACATACGCCTATTACCGGTAGTAATTTCATATGATTTTTTTAGACAACATAGTTGTATGGAGATAAACAGTGATTAATTTCCTTATAATGAATTACTCAAAATGACAGCCACAATCGCATTATTTATCTTACCGCCAACTGGTTTCAACCCGCGATGGGGTCAGATATTTGGGTAGAAAAATAAATGACGATTTTTCATGTCTGATAGGATATAAATTACAGACTGGCAATAGCAAGAAAAGCGTTTCTGAAAAACGGAAATTTGCTAACATTTAATACAAATTTTACGTCAGGAACTCTTTCAGAAGACGTTAGTATGGAGTGCAGCCATGTACGGAAGTGAAATATGGACAACCAGCTGTTCAGACAAAAAGAGAATAGAAGCCTTTGAAATGTGGTGCTCCAGAATAATGCTGCATTTCAGATTGGCAGATCATGTAACTAATGAGGAGTTCTGAATCGAGCTGGAAAAATAACATACCTGCAGCATAACTTGGCTAAAAGAGGGGATTGGTTGACAGGACACGTTCTGAGGCATCAAGGAATCTTCACTTTGATAATGGAGAGCAGTGTCAAGGATAAAAAAACTCTAGAGGGAGATCAGTACAGTAGGTAGGCTCTTATGGTTATAGGTTGCAGTAGTCACATAGACCGAAAAGACTTGCACAACGAAGACTAGCGTGTGGAGCTGCATCGAAACAGTCTTCGGACTGAAGACACTGTCAACAACAACATTCGCAAATGAAGCAATTCGATAAAGAATCAGATGTTGCCTTACTAAAGGAACCACATTGTGTTCGACTGCTATGATTTAAACTGAGGTGACAGAAGTCTTGGGATACCTCCTAATATCGTGTCGGACATCCTCCTAACCGGAGTAGTGCAGCAACCTGACGTGGCATAGACTCAACAAGTCGTGAGCCATACTGCCTCCCTAGCCGTACATAATTGCAAAAGTGGTGCCGGTGCAGGATTTTGTGCACAAACTGAGCTCTCGATTACGTGCTACAGGTAATCGGTGGTATTCGTGTTGGGCGATCTGGGTGGCCAAATCATTAGCTCGAACTGTTCAAAGTGTTATTCACACCCATGGTGAACAACTCTGGCCCAGTGATATGATGCATTGCCACCCATAACATGAAATCCATGAATGCCTGCAAATGGTATCCATGTACTCGAACATAATCATTTATAGTCAGTGGTCGGTTCAGTTGGACCAGTGGACCCAGTCAATTCCATATAAACACAGGCCACACATTTATGGAACCACCACCAGTTTGCACAGTGCCTTGCTGACAACTTGGGACTATGGCTTCGTGGGATCTACGCCACACTCGAACCCCACCATCTGCTCTTACCAACTGAGATCGAGACTCATCTGGCCAGGCCTTGGTTTTCCAGTCGTCTAGAATCAAACCGATATGGTTACGATTCTACGAGAGACGCTGCAGGCAATGGCACTCGCGTCGGTCAATTGCTACCATAGCCCATTAACGCCAAATGTCGCCATAGTGCCCTAACGGATGCGTTCGTATTACGTCTCACATTTATTTCTGCGGTTATTTCACGCAGCACTGCTTCTTCGTTAGCACTCGCAATTCTAAGCAAACGCTGCCCTCGTTCATTAAGTGAACGTCGTCGGCCACTGTGTTGTCCATCGGCCGAACGGTGTGGCCGTGCGGTTCTAGGCACTTCAGTCTGGAACTGCGTGACCGCTACGGTCGCAGGTTCGAATCCTGCCTCGGGCATGGATGTGTGTGATGTCCTTAGGTTAGTTAGGTTTAATTAGTTCTAAGTTCTAGGGGACTGATGACCACTGATGTTAAGTCCCATAGTGCTCAGAGCCATTTGAACCATTTTTTGTGTTGTCCATCGTCAGAACTAATGCTTGAAATTTGGTATTGTCGGCGCACTCTTGACACTACGGATCGCAGAATATTGAAGTCACTAATGATTTGTGAAATGGAACGTCCCATGCTTCTAGCTCCATCTACGATTCCGCGTTCAAAATCTGTCAATTCCCGTCGTGTGGCCTTATTCGCGTCCGAAACCTTTCACATGAATCACCTGAATACAAATGACAGCTCCTCCAATGGACTGCCCTTTCATACCTTGTGTACGCTATACTATCGCCATTTATACACCGAAGCCCCAAATAAACTGGTATAGGCATGCGTATTCAAATACAAAAAAAATGGTTCAAATAGCTCTGAGCACTATGGTGCTTAACATCTGAGGTCATCAGTCCCCTAGAACTTAGAACTACTTAAATCTGCCTAAACTAAGGACGTCACACACATCCATGCCCGAGGCAGGATTCGAACATGCGACCGTAGCGGTCGCGCGGTTCCAGACTGAAGCGCCTACAACCGCTCGGGCACACCGGCCGGCATTCAAATACAGAAATATGTAAACAGGCAGAATACGGCACTGCGGTCGGTAACGCCTATATAAGACAACTGGTGTCTGGCGTAATTGTTAGATCGATTCCTGCTGCTACAATGGCAGATTATCAAGATTTCAGTGAGTTTGAACGTGTTGTTACAGTCAGTGCAGGAGCGATGGGCTAGAGCATCTCCGAGGTAGCGATGAAGTGGGGATTGTCCCATATTACCATTACACGAGTGTACCGTGAAGGTCAGGAATTCGGTAAAATATCAAATCTCCGATCTCACTGCGACCGGATAAAGATCCTTAGATCCTGCAAGAACGGGGCCAACGTCAACTGAAGAGAATCGCTCAACGTGACAGAAGTGCAATACTTCCGCAAATTGCTGCAGATTTCAGTGCTGTGTCAGCGTGCGAACCATTCAATAGGGTCTTTCGGATTTATGGACCACCGTGCAGGATTCGTGGAGTCAATTCCCTCTAGCACTACTTCAGACATTAGTCGAGCCCCTTGCTCGTCGTGCTAGCTGGCGTCCCCCTACATGATATTAGGCAAGTGTACCAGTTTCTTTGGCTCTTCAGTGTATATATGTGTACCGCTATCCCATGACTACTGTTACATGTGTGCAACAGAAATGTTAACCTAGAATTGAAAGTTTTCCTTTCGAATACACACCAGTTCCTTCATTCATCGACCGACATAGATACCTGTGCTTAGTGCCGCACTCTGTGAAGAATGGGCTGCCATTCCACAAGAAATCTTCCAGCACCTGATTTAACGTATGCCTGCGAGAGTGGAAGCTGTCATCAAGGCTAAGGGTGGCCCAACACCGTAATGAATTCCTGCATTACCGATAGAGGACGCCACGAACTGGTAAGTCATTTTCAGCCGGGTGTCCGGATATTTTTGATCACATAGTGTACCAGTCAACAATCGAGCCAATGGAAAGTAGCCACACTACCACAGCAGAAGAAAGCAAAACATGTGAGAATCACACATGGAACAGATGTTGGTTTGGTGTTCCGACGTGAATTTATTCCCCAAGGCACCACGTTTAGCAAGAATTACTTTCTTCAGCTGCTAGAACGATTCAGTTAAGTACTGCGGAAAAAACGACTTTTATTATGACGATTCAAGAAATAATTTTTCAATAGATCTTTACTGATATTTACTTACTTTTACTTGAAGTTACTTTCAATTAAAAATAAAAATATTTATATTGCAGGAGAGGCCCCAGGACGCTGCTATTCAGTAATTGTTTGAACCCTGCAAGGCATGGGGCATAAAGCGCAGGGTTTCGGACAACGTTTAGACAATAACAAAATGAGAAAATTTTTGCAGCAGTCCTGCTAGCCGAATTTGATCGCCTGTTACTTTTTCTAGTTCCTTACGAGTATATTTAACCTAAAAGGGAAGCTTTTTCAGGACAAATAAAAAATCCCACGAACTTGATATAAGCACATTGTTGTGTCACGTCAGTAAATGCGAACTGGCCGGAAACAGGAAAGTACGTTTACGAAAACAAGTACTCCGACCCAACTGATGACCTCGCTTGGATTACGGTTATAGTAGTGGCACCCAACCGGAGAAATTTTCACTAAGCCCCTCTGAGAGCAAGAAAGAAATTATACTACTTACGAGTTTCCTCCATAAAGGAGACGAAGAAAAGAAATTGCTACCTTGAGAGCAAAATTACGCATGTCGTAATAAGTAAGGAGAATACAAGAAGCATATTAGCACAGGAAAAGAAAGAATTCCTCGTCAAAGGAAGCCTAGTGGTATTAAGTATAGGTGTTAATTTGGGAAAGACATATCTGAAAATGTATGTCTGGAGCAGACCATTGTGCGGTGCTGAAAAATGGACTGTGGGAAACCCGGAACAGAAGAGCATCGAAGCATTTGATATGTGATGCTACTGAAGAATGTTAAAAATTAGATGGGCGAATAAGGCAAGGCATGACGAGGTTTTCCGCAGAATCGGCTATCAATGGAATACGTGGAGAACACTGAGAAGAATACAGGACAGGATGACAGGACGTGTTAAGAGATAACATCCTTAGTATTGTGAGAAGCTATAGAGGGTGAAAACTGTAGGGAAAGACAAAGACTGGAATATACCCAGCAAGTAAGTGAGAGCGTTGGGCTGCTCTGACAAAGGGAGGCTACAACGTTCGGATTTACTTCAAACTTTGTTCAACATAAGGTGCAAGTAATAGGGTGTAATACTTACACGATTTCAAGAAAATCAAACGAGAAGCTTTACGCGTCAATAATGTACCGGTGCGTTGCGACTCTCAGAAGAGCAGCTGGCGATCATGTGGTTAGCGTTCAACCTCAACAGTCCGTCGATCGCTGGATCGAGTCCTGCTCATCTTTTTTTTATTAAGATTTTTCCAACACTAATCATATTATTTCGTAACATGATTAAAAGACACGATTATGTTCATGAACGTTTAGAGAACATCCAGTGTTATTTGGCTGTTTATTAATTTTTATTATTACAATAACATATTATGCCACTTTTATTTCTATAGGCAAGTTGAAAACATTGTCAAGGGCCTTCAGACTGGTTCATATTTGATTGACAACGAACGAGAAATTGCTTCTTTTGAAGATGCTATTAAAATACATCCAATCATACATCGCACATTTTCGGCACCGGCATTTTCGTAAATGTTGCGTTACCTACGATTTGATTCTAAATTGTCAGAAGAAAGAAAATAAATTTCAGTTTGTCAACGAGCTTTGCTCAAAAATGGTATACATTCGATGCAGTAGATGCTGTGTTGTTCTATGTTTTCCGTATCTGTATGAAAAATATTATCCTGCAACCTGTAATTTCGGAAGCAAATACGACTATTAATCGTACATTTCCCTCTTATTCTGGCATATTTTAACTCATCGTGTTACTGAATAGCCGGCCGGGGTGGGCGAGCTGTTCTAGGTGCTACAGTCTGGAAACTCGTGACCGCTACGGTCGGAGGTTCGAATCCTGCCTCGGGCATGGATGTGTGTGATGTCCTTAGGTTAGTTAGGTTTACGTAGTTCTAAGTTCTAGGGGACTGATGACGTCAGAAGTTAAGTCCCATAGTGCTCAGACCCATTTGAACCATTTTTTTATTACTGAATATAATTATCTACACCATTATTTATCGATGTTTCACTTCGGCTTCCCGTTCTTGAAACCTGTGTCTGCAGATCGAAGCGTCCAGGTGCAATGCAGTTCTCGGTACCTTACCGACTGCAGATGTAGGGTATTTCGGTAATCACGACAGGCACACATTTTCAGAAAAACTCTATGCGTTTGGTCGTTTACTTGTCGACAGTTATCAATTTGATATTTGTTCCGATAGTAAAAAGTATCAAACAACCAAATAACATTGGACATTCAATGAAAGTTCGTGCACGTGTCGTTTCATCATATTGACGTTCAAATATATATGAAATAATACTACTAATGTTGAAAAAATATAAATAAAAAAACTTCTGAGCAGGACTCGATCCAGCGACCCACCAATTACGGAGGTTGAACGCTAATCACATGACCCCCACCAGCTCGTACTCAAGGTCGCAACGCACCGTTATATTACTTATGTGTAAAACTTCTTTTGCGATTTTCCCGAAATCGCATAAGTATTGCGCCTAACTACTTTCACATTATGTTGTCCCAATGCACTACTAAAAGTGCACAAAGTTTGAAGTAAATCCGTAATCCGAACGTGTTGGCCTCCCCTTGTGAGGTGAAGAGGGTGGCACAGGAGAGGAAGTCGTAGTGAGCCCCACCATACCCGTCCGAAAACGAATGCCAAAATAGCTCTGTTCCCCTTTCCGCCCTGATATCGGTGGCGAAAACTTCTTGCACCATCAGGATTCGAACCAGTGACTTACAGCTGAGTGTAACCCCACTCGTGAACATTAACTCTCTCGCCCATGTAATGGAGTACTTTAAAAGAAGAAAACTCTCAACTTATAATATAACCAACGTCACACTTCAAAATGGTATTTATAGTGGTGTAGCGTCACCGAGGAGTGACAGGTTATGTAAGTATATTTTATGATGCTGTAACTAAGTCTGCAGAAAGGGAAAACCTATGGTAGGACCAGCAGCTGCGCACACACCTGATGACTACGCGGCACTTGCCCATCAGGAATTTCTGACCGTCTGGGCAGGTGGGAATCCTCGGTCTTACATTGATGATCTGCGATATTTTCGGAGTCGTCGAATTCAGCGCCGGCGTCGCAGTCGTCTGTCGATAACCTCGCACAGTCACAACGTTGGCAGCCCTGTTCGAGGTTATCAGCGCGAACACAATCGCCGCCACTGCTGTCAACACACACCACAAGCGCATCTCTGCTTCACCGTCGCGGCGTCCGAGTCGCACTGGAAGAGAGGCCGTCTTGACTGTGGACTGCGTGTGTCTCGGGTCGCTCGGAGATAAGCAGAACAAGCTTCGCAGGAAGTGTGTGTGTCCATGTGATTACAGCTTGCATCCGCTCACATGGCGGCTTGACGAGTTTGTTATGTTGTTTCTCGTTACTTCCATAACAGTGTTAGTGAGGCGTATAGATTGCCAACAGATGTGACGATACTGACATCTGTTGGCGGGAAGCGCAGTTTGCTCAGCACAAATTAACTCCGAATGTGTTTCGGATTCCGGGGCACGTCAGTCAGTGTATACTGCTTTACTAAACCTTTCGTCAGTAAGATGGACCCCCGACGTCAAGTAATAGTCTCGAACATGTCACAGTAGCCTTGTATGCGCTTTCCTAACAAATGCACTGCAAACTATCGGAAATATCCAAATTTATCTACTATACGTTTAACACGATTATTTCCACTATTTATCCGTAATACAGTTCATTTCTCTACATTTGAGCGGAGCTACCATACACCAAATATTCAGTTCCTACGTAGTGTGGGATATCAATACCTATTGGCAGTCGAAAATTGCAACAACGTGAACGATTAACGCAGGTCGCATCAAACAGGGATTTCGGTGAAGAGTGGAACATGTAAATACTTCAAGTAACACACTTACAGGACAGGTGTCGAAAGAGAATTGACATCTGAGTCACATTTATAAAGGATATTAGAGAACTGAAATATCTGTCTCGTCTACGGTAGTAAACGTTGCACTGGAAATCACTGAACCTCTTTTATAGGCATATAGACATACGGATTATAAACGAGACAAATGTTTTATTTTCTGGATTACCGTCAATGTTTGACTGCAAACCAGTAAAGAACGTAGAATACATTTCAGGTTTGGGCACAAAGATGTACAGGCTGATTGTAATTAAAGCTAAACTTTCAAAAAGCTGAAGAAATAACACCACTGGTCAGAATGACGTCAAATTGGAAAAGAATAATACAGCTTTACAAGCAGAGCGCGATCATGCATTGAGACAGTCATGGCGAACGTCGTAGACGGGAAAGGAGGTAAAGCCGTGTACCCACTGTGTTTGTATCAACTTCAGTGGGTTGTGCGCATGGCAGGTGTTTTCTTTAAATGTCGTGTGACTAGGGCCTCCCGTCGGGTAGACCGTTCGCCGGGTGCCAGTCTTTCGATTTGACGCCGCTTCGGCGACTTGCGAGTCGATGGGGATGAAATGATGATGATTAGGACAACACCCAATCCCTCAGCGGAGAAAATCTCCAACCCAGCCGGGAATCGAACCCGGGCCCTGAGGACTGACATTCTGTCGCGCTGACCACTCAGCTACCGGGGGCGGACGTGTTTTCATCTACGTATTCTGACACACAGAGCGCCACCTATTGACCAGCTTCCACACTATTTTTTTTCTTCTGTCATAAGTTTTCCCCCTTCTCCGATAATATTCCGTCGCAATTTGACGTCATTCTGACCAGTGGTGTTATTTCTACAGCTTTTTGAAAGTTTAGCTTTAAATATAATCACCCTGCATATTTGCCACAGGTGTTATGACTGCCAATTCTCATTCAACCATGTACAATTACGACACCCTTTATTTCTTGATAGAGTTCCGTTCATCAATTGGTAAATACGGAACCCTTATATGATCACTTCCCTGTCCGTCTGTCTGTCTCTCCATCCACCTGTTAAGACCCCTTTTGCTCAAGAACTGGTAGAGAATGGTGCAAATCGCTCTAAGCACTATGGGACTTGACATCTGAGGTCGTCAGTCCCCTAGACTTAGAACTACTTAAACCTAACGCAACCTAAGGACATCACACACATCCATGCCCGAGGTAGGATTCGAATCTGCGACCGTATCAGCCCAGTGGTTATAGGGAAGAGATACCTAGTTAAAATTATGTCACATACTGAGGTCTACGGCCCTTGGCAGTGTAAGAGAGTTAAGCTTCTAAGTCAATACAATCGAAAGATGTGGCCGTTTGCCATTTGCTGTTCCTCTGTCTGTCCGTCCATCTGTTAAGACCCCATATTCGCAGGAACGGGTAGAGGTATCAAGTTGAAATTTATCTCAAACACTAAGGTTTACGATCCCTTGGCGGTATAAATAATTTAAGCTTTTAAGCCAATGCAGCCGAAGGATACGGCCATATGTATAACATATTCTGATACAAGTCAAAAATCTATAGATGAATTATATATGCATATCTCGGTCCTGGTGTTCTATCAGTATAACCACATACCTCGAAATTAAAAGATACCGGATCGAATCGCTATCTGACCACGGATGTATCAATCTTCCTTTTAACGTAGCCTTCACCTCTCAATGACATGAGAAGCCTCCAGAAAAGACATGTGGTTCGTATTCCACGTTGAATTGTAGGTCCCTCTTCCAAGTTGGGGTAAGTAGGGAAGGTTACGGGCACACAAGTCGCTGAAGTAGCGTCCAATAGAAAGCCACACAAAATTATTGTTGTCTATATTCATAATTAGGAGTGTACTGAATCCACAGAGCGCAAGTCATACTCGCTCTTGACCGGTTGTTTCTTTTCTTTTTTACATGCCTTTCCACTGGTTTCATCCCATCCTCCGTCTTTTCCTGTCCTGGGATAATTGTTTCATCTCTACGTAACTGATACATCCAAATCTACATCACTAAACGGCTAACCTGGTACACGATGCACAGCTCCAGTTGCAGGTTGCCTATCGAACGTCCTCCAGTAGCCAAAAAACTGATTTTCGGTGTTTCATATAAATACTGACCGAACTTAAAAATATAAAATGCTATCATAATGTGTTCATTAAGAGATACTCTGACCTGTCACATCAATGTGAACACTTCTCAGAAATCTGAATAACCTATTTTTACAGCGTGTACCAGCGAAAGACGTGCAGGAAAACAGTCAATGAGGGTTTGGATGGTACCGACATGGATGTGGATTCAGGCCGACTCTAGTGTCATGAACAACTACGCTAGGTTCCTCGGTTGAGGATCCACTGCGCGAACAGCCCGATCAAAGCGGTCCCACAGATTTTCGATCGGGGCTAAATCTGGTGAGTTTGGTGGCCACACGAGAATAGTAGACTCATCGTGGTGCACTTCGAACCACGCACTTAAACGGCGAGCTGTGTGGTACTTTGCATTGTCCTGCTGACAGATGGAATAGTGCCGAGAAAAAACTGGCTGCATATAGGGGTGGCCGCGGTCCCCAAGGAAAGATGCATAACTGTGTTGATCCATTGTGCCTTCTAGAATTAAGAGATCACCCAGGGAATGCAACGAAAACATTCCACAGACCATAACGCTCCCTCCTCCGGCCTGGACAGTTCCGACGACTGTTACTGATCCGTACACGCCAATAGCCAACTGTCTGATGGAGGATAGAACGTGATTCATCCGAAAATACCACCTACCATACACTCAGGGGACGCCTAGTTGCGATTTTGGTGCACTTTGGTATACTTTGTTGCTGGGAAACAGCAGCCAGGATGGGTCCACAAACCAGGCCCCTGTTGGTAGCCCTTTGGACCATTTGAGAGGTCAACGGCTCAACACTTGCACATCTATTCGCCCGTACACATCTCTGGAACGAATGGCTCTGAGCACTATGCGAATTAACATCTGAGTTCATCAGTCTCCTAGAACTTAGAACTACTTAAACCTAACTAACCTAAGGACATCACACACATCCATGCCCGAGGCAGGATTCGAACCTGCGACCGTAGCAGTCGCTCGGTTCCGGACTGAAGCCCCTAGAACCGCTCGGCCACCATGGCCGGCACATCTCTGGAGCCCACATATCTATAACGCATGGTGCACCACAATTGACTCGGTTTTGGATAGCGCCATTTTCCTATGCACAATACACTTTAATCAAGGCGGAACGCGAACAGTTTGCGAACTTAGCCGTTTTGGAAATGCTTCCACCCTAGGCCGGAAACCCAATGATCGTGCCGTTTTGGGCATTAGGTAAGTCACTCCGTTTTTGCATTACGACAACGACTGCACTGTTATCCGCGTCCGTCCCTTCCCCCGCCTCCCGTGACACGCTTTGTATACCCTCCACTGCTAGTGCAACCACCTGCCGTTCGTGAGTGGTTATTGCACGTTGACGTCTAACATAGGCGGTGGTCACATTAATGCGACTGCACCGTGCATAATCTTATGTTAGAAGTTTAACACAGAAAGACAGGTATTACGGTTAGCAACAGCGTATACGACTTCAGCTGTTGTTACTCATGGTGCCCAAATTACATGAAATATTTTCATTCAGGCCTTGAGAATGAGAACACTCAGCGACCTCCAACAAACTTTACATATAATTACAGCCCGCATCTCGTGGTCGTGCGGTAGCGTTCTCGCTTCCCACGCCCGGGTTCCCGGGTTCGATTCCCGACGGGGTCAGGGATTTTCTCTGCCTCGTGATGGCTTGGTGTCGTGTGATGTCCTTAGGTTAGTTAGGTTTAAGTAGTTCTAAGTTCTAGGGGACTGATGACCATAGATGTTAAGTCCCATAGTGCTCAGAGCCATTTGAACCATTTGACCCATATAATTACAAACCGTTAGGAAACTTTTTCTCCGTGGCAACCCCCCCACCTCCCTCCCCCCCTCCCTCCCCCCCCCCCACACACACACAAATACACACACAAAATTATTAAAGGAAAAAAAATATTATCGCTTACATTTTTTCTGTACATCAGTGAAAATGGAGTGCACTGATAGTATGGCATTGATACCAGGGAGAGTCCCTCCTGGGTAAGATCGGCCGCCGCCGGCCGCTGTGGCCGAGCGTTTCTAAGTGCTTCAGTCAGGAACCGCGCTGCTGCTACGGTCGCCTCGGGCATGCATGTGTATGATGTCCTTAGGTTAGTTGGGTTTAAGTAGTTCTATGTTTAGGGGACTCATGACCTCAGATGTTAAGTCCCATAGAGCTTAGAGCCATTTGAACCATTTTTTAGTAACGGCCGCCGAGGTGTAAGTCTTCACAGTTGACGACACATAGGGCAACTTGCGAGTCGACGATGATAAAGATAACAGAAACCCAGTCCCCGAGCGTAGAACATTCCCGGCCCAGCTGGGAACGGAACTCGAGCCCACTGCCTGGGAATCAGACGCGGTGACCACGCAGCTAAGGTGAATGGCATGTACTAAAACTTCAGCATCAGGGACGACGCTTAAATTTATTGCTTCCTTATTGTCATCTCTATTTGAAACACATTTTCCAAACGGTATGTGTACCAGTGAATGTACTTGCAAAGTCATATCGTTGCACGTAATGTGCTTCAGCAGGTATGGTGTCATAAACATTGAGATTCGTGGAAACTACTTACTGCTTGCGACGGAGCGCACATTATCCAAACAATACTCATCCTGTTTCAGATAATGAGACCACTTTGCTACTTCTAACAAACTTTAAACGTATTTTCAGACCTTTTGTAAAATTTATCTCGCTTTCATGCTTAACATCAAATATGTATCACATTAACTCAGTTGTAATGCTATCAGACGTTTGAAGCTGTTTTATACACAGGAGTAAGATTCTTTAAAGAACAAGTGGTGGGAGGCTTAAGGGTCCTCCATAATCTGCTTTGTATGTTTGTATGTTTCAGTCTCTACTATTCTTCCCCTCTGCTGCTCATTCCATCACAAAGTTAAATATTCCTGGAAGCCGTAGCGGGTGTCTCGCACTACACAGTAGGCAGAGTGCGATAATACTACAGGAATACCTATCATAACGACGCGGTAAATCGCTGGGCCGTCCCGTGGGAAAAGTTTGAGTGGGATACAGTAGTACGCTCTTATCAACGCACTCTTAACGTTGATCCTGTAGTCATTGCAAACGTTGTTGAAAATGTCTTTCCTCCATGACAAATATGGGCACATATATCCAACTACTCGTCTGTAATTTCATTGGTCGCCCACTCGCTTGTCCTCCCATCAGCGATTCATGTTTGGACTCGGACCACAACTATACCCCAGTAAATACTACCACGGAAAAGGGACCTACATTTTAACACGGAATATACAACATGTGTCGTCCTCGGCGAATTTCAACGCCACTGAGAGGTGTAATCTGGGTTAAAGGCTGGGCGAAGTATTCTGTGGAACGACGTGGATTTGATACTGCGACTACTCTCGTTTGCAGGCACACACTTTACCACTACACCTGCATCTGAGGGAAACTTCCTTAACCTGCAGCACACTTAAGACAAAGTGTTTATTACTTTATCGCACCCCGCTCGTGCAAAACAATCATTAAAAGCAAAAAGAATATCTATCGTTTAGGAAGGTGAGTTCTAATTCGTACTGCCTTTTAAAAAGTGGCCAAATTTTGTTGCACTGCGTCGTATATGGGGTCAAGCTGTGTGTTCTCACGCAGTGTGTTACTGTTTATACAGTACGGCAGTTGGCGGCGAGTGCTGGCAGAGTACACATGTAGGACAACATCTGCCATCCGCCCCAGTGACGGCCTGCCGCCCCGATAAGCCGACATCGCGTTACGTAAAGCGGGCGTTGTCCCTCTGACGCCTCAGACACATGTTCAGTCGTTCCACCGCGGCGTTAGTACATCAGTCACTTTCTGTATAGGGCGTTGGACCCAAACCAAACAAGCTCCGAAAAGGAGATGGCCTCGAACATACTTGATTTCGGGCTCGGTTTGGTGACGTGAATCGTCTCTGGGGTTATTATTGAAGCTTCTAAGGCATAGTAACATGTTCTTTACAGTGAAGACCATATAACGATCCACGGATTCTTTTTAACATGCACACATTTGAGAAGTAATTTCTCTAACAACTGGTCCTGCAGGAAGATACTGCCTGTCAGAAGACGCTATTTTATGAGAGATACGTTTTTGTTCTTGTTGTGGTTTCAGTCAAAAGCGTGGTTTGGTGCTACTCTCGACGCTGGTGCGACCCCTCCATTTCTGCCTGTCTACTGAAATGACAAAAGTCATTGGATAGCGATATTCACAAATACAGAGGGCAGTAGTATCGCGTGCAAAAGTTATAAATCGGCAGTGCATTGACAAAGTTCTCATTTGCATTCAGATGATTCATATGAAAAGGTTTCCGACATGATTATTACTATAATTATTATATAAGTTATAAAAGTTTTCCGACATGATTATGGTTGCATGACAAGAATTGACAGACTCTGAATGTGGAATACTAGTTGGAGCTAGATGCATAGGACATTCCATTTCGGAAATTGTTAGGGAATACAATATTCCGAGATACAAACTGTCAAGTGTGTGGCAAGAATATCAGATTTCAGGCATTACCGCTCACCACGGACAACACAGTGGCAAACGGCCTTCACTTAACGATCGAGAGCAGCGGCGTTTGCGTAGAGTTGTCAGTGCTAACAGACAAGCACCACTGCGTGAAATAATCGCAGAAATCCATGTGGGACGTACGACGAACGGATCCATTGGGACAGTGGGGCGAAATTTTGCGTTAATTGGCTAGGGCAGCAGACGATCTCAGCGAGTGCCTTTGCTAACTGCCCTACATCGGCTGCAGCGCCTCACCTGCTCTCGTGACCGTATCGGTTGGACCTTGCATGGTCAGATAAATCGCAATTTCAGGTCGTAAGAGCTAATGATAGGGTTAGAGTGTGGCGCAGACCCCACGAGTTGTCAACAAGCCAGTGAGCAAGCTGGTGGTGGCTCCATAATGGTGTGTGTGTTTGCGTGGAACTGATTGGGTCCTTGGGTCCAATTGAGCTGATTATTGAATGTAGATGGTTATTTACATCTACTTGGAGACCATCCGCAGCCATTCGTGGATTTCGTGTTCCCAAACAACAATGGAGTTCTTATGGATGACGGTGTGTATGTCACCGGGCCATAATCGTTGGTGATTGGTTTGAAGGACATTCTCGACATTTCGTGCGAATGATTTGACCACCCAGATACCCGGCATGAATCCTATCGAACGTTCATAGGACATAATCGAGAGGTCAATTGGTGCACAAAATTCTGCACCGCCAAGAATTTCGCAATTATGACGGCTACATCGGGCAAAAGGAGGTCCCACATGATATTAGGAGCTATCCCGTGAATTTTGTTCCCTCAGTGTAAATCCCTATGAACTTTCTCGCTGCAGTCAGGACTTAGTCTCTCTCTTCAAAATAACGATTCATCGATGTCTAAGGAGGCGTCCTATCAGCGATGCTCCAATAAAGTAGCAGAAAAATATCTTTTCCCCCAATAGATGTAAGCATCATATATGGAAAGCTTCTATTCTCTTCTTGTCTGAACTGTTTGTCGTTCACGTTTCACTTCCTTATAAAACTACATTTAGCAAATTTTTCAGAAACGATTTTAGGACTTAAATTTGTATTCGACGTTGACAAATTTCTCGTTCTTCAAAACACTTATCTCGCTATTGCCACTCTGCATTTTATATCCTCTATACTTCGAGCATCATATTATTTTGCTACCCCAGTAGCAATATTCAACTTCTGTCTTTAGTTTCTCATTTGTTGGAGTAATTCCATCACAACTGCCCTGCTGTGATTCGACTACGTTCGTCTACAGTTGTTTTGCTTTGGTTGATATTCACCTAATAACCTTTTCAAGACACTATCAATTCCATTCAACTGATCTTCCAGATATTAAGTCATCTCTGAAAAAATTGTAACGTCTCTCCATGTTATCCTTTACTTCTCGCACAATATATCAATTGAAGAATATCGGTGATAGGCTACAACACTTTATTTCTCCCTCCTCAACTACTGCCTCTCCTTCATGTTCTTTTACTCGCTTAACTCCAGTCTGATTCTTGCAGGACTTGGAGATAACATTTCACTTTCTGTGTTGCAATGAACAATATCAAAACTTTTCTCTACACCTCAGATGCTATAATTACAGCTGGATATGGGGCACTATTCCTATTAGGGAACAGAGTCGATGAATATCATCGCTTATCGTGTAACAAGTCGTATACTGGGTGTTAAACAATGTACGAATGTTTTGAGAGACGGTAGTTTTCAACGGAACAAGAGTAACATGTGACTGCCTTGGGCTCGAAACAACGTGCTTCCTGATATCTGAAGAATTTTTCATAGGATGAGCTTGGAGACTTTTGGTTGTTGATATGAGGACAGTCGTTGCTTTGGCGTTCTTTTAAAAGGGTCAACTGACTGTTAGATATCTTTATCACAGTGCTGTAAGCACAGGTAAGACTGAGTCTAGGGTAGTCTGCAGTCAGTTGTGCGGTACGATTTGTATTATACTGTAATTTTATTTATAATAGTGTGTGTTATTATACAGTAAACTACTCGCAACTCTCAGTAGATATATGGTCCCTTACGTGCTTACACCCCCCCCCCCCCCATGAACCATGGACCTTGCCGTTGGTGGGGAGGCTTGCATGCCTCAGCGATACAGATGGCCGTACAGTAGGTGCAACCACAACGGAGGGGTATCTGTTGAGAGGCCAGACAAACATGTGGTTCCTGAAGAGGGGGAGCAGCCTTTTCAGTAGTTGTAGGGGCAACAGTCTGGATGATTGACTGATCTGGCCTTGTAACATTAACCAAAACGGCCTTGCTGTGCTGGTACTGCGAACGGCTGAAAGCAAGGGGAAACTACAGCCGTAATTTTTCCCGAGGACATGCAGCTTTACTGTATGATTAAATGATGATGGCGTCCTCTTGGGTAAAATATTCCGGAGGTAAAATAGTCCCCCATTCGGATCTCCGGGCGGGGACCACTCAAGAGGACGTCGTTATCAGGAGAAAGAAAACTGGCATTCTACGGATCGGAGCGTGGAATGTCAGATCCCTTAATCGGGCAGGTAGGTTAGAAAATTTAAAAGGGGAAATGGATAGGTTAAAGTTAGATATAGTGGGAATTAGTAAAGTTCGGTGGCATGAGGAGCAAGACTTTTGGTCAGGTGATTACAGGGTTATCAATACAAAATCAAATAGGGGTAATGCAGGAGTAGGTTTAATAATGAATAAAAAAATAGGAGTGCGGGTTAGCTACTACAAACAGCATAGTGAACGCATTATTGTGGCCAAGATAGACACAAAGCCCATGCCTACTACAGTAGTACAAGTTTATATGCCAACTAGCTCTGCAGATGATGAAGAAATTGATGAAATGTATGACGAGATAAAAGAAATTATTCAGGTAGTGAAGGGAGACGAAAATTTAATAGTCATGAGTGACTGGAATTCGTCCGTAGGAAAAGGGAGAGAAGGAAACATAGTAGGTGAATATGGATTGGGGGGAAGAAATGAAAGAGGAAGCCGCCTTGTATAATTTTGCACAGAGCATAACTTAATCATAGCTAACACTTGGTTCAAGAATCATGAAAGAAGGTTGTATACCTGGAAGAATCCTGGAGATACTAAAAGGTATCAGATAGATTACATAATGGTAAGACAGAGATTTAGGAACCAGGTTTTAAATTGTAAGACATTTCCAGGGGCGGATGTGGATTCTGACCACAATCTATTGGTTATGAACTGCAGATTGAAACAGAAGAAACTGCAAAAAGGCGGGAATTTAAGGAGATGGGACCTGGATAAACTGAAAGAACCAGAGGTGGTACAGAGTTTCAGGGAGAGCATAAGGGAACAATTGACAGGAATGGGGGAAAGCAATACAGTAGAAGAAGAATGGTTAGCTCTGAGGGATGAAGTAGTGAAGGCAGCAGACGATCAAGTAGGTAAAAAGACGAGGCTAATAGAAATGCTTGGGTAACAGAACAAATATTGAATTTAATTGATGAAAGGAGCAAATATAAAAATGCAGTAAATGAAGCAGGCAAAAAGGAATACAAACGTCTCAAAAATGAGATCGACAGGAAGTGCAAAATGGCTAAGCAGGGATGGCTAGAGGACAAATGTAACGATGTGGAGGCTTGTCTCACTAGGGGTAAGATAGATACTGCCTACAGGAAAATTAAAGAGACCTTTGGAGAGAAGAGAACCACTTGTATGAATATCAAGAGCTCAGATGGAAACCCAGTTCTAAGCAAAGAAGGGAAGGCAGAAAGGTGGAAGGAGTATATAGAGGGCTTATACAAGGGTGATGTACTTGAGGACAATATTATGGAAATGGAAGAGGATGTAGATGAAGATGTAATGGGAGATACGATACTGCGTGAAGAGTTTGACAGAGCACTGAAAGACCTGAGTCGAAACAAGGCCCCGGTAGTAGACAACATTCCATTAGAACTACTGATGGCCTTGGGAGAGCCAGTCATGACAAAACTCTACCATCTGGTGAGCAAGATGTATGAGACGGGCGAAATACCCACAGACTTCAAGAAGAATATAATAATTCCAATCCCAAAGAAAGCAGGTGTTGACAGATGTGAAAATTACCGAACTATCAGTTTAATAAGTCACAGCTGCAAAATACTAACGCGAATTCTTTACAGACGAATGGAAAAACTGGTAGAAGCGGACCTCGGGGAAGATCAGTTTGGATTCCGTAGAAATGTTGGAACACGTGGGGCAATACTAACCTTACGACTTATCTTAGAAGAAAGATTAAGGAAAGGCAAACCTACGTTTCTAGCATTTGTAGACTTAGAGAAAGCTTTTGACAATGTTAACTGGAATACTCTCTTTCAAATTCTGAAGGTGGCAGGGGTAAAATACAGAGAGCGAAAGGCTATTTACAATTTGTACAGAAACCAGATGGCAGTTATAAGAGTCGAGGGGCATGAAAGGGAAGCAGTGGTTGGGGAAGGAGTGAGACAGGGTTGTAGCCTCTCCCCGATGTTATTCAATCTGTATATTGAGCAAGCAGTAAAGGAAACAAAAGAAAAATTCGGAGTAGGTATTAAAATCCATGGAGAAGAAATAAAAACTTTGAGGTTCGCCGATGACATTGTAATTCTGTCAGAGACAGCAAATGACTTGGAAGAGCAGTTGAATGGAATGGACAGTGTCTTGAAAGGAGGATATAAGATGAACATCAACAAAAGCAAAACGAGGATAATGGAATGTAGTCAAATTAAATCGGGTGATGCTGAGGGGATTAGATTAGAAAATGAGACACTTAAAGCAGTAAAGGAGTTTTGCTATTTAGGGAATAAAATAACTGATGATGGTCGAAGTAGAGAGGATATAAAATGTAGACTGGCAATGGCAAGGAAATCGTTTCCGAAGAAGAGAAATTTGTTAACATCGAGTACAGATTTAAGTGTCAGGAAGTCGTTTCTGAAAGTATTTGTATGGAGTGTAGCCATGTATGGAAGTGAAACATGGACGATAACCAGTTTGGACAAGAAGAGAATAGAAGCTTTCGAAATGTGATGCTACAGAAGAATGCTGAAGATAAGGTGGGTAGATCACGTAACTAATGAGGAGGTATTGAATAGAATTGGGGAGAAGAGAAGTCTGTGGCACAACTTGACTAGAAGAAGGGATCGGTTGGTAGGACATGTTTTGAGGCATCAAGGGATCACAAATTTAGCATTGGAGGGCAGCGTGGAGGGTAAAAATCGTAGAGGGAGACCAAGAGATCAATACACTAAGCAGATTCAGAAGGATGTAGGTTGCAGTAGGTACTGGGAGATGAAGAAGCTTGCAGAGGATAGAGTAGCATGGAGAGCTGCATCAAACCAGTCTCAGGACTGAAGACCACAACAACAACAACGTACTTACACAGGTGTCTTCATTTTTGTGATTACTAATACTGTGCTGTTTGTACATACGAATAGTTCAGTATTTTCTCGTTTCTCGTTCGTGCCTCCCGTTACAAAGAAAAGCCAACTGATTGCACAGTCACGGTTTTCTGTTATAATTCAACAAATGGAAGTAATCAGAGACGCTATGCCCTCTAAGCGAAAAAATAGAAGTGGAAGGATGTCATGTTATAAGCTGCTTGATCGACTTTCCTAGCGTCTTATGAATATAGGTCCACTTACAGACCGAAAGGTAAGTAACGGAAAGCCTGGCTTATTCTGCGCGGATGGGGCAGAGGAACTAACTCTACAATTAGTGTGCGACGACTGACTCGTTCCCTTTTCTAAGCGGTACTTCATAGACGATGCGAGATTCCTTACGACGAAGGAACAGATACATATTGACGTAACATCGACTAACTTCTATGAGCAAATGTTATGAATGGACGTCGTATGAATATATGTTGATCTCTCAACATGTGCTTCCTGACCCATGTTTATTTGACTTGTTTTCTGTTTCGATAAGTACTACCATCTCTCAAAATATTCGACTCAGACTTAAATGTGTCTACAGCACTGTGATAAATATATCTAAACACTCAATTCACCCCGTTAAAGGTACGCCAAAACAAGACTGTCATATCCACAACCAAAAGTCTCCCAGTTCATCGTATGAATAATTGTTCAGAATGTTCATACCTCAGGAAGAACGTTGTTTCGGGCCCAAGTTTGTCACAATCTTCTCTTGTTCCGATGGAAAGTACATTTCCGTAAGATATTCGTACTTTATTTAATACTCTGTATGTAAAATGGGAAGAGTGGGAGAGAAAAGGCAGTTACTAGATGTAATAAAGAGAAGAAAAAGAAATTGGATTGGGCATATATTAAGAAAGAATGACGGACTGATAAAAACAGTTTTAGAAGGTTATGTAGAAGGGAAAAGGAAGCGAGGAAGGAAGAGATTCCAGATACTGGATGACATGATGGACAGTACAACATACAGCAGCCTTAAGAAGGAAGCAATGGATCGCAGAAAATGGAGAGGCAAAGGACCTGCTAATATAGCAGATAACTGATGATGATGATGATGTAAAATGAATTATCTAGGCGCTTCAGTCTGGAACCGTGCGAACGCTACGGTCGCAGGTTCGAATCCTGCTTCGGGCATGGATGTGTGTGATGTCCTTAGGTTAGTTAGGTTTAAGTAGTTGTAACTTCTAGGGGACTGATGACCTCAGAAGTTTAGTCCCATAGTGCTCAGAGCCATTTGAACCATTTTTTAAAAAATGAATTAAATACACTAAAATGCGTTCGCAGTCGATGGAAACATCGTTTACAGGTAATAAATACAGTCCGTTTACCATTTGACAAACAAGAGTCTTATTAAAGATCTGCTGACCTTACACTACATGTAACTTAGAACACAAGAAGCAGTGTCTTCCTCATTTGAGAGTTGCCTATACGGAATTATCCGAGCAGGCAGCAACCTTTCTTTATACTGCTGTGTTCCATTTTCAGTTTGGTACTCCTGTTTCGTCGCATCATTTATCCTTTCATTACGTTCACGTACATTTTGTAAAAGATACAGTGATGTCACACAACGATAAAAGAACGTTAGCGCACTTGTATTTCGCACACTGTTTGCCATTTCGATTGAAAGTATTTCCATCTGACCAATTACTCTTCATTTGTGTTCCCGAATGTACGAATATAAACTTTTTTGGCTATAGCAGAGCTACACCCTATAAGCCCAGAAGTACATAAGCATATGTGTAATTATATCCATCACCAGATTGTAAAAACTCCGTTTTCTGCTTACGTTTGCAGATGAATGGCCATTTTGTCCAAACCACCCGGTTCTTGCAGGAACTGTCCCGTTCTGTAACAGTGAAAAGGATTTTAACAGCGAGACGCAGCCATTAATTACGCGTAAAATTAGTCGTCCGTAATGAATGGTAATACTGCCTATCCAGTAGTAGGTGGGTGTTGTTCATACACTGATCAACCAGAACATTAGGATCACCTATCTAACAGCCGGTATGTCCACCTCTGGCACGGATAACAACGGCGACACCTCGTGGCGTGGAAGCAGTGACGTCTTGGTAAGTCGCTGCAGGGAGTTGGCACCACATATGATCACACGAGTTCCTAATTCCCGGGCAGAAGAGTGATAATCTCTGACTCCCCGTTCAGTTACATCCCCGATATATTCTATCGGGTTCAGATCTGGTGAGTTGTGGGGCAGTACATCAATCGGAAATCACCACTGTGTTCCTCGAACCACTCCATCACACTCCTGGCCTTGCTACATGGCGCATTGTCTGGTTGAAAACTGTCACTGACGTCGGGAAACGGGATCGTCATGAAGGGGTGTACGTGGTTTGCAACTAGTGTACGATACTCCTTGGCCCTCATAGTGCCTTGCACGAGCTCCACTTGACCCATGGATGTTCATGTGAATGTTCCCCAGAGCTTGTTCTCGTCCCGTAATAGAGGTGACAAGGAGCTGTTTCCCTGGAAGGTGACGGATTGGCGCCCAACCATTGGCATGATGAAGAAGATGTCGGGACTCATCAGATTATACAACGCTCTACCACTGCGCCAACCTCCAGTGCCGATGGTCACGTGCCCATTTCAGTCTCAGTTGCCGATGCGGTGTTGACATTGGCCATGCATGTGTCTTTGGCTGCTGCGGTCAATCGTTAGGAGTGTTCGACGCACTGTGTGTTCGGAGGAACTTGTTCTCTGCCCAGCATTAAAGTGTGATGTTGGTTCCGCCACAGTGCACCGCCACTCCTCTTTTAGCGGTCTGCCCAGCCTACGACGTCTGACATCTATAATGTGGGGTGGCCGCCGAACCCCATGACGTCTGGACGTAGTATAACCTTGGTTTCGCCACGTGTTGAAGGCACTCACCACCGCACTCTTCGAACACCAGACAAGTCGTGCAGCTTGCAAATGCACTTGCCGAGCCTCCAGGCCCTCACAATCTGCCGTTGGTCAAACTCAGATAGCTCGGCTTCCTCAATCTACACATCGACAGCACGCTCACTGATGCTACAAGCGCCATGCGTGTCTCACTAGAAGACATTCCTCGCCAGTTTGCACCTATATCGCTTGGACGAGTTTATATCGATATCAGGTCAGTGTTCATGATATTCTGGCTGATCAATAAGTATTGTTCTTTAGAACTAACCTTAATTTCCCAGAACACCGATGCCCTGCTTGAGACGGTTAGCTCTGTTCTGACGCAGTTCAGGAAAGATGAATTTCAATGCTCACCGAACATAACCGAACAGCTTTGTAACAGGTCATCATTACCATCAGCGATTTGATGTCCGTTGCTGTGTAAACGCCACCTCTCGTCTCTTCGATGTATTACGGTGCTCAGATATACACGTCCCAGTTGGTCCTGCTTATTTTCAAATGTAATGCACCGCTCTCCCACTACGTTTAGTTTCGGTTTTTTCTTCTGACTGAAATCTGGAAGAGAACTCAATCGGTATATTTTAAATCCAAATGCGGCGTTACTTGTCCCTGCCACCTCCTTTACATTTTCACTGCAGTCGTAGATGCTTCTTATAGTCCAGGCTATTCCCCGATCAGTTTATTTGTTTTCCTATCTCCTAACATGCCTCTCTGTTTATGACTCAGCTACTTTAAGTTTTTGAATTTTTTTCACTAAAATACCACATCCTATTTTCATACGTCAAAACTGATAGTGCACGTTGCTTGCGAACTTTCCGTTTTACAAGAGAGGCATACAGCCAACGGGACACCAGTTTTGCTCAGTTTTCGCACTTTTGTATCAGGGGATACAGGGCTAAGTTGTCGATGTTAACGGGTGACCATTTTTAATAAATTCAATTTTGGAGTCTGGGTTCCTTTGCAGGTATTCATAAAGTGGTCGTTTATCGTACTGCACCTACACGTATTGCTTCTTATTTTAATACAATCACGATTATTCTGCCGATTTTAAAACCCAATGTAAAAGTCGTTATCATTATTTGGCACGCAACATACAAATGTGAATAATGTTATGCACAGCTGTGCGTTTCGGAGGTCGAGCTTCCATCATCTATCTTCATTCAACGCTTCATACACAAGCACTTTAAAAAAAGCAAAATATAGTCGTAGTTATGAAATAAAATAAAATGAAATAAGGATACTAGGACATAGTCTTCGTCTTACCTTAAAATGTGCAACACCTTATGCTCTGTTTACTTCTTCATACCACCGCTCTTTCTCACTTGCTTACGGTGGTAACATCAATTGCATCTGCTTAACATCACACTAGGCGCTTCCTTGTTACTACACGGCTCCAGCTGATCACACTGAGCCACGGCTATGTTCTTTCTTCATGTGCCCTCGGACATCTCTGGGTTAAGCTGGAACGGATGCTGGTTCAGTGTAGTCAGTTGGAGGCGTGTATTTGTGTACAGAACAGTAAGGCAGCTGGTGAGATGTTAAACAGTACAAAGAAGCAAAATAGAGCCGATTTTAAAGTAAGACGACGACTTTATGTCCGACTATCTTTATTACGTTTTATTTTATTTCATCACTATGTTGTGCTTTTTTAAATGCATGTGAAAAGTTGAGCGCAGAGAAACAGATGGCGGGAGCGTGGCTCCCGAAGCGCGTAGCTGCGGGTAGTATTCCTCACATTTTCATATGGCATTCTAAATAACGACAAAGGTTATCTTCATAACCACCGCCTCCAATCCTTAAGAACTAAAATATTATAATCTATAAGAATAAGAAATACACTAATTAATTAAACACTCTTATGTACTTCCCATTGAGTAGTATTTAATGAAATAATTATTGTGCTCAAAATTAACATAAATTCAGATTAGTTTTTTACAGTAAAAAGACACACACAAATTTTCCTCCTTTTTAAAGTCTGAGCAGTCCTCATCCCACCTATCTTGTCTTGGGTTAACGTGCAGAACATTGTACTACACCTACGTCGTTTTAAATATCCATGTTCCACCTTGTGTGCTTCATTGTCGGTCAAAATCAGTTATCATACCTGACCTTATTAAAACATTTGAACTTTTCATACTGTAACTTTTCATGTTTTTCGAACATTTCCCTTCTTTAGGCAATGGCATAAACTCGAAAGCACTTCGGCAGCAGTTTGGCGTGATGGGAGGAGCATTTGTTGTTCATTTAGCCCTGGCTGATGCTGATCAGAAGATTTATTTCGAGCTCCTATGTTTTGCTCTTTAAGTCCTGCAGCCTGTGCGGAAGAATTTTCAGCTTCAGCATGAGCCGTGACAAGAACACGATTTGTGTTATAAGGGTCAATCTCACATTCTTTTAACGTACAAAAGGACGGTGTTAGTCTGTAGTGGGGACGCAGTGGTGACTGATACTGTGATCTGTATTTTAAAATCGTTAACGGCCCACAACAGTTGCTGCGACGACTTTCTAGATCTGAATATGGCCTGTACTGGCGGAAGCCGACCATAGAAAACAAATTTGTGATCTAGACTGTGCTCTTCACGCTGAAGAGTTGACGAAGTTGTCAACTTGCAACAGTCATTTGCGCCAGTCGGCTGTATTAAAATTCTGTGAAATTTGTAGTAGCATTAACAAGAATCAGACATGTATAGTGACAGTTAAACGCATTTTATCTGTTTGTTCGTCTGTAACAAACAAAAACCAAATATCAGTTTTTTCATTAGAGATTGTGTTGAATGCCTTCAAAATTATAACATCTCTGGCAATGTACTTGACATTTATCTTACGGATTCTGAATTGGCGGCAGCGGTTTGGCTGCGATAGTTTTTAATGTATCACCGTGTGAGCGTCTGTCGTATCCGTACGGTGCGGCTACCTAGAACTATGAATTTGAACTAAGGAAAGTCCGGGAGAGTTGGAGCAATTTTTTTTATTCAGTATAAAATTTTTCTGTTTTTCAACTTTTTTTTACTTCCGGCAGCATGTTCGTATCGAGTGTAAGTACAATATATTTATGAGAGATAGAGATATGACAAAATGAAAATGTACATATAATATAGATGTTGTTGTTGTGGTCTTCAGTCCTGAGACTGGTCTGATGCAGCTCTCCATGCTACTCTATCCTGTGCAAGCTTCTCCATCTCCCAGCACCTACTGCAACCTACATCCATCTGAATCTGCATACTGTATTCATCTCTTGGTCTCTCTCTACGATTTTTACCCTCCACACTGCCCTCCAAAGCTAAATTTGTGATCCCTTGATGCCTCAGAACATGTCCTACCAACCGATCCCTTCTCCTAGTCAAGTCGTGCCACAAACTCCTCTTCTCCCCAATCCTATTCAATACCTCCTCATTAGTTATGTGATGTACCCATCTAATCTTCAGCATTCTTCTGTAGCACCACATTTCGAAATCTTCTATTCTCTTCCTGTCCAAACTATTTATCGTCCATGTGAACGTGAACAGGAAACACACCTAATCCAAGCGACATTTTTTAATTCCATTACAGGTTTCAAAACACCCAACACATTCATATTCATATAGATGTAATACATGATATACTGAGAAAGGTGGACAGTATAAAATGACTATACTTTAAGAAAAGAGTCAATTAAAATTACATATTCTTATGTGTAATATGTTATAATGAATACAGAATTATTGTATTAAATATTTTAGTCCAAAACAATTTTATCACCTTATTATTATTATTATTATTATACAAATTTGGCCGTTAAAGACCGTGAAAACAGTTATGTCTTGCGCTTCTGGGAAGTCTTCTTTCTCTCCGTCCACACTTCTTTCATTCTTGCGCTGAAGGCGGCTTTTCTCTCTTCAGACCATTTAGTTCCACAAGTCTTCTTAATTTTCACACCGAAACCCGTGATTGAATTCAGTTTTTTTCTAAAAAGGTTTCTGTTAAATATTGTTTCCTGATCTATGTCCATTTCTTTTAGATCTCTTTCTGTGTTGATAAACCATAAATTTTTATTTTTTAGATTTGCGATGTACGATGTTTTGTAAGCCTATTCGGGTTCATCCTCATGATGTGAGCATAAAAGGAGCATCTTCTTTTTCTAATTTCGTCTGTAATTTTGCTGCACTTCGTATACACTTCTTTGTTGCTTTTTAGTCTGTATACAGGCTTACCTTGATCATCTGTTATTTTCCTGTGTCCAAGGATTGTCCTCACAATTCTTCTTTCACGATTTTCTATCTGTTCTGCGTATGTAAAATTTGCCAGTGTTTCTTATGCATATAGTATCTGCGGTCTAATGACAGTCTGGTAGTGTCTGAGTTTAATGTTTTTGGATATACATTTTTTTGAATACATTTGTCTCCAGTAGTGAGTTGCTGTCTCTAGTTTTTGTATTCTAGCCCTGCAGGCTGGATGACCTTTTGCCACAGGCTGAATTAGTTCACCAAGATATTAAAAATGTTTAGATACCTGTATTTTCCCGTATTTCGTAGTTATTTTCTTTGGTGGATTTTTGATATTTGTAATGATTTCTGTCTTTTCAAATTAAATTTGCAATCCTGCTTTTTCAGCAGTTTCTTTAAGTAATTCTATTTGTTTTATTGTGTCTTTTTGTGTGTAAGCTAAACAGGCGAGATCTTCAGCGAAGGCAAAACAGTTGGTTTCAATGGCTTTGTAGCACTTCCCTCCAATTTGGACTTTCTCAACTCCAAGTTTTTGCGTGAGTTTTCTCCATTCTGCTATGACTTTATCCAGAACACAGTTGAAGAGTACCGGGGACAGCGCATCTCCCTGTCTGACGCCGGTTTTGACCTCGAAATGCCGTGAAATTTCTCCTTGGAATTTTACTTTTGATGTTGTATTTGTTAATGTTTCTTTGATTATGGTGATTGTTGTTTCATCTATTTTATATTCTCGAAGTGTTTTGATGAGTGTGTCCCTATCGATTGAGTCATAAGCTTTTTTGAAATCAATGAATGTTATGAAATATTTCTTGTTCCTTGTAGATAAATAGTTCATTGTTGTTTTGAGGTTAAAAATTTGTTCGGCGCAGGATCTTCCTGGTCTGAAGCCAGCTTGATATTCTCCAAGTTTTCCCTCTACAATTGGTGATACACGATTGAGCAGGGCTTTTGATAGAATTTTGTATGGGACTAGGAGAAGCGATATTCCACGATAGTTGTTAACATCCCTTTTGTCACCTTTTTTAAACAAAGGGTGAATTAGGGCAGTTTTACAGTGACGGGATTTTCTTGGTTTCCCATACTTGTTCAAGTTCTTTGTGTAGTGCTTCTACTGATGTTTCTCCCCCAAGCTTGAGCATTTCTGCTGTAATTGTGTCTTCTCCACATGCTTTCCTGTTTTTGAGATTTTTGATTATGTTTGTGATTTCCTCTCGTGTCGGAGGTGTTGAATGTGTTGGTAATGTTTCTGGTTGCGTAAAACTGAGAGTCTGGATGGGTATTTGGCAGTTTAGGAGTGTCTCAAAATATTCAGCCAGGATTTCACAGTTTTCAGTATTGTTGGTGGCGAGAGTCTTATTATTTCTCATAAGGTTTAGCCAAGGGGACTGGTATCCTCGGAGTTTCTGGTTGAATGTTTTGTACCAAGCTGCCATGTTGCATTTCTTGAAATTTTCTTCGATTGAATCCAGTTGTTGTTTTTCATATTGTCTCTTGGTGTTGCGAATAGTTTTCAAGGCATTCTTTCTGGCTTGCTTAAATTCATTAAAGTTGTTTTCAGTTTTATGTGAGTTCCACTTTTTCCAGGCTTTAAGTCTTTCATGCAGAACTTCATTACAGTTGCTGTCCCACCACGGGTGTCTTGGTTTGCTCTTTTTTGGAAAGGTTGTTTCTGTTGCCTCAATCAAGTTGTTCTGAAATTCTTGGAGGTTTTGTGAAGGGGAGAATGTCTTTAGTTTTTTCTGAAAATCCTTGAGGTTAGAGTTGGACTTAAGGTTGTAATTTCTCAGGGTTGTAAGATCAAAATTTATTTTATTTCTGTTTTTATATTCACCGTTTCTGCTTTTCTGTTTGTTTTGTGGGATCAGTTTAGTTTTTATTTTCGTGAGATAGTGATCGGAATCGAGGTTTAGAGATTTTCGGACACGTGTGTTCAATATTTCTTTTTCACATTTGGAGGAGATGGCAACGTGATCAATTTGAAATTCTCCGATACTATTTATCGGATATGCCAGGTTTTTTGTTTTCTGGGAAGATGTTTAAAACGTGTTGACATTAGCTTGAGTTTAAACTGCTTACAGAGCATAATTAACCTTTCTCCATTTTTGTTGGTTCGTTTGTGTGCGGGAAAGTTGCCGACACTATTTCGGATTTTTTTTCTTTTCCAATCTGAGCGTTAAAATCTCCTAGAAGTATTTTTGCATTGTTTTCTGGGATTTCTGATATATGATCCTTAAGGTTTTCCCAGAATTCATCTGTTTCTTCCCTATTTTTAGCATTATTTTTGTCGCCCGCATCTCGTGGTCGTGCGGTAGCGTTCTCGCTTCCCACGCCCGGGTTCCCGGGTTCGATTCCCAGCGGGGTTAGGGATTTTCTCTGCCTCGTGATGGCTGGGTGTTGTGTGCTGTCCTTAGGTTAGTTAGGTTTAAGTAGTTCTAAGTTCTGGGGGACTTACGACCACAGCAGTTGATTCCCATAATGCTCAGAGCCATTTTTTTTTTTGTCATTTGTGGGAGCGTGAACATTGATTAATGTGTATTTTTTATTTGCACATCGAAAAGTGAGGAAAGATGTTCTCGATGATGTTGACCAAAAATGTTCGACAGAGTTCAGAATTTTTGTGTTTACAGCAAAAGCTGTGCCAAGCTGAGGGCATTTCTTCATTACAATTTTTTAGGTTTTCCATTAAATATTCTTAATTTGTTTGATTCAAATGTGTTTTCATCAGTTAAGCGAGTTTCTTGTAGCGCCACAATTTGTATGTCTTCCGTGTGTAACTGGTCTGTAAGGTGCTTAAGTTTTCCCACTTTGAGAAGGGAGTTTATGTTGAGAGTTGCTATGTTGAAGATTTTTCTGGGTTTAATCTTGTTGGATTTGCATGGTTTATCACCTTATTATTTAATCTTGATTGAACATTGGCGTTTCTAATGAGATTTTCTTTTCGTTTAAGTATTAGCCCATTTTTCTCTCATCGCAGCAATTAGACTTATTGCTAAATGTTCAACAACATACATGTAACCGTCGTGAACGGGAAACACACTTAATCCAAGCGACATTTTTATTAGTTCCATGACAGGTTTCAAAACACCCAACTATTTCCTATTCATTACATTCATTCACATAATTTTCGTAATCTTGTACAGTGTCTGCATCTGATGAACGTGGTGAGCTATTTAAAGTATATTGCTTTTTCAGCTTCTTCAGTCTGTTTTTCTCTTCATTAGTATTTTTCTTTGATGATCTGTTTGTGCCTTTTTTTCTGTTTCCTTCCTTTTCTTTTTCATTGCAGTTCCAATATTTTCAGCAGAGTTTAGCACTTTTGATGCAGTTGCTGCCTTGCTCTTAAAATTCATCGTCTTATAGTAGAAGAAACAGGTGATATTTCTTCCAAAAGTCTTGCCTCTGTTGGCTTAGGAGTAGCAAGTTTTCAAGTGGTATTCTTGGAAGTTTTCGGTTTAGATGGTGTGGAGTCCGAAGGTGTGTCAGTGAAGGAACTTGACTTGTGCAAATAACTCTGTCCTTTAAATGCTCTTGGGATCACTTAATCCTTTGAAAAGCTTAGAAGTGGTTGGTGGGCCTGTGTGTGAGATTCTTCTCTGTCATTAGTTGGCGCAGACATATCTTCCTAGTAATAAGCGTAGTCTTTGAGTACAGTCGTCTTCAGTGGGATTACTTCACATTCCCGGAAGCTAAATTTAATTGCACTTCATCTCTTCCATTTTAAAACACGTGTTCCATCTCTGCCATAAAACAATGGTCCGCCTCTCCTGATTGTCTGACAAAGTGGACCACCGCGACTTCTGTCTGGAGGTAGCGAATTCGGTGGCCATTTCGGGTCTAGTTTCACATTCGTCAAGCTTCCAGTAGGAAAACTGCGTCAATATTCTGTGGACTATGTGACTACACGATAATACTTTTCGGCTTGCCAGAATAGAGAATGATATTTTTCTTCAAACTAACACGAAGATAACAGCCACACTGTTGCACTACATTTGTTCTCAAGAGACTCCCTCTCAAGTAGTGAGCGCTGCTGTCTAGCGGTGCATTTGTGAAATACGCCTCTGGTTCGTCTCAGCCAATGGTCCAATTCTCCCAGACTTACGCTAAGTCTACTCTTACCTTGCTCGTCAGCTTGCCCCTGTCTCCCATTCACACTTAAATGTAACTACCGCTGCTATAATATTGTTTGCTCATCACGCGTTTTCGAGAAGCCGAGAATCAAAGTTTTATGACACAGATGAAGACCATACGAGAGCGCCAGCTGCCTAGCATATGCCTAAGTGCAACCGTCTGAGGCGGCAGGCCACATTTCTGCCCATTACTGCCTTTCAGCGTTCTCAGATCCCTTTTTATTTCTAATCTTACGCGAAACACTTGTATCGCTACGTAGAATCATGTTTCTTTCGAAAAGAACAAGAATTAAATGATCGTATGGCATTATTGGCCGGGAAACCTCGGCCGCGATAGTTCAGCTCCCTCGAGCAAGTATTTCTATTCGACGCCATTTCGGCAATTTGCACATTGAAGAAAACAAGTCGAAATGGTGAGAACAACACTAATACCACATCCCTGAGCGAGGAATATCTCCTGTCCGGCCGGGAATCGAACCCGGCTACGTAAAATGTTGAAATAAACATCGTGATTCAGGTACGCGGTCGTTAGTTAGTTAGCTAGTTAGTTAGTTACATGTTCCGCACACCATTTTAACGATTCTTTTATCGAAATGATGTGGAATGAGCCAGTTTACAGGATATTTATAGCTACATGATTAGTGTTAACATTAATGAACACATTATATAAACTATGTGATCAAAAGTATCCGGACACCCCCAAAACATATTTTTTTCATATTAGGTGCATTGTGCTGCCGCCTACTGCCACGTACTTCACATCAGCGACCTCAGTAGTCATTAGACATCGTGAGAGAGCGGAAGGGGGCTCTCCGGGGAACTCACCGACCTCGAACGTGGTCAGGTGATTGGGTGTCACTTGTGTCATACGTCTGTACGCGAGATTTCCACACTCCTAAACATACCTTGGTGCACTGTTTCCGATGTTATAATGAAGTGGAAACGTGAAGGGACACGTACAGCACAAAAGCGTACACTCCGAGCTCGTCTGTTGACTGACAGAGACCGCCAACAGTTAAAGACGGTCGTAATGAGTAATAGGCAGACTTCTGTCCAGATCATGACACAGGAATTGCAAACTGCGTCAGGGTCCACTGCAAATACTATGACAGTTAGGCGGGAGGTGAGGAAACTTGTATTTCATGGTCGAGCCGTTGCTCATAATCTACATATCATGCCGGTAAATGCCAAACGACACCTCGCCTGGTGTAAGGAGTATAAACACAGGATGATTGAACAGTGGAAAAACGTTGTGTGGAGTGACGAATCACGGTACACAACGTGGCGATGCGATGGCAGAATGTGGGTAAAGAGAATGCCCGGTGAACGTCATCTGCCAGCATGTGTACTGCCAACAGTAAAATTCGGAGGCGGTGGTGTTCTGGTATGGTCGTGTTTCTCACGGAGGGGGTTCGCAACCCTTGTTGTTTTGCGTGCCACTATCACAGCACAGGCCTACATTGATGTTTTAAGCACCTTCCGGCTTCCCACTGTTGAAGAGCAATTCGGGGATGGCGATTGCATCTTTCAACACGATCGAGCACATGTTCCTAATGCACGGCCTGTGGCGGAGTAGTTACACGACAATAACATCCCTGTAATGAACTGGCCTGCACAGAGTCCTGACCTGACCCTATAGAACACCTTTGAGATGTTTTGGAACGCCGACTTCGTGTCAGGCATCACCTACCGAAATCGCTACCTCTCCTCAGTGCAGCACTCCGTGAAGAATGGGCTGCCACTCCCTAAGAAACCTTCCAGCGCCTGATTGAACGTATGCCTGCGACAGTGGAAGCTGTCATCAATGCTAGGGTGGGCCAATACCATATTGAATTCCTGCATTACCGGTGGAGAACGCCACGCACTTGTAAGTCAGTTTCAGCCAGGTGTCCAGATACTTTTGATCACATAGTGTAATTACTTCTACTGATGCAACTACACTTTTTTACTGGCTACCAGTTCCCAAGTAGAGATTCGTCAAAGGAATAGAAGTCTTTGTCTGGGATTTTAAGATAGATTTAAACCTTGTCACACATTTTACGTTATTTGCCGTATATTGAACTCCTTTCTCAGCTGTTGATGGCTTTAGCAATGGATAATAAGGGTTATTTTTCGCTCTAGTGTTGTAGGTATGGATATGACTGTTCTTGACACATAGTGATGGATTATTTATGACGAATTTCATTTGCAAATATATGTGTTGCGACGGCGCAGTTAAAATGGCTAGCTCCTTGGAAAGAAATCTACATTACCTATGTGGGTGAACACCTCATATTATTCTTACTGCTCGCTTTTGTGCAGTCATTACTGTCTTTCTAAGTGATGAATTACCCAAGAAAATTATTCCATTAGACTTTATTGAGTGGTAATGTGCAAAATATATCATGATATTGATATTTTTATTTTCAAGACTAGTAATTACATGAGAAACAAAAGCAGCTTTACTTAATTGTTTGAGCAGCTGACTTTTATGCTTTTCGTTTTCATCTATATGTACACTCAGAAGTTCAGAGCATTGTACCCTATTTACTGTCTCCTGCTCGTGTTCTACAGCAATTACTGGTGTGACTCTATTTGTTGTTCAGAACTGAATGTAGTGTTTCTTTTTCACAATTTAGGGAGAGGCCACTTTCAGCGAACCACTTAATAATTCTTTGGCAAATATCATTCTTGTTTCCTTCTGTGCAATGGGATTTACTATAACACTAGTATCGTCTGCAAAAGGGGACAATTTTGTTTGTTGAATGTTAAGTGGGATCTCATTCACATAGATACGGAATAGAAGTGGGCCCAAAATTGAACCCTATGGGACTCTGTGATTTCTCTCCAGTCACAAAAATTTTCTAGCTCTCAAATCTTCTCTGAATTATTCAGCACAATTATTTGCTTTCCGTTTGTTATGTATGATCCGAACCAGTTGAGAGTAAAGCCATCGATTACATGAAACTTGTGTTTTTCTTAGAAAGTAGCATGATCTACACAATCAAACGCATGGAATGATCCCAAAAAATACCTTCCACCTATGTATTATCATTTAAGGCTTGTTCTATCTTATGACTAAATGTATAAATAGCTTTCTCAGTCGAGCAATCCTTCTGAAATTCAAAATGTGACATGTTAAGGAAATTGCTTCCACTTAAGTATGGTACTGTTTTTGTGTTCATTACTTTTCGAATATTTTGGAAAAAAGATGTTAGTTAGGAAACAGACGATAATTGTATAAGTCTGTCTTGTCACCTTTCTTATGAAGAGGTTTAACAGTTGCATGTTTCAACACGACCTGGAGTGAGCGGGCCCAAGTCGCGGTACGATAAACACGGCAAAACATACGAACACCACTTCCGCCTTGAAGTGCGCGCTCCACAGAGTCGGGGTTCAGCTCCTTCTGGGTCTGTCAGAACTGTCGACACCTTGCAACTTTTGAAAAGAAGCAATATCGCGACTCGCCGATTCCCACTACTCTCCCCTAATCAGCTATTGTGTAGGTCTCTGTTGTTTGTCACACCGAAGACGTGAAACAGTACGTGACGCTTGAGCGACGACTATTTGTCACGTCCTTTATTCCAAATGTCCATCACATGCTTAGTAACATGCATTCATAATCTAATGTACCTGCATTCACTGACAACAGCAGTTTCTGTCAAGTTTGGAATACGTCTGTTGATATTTTTAAAAATATCGGTAGTCCGATATATCGATATTTAAGGAAATACAGCTCAATGGCATCGATATATCGAAAAGAGTGTGTCGGTATACGAACGAAACAATATAGACGTACCGGCCTATAAAAGTATCGGCTGCACATTGTAAATATACTGCCAAGCATTGATTTATTATTAGATATTCTGTACATCAACAAGATAACTGTCTGCTTATCCCCGTTAGACAAAGAATTGAAAGGAAAACGATGTACGTTCACGCTTGACGATAACCACTTTGCTAATAATGGTAACTGTACATAAGTGGCACAATAAAAGGTGTCCGATGGGTCCGTCGTTCAGTTTCGTCACATAGCGGATTTGTTTGGAACACTTCGTGTCGAATTCCGTGTTTTTTTGTTTTTTTTTTCGTTTCTGCAAACGCCAGCGACCTAGCAGCTGTAGTGTCAAAATTGCGTGGTGAAGTTAAACGTTGCAGTTTCTGTTTGTAGCACCGAGCGCCAATTACGTCACCATGTCCCCTCACGCGTACGTCACCATGTCCCCTCACGCGTACGTCAGCATTGCTTTTTTAACTTTTTTAACGCAACTGGCGTGCTCTGTCTCCACATCGGAAATCTTGTTATTCCACTCACACCGCCACCCCCAATGCAATCGGACTTCTTCTTTGTGCCACATACACTTGCTTCACACAGTCAAAGATAAAGAATGGACGTGATATGAGCTCAAAAAGTAGTACGACTCCTTCGCACAGTGAAAGTAACAGTATCTCCTACTACAGTATCAAAAGAAAAATATCATATATTTACGGAAAACTGCCAAAAAATAAAAAAAATAAATGACAAATATCGACATTCTATATGGCGATTTCGACATCGATATATTGGTGAAAGCTGACGCCTCTGTATATAGATATATTTTGGATAAAATATCGATATGTCGATATATTGACATTTTATCAACAGCCGCAGTTTGAACCTGACTGCCAATGACAAGGCGGGACACTCAGACAACTCAATTCACGGTCCAGACATGGGCACATCAAAATACGATAGATTCTTTGTGTCGTTTTATTACCCTTCCTCGCTTAGCCATCTTCCAGCGCTGATTCCATGAAACTGGCTGGCCCATATACACCACTTCGCTGCCAAGATGTACATCAGCAATGAAGGGTCACATGGCTACCTGCTGCCAGTCATACACCATCTAATGAGCTCCAAACCGACCAGTGTGCTCCTTTCGAGAAGTGAATAATATTTTGCCTGGTGTGATTATTCTTCTTCGTTTTCCCAGTTAACATCCGAAAATTTCCTCTCTGGCTGCTTCGAATTGAGCCCAGTTTCCTGACACCCTCACCGGTCTAAATTTCTCACTGATAAAATCCATGAAAACTGTAGCACCTGTTTTTCGGTCTACTAACAGATGTTGAATATATACGAGCTGAAGATATTGTTCCTCATCAGTGAAGCTGGAAATTAACTGATCAGACTTCGGTCCTTACTGCCTGAAATCTGTATTACTAAAACTCTATCCCAGATACCGATGCCAGTTGCAGAGTAGGGACAACAGAAATCCGATTTTCAGCAGCTTGCATAATTATTGACAGAATTTAAAATTTTATAATGTTCTCGTGATCTACTCATTAAGAAGTAAAATATTATGTTAGAAGTTTAACACAAGAAGACAATATTAGAGTTAGAAACAAGGGGATTTAATTAATTATTTCTTTACTACAAACGCTATTCGCAACGCAGTTTGAAGACGGTATCCACCTATACTAATGAATTTACCTGCAAAATTATATCATTGTAAAACTTTAAGTTCAGGAGATACGATGTCATAAACACTTAGATGCGTGAAAAACGAGCTTTCGCTTCAATTGGAGTGAAAATTACCGCACTATATTTGTCCAATGGATGATAATGAGCGCATCTACCGATCTCCAGCAAACGTCAAACATAATTTCAAACATCTTCTAAACGTTTCCTCGCTTACAAACTGAACGCCATATATTTAACACATTAACTCATTTGATTTCGATTCTTTAAAGAATCGAGTGTTTACTGGTGATATCTAAAGGCAACATTATGGAATGTGTTGGAAAATGTTATATAATCAGTTTCGATTTGGTTAAGGATTAGAACATGACTGAAAAAAGTGGCATCATCAAAGAACGGATGGTATGTTCTCATATCGCTCCCTTGTGAGGAAAGTGCCAAAAGTCAAAAAAACGTCGGTTTTTACTTTAGGTCACTGGAAAATACGTGTGAAGTGCCCCAACGTGCATCTCTGTCTCATAATTTTTCCACTCCAGGGCAGTTGTGTCAGTTCTGTTGTAGGCTATTTCATGATTCGTCACGACAAGAACAGTCTCACTTCAGGGTTGCAAATGGCAGGTGTGCATGGGTCATTCAAGAAGAATGGTACATTCTGAGTTGTGAGACTTTTTATGTACAAGAGAGTTGAATGCACTTTCGGATATCTTTGATTATTACAATGGCTATGTTTAAACAGCGTCTTTATAGTGCATTACCGTGTACTTCAGACAAGTTTGGGTGTCAGTAGAAACGTGCACTGTTTTGACGATTACAGCTGTTGTAAATATCACAACATTTCGTGCTTCTCAGCGTGCAAGAAAGAAATGGAAATTTGTACTATAAAGAAAGTTTACTGAATCCTTTTTGTCGGCGAGAAGTATTCCTACATTATGTAAGTTCATTTCTATTCTATTTTTCCGTAAATCGTGTTCTTTGAATTGTATCTAGTTGATGACCCTCCTTAAATTTTATTGATCTTCGTAAATTATAACTTTTTCATTGTTTATTTTTTATAATAAAACAATTTCAACTTGTTTTTACGTTTTTCATTCTAAATTAAGTGCTAATTTTGTCTGATGGAGGTTCGAACGTCGTATTATATTACTGTAAGTAAAAGTGATAGATATTGTTTGGGATAGAAAGGCGGAAAAAGTATTACATGAGGAGTCGTAACAAAAACAAAAAATCTTATGAAAAAGCAAGAAAAGTGACACAATTTAAAGAACTAATTAATAATTTCCTGATGAAGCCTTACATTTGACGAGAACAGAACTATATGTCCATATTACTGTTGTATAGAACATAAGCGAATTTACTGCCAAGAATACTCACTTGAAATTGAAACGATGCTTATACTATTTCAATATATATAGAATACATCACGTCGATTTTTCTCAATTATTGAATTTTTTAGTTGTCACTGCTCTTGCCGGGATGCGATATGACAATATGAGCTGCGATGCGCGTGTGTACGGGCCACTTGTTGCTCTCTGACGCAATCCGTCCCTCTGGAACTGCGACAAGCAACAGGTGGCGGACCGTCCCTTGACAGCCGAGGGCATTAACGCAATTCTAGAATAATCTTCAGCGATCAGTGGCGACACAGAACTAATAGTCCGCTGTGGCCTCCCTGTTACTGACTACGAAATTCTCGTCAGAGGGCACTGAAACATAGATTTGTTACCGGAGCCGTCTTCACCGAGTACGTTTCGAAAATACGGGGTAATATTAAGAACTATCGCCGTGCTTGTACCAACACATCCCGCCACCTTTACACCTATGTATGCAGTTTCCACATCCTATAAAAACGAATCTTGACTATCTCCTGCTACATCATCACATATTCCCACATTTCCAATGCTTCCAGATTCACCAGAATACCCATCTACCTTTCCATGATAGGTTACTATTCTCCGCACATTTCTGCCTCTCCTGTCAACGTTCATGCCATATTTTCTGTACCACTTCCTTTCAGAAATACTATAAGACAAAATCCCTCATCACTTACTGCTCACTTTCTACACTGAAGAGCCGAAGAAACTGGTACACCTGCCTAATATCGTGTAGCGCCCCCGCGAGCACGCAATAGTGCAGCAACACGATGTGGCATGGACTCGAATAATGTCTGAACTAGTGCTGGAGGGAACTGACACCATGAATCCTGCAGGGCTGTCCATCAATCAGTAAGAGTACGAGGGGGTGGAAATCTCTTCAAAACAGCACATTGCAAGGCATCCTACATATGCTCAATAATAACTCAGAAGAATGTGCTTGAGGCACTCTGTAGCAATTCTGGATGTGTGGGGTGTCGCATTGTCCTGCTGGAAGTGCCCAAGGCCGTCGGAATGCAAAACGAACATGAATGGATGGAGTTAATCTACATCTGCATCTACATTTATACTCCACAAGCCAATCAACGGTGTGTGGCGGAGGGCACTTTACGTGCCACTGTCATTACCTCCCTATCCTGTTCCAGTCGCGTATGGTTCGCGGGAAGAACGACTGTCGGAAAGCCTCCGTGCGCGCTCGAATCTCTCCAATTTTACATTCGTGATCTCCTCGGGGGGTATAAGTAGGGGGAAGCAATATATTCGATACCTCATCCAGAAGCGCACCCTCTCGAAGCCTGGACAGCAAGCTACACCGTGATGCAGAGCGCCTCTCTTGCAGAGTCTGCCACTTGAGTTTGCTTAACATCTCCGTAACGCTATCACGCTTACCAAATAACCCTGTGACGAAACGCGCCGCTCTTCTTTGGATCTTCTCTATCTCCTCTGTCAACCCGACCTGGTACGGATCCCACACTGATGAGCAATATTCAAGTCGAACGAGTGTTTTGTAAGCCACCTCCTTTGTTGATGGACTCTCCCAATGAATCTCAACCTGGCACCCGCCTTACCAACAATTAATTTTATATGATCATTCCACTTCAAATCGTTCCGCACGCATACTCCCAGATATTTTACAGAAGTAACTGCTACCAGTGTTTGGTCCGCTATCATATAATCATACAATAAAGGATCCTTCTTTCTATGTATTCGCAATACGTTACATTTGTCTATGATAAGGGTCAGTTGCCACTCCCTACCAAGTGTCTATCCGCTGCAGATCTTCCGGCATTTCGCTGCAGTTTTCTAATGCGACAAATCCCCTGTATACTACAGCATCATCCGCGAAAAGCCGCATGCGACTTCCGACACTATCTACTAGGTCATTTATATATATTGTGAAAAGCAATGGTCCCATAACACTGCCCTGTGGCACGCCAGAGGTTGCTTTAACGTCTGTAGAAGCCTCTCCATTGAGAACAACATGCTGTCTTCTGTTTGCCAAAAACTCTTCAATCCAGCCACACAGCTGGCCTGATATTCCGTAGGCACTTACTTTGTTTATCAGGCGACAGTGCGGAACTGTATCGAACGCCTTCCGGAAGCCAAGGAAAATGGCATCTACCTGGGAGCTTGTATCTAATATTTTCTGGGTCTCATGAACAAATACAGCGAGTTGGGTTTCACACGATCGCTGTTTTCGGAATCCATGTTGATTCCTACAGAGTAGATTCTGGGTTTCCAGAAATGACATGATACGCGAGCAAAAAACATGTTCTAAAATCCTACAACAGGTGGACGTCAGAGATATAGGCCTATAGTTTTGCGCATCTGCTCACGACCCTTCTTGAAAACTGGGACTACCTGTGCTCTTTTCCAATCATTGATCAGACACGATGCTTACGTACGTGTCACATGTCAGAGTTATATCTCGACGTATCAGTGGTCCCACATCACTCCAACTGCACACGCCCCACACCATTACAGAGCGTCCAGCAGCTTGAACAGTCCCCTGCTGACATGCAGGGTCCATGGATTCATGAGTTTGTCTCCATATCCGCACGCGTCCATTCCCTCAATACAATCTGAAACGAGACTCATCCTACCAGGCAACATGTTTCCAGTCATCAACAGTCCAATTGTTGTTAACGAGCCCAGACAGAGCGTGAAGCTTTGTGTCGTGCAGTCATCAAGGGTAAACAAATGGGACTTCAGCTCCGAAAGCCCATGTCGATGATGTTTCGTTAAATGGCTCGCACGCTGACACTTGTTGATGGCCCAGCACAAAAATCTACAGCAATTTGTGGAAGTGTTGCATTTCTGTCACATTGAGCGATTCTCTTCAGTCGTCGTTGGTCCCGATCTTGCAGGATGTTTTCCCGGCCGCGGCGATGTCGGAGATTTGGTGTTTTACTTGTTTCCTGATCTTCACGCTACACCATGAAATTGTCGTACGGGAAGATCTCCACTTCATCGCTACCTCGGAGATGCTGTGTCCAATCGCTCATGCGCCGGCTATAACATAACGTTCAAACTCACTTAAATCTTTATAATCTGCCATTGTAGCAGCAGTAACCGATCTAACAAAAGCGCCAGACACTTATAGTGTTATATAGGCGTTGCTGACCGCAGCGCCGTATTCTACCTGTTTACGTATCTCTGTATTTGAATAGGCATGCCTATACCAGTTTCTTTGGCTCTTCAGTGTATAACTGTGAAGTTCACTTTTCTTTTTGAGACTTCCATAAATTTTGGTATTTTAAAAGACATCATTTTTAAACCTTTCAATGTATTGCACAAGAGCCAAATTTACTAATTTTATAAACTTGTACATTTTGTATCCTTCGAAAGTTATTGAAAATAGAAATCAAAGTATTGGGGAAAAACGGGAAATACCTTAATAAAGCGGATAAATGCGAATAGGACTTGCACTCTGACGGTTCGATACAAACATGGTTACGCATGTAGCTAATAATTGGCTGTGGCTCAGTGGCATCGTGCACGTCGATTGGACGCCACTTTGGCGACTTGCCATCCCTATCCTACGCTAGTTATCGAACAGGGGAAAGGGGACCTATAGTTTAATGTGTCATTTCTGGCGACTCCTCACATCGTTAGGCGATGAAAGCTAGGTTAAAACGAAGACTGGAAAATCCGAGGTCCACCCGCGGTTTCTTCGTGTCCTGGCACGCACTTTACCACCAGATCACCAGTCCTGACATGTGTACAGATAGTTCATCTATAGATCTTTTATGAGTCAGTTTGCGAGTATCGAAATATGTGACCTAAAAGGCCCTGTCTTCTGACTGAATTGACACAGAAGCTTAAATTTTTCACCCCACCAAGAGACGGTATCTCCGCTTGATACCTCTAACCGTTCTTAAGAAAAAGAGTCCTTAACAGTCGGACAGACAGGCGGACGGACGACAAAATGATCCTATAAGGCAGAGTGGGCCACAGAATGCCAAACTTCGCGTGTGCCGGATGTGAGGGCCGCATGCGGACCAAGGCCCTGCCTGTCGGCTTCGGTCGTTCCTTCTCTGAAGTACTCGGTACAGCACCACATTTCATTTACTATTCCGCTGTAGCGGTCGCCACAAATCTCTTCAGTTCGGCATGGTCGTGGTGTCACATCTCTTTACCCTTCGCTGTCGTTCGTGGTATGAGATACAGTCACAGGTCAAGTGGCTGCTTGAACAAAAAGAGGCAGTCCAGCCATCTATCGTCACAAACCTTTAAAAAGGAATGAGAGACATGAGAGTTCTCAGTATATATTATACGGTCGTTTAAGCGACGAGTGTTGCAGATTTACTATAAAAGGTATAATAATACTATTCAGAATGAATTTAAAGATTTAGCTGACACTGAAAGAACAAAAAAATTACAACTATTTACAGATAGGAGTCATTGTTTTGAAGCACTTTCTGCTTAATTTGGAGGCATGCAGCTTGCGAAGAAAATGGTGGTATGAATATTAAAATTTCTGAAGTTACATGCCTTAGTGCACTGTCAGTTGCAACAGTTTTTGGTAGAACTCAACGAAGAGTATGGAGATTTTATATATTACTGCAAAGTACTTTGGTTCAGTCGAAGGGCGTACCTGGAATGATTTTTGATTTAAAATTTGCTATTGTTGAATTTACGAAGCAAAAACGAGTGCAGGAACGAAAAGTAAAACATCCGGAATGCACTGCAGACATCGCATTTTAAGTGGACTTAGTTGCACACTGCCCATACATAGTAAGACACTCTAAGGTAAGAAACAATTTCTTTCTGATTGGATGAAGATGCATTTAAAAAGAAAATAATGTTTAGAAAGGGCACATTCTGACATGCACCGATACAGCTCCCTAAGCTCACTTCCGTTAAGGAAAACATGAGGTCTGAAGAGTTCGTTGTGGCCTTGAAAGTATTACAATGATAGTTTTCTAAACGTTTTGAGGTCACTGTCAATCTTACATCGGTTTTCGAGCCGGCCCGAGTTGCCGAGCGGTTCTAGGGGCTACAGTCTGGAACCGCCCGACCGCTACGGTCGTAGGTTCGAATCCTGCCTCGGGCATGGATGTGTGGGATGTCCTTAGGTTAGTTAGGTTTAAGTAGTTCTGAAGTTCTAGGAGACTGATGACCTCAGAAGTTAAAGTCCCATAGTGCTCAGAGTCATTTGAACCATCTGTCTTCGACACCGTTCGCCATTTGAGTTGCAAGTGCACCTCTAACTGACCTGCAAGGTAATTCTCATATTATTGACAAATCCTTTTACGTCAAAACTATCCAGGACTTCTACATTACTTTCCTTGAGTAGAGTTTCCACGTCTCCATAATGAGGCTGCAAAAGTGCTACAATATTTCGACCAACCTATTTGTGTGGAAGATCGTTTTTCGACTATGAAGCTAAATACATCATGGCTACATGGCACCATGAGTGCGAAAGTCTGTCCATACCACGAAAGTTTACACCAGATAAAAATTGTCTTCAGTGCGCTAAAAATAATAACATAATACTGAAAATTTGTTTCGTTCGTGGCCTATGCTGTTGCGAAATGTGAAAAATAAGACGAAGTCATACACTGTTCGCAGTTTCCCCCCCCCCCCCCCGCTTCCGTTCCCTCAACGTCGTGGGGCGATGGGGGAAGTGTGCAGCGAGGCCGAGCGGCCGGCCGTGGTGGCCGAGCGGTTCAGCCCCATAGTGCTCAGAGCCATTTGAACCATTTTTTTGAGGCCGAGTGCTATAGCACTCATGCCAGGACACGGTTCGGAAGCCGAATTCTTGGCCACCACTGCTATAAGGGCTCAGTTTTTACCGGAAGAGATACAGAACCCTAAAACGATTTCCTTTATTCACAGAGAAGAACATACACCTTCTAAGATTGCGCTGTAAAATATTCATCCCCTTTCTTTCGGCATTTGCAGCTAAATTATAGGATATGGACTCAGCATTTTTGCAAAAACATGGAAACCATATTCTATAACTGCGCTGTAAAGATTTGCTACTATGTGCTAAGATTCATCCTTCGTCTGTGCGTCTTCCATTATTAGCAACACACATTTTGCGAAACGTAGTAGGAAAAAAAAAAAAAAAAGACGCCTCCTGCAGGAATTACCCTAAAGGGACGGAAATCGTAGGTGTGAGATACATGTACAAACAAATGATTACAGTTTCATAAAACTTGGACGATTTATTCAAGGCAAGGAGCTTCGCAAACTGAACAGGTCAATAACGTGCTGGTCCACCTCTGGCCCTTATGCAAGCAGTTATTGGCTTCGCATTGATTGGCAGAGTTGTTGGATGTGCTCCTGAGGGATATCGTGCAACATTCTGTCCAGTTGGCACGTTAGATAGTCGGAATCCCATACTGGTTGGAGAGCCTCGCCCATAATGCTCCAAACGTTCTCAACTGGAGAGAGATCCGGCAACTTTGCTTACCAAGGTAGGGTTTGGCGAGCACGAAAACAAGTAGGAGAAACTGGCTGCTGTGAGCGGGCGAACATTATGTTGCTGAAATATGAACCCAGGATGGCTTGTGACGAAGGCCAAAGAAACGGGTCATAAAATATCTCCACAGTAGCACTGTATTGTAAGGATGCCAGAGATGACAACCAACCGGTTCCTACTATGAAAGGAAATAGCGTCCCAGACCATCACTCATGGTTGTCAGCCCAAATGGCGAGCCACAGTCAAGTTAATATCCCACCGCAATCCGGGGCGCTTCCAGACCTGGCCTGGAATTTCATTGGCTGGAGTATAATTGTCTTCAGTGATGCGTCCCGCCTCGAACTGAGCACCGATGACCAGGACTCTCCAACCAGCTTGGTAGTTTTACGATCTAAAGCCCCAATCGGACAGAATTTGGCACAATATCCTTCAGGAGGATATCCAACAATTTTGTCAGTCAAGTCAAAGCCGAATTACTGCTTGCATAAGGGTCCGAGGTGGACCAAAGTGTTACTCACATGCCCAGTTTGCGAAGCTCTTTGTCATGAATAAACCATTCAGTTTTTCTTTAATTGTAGTCATTTGTTTGTCTGCACATGTCCATCACATAACACCAATTTGCGTCTCTTTCGCACAATTACTTCATGTTGCGCCTTTCTGTCTCTCTCTCGCTCTCTCGCTCTCTCTCTCTCTCTCTCTTGAGTGTGTGTGGTTTGTTCGTTTGCCAGATATACACTATACTGTTTACAATCTACACCTGTTTCAATTTCTACGCTTTTTGTTGCTCGTAAATTTCTTTTGGGCTGTATTCGAAAAATGGTTCAAATGGCTCTGAGCACTATGGGACTTAACATCTATGGTCATCAGTCCCCTAGAACTTAGAACTACTTAAACCTAACTAACCTAAGGACATCACACAACACCCAGTCATCACGAGGCAGAGAAAATCCCTGACCCCGCCGGAAATCGAACATGGGAATCCGGGCGCGGGAAGCGAGAACGCTACCGCAAGACCACGAGCTGCGGACAAGTAAGACTTTAGTGCCCAATTAACTGTGCGGATGACGAACGAAGACGACAGCGCACAGACCGAAAACATGTGAACAGTAACACAACTGATATTCTGTGACAAGTTAAGAACCGGGTTCTAAACCGCATGCCGGTATTTGCCTGTCAGCGCTTACCAGACAACCTGTCTGAGCTCCCAGAATGGAGCGTCAGAAAGCTTCAATTTGTCGAGTGGTCCTCCCCATTCTCCATCACACAGCTTTAACTTTCTGTATATTGTATTTGTAAAGTGCATTCGACATAGAGTAAGATAATTCAGTTCCACTAGTAAACAGCTCAAAATATTTTACACTATCCCATAATTTTCACAGTCTTTTTTATGGTTCTGTACCTCAACCTATAAAAAGAATCATATATAATATCATTTTGATGTCCGTGCGTCTGACTGTCTGACTGACTGTTCAAAACCCTTCTCCTCAGGAAGCCCCGATAGACGTATCAAGCTGAATTTTATGCCACATTCTAAAGTCTATGACCCCATGGCTGTGTTATAAACGTTAGCTGCTAAGTCAGCGCAATCAAAAGATGCTGCCATTTACGTGATATAGTCCGATACTCGCAAACTCAGACATCAAAACCTATAGGGCACTTATCCTTGGTCTAGAATCATGAAATGTGGCAAAAAGCAAGGTTTCACTGTAAAAATAAACGCAAAAATCCGAAAATTATTGACTCGCAATTATTTCACACGAAAAAAATATATTTTTCTTCATTTGTTATCAGACTGCCTGACTCTCTGTCAATCTATGAAGCCCCCTTTTCTCAGGAACGGGTAGACGCATCAGTTTCAAATTTATGACACACGCTAAGGTCTACAATATTTTGGTGGTCTAAACACAATAAGCTTCTAAATCAATGCAACCAAAAGCCACGGTCATTTATGTCATATATTTTGGTACTCTCAAACTCGCTCATTAAAACCTATAGCGTACATCCCGTTGACGTTGACGTAGAAGAAATGTTACACAGTATACCTAAAAGAAAAAAATAGAAAATTGTTAACTAGTAATTCTATCACATGAAACAAATATTACCTTTGTGATTTCTTATCCAACTTGAAACTTTAAATTACAGTATTCTCGAAAGTCTTGGAATCCCTGTGACCGATATCTTGCCAATGTCGCTAAGAGGCAAAAATCATCGAGATCCTCGATTCCCGGAGCGGACTGAACTGTCTATATACGTCATTAAGTTTGTAAGGAACCCTCGCACCAGGGCAATATTGTTTCATTGGTAGGCTAATCCCTACCTCAAAACTTTTTCATCTCGTTACAACTTATAGCTTCTTAAAGGAAGTAGAAGAAAGCATACATCCTCAGTTCAGTTGCCGAGCATGCTGTTTCTTGAATCGTGACCAAGACGGCTGCAGTACACTGCTCAGTCTGATATGGATCGAGGGTCAGTATGCGCTCATTGCCACTTCACGGCAGAAAGAGGCAGCTGCATAGCAAGTTCACCACCGACTTGGCGTGGAGCACGGCGGCGTCTTTCGAGCATTCAAACGCTGTTGTGGAACAAAACATTGAAGAGATGTGTCACTCTGGTCGTCCGTGGTCAACAATACCAGCTGATCACCGCTACCTACTAATTTTGGATCGAAGGTATCCCAAAGAGAAATGAGCAAGGCTACGAGGAGCCTGTTTGAAGGAATCTGGGAGAGGTGTGTCTGCCCAGACAACACGTTACCGTCTACGCGCGGTCAGTTAGCCTGTAAGCGTTCATTGTGATCAACAGTAGAAATTTCCCAGAACTTTGGTGCACGAAGAAGGTGGACCAAGGAACGTGTTGAACTAAACCCCATTTTATCTGCGTTGCGTTCCCTTCACCGACGAATTTCAGATTTTTTAACACATGATAACAGTCGTAGAAGGGCGCAGAGACGACCAGTTACCAAAGTGCATCTTGCGTATGCATTCCCACAGATTCAGCACGAGTTTGGTTAGTCAAATAAAGCCGCAATTCATGTCGGACACGTCTTATTGCTGTAGAGGATAGTTTGAGGGGTTGGGGGGAGCTTCTACTGTCAACATCTCTGCGACGATTTCGCACGAGCGTTCTCTACAGTGAGCAAAATTCAACTGAATGGAATGGCCTACTTTATCTGCAGACATGAAACTGGTCCAGTCTGCTTGGAATGAGGTGAAACTTGCAGTGCGCTGTCGGAGGAACACTCTTCACACACTAAATGATCCCAGAGGGCTAGAGTAGCAACGTCTCGACAACTTTGAGGACAAAATGTCAAGGAGGTTACGAGGATGTTATACTGCACGAGGTGGAGCAACGCGCTACAGAATATCACCCAGATTTTGATTTACAAATGTGACACGATATGGATTTCCCAAAAGATTTCCTTTTTTTGGTTGTTGATTGGTTTTTATTTCACAGAAAAGCTTGTTGTTCGTAAACCTTATTGTTTCATTCCCTGCTCCACTTGAAACTAACCCCACATACATTATCTGATCAAAAGCATTCGGATACCTACTAGGGGACATTAAGATGGAGTGCTTTTACGAAGGCTTGAAACCAGCTGAGTACACGTCCAATGGCGTGTCCAAATGTCTATGGAGGAACGGTAGCCAGTTCTTCCTCAAGAGCAGAAACCAGAGAATGAAGTTCGATCGGTGGGCTTGCAGCGAAGTTGGCGCTCTAACACATCCCACGAGTGTTTCATTGGGTTGGGGTCTGCACTTTGGGAAGCTCAGTCCTTTCCAGCACTGTTATTGCCTACGAAACATTGCCTCGTAGAAGCTGCTTTACGAAAGGGTGCACTGTCATGCTGATACAAACGAATCATCGACTGTTCCTCTACAGTACGCGGTATACAATCCAGTAAAATGTGTTCTTATCCTTCCACACTTAGCGTTTTCTCAAGCGCCATGAGGGGACAACACGCCAATCACGAAACACAACCCCATACCCTAACACCACCTCCTCCATGCTTCCCTGTTGGCACCACACATGACGGCAAGTAAAGTTCACCAAGCATTCGTAAAACCCGAACACTTCATTAGGAATGTCAAAGGATATTACATGATCCAACACTCAAATTCACTCATTTCCAGTCCTTCTCTGTCCAGTGGCGTCGCCCTTTACACCACCCTAAGTGTCGCTTAACAGTGACTACAGATATGTTCTGCTTACGAGGAGCTGCTTGGCCATTCTACTGCATTCTTTTTAAACTAGCTGGACTGGTGGTGGAACTCATGACTGATTTCTTCCACTGATTTCATGTGATTTCCTACAACTATCCTCCGCAATGCTTGACAGTTCGTGTGCATCAGTACATGGCGTCTGCGTGGTCTCTGTGTAGTTGTGGTTGTTCCTTCACGATTTTGCTTCACAGTCGCATCACCGAAAGTAGATTTGGGCAGTTTTAGAAGGACAGTAATGCCCCTGATGCATTCGTTACTCAGCTGGCGTCCAATGAGTAGTCTACGTCCAAAGTCACTGAGCTCTGCTGACCAACGCACTCTGCAGCTACTATTTCTCTAGTGGCAAACCAGCACTCGCAGCCTCATTTCGTACTGGTCGGTCCGCCTCTTGTGACATTTAGTGGTCAATTCCGCATTACATACGGTGTCCGGATACTTTGATCAGGTAACGTACGTTCGTAAATATGCAAACCATTTAAAAACTTTTTAAGGTGTTTGTAATGCCGTATATATAAATGTATTGTTACCAGTAATAATTTATTGTGGTTACCATTACCGGCTCCTGGGAGGGTACCGCCAGCTCTGTGCAGCAGCTAACGAGTTGAAAGGTCGTAGGAAGGTAACAGCAAACCACCTCCAGTACGACCTTGAGCAGAACAGCAAACGGTATAGCTAATAATGAGGCGAAAATACATTACTGTTAATGGAGCGTGCTATGCGTCAAACACATGCGACAAAACTAAAACAGTTTGCTCTACCGAATTTATAAAACGGGACGTCTGACTATCCCGGTCAGCTACGATTAAGACGGCGGTGAAGTCAGATTCTCCCTTGCATCAAGGCGTGTACTATGCCATTTCTCTGCAGGTCTCGGCTTTTGGAAGAAACAGAATCGACGGAATCGACCTGTATTTACTGACTCTTAGTAATTCCTTTTCTTCCACCCCCGTAGTCAAGACAATATTTGGTGTGTGTAGGGGAGGTGGGGGTGGAATTAAAATCTTCTATAAAGCTCTGCATATTTTCACTGCCTTCCCTTCATTGATGTGTTGGTCCGAAGGAAGGAAGATGGTACTAACACTTACTTGTACTTTCAGACTGACATCTGTCAACAGCCGGCACAGCTTGAAGTGGTACTTTGTACTTCATACGACCCATGTTATCTTCGGATAGAAAGTTTGTCAGCTCGGTTAGCCCACATTCAGGTTAACTTACCTTTCACTCGAATGGGTATCGTGAGATAGAAATCAGATGCGCACTGCGTAATCGACCAACTACACTATTGGCCATTAAAATTTCTGCACCAAGAAGAAATGCAGATAATAAACGGGTATTCATTGGACAAATATATTATACTAGAACTGACAGGTGATTACATTTTCACGCAATTTGGGTGCACAGACCCTGAGAAATCAGTACCCAGAACAACCACCTCTAGCCGTAATAACGGCCTTGATACGTCTGGGCATTGAGTCAAACACAGCTTGGATGGCGTGTACAGGTACAGCTGCCCATGCAGCTTCAACGCGTTACCACAGTTCATCAAGAGTAGTGACTGGCGTATTGAACAAACCAGTTGCTCGTCCACCATTGACCAGACGTTTTCAATTGGTGAGACATCTGGAGAATGAGCTGGCCAGGGCAGCAGTCGAACATTTTCTGTATCCAGAAAGGCCCATACAGGACCTGCAACATGAGGTCGTGCATTATCCTGCTGAAATGTAGGGTTTCACAGGGATCCAATGAAGGACAGAGCCACGGGTGTTAACACATCTGAAATGTAACGTCCACTGTTCAAAGTGTCGTCAATGCGAACAAGGGGTGACCGAGACGTGTAACTAATGGCACCCCATACCATCACGCAGGGTGATACGCCAGTGTGGCGTTGATGAATACACGCTTCCAATGTGCGTTCACCGCGATGTCGCCAAACACGGATGCGACCATTATCATGCTATAAACAGAACCTGGATTCATCCGAAAAAATGACGTTTTGCCATTCGTGCACCCGGGTTCGTTGTTGAGTACACCATCGCAGGCGTTCCTCTCTGTGATGCAGCGTCAAGGGTAACCGCAGCCATGGTCTCCGAGCTGATGGTCCATGCTGCTGCAAACGTCGTCGAACTGTTCGTGCAGATGGTTGTTGTCTTGCAAACGTCCCCATCTGTTGCCTCAGGGATCGAGACGTGGCTGCACTATCCGTTACAGCCATGCGGATAAGATGCCTGTCATCTCGACTGCTAGTGATACGAGGCCGTTGGGACCCAGCACGCGGTTCCGTATCACCCTCCTGAACCCACCGATTCCATATTCTGCTAACAGTCATTGGATCTCGACCAACGCAAGCAGCAATGTCGCGATACGATAAACCGCAATCGCGATAGGATACAATCCGACCTTTATCAAAGTCGGAAACGTGATGGTACGCATTTCTCCTCCTTACACGAGGTATCACAACAACGTTTCACCAGGCAACACCGGTCAACTGCTGTTTGTGTATGAGAAATTGGTTGGAAACTTTCCTCATGTCAGCACGTTGTAGGTGTCGCCACCGGCGCCACCCTTGAGTGAATGCTCTGAAAAGCTATTCATTTGCATATCACAGCATCTTCTTCCTGTCGATTAAATTTCGCGTCTGTAGCACGTCATCTTCGTGGTGTAGCAATTTTAATGGCCATTAGTGTAATATTGATGGTGATAGTATTAGCAGCAGTAGCAGAATAGTAATACTGTACTAATGCTTGATGTACATTTAATCGTAGAGTTGTTATTTATTTTTGATGAAGAAGCATTATTGTAGACAGCAAATATAGCCTATTGTAAAACAAATAAACCAATAGTCTGACAGCCAACATAGTAGCTGTTACAGAATATCGCATGGGTCGTTCCGAAAATAATGTCTGCAATTTGTTTTCATGGGAACTCCTACAGGTACAGAAAGCGCAACAGATTTCGTCTGTCATTTTTCCACACCATCACCATCCATTACGCATTTTTGGCCAACTATGAACAAGGGCCTGCAAACCATTCTCGTAAAAACCCAACCATCTGAGGCTAGCCACTGTATTACAGCTTTCAAAATAGTATCTGCTTCTGGATAACTCTTGGCCACGTTTTTCATCTATCATAGGACAAAAAAGGTGCAAGTAGTATGAATGTTCTGATTAGGAATGTACCTTAAGGGCATAGGCCAAAGCCAGTGTCCATCGCCGTTTCCAGGGCGTTAACTGCTGCTAGCCGATGCAGCGTTTTAGACATACCTCCCGCTTCCTCCATCACGACCCAGTTTTCCGAACAGTAACCAGCCTTCAGAGAGTTTCAAGGGCCCTGAAGTACGCGACTGTACTCGTCCACCGCATTAGCTAAGGAATGCGACGGCACTGAAAATGTGTGGTAGTGCCTGTCTTCGCAGTGACAAGGCCACTCTGGCAAAATATGAAGGGGCCTTACGAGCAGATTATGAGCGCGGCATAGCCGGGGGTTGGCGACGAACTGCTGACGCAGATATCTTCGTCGCAGCTTAGCTGCGAGCCAACGACCGCTGCCGGACGGCTCAGCCGTCACGTGACCAATGCTCTGCCGCCGTCTCCACGACACCATCTGCCGGGGTTCCTGCCGCCATCTCACGGTCTGAGGCCATACCAGTTGTAGAGGTACGGTACAGTTAAAATTATTTTTTTAGGAACATTCGAAATTACGAATTATTTGGCACACTTAAAATTTCTATTGTTAACTACGCAATCTAGTACTGTTTAGTATGGTTATTTCTTGATTCATTTATGAAACAATAATCGAAATTAATAGATATTCGTTCCTCCAGAAAAAAGTAAACCCTTTGAAATATGGTTATTACCGCATAGTGAAGAAGTAGTAAGCATGCCACTGATGTGACCGGACGTATTCTTGTATTTTGGGCGAACCATGTTATTTCGGCATTGTTAACGTGAAAATTCATAAGACTGAATGAGACACTAAAATATGGCAAAACATATTAACGTAACAACAAAAATTCTGCAACAACAACAGTAAGTTCCGATCGGTCGCGAAATGGAATCCAATGCGAAAATCCGGTAGAGCTCTGCACAGATGTGTTGGGCAGTGTCTCTAATACGCCCATCGATCGTGTCGCGTCGCTCTTTTAAGCTTTGAGTGAACAGTGAGCACGTAAAGATGCGTAGGGAATGGCGTCTACCACCAAGTATGAGGGCCTGGTTAGAGATTTCGCCTGTGTCACGCAGCCACCATAACACAACTGTCGAGCAGTTCCTTCTTCATGCCAGTTCTCGGCCGCACACTGCAGGGGCAGTGAAGATGCTGCTGCAGCGTTCCCGATGAGAAGTGTTTCATCACACACAATACAGTTCGTAATTGGCTCCCCGTGAGTCTCATCTCTGATCACAAGAACCGCTGGCTATGAAGACAAAATTTTTCCACAGACAACGAGCTGCAGATCAGTGCAGATAACTGGTGAAAGCACAGGCGGCTGCTTTCTATGACAAGGATATTGGAAAGTTGATACAACACCACGACAAAACTCGAAGTTGGAGCGGTGACTATTAAAGAAGTGGTTGGAAGGTGTACCTAACTGTTGTAAATAAAACGTTTCTGGTTTTCACTGTGGTTTTCATTTCGCGAGCGATCGGAACTCGTCTTTAGATCAATTCAACCACGAGGACCTAAAATGGAGAATTTCGGCTTCAAGACTCAGAGCCATAGTCAAGAACTCTACACGAAAATCTAAGTAAACTAGAAAGTTTATTGTAATCTTCATTCCTCTCAACTTTTTCATGAAAGACTTTGCTTATTGTGGACAATAACTTGAATTAGTTGGGGGGGGGGGGGGGGGGGGCGAGATTACAGACTCCACCTATCTCCAGCGGAGAGCCTTTCGCCCACTCCGTTCATCCCGAGAACTATAACAGTTCGATGTATGCGGTAGAACAGCCGAACCAAATTTGACAAGAGTTCCATGGTCACGAAACTGTTGTGTGGCGTTGCATTATCTTGTTAAAAGCCGGACGGTGTCTTTCTTCTCTGGTTTGACTCCAGAAGTTTGTCCCTACAGCCTAGTTAGTGTCGTCTTGTAGCCTTCTGAATTGGCAGTTACTTTATGCTTGAAGACATCCAAAAGAACCATACCCTGCCTACCCCAGAACACTATACACATCACTTTGTCTGTAGATGGCCGTCTTTTGAACCTTTTCTTCGTTAGAAGATATGCATAACACATTTCCAAACACTGGTTTTTGCATTTCTGCTAGTGGATGGTGTTCAGAAAACTGTCGTCTCTAGCCTCAATAGTCCCGAAGGGCTTGACATATATTCATTCCACATCTGCATCAATATCCGAGGGGCCCGTCTGGAACATACCGAGGTAGCGTAACATCTCGTCTAAGACAGTACAGTCGATATTCAGATGTGCAGACTATTCCTCTGCCGTAATCCACCGATCATCACCGATGATTTGATCGAGACCCTTTTATTAGGAGGTATGCCAGCTGAACAGCAGCGACCGGGGCAAGCTTTGTCTTCGCTATTTTTCACCTCTGCTGAAAAGCCTCACTTCATTCGCATGTACTGTATCATCACCGTGTTCATTTATCAGGCGTCGACAGATTACAATTGGCGCAATTTGTTTCGCAGTGAGGAACTAAATGACACACGTCTGTTTCATACGCTCTTCGATGAGAGACGCCATTTTGCAACGCTGTCTTGCTGCTGCTGTCTACATCTACGTCTACATAAAAACTCTTCAAACCATTGTGAAGAGCATGGCAGAGGGTGCTTCCCGTTTTTCCACTTCCTAAGGCTTTCTGCCGTTCCATTCAAGTACAGAGTGCGGGAAAACGACGGCTTAAACACTCCTGTGCACTCTGCGATTTTTCTGATCTTGCCTTTGCGATCCATACGGGAGCGATACGTTGCGATTTTGGTACACTTTTAGATTTATTATTTAATTTTAGATCCTGAAACTTACTACGCATGCCTACACAGGATAGTTTGCGTCGACATTGAGGCGTTTGTCAGTTCAGTTGCTTCAGCATGTCCGTCACGCTGTCCAGTAGGTCAAATGAACCTGTGACTGTTCTTGCTGCCGTTGTTTCCTTTTTTTTTAAGAAAATTGGCTTTCGAGCACACGAATGGTTTGTAAACAGTTTCCTTCGTGAACTGACTGCATTTCCCTAGCATTCTACCGATGAACCGAAGCCTGTTATCTGCTTTGTCTACTACTGAGTCTATACGATCGTTCCTTTTCATATCCCTACAAACTGTTACATCCATGTATTTGTGTAAGTTGACCGACTCGAACTTTACCTCATTGGTACTGTAGTCACAGAATAGTACTGGGGTACTTTCTCATTTTGAGAAGTGTAATATTTTACACTCCTGAGTATTTAAAGTAAGTTTCCAATATTTGCACATATTTGAAATGGTATGACTGAATATTTTTACAACGTTTTCCAAACAGTATTTCATTTCAGATAACTGCATCATCTATGAAAGCCAGTTTACTACTCACAATGTCCGCCTGCCGCAGGACAACGAAACTAAGAGGACATTAGAAGATTCAAAAATTAGTACTACATCAAAAGAATCTGGACCGGGCATTGCAAGTCATCACAGGGAAGTTAGAGGGATTATTTTCGGAATGACCCTAGTAGAAGGAAGGAACTTGAAACGCGCCGCGTCCGATGGGTTTACCTATCGGTTTGCAGAGCAGTGGTCGCGACCCCGGACCCGGCAGGCTTGCACCTCACGACACGGCGGCATCGGCCCTTGATCCACGTGGAGCCCGGGGGGCAGCGAGGCCGCGCGCGGATCACGTTGGCCAACAGCACGGGGGGTGTCGGCTGGTGCTCTTCGCTACTGTCCTGCGCCTCCACCGCCGTCGCGATTTCCTCGACCGGAACGCAGTCGGCGTCGGGCTGCCTCACTGTCACCACGTTGGCAGCACTGCAGCACGTGGCGACCACCCACACCAGCGCCGTCAACGCCGCCAGCCGCTGCATCTCTGCTACGCCCACACTTTGATTCGGCCGGCGCAGATGAGCCAGGCGCACAGCGTACGCGACTCGGAGCGACCACGTGTGCGTCCCCACTCGTATCTCGCGTTCTCCGAAAAAACGTCGCCGCAGATAGGTGCGGTGACGTTATCACCGGATGCAAACTTCCGCCACTGGTGGCTGAGTAACGCCTTGAAAGTCAGCTTCTCGCAGCTTCGGATGACCAAACGCTCTTCCAGGAAGATACTCGTCAGGAAGCTTAATGTATCAATACGAACACTGTTCTCCACTCGCCGTCGGTTGTGACGGCTCGCTGTCAAGTACATACACATAATAGCTCTTAGTTTCTTTCATCTCTAAAATACAAATTTTTATAACACTGAACTGAGTGCACTTCACGCAATTTTGCACGTAAATTAGATACAGAACAATATGGAAATTCCCGAAATAAACACCTTTTAGTATATACAGGGGGTAAACGGTAACTGTTTACCACATACCACAGTGGTCTATGGGAAGTGCAGGCGAACAATTTGATATAGGATAGTAGCGGCCTATCAAGCCGGGAAACAGCCTCAAATTGACCTGCAAAAGCAACCTAAGCTACAGCGCAAGTACGCCACGCGAGTTTTTTAATATAATTGTGAAATGTATTTCCAAACTATGAATACAATTATACAACAGCTATTCAATTTGTAGTACATATGAAAATTTGTGTCGAACCGGGACTCACAATTATCGCAGTCAGTCGCCTAAACAACTTCCGCTATCCGAGCACGCTTCTAGGAGTCACTCAAACCTAGTACCTACGTCCCATAGCTATCGCACGCAAATTGTTCGATTCCCACTTAGGAAGAGAGGTTCTTTTTCGCATCAGATTGTCTTCCTTTGGTATTGTAAATTTGTGGTAAGATCTTATCGGACCAAACTGCTAAGCTTACACACTACTTAATCTAACTTACTCTGTGGACAACACACACACCCATGCCCGAGAGAGGATTCGAACCTACGACGGGGGGAGCCGCGCGGACCGTGACAAGACGCCTGAGACCGCGCGACTACCCCGCGCAGCTCCTTCGGTGTGAAACACAGTAGTGCAATGTCTGTCCTCTACAATGTCTGCATAAGTCTGTACAGACACTGTAAAATACAGACACTGCACGACTAGATTTTAAATATCCTCCCGCTCTCTAACGCCACCGGCTTATTCGGCTACTAGGTTATCTAAGAAAAAATATGTGTAAACGTTACGTAAAGAGTAATTGCTTTTACTATTCGGTTTAAACGTAACTCTTACAAGCATAGTAGTTTCACTGTAAGAAAGACAGACAAACTAAACAATTAAATTGTTAATTTTAAGCTGTTAAAACGCACAGTGTTTTGAGATAAAATTTACACAAACGTCAGTTTTACATTTTGTAAGTGGAGGAGCGAGGAATTACTAACATTGTAGCGCACTTGAGCTGGAGCTTAGGTGGCTATTGTAGCCGAATTTGAGGTTGTATCCCTGCTTGATCCACAAAAGTAAATTTGTTAGTTTCGACTACACCTACATCTCCGTGGTACGTTGTAAACAGTTACCGTTTACACCCGGCATGTAACTACGCGTACTGTAAAACGAATACCCTTGCTTCTATAAACTTTTTGTGATCTAGGGATAGCGTCATTGACTACCCAACGAAAATTCTTGTGTATCCCGTTCGATCCCAGACAGTTTAGTTTACGGATAAAAATTATCAGTTATGGCTGCCGAAAACTACCCACGGTCTTGTCAAATAGGACGGACATGAAGACAGAGTTTCAGGGCACTTTCTTTCCCCAGAAGCAGGCGAGTCAGCAATGCGTAGAGAAGAAATAGACACTCTAACATTAAATACAAATAGTGTGTATATTAGGACATTAGGCTTGTACCTGAAAGTTTCAAGATCATATCTCCACTGGTAAATGATTTCGATTTAGTTCACTATTCTGATATCCGGCAAGGGACGTCTGAATGTACATCATAGCTCGATTCAAGGAAGTGAAGCGGCAAGTAGACAACGATTTCTGATCAGGCGAATATAGGGAAACGTGAAAAGCAGCAGAAATATGTTGCGTCTGGGATAGAATCGTTGTAAAGTGGAAGACAGGACAAACCTTGACGTACTGTGATAGTTCAGTATTAGAATTATTCTTATTAGAATCGAATCCAAACCAACGGCAACATTAGAAACCTATATAAACACGAAAAAAAAATTTGCATCACCTGGCTTCCGAGGGTTCCAGAACCCGTGCAGAAAATTGGAATAGAGATCAACATAAACATCATTTTCGCTCTTTTTATTGCTCATGAAAACCACGCATTGCATATGGTACCACTATACAACGAGAACTTCAGAGGTCGTGGTCCAGACTGCAGTACACACCGGTACCTCTAATACCCAGTAACACATCCTCTTGCATTGATGCATGCCTGTATTCGTCGTGGCATGCTATCCACAAGTTCATCAAGGCACTATTGGTCCAGATTGTCCCACTCCTCAACGGCGATTCGGCGTAGATCCCTCAGAGTGGTTGGTGAGTCACGTCTTCCATAAACAGCCCTGTTAAAATCTATCCCTGGCATGTTCGATAGGGTTCATGTCCGGGGAACATGCTGGCCACTCTAGTCAAGAGATGTCGTTATCCTGAAGGAAGTCATTCATATGATGTGCGCGAATTGTCATCCATGAGGACGAATGCCTCGCCAATATGCTGCCGATATTGTTGCACTATCTGTCGGAGGATGGCATTCACATATCGTACAGTCATTACGGCGCCTTCCATGACCAGCAGCGGCGTACGTCGGCCCCACAGAAAGCCATCCCGAAACAACAGGGAACCTCCACCTTGTTGCACTCGCTGGACAGTGTGTCTGAGGCGTTCAGTCTGACCTGGTTGCCTCCAAACACGTCTCCGACGATTGTCTGCTTGAAGGCATATGCGAGACTCCTCGGTGAAGGGAATGTGATGCCAATCCTGAGTGGTACATTCAGCATGTTGTTGGGCCCATCTGTACCGCGCTGCATGGTGTCGAGGTTGCAAAGATGGACCTCGCCATGGACGCCGGGAGTGAAGTTGAGCATCATGCAGCCTATTGCGCACAGTTTGAGTCGTAACACGACGTCCTATGGCTGAAAAAGCATTATTCAACAAGGTGGTGTTGCTGTCAGCGTTCCTCCGAGCCATAATCCGTAGGTAGCGATCATCCACTGCAGTCGTAGCCCTTGGGCGGCCTGAACGAGGCTTGTCATTGACAGGTCCTGTCTCTCTGTATCTCCTCCATGTCCGAACAACATCGCTTGGGTTCACTCCGAGACGCCTGCATACTTCCCTTATTGAGAGCCCTTCCTGGCACAAAGTAATAATGCGGACGCGATCGAATCGCGGTATTGACCGTCTAGGCATGGTTGAACTACAGACAACAAGAGCCGTATACTTTTTTCCTGGTGGAATGACTGGAACTTTTCGGCTGTCGGACCCCTCCGTCTAATAGGCGCTGCTCATACGTTCTTGTTCACATCTTTGGGCGTGTTTAGTGACATCTCTGAACAGTGAAAGGGACTGTGGTTCAAATGGTTCAAATGGCTCTGAGCACTATCGGACTTAAACCTAACCAACCTAAGGACATCACACACATCCATGCCCGAGGCAGGATTCGAATCTGCGACCGTAGCAGTCGCGCGGATCCGGACTGGGCGCCTAGAACCGCTCGACCACCGCGCCCGGCGAAAGGGACTGTGTCTGTGATAAAGAATCCACAGTCAACCTCTGTCCTCAGGAGTTCTTGGAACAGGGGTGATGCAAAACTTTTTTGATGTGTGTGTGTAGGCAATGTCCTGAATGACTGACTCATCATCGTCGAGTCCACACCGCAAAGGACAGAAATTCGAAATTTGAGGAGAGTGTTAGTCTTATTATGCAGGCGTCGTTAAAAGACGAGATTTTTTGAAATTCTCCAACTAACGGGGTTGAAATATGGCATGAGAGGTTTTTTGAAAAGATGTCCTATTAAGGCAGTTGTGAAGATAGACCTACGAAATTGGTATTTGGTTTCTGGGTTGGATTAAAGAAATACGTGCTTCAGCATTTTTGAAAGTTTCACCCCTTCGGGTGAGAAATGATGGGTGAATAATTTTAAATAAATTGTTGTTACAGAAAGACTAAAGTATTTTTAAAGGTACATATATATATGATCTAGCTCTGAAATATTACTTTGCAAACTTTCAATCGAATCTGCCATCACAACTAAGTCATCCGCATATGCAAGACTGCTTATTTTGTGTTCACATGTCTTAATCTCACCCAGCCAGTCAATTGTTTTCATATGTTGAAAGCAATAGACTGGCTGGGTGAGATTAAGATATGTGAACACAAAATAAGCAGTCTTGCATATGCGGATGACTTAGTTGTGATGGGCAGATTCGATTGAAAGTTTGCAAAGTAATATTTCAGAGCTAGATCAGAAATGTAAGGACTATGGTATGAAGATTAGCATCTCCAAAACGAAAGTAATGTCACTGAGAAAGAGATATAAACGGATTGAGTGCCAAATAGGAGGAACAAAGTTAGAACAGGTGGACGGTTGCAAGTACTTAGGATGCATATTCTCACAGGATGGCAACATAGTGAAAGAACTGGAAGCGAGGTGTAGCAAAGCTAATGTAGTGAGCGCTCAGCTACGATCTACTCTCTTCTGCAAGAAGGAAGTCAGTACCAAGACTAAGTTATCTGTGCACCGTTCAATCTTTCGACCAACTTTGTTGTATGGGAGCGAAAGCTGGGTGGATTCAGGTTACCTTATCAACAAGGTTGAGGTTACGGATATGAAAGTAGCTAGGATGATTGCAGGTACTAGTAGATGGGAACAATGGCAGGAGGGTGTCCACAATGAGGAAATCAAAGAAAAACTGGGAATGAACTCTATAGATGTAGCAGTCAGGGCGAACAGGCTTAGATGGTGGTGTCATGTTACACGCATTGGAGAAGCAAGGTTACCCAAGAGACTCATGGGTTCAGCAGTAGAGGGTAGGAGGGGTCGGGGCAAACCAAGGAGAAGGTACCTGGATTCGGTTAAGAATGATTTTGAAGTAATAGGTTTAACATCAGAAGAGGCACCAATGTTAGCACTGAATAGGAGATCGTGGAGGAATTTTATACGGGGGCTATGCTCCAGACCGAATGCTGAAAGGCATAATCAGTCTTAAATGATGATGATGATGATGATGATATATAAATTGATATTTCACTTCTCTGTAAGACATAAAAATACATATGTTTTAGTGTTTTTGGAAATTCAGTTTCTAAAGGGGTGAAATAGGGGATGGAATGTTTCATGAACTATGTCATTATGAAAGCATTTTAAAAGATAAATCTAAGAAAATTTGGATTTGGTTGTTCGGTTAGAATTTAAAAAAATACCTGTTCCAGTGTTTTCGAAAATTCAACTCCTACAGGCGTGGAATGTTTCATGAACTATTTCATTATGAAAGCATTTTAAAAGATAAATCTAAGAAAATTTGGATTTGGTTGTTCGGTTAGAATTTAAAAAAATACCTGTTCCTCTGTTTTCGAAAATTCAACTCCTACAGGCGTGGAATAGTGTAAGGTGGACATGTCATTATGGTTTATGTTATCGATGTGCGCGCCAGAGAGACAGCAAGTTATGTTATTGTTTAACAATCTTTGATCTTATCGTGGTACAGTCTTTGCCTCTGTGCAGTCTGATACATTCTTAGTTTGTGTGTGGTAGGTGCTAAACGCATCAGTAGTGCTGTGTTGACTTGTGATTGTATCTATTAGATGAAGAAATACTTATTGTAAAGACAGCAAGAATGAATATGATGCATATGTTGAAAGGAAAAAGAATATAAATTTTGAATAATGTTATTTTTTTAAGAGAAGAAGTTTCAAGTAAGACTGCAACACTGTGCGTCTGATTTAGACAAATGATTATTGGCAGCAAGTTAACTTTGTTCAGTTGCTCAGAGTTGAGAGAAAGACCACCTCACTTCCCTGAATCATGCACTAACGTATTAACTGATTAGGCTGATTGATTTTTATAGGCATTCTCTGTTAACACTGTACCCTCTTGAAACCATTGTTTACTTTGTTAAGCTTAGCATTGTTCAGACTTACGTTAAGTGTGAAGGTCACGTGAAGTTTTATTCTGTCTTTTTGAATATATACATCATTCTGAAATTTTTGTCTTATAATATCATTTCATAGGAATAGTTCCTCTCCTCATCCCATTGTTTATCATTATGCACTACCACATTGTACCATGTGGTATTAAACAATTTGAGTGTAGTTTAGAAATTTTATTTAAAAACAGAAATCTAGCTTAGCCGCTGCCTACTTGCTGTTTGCTGTTGTGCTTTCGAGGAATCTGCAACAATGTTGTCAAGACGCGAGGTAAGTAGAAACTTTGATTAAGGCCATATCATTGTTTTATTTCAGTTATGCATTTAACCCATTTAACGTAAAGAAGAAATGTATTCAGAGCAGTTACAGTTCACTTCAAATTAGGTTCTGTTTAGTCAATGGTTAGCATATGCATTTAAATTTGATAACAGTTTTGAGTACATTGTTTTGGTAATATGTAGATTTTTATAGGGTGAGAGGTAAAGTCGGGCAAAATTTCATACAGACAAGAATATAGTGATGATGTTACATACGGCGACCCTGTCAGGACAGATCATTGGTGCTTTTGGTAATACATAGTCACATAGTGTTGTATTGCTCGAAAGCAAGAAATACACCACGTTAGTTACTAATATTGTACTTCTTTTTCAGACAATTCAATTTTGTATTCAGTTTGTCAAATTTTTGTGACATGTTACGAATATCAGTTATTTTTTACATAAACTGTTTGCATAATAGTACGGGTTCTGCGTGGATTTCATTCATTGTTGGCTATTTACGTACACAGCAGTACAGGTTTTGTTTTTTGGTCACTGTAGCAATTTTGTTTTTCCAATACAGTGTTTCATCATGTTTGATACAACAGAAAACAATATGAAAATCTTTTGTAGCACAAGACAACGGAGGGTGCTACAAAATAAGGATTCAGTACAGGATGAGATAACTCACATTCAGCAGTTAGCAACTGCCAATAGTCTGCATGAGACTACAGGAAATTGCGCATACACGATTATTGACCAATTTAGCGAAAAATAGTGAAACAGAAAAACGATTGTGAATGAACACGTAAATTCTGAAGTCGAGTTGGTCGGCGCTACCGTCTACCAAAAGTCGCCTCAGTTGTGCGAAATTTACAACTAGTAACAGGTACATCCGAATAAGATTTGTGTCAGTGTCTTTTGAACGAACACATCACACATCATCCTCAGTGAGCGATTATATAGAACCACACTGTGCGAATCCGGAAAGGGTCGCAGGTTCGAATCCTGCATCGGGCATGGATGTGTGTGATATCCTTAGGTTAGTTAGGTTTAAGTAGTTCTAAGTTCTAGGGGACTGACCATTTGAATCCGTAAAATTTCCTTGAATCAAATGGTTCAAATGGCTCTGAGCACTATGGGACGTAACTTCTAAGGTCATCAGTCCCCTAGAACTTAGAACTACTTAAAACTAACTAACCTAAGGACATCACACACATCCATGCCCGAGGCAGGATTCGAACCTGCGACCGTAGCGGTCGCGCGGTTCCAGACTGTAGCGCCTTTAACCGCTTGGCCACCCCGACCGCTTTCTTGAACTAATTCGTCAGATGCCTAAAGAAACACAATGTGAAAACAGGAAATCACAGGAAATTAAAAATGGCCTTCAACTAATAATTAACAGTTTTGCAACTAGATTACGTGACCTTGATACAAATCACGAAAACGCGAAAAGAAACCAGTGTAATGACAAGAACGAATTGTTAGCTAAAGTCAACACTGTAGTTCCGGTTGCGATAGTTACACAGATGAAAGAACAGAACGAACAGCTTAACACAACGGTAAAACAAATAAACGAATATGAGGAAACTTTGAAATTAACTTCTCGAGAATAAAAATCAACAGTTAACAATAATTGAAGAAAAAGTGGATGACTTGACAACGAAAACGACAAATTTATCAAACAGTTAGATAGGGATTTAAATGACACACTACCAGTATAATTTTTAGACACAGCATAATATCAGTCATTAACAAATTTTGAAGACAACCAGGAGAAAATTAATCTGAAAAATAAATGTTACATGAACACTATGAGTGAAAATGGCTAGCGTACTGAAAGCAAGCATAACCGCGAAGACGAAAAAGACGAATTTGGCCGTTTACATTCATATTCAGAAAACTTTTCTAACCACACAAATCTAGGTGATTCTTCACGAGAACAGTATCACACATCCAGACACGACAATGACTCGCCGATGTGGTGCAATAGAGCACACTCTGCTTCACACAGAAACGGTTACTTCGATTACAAACACTTTCTGACTTTACGTAAATTCAACGTTTCCAGGAATTACAGCAACGAAATTCACCCCCAAGCTTGGATTGATCAGTTCCTATATTAAAATGAATATACAGCAACAATGCGATCTATAGTGTGAGACTGCAAATGTGTGAATGATTTCGGGTAAAACATAGCAGTGTAATGATACGACACTTGTACAGTCTGACTTTTCGAGCCTAGCAAAATAGTTTGAAGACACGGTAGGCAGAAATGAGTACTTATCAAATCCATACAGTCCGTCAGATCTAATCCACATTTGTTTAGCAAAGTTATCTGAACATTTGAGACACGTAATTTTAGCCAGCAGATGTAAAGATGATTTAAAAGCTTTTCAAACTTTACTTCAGGAACTGGAATTGGACAGTGACAACTATTTAACGAAAAGAGACAATAACAATCACAGCATAAACTATGACACGGATGACACTTTTGTACTATATAAAAACAAAAGCAATTGAACGTCGCAAAATAAACACAACCAGAGAACTGATTACAGACGGGATAACTGACATCGTCAGTACGACGAACGATTCTTGCAGCTGAATAATGATTATTGTGGTAGAAGTAACTTCTCTAGCTCTGATAAGGAGCATAATAACAGACAACTCAGGTATTAAGGTAATGTTGCTGTGGTCTTCAGTCCTGGGACTGGTTTGATGCAGCTCTCCATGCTACTCTATCCTGTGCTAGCTTCTTCATCTCCCAGTACCTACTGCAACCTACATCCTTCTGAATCTGCTTGGTGTATTGGTGGCGCTGAGCACTATGGGACTGAACATCTGTGGTCATCGGTCCATTAGAACTTACAACTACTTAAACCTAACTAACCTAAGGACATCACACACATCCATGCCCGAGGCAGGATTCGAACCTGCGACCGTAGCAGTCGCGCGGTTCCGGACTGCGCGCCTAGAACCGCTAGACCACTGCGGCCGGCGCTTGGTGTATTCATCTCTTGGTCTCCCTCTACGATTTTTACCCTCCACACTGCCCTCCAATGCTAAATTTGTAATCCCTTGATGCCTCAAAACATGTCCTACCAACCAATCCCTTCTTCTAGTCAAGTTGTGCCACAAACTTCTCTTCTCCCCAATCCTATTCAATACCTCCTCATTAGTTACGTGATCTACCCACCTTATCTTCAGCATTCTTCTGTAGCACCATATTTCGAAAGCTTCTATTCTCTTCTTGTCGAAACTAGTTATCGTCCATGTTTCAGTTCCATACATGGCCACACTCCATACAAATACTTTCAGAAACGACTTCCTGACACTTAAATCTATACTCGATGTTAACAAATTTCTCTTCTTCAGAAACGATTTCCTTGCCATTGCCAGTCTACATTTTATATCCTCTCTACTTCGACCATCATCAGTTATTTTACTCCCTAAACAGCAAAACTCATTTACTACTTCAAGTGTCTCATTTCCTAATCTAATTCCCTCAGCATCACCCGATTTAATTTAACTACATTCCCTTATCCTCGTTTTGCTTTTGTTGATGTTCATCTTATATCCTCATTTCAAGACACTGTCCATTCCGTTCAACTGCTCTTCCAAGTCCTTTGCTGTCTCTGACAAAATTACAATGTCATCGGCGAAACTCAAAGTTTTTATCTCTTCGACATGGATTTTAATACCTACTCCGAATTTTTCTTTTGTTTCCTTTACTGCTTGCTCAATATACAGATTGAATAAAATCGGGGAGAGGCTACAACCCTGTCTCACTCCTTTCCCAACCACTGCTTCCCTTTCATGCCCCTCGACTCTCGTAACTGCCATCTGGTTTCTATACAAATTGTAAATAGTCTTTCGCTCCCTGTATTTTACCCCTGCCACCTTCAGAATTTGAAAGAGAGTATTCCAGTTAACATTGTCAAAAGCTTTCTCTAAGTCTACAAATGCTAGAAACGTAGGTTTGCCTTTTCTTAATCTTTCTTCTAAGATAAGTCGTAAGGTTAGTATTGCCTCACGTGTTCCAACATTTCTACGGAATCCAAACTGATCTTCCCCGAGGTCCGTTTCTACCAGTTTTTCCATTCGTCTGTAAAGAATTCGCGTTAGTATTTTGCAGCTGTGACTTATTAAACTGATAGTTCGGTAATTTTCACATCTGTCAACACGTGCTTTCTTTGGGATTGGAATTATTATATTCTTCTTGAAGTCTGAGGGTATTTCGCCTGTCTCATACATCTTGCTCACCAGATGGTAGAGATTTGTCATGACTGGCTCTCCCAAGGCCATCAGTAGTTCTAATGGAATGTTGTCTACTCCCGGGGCCTTGATTTGACTCAGGTCTTTCAGTGCTCTGTCAAACTCTTCACGCAGTATCTTATCTCCCATTTCGTCTTCATCTACATCCTCTTCCATTTCCATAATATTGTCCTCAAGTACATCGCCCTTGTATAAACCCTCTATATACTCCTTCCACCTTTCTGCCTTCCCTTCTTTACTTAGAACTGGGTTGCCATCTGAGCTCTTGATATTCATACAAGTGGTTCTCTTCTCTCCAAAGGTCTCTTTAATTTTCCTGTAGGCAGTATCTATCTTACCCCTAGTGAGACAAGCCTCTACATCCTTACATTTGTCCTCTAGCCATCCCTGCTTAGCCATTTTGCACTTCCAGTCGATCTCATTTTTCAGACGTTTGTATTCCTTTTTGCCTGCTTCATTTACTGCATTTTTATATTTTCTCCTTTCATCAATAAAATTCAATATTTCTTCTGTTACCCAAGGATTTCTATTAGCCCTCGTCTTTTTACCTACTTGATCGTCTGCTGCCTTCACTACTTCATCCCTCAGAGCTACCCATTCTTCTTCTTCTTTATTTCTTTCCCCCATTCCTGTCAATTGTTCCCTTATGCTCTCTCTGAAACTCTCTACAGCCTCAGGTTCTTTCAGTTTATCCAGGTCCCATCTCCTTAAATTCCCACCTTCATGCAGTTTCTTCAGTTTCAATCTGCAGTTCATAACCAATAGATTGTGGTCAGAATCCACATCTGCCCCTGGAAATGTCTTACAATTTAAAACCTGGTTCCTAAATCTCTGTCTTACCATTATATAATCTATCTGATACCTTCTAGTATCTCCAGGATTCTTCCAGGTATACAACCTTCTTTTATGATTCTTGAACCAAGTGTTAGCTATGATTAAGTTATGCTCTGCAAGATTCTACAAGGCGGCTTCCTCTTTCATTTCTCCCCCCCCCCCCCCCCCCAATCCATATTCACCTACTATGTTTCCTTCTCTCCCTTTTCCTACTGACGAATTCCAGTCACCCATGACTACTAAATTTTTGTCTCCCTTCACTATCTGAATGATTTCAATTTTTTCTCGTCATACATTTCATCAATTTCTTCATCATCTGCAGAGCTAGTTGGCATATAAACTTGTACTACTGTAGTAGGCATGGGCTTTGTGTCTATCTTGGCCACAATAATGCGTTCACTATGCTGTTTGTAGTAGCTAACCCGCACTCCTATTTTTTTATTCATTATTAAACCTACTCCTGTATTACCCCTATTTGATTTTGTATTTATAACCCTGTAATCACCTTACCAAAAGTCTTGTTCCTCCTGCCACCGAACTTCACTAATTCCCACTATATCTAACTTTAACCTATCCATTTCCCCTTTTAAATTTTCTAACCTACCTGCCCGATTAAGGGATCTGACATTCCACGCTCCGCCAGTTTTCTTTCTCCTGATAACAACGTCCTCTTGAGTAGTCCCCGCCCGGAGATCCAAATGGGGGACTATTTTACCTCCGGAATATTTTACCCAAGAGGACGCCATCACCATTTAATCATACAGTAAAGCTGCATGTCATCGGGAAAAATTACGGCTGTAGTTTCCCCTTTCTTTCAGCCGTTCGCAGTACCAGCACAGCAAGGCCGTTTTGGTTAATGTTACAAGGCTAGATCAGTCAATCATCCAGACTGTTGCCCCTGCAACTACTGAAAAGGCTGCTACCCCTCTTCAGGAACCACATGTTTGTCTGGCCTCTCAACAGATACCCCTCCGTTGTGGTTGCACCTACGGTACGGCCATCTGTATCGCTGAGGCACGCAAGCCTCCCCACCAACGGCAAGGTCCATGGTTCATGGGGAGGTAAGGTAATGAGAACATCGTAATCGCAGTTATCAAAATAATCACAGACAATACTAGAACGCAAGTGGTAATCATGTAAATTCTAAAGGGCACAGCTTAGGTAGACCAAATCCGGAACACACATCGCACGACAACAATTATGCAAATAGCAACCAACACAGTCAAAACCGACACAGTCACGGTAATCAACACCACAGTTCACAGTGGCAAAGTTCTGGAAGGGAAGGCCAGCGCGACGGATAGAAATAAACCCGCTAGATAATCAACGACGAGGAAACAATACAGGACAAACACAGTCGAAAATTCCAAGAGATTCTCAATGAGTTAACACACGATTCTACATCATTATCTCCTTTATTTGTCCTCAAAAACCTATAACCACCAGATCGTATCAGGAAGTTAATATCATTTCCAGCTTCGAAAAAATTACGTCGTAAGGAGATATTAGACACAGCGCTAAGCTACATCAAAAAGACTGCAATAAGAAGAAAGAAATCGCATCAAGAACAAGTAAATACCAAATAGCTACTGGTTGGACAGAAAATGCTGGTTAAATCTCACCCCTAGTCACAAATTCTTTCAAGTATATAAGGGACCTTTTGGGATTTGTAGAATTGTACACGAGCAAGGGACTTTTCATATTTCGTATATCAAACAATATATAGAATAATTCATTCACTAAAGTTGTACCCAGATGATAGAACTACATGTCACCAATTTCTAAAATATTTTGAAAGTGTTTGCTGCATTACAGCTCAGAGCCGCAGTTGGCGAGAAACAGTGCTATTGCACCACATGCCAAAGCAAATCCCGTCGTGCGGCAGGCAACTTTTGACAGAACTGGGCAACTTTCGTCGCTCAACAAACTTCATTTATCAGCAACAACTCGAGCGACTTGCTGCCACAATGCACATGCTGAACAAACTTCAAAATTTCATCTACAATCCGAATAATAAAATGAACATTGACAGTATATTTAAACCAATTCTGAGAGGATACGCAGGTTATCAGAAATGTGTTGTTCACTTGAGAAATATTTTTGGCTATACACAATGATGATAATATAGAGCCATATAATATTTTATACCGCTGCCGATGAGACATACGGACTCTTAAAATGGTGACTGTGTTATCTGGAGAGCAGAGTGATAGGTATTTTGATGTAAGAAGTTTTCAGGATGTATTGAGAGGTGGTGAAGACGAGTTTACTGAAGTGAAATATTTACGATTACAGAAATATGGTGTTGTTTTTGTGGTAATAAGTGAATGATAACAGAGGAGATAATTGTTATTTGAAGAGTAATTTAGACAAAGGCAGCAAACATGATTAATGTTGTAGTATAGATAATGAAATTTATGTTGGGTAAGTAAATCAGATGACAATTATGACATTTATGAGTGTACTGTAATAGAATGATCAATGATTGTGATGATTAATGTAGAGGAAGAGTGAGTGAATAATGGTTAGGACATAGCGGCCCTGTTTCTTGTTATAGTCAGTTTTCACGCCATGTGAATGCATTCTGTGTTTAGAAGCGTAAAAGGTAAGTTCTGGAAAAGACATAGCTAGATGACAATAGTGAATTAAGGTACCATGATTTGAGACAACACAGCTATTTCTTTGATATACAGTTTATGATTATCTGATGTAAATTATTCAACCTTTATACTAAACATATACTGTCTTTTTTTTCATTGGAACAACTCAACATGTAACGATCGTGTATATTTTACAGCAACTTGAGAAGTGTATGTTTTTATCTCCATTTATGCACGAAAAAATGTTTTACAAAGATTTGGCTCAGCATTGATTGCTATCCTACACTGTGACATGAGCTTTTAGCATATGGTACCTCACTGAACTGTATGTGACTTGTCTTTGCGGTGGTATCTATTTTCTTGGTTATAGTGATGAATGACATTTTTTTCTGCCTTTTATATAGCTACATGCACGCAATATTTAACTTGTACTGAGTTCTGTAGAACTAATCTTCCTTTTCTTTGTCTAACAGATAAAATTTGTATATCTATGAAGTGATGCCATAACAATATAGTCCAAAAGTATAGGTGTTTGGAAAATTTTAAGTTTTGGAAGTGATGATGAAATTAATCACTCACAAGTTGCGACATGCACAGAAAATATGCAGAAAGTATAAGGAATAATAATGATCTTTTTTTTTAGTTTTCAGCTGTATTCTTTTTGCTATGGCACAGGATAACATTCTTTTATAAATATGTTTCTTAATAACAAGTGTTGTTGCAAACTAGCTTTCTTGTTGTATTTACATATGATGTAACATAATAACATTCAATGCTTCAGCTTAAGGAATTGTCAGGTTGTATTTGCCTCTTAAACTTATGTCATTTATTGAGTTTCTTTATAAAGGATATTTTCTGCATAAATTGTTGCTATAGGATGTGGGGCCATTAGTATAATAATTATGTTAAATGTAGTACTGTAGTGAGCTCTCATAAGTCTTGAAAGATGTAAAAAGTCATGAAAGGGGGTAAGGAGGAAGCAAAGAGATAAAGGTACACATGAGAAGAGAAAGGGTCACAGAGACAAGTTTAAGATGAGAAATGATTAGGCAGAGCAAATATGAGAAATGAGGAGCTAGGGAAAGTATGAGAAATGGTTACATAGAGCTAATATGACAAATGGTTAAGTAGGGCAGTTGAGCTAAATTATATGAACTTATAACAATGTAAGAAATAGATGACAGAAATATGCACATGTTGGCTCAGCCTTTCGTGGCAGCAGCTGTTGTGTTTGCTAATGTTTATTTCGAAATAATTCTAGAAACTAAAAACTGAAGGGACACGTAGCGAGACGTCTGTACATTATTCTCATACGAAATGAGCCCAGTTTTTGAGCTATAGATGGCTTGCTCATTGAGAAAATCGCAGTGTGCGCTAAATTCGAGTACGGTCTTCTGAACAGAGCATTGTGGCACGAGTTGTGCTCCAGCTTGGTCGACAAAGTGTGTTGTACAAGATAACACTCAGAGTAGCTGTTTGGCTCTGAGCACTATGGGACTCAACTGCTGTGGTCATAAGTCCCCTAGAACTTAGAACAACTTAAACCTAACTAACCTAAGGACATCACACACATCCATGCCCGAGGCAGGATTCGAACCTGCGACCGTAGCGGTCGTGCGGTTCCAGACTGTAGCGCCTTTAACCGCTCGGCCACTCCGGTCGGCTGCTGTTTGGATGATCTTGCATAGCAGCCAAAAGTGGGTAGATCAGTGATCATGAAAAGAAAGTGAAACTCGGTAGTTGATAAAACAATAATCCTTATTTTGTAGCTACGCAAGGGTGTCTGCTCCGGGATGAGGAGGGGAAGCTGGGAACTACTAGTGGCTGTCAGCTACTAGAGATGTCAGCTACTGAGATTTTCCTCTATGTTACTTCGAAATTGTAAAAAGGTGCCCCATGTTACATAGTAAAAGACGTAACAAGCAATCCTCCTGCTACAGCAAAACTGTAACAAACCACCTTATGTTATAGCAGAACTGTAATAAGTAGCCCTCGTTGTTACCGCAAAATTGTAACCAACTGACGCGTCTTACAGCAATTTCCAGTGTAACCATTTTCCATTGTCACTGCGTACATACTTTTGGATGGAGCATTGATAGTCAGCCGACATGGTTACTGTTGTTACCCTGCACGTTCATTTATTTCGACTCCGGAAATATAAATACTCGGAGACTGCATTAGTGCACATATGTAAACATCAGCAAGTGTAATCATGATGTCGACTAAACAAGCTGAACTCTATTAAGTTCCCCTGCGAACTACAGAGGAACCGTAACATGTTGCCTTCCATTTTTTCAACAAAACTGTAAAAATTTGCCCACCGTGTTACCGTAAAACAGCAGTACATGCTCCAGCTGCTTGTTGGATGCTACTGGGGCAATGGTGCCAACCTGACATGGTGATTGCCAGTACCACAATGCTCCTAATTAGCATAATCACAAACATGTGGCGACAGTGTATGTGCTATAACCTTTTTTCAGTCGACAATTTTCTGACTGCTCAGATGCGGTCCATCACGAATTCCTCTTCTGAGTCAACCACTCTATCTCAGAGTAGCACTTGCAATCTGCGTCCTCAATTATTTGCTGGATGCATTCCAATCTCTGACTTGTTTAGCAGTTTTCACGCTCTACAGCTCTCTCTAGTACCATGGAAGTCATTCTCACAGGTCTTAGCAGATTTTCTATCATCCTGTCCTTCTTCTTGTCTGTGTTTTCAATATATTCAGTTCCTCGCTGCTTCTGCAGACAACATCTTAATTCCTTACCTTATCAGACGACCTACTAGTAGACTTCTCTTGGCCAGGAATTTCCTTTTTTCCAGTGCTAGTATGCTTTTGATGTTCTCCTTGGTCAGACTATAATGCGTTGTTTTGCTGCGGTAGCAGAATTCCTTAAGTTCACCTACTTTGTGGTCAACAACTGCGATGTTAAGTTTCTCGCTTTTCTCATTTCTGCTACTTCTCATTACTTTCGTATTTCTTCGATTTACTCTCCATCTATAGTCTGTACTCACTCTGTTCAGTAGATCCTATCCCGTAATTCATCTTCCCTTTCAGCGGGAGGATAGCAATGACACCAGTGAATCTTGTCATTCATATCGTCTCGCCTTGAATTTTTATTACTCTTTTGAGCCTTTTCATTTATTTCGGTCATTGCTTACTCGATGTATAGATTGAACAGTAGAGGCGAAGTGTCTGTCACACTTATTCTTCCATCTTCGCTCTGGGTAAATGTTGTATATTACACGTCTTTCTCTATAGATTACACCTATTTTTCTCAGAATTTAGCACACCTTGCTCCACGCGACAGCGGCGAACGCTTTTTCCAGATTAATAAATCCAATGAATCTGTCTTGATTTTTCTATGGTGTTCTTTCCATTATCAATCGGAACGCCAGAATTGTCTCTCTGGTGCCTTTACATTTCCTAATGCCAAACTGATCGTCATTTAACACATTCTCAACTTTCTTTTCCATCCTTTTGTATATTATTCTTGTCAGCACCTAGGATACATGGACTGTTGATTGTGCAATAATCCTTGCTATCTTGCTCTTGCTATCTTCGGAACTGTGGAACTGTATAGATGATGTTTTTCCGAAAGTCAGGTGGTATATCGTCAGACCTATACACTCTATAAGCCAAGTTGTTTTGTTGCCACTTTTTCCAACCATTTTAGAATTTCTCATGCAACGTTAGCTATCCCTTCTGCCTTATTTGATCTTAAGCTACACAAAGCTCGTTCAAATTCTGATTGTAATACTGGATCCCCTATCTCTTCTAAATTTACTCCTGTTTCTTCTTCTATCACCGCGGACGAGTCGTCCTCCTCATAAAGCCCTCCAATGTACTCTTTCTACCTATCCACCGTCTCCTCTGCATTTAACAATGGAATTATCGTTGCATTATTAATATTACGGCCCTTGAATTTAATTTCACCGAAAATTGTTTCAGCTTTTCTATGCTGAGCCAGATTTTCCGAGAATCATTTGTTTTTAGATTTCTTCACATTCTTCATGCAGCCATTTCGCCTTATCTTCTCCGAAATAACTGGCAATTCACGGACATGTTTTAACTGGAAACTCACACGAGCAACATCGACAGGCGTATCAAGACTGCCCGTCCGCAGACAGTAAGATAACCGAGACGAGATTGGTGGATTGCGTGAGAGATAGTCAACACGGTACACCGAACAAATATCTGAAAGTCCCAAACGCCCGAGACAGTGCGTACCTGCAACCACTTCGTATTGTAATCGAAAACTGTGATACTTCCACAAAAAACGATTAGAGAGCTGTTTTAGTTTCCTACCCATTATCGGGGGGAAGGGGAACGATCTGAACGATGTAATATGTTGTACACAAGACATGGCTACTGGGGGGTCTCAGCTATTGGGTGTCAGCTGCTGGAGATGTGAAGTACTGGAGGTTTCAGCTATGGGATTGTCAGCCACTTGAGAGCCACCTGATAACGGATACTGTAACAATTTCCTCTGAAACTGTACGAACCTTCCCTAAAAATGTAGCAGCTTGCTTCAAAACAGTAAAACGTGACACAAAGCAGACTGTCGTTGTCCCACCCAATAATAGTTGGGGAAGGTGAGTAATGCTGGCAATATGTTACAGTTTCGGGGCATCTCCTTAAAGCGAGTTTTTACAGTTTAGGTGTGTAGCTGACACCTTCCCAATAACTGCCACCGAGGTAGCTGACATCCACAGTATCTGACACACTCCGTACATACGCTGTAAGACCACTTGAATTGCAGAAAGTAGAAAGTACTGAAAAGTACTCAGGATCGAAAGACGTATGGATGAATGGTGAACTAGATGAAACACTTTTTGTGACATTAAAATGTTATCAGTGCCAATATGTAGCAATCACATTGTTTACTTTGGTAATTCTCGTCTGCAGGTGCACTTAGAGCTGTGAATTCCACCAGCGGAGTTTTTCAATATTGTAGAACCATTTTTTTATTTTTTTGTAACGCACATCATATTTGCCATTCACTGTAGACATTATTTATTTCAACATTGCAGTTTCGTTCTTTGGACCTTTTTCAAGTGGCACTGCAAAAAATTTTGCTTCAGCACATGTCAGACTTTAAAATTCTCCAACATGCATACTTGTCATTGACCAGGATTAGAGTTTTACCTGTAGAAATACAATAAAACCTGACCATGAGAAGTCAATTTTTATGTAGTTTGATGCATTTGGCACGTGATGTTAAAGCATGGTACAAAGATCAAACCACTATCATCCTCTAACACACTTAAACAGTTAAAATAAGCGAGCCATGTGAATCTTAATAAATAATACAGGCAATTTATATTTGGAAATATTTAATTTGAGTATTCATTGTCCGTGCAAATTGTGGTACAACAAACAAATTTGGCCATCAACATATGCTGCTTAACCTGCAAGTCTTATTAATAGTGGCAATATACAAACATCGCGTATTTTTCGCAGTCCTATAGACAATTAAGTTACAACCGTTGCGTCACTTGAGTGTTGTGCTCTAAATCTCAGACCTTTTGAGAAATACTACAATTCCATTTTGGAGCAAAGTTTCAATTTTTGTTCATGATCACGGAACTGTAATTATTCCTGTGCATACGGGAAGCAATCTATCTCCGTAGCTGAGTAGTCATTGCAGCTCACTGCCATACAGGGGCCCTGGATTAGAACAGCGGCCACGCCAGAGATTTATGCACTCGGGGACTGGATGTTGCGTTGTCCTCATCATTATCGACATGCAAGACTTGCAATCAGCGACAGACTGGGTCTCCCAACCAAATATGTCATACGATCAATTCATTTACACAATAAGCAACCTATGTGTATGTATGCTGTGTTTGTACTTAAAATCATTGCTTATTATGAAAAATAGCTTTATTTTTGTAGCAAGGATTGCACTTTTGAGATACTGACTTTTCATTTCTATCTTGTTCCATCACCATCTTTGGTCTAGCTGTGTTACAAATAAACATTTCATATTAGAGAGTTCTCCTGGTGTGTAACAAAAATATGTTATTTATGTGATACAAGGTAATAAAGATATAAAAGCACCTTCTTCTGCCCTTCAAATGGTTCAAATGGCTCTGAGCACTATGCGACTTAACTTCTAAGGTCATCAGTCGCCTATAACTTAGAACTACTTAAACCTAACTAACCTAAGGACATCACACACATCCATGGCCGAGGCAGGATTCGAACCTGCGACCGTAGCGGTCGCTCGGCTCCAGAGTGTAGCGCCTACAACCGCACGGCCACTCCGGCCGGCCTTCTGCCCTTCCTAAAATAGTGTATGGTCAATTTGTTTGTCTGTATTTTGTGTGTGTGTGTTTTCCTCACGCATTTTAGATGCAGAAATACTACACATTGCACCATTTACGTTATTTTTCATAGAACTACTTTGAACATGGTGCAAAAAATTCTTGTCGTTCGCAATCTTTCGAGCATAGCCAAGATGTCTATTATGGGATTACAGTGTGATTTGCTGCTTAATGATCGCCAAAATACTGTATTGTGTTTATAGGAGAGAGCCGTGGCTTACTGTCATACTTGTTTGTGGTGCTAGTTAGAGGTATGCCTTGTCACGTGAAGAGGATGTGGCCTGTGACGCTATGGATAGGGGCCACTTGATGTGCAAGTGTTCTTCTTCATGACCTTCAGCTGATATTTGATGGTCAAGGTTTGACAGCTTGGCCATGGGATACTATCGATATTAAGCAAAGAATCTAGAGATATTCTTCAGCCTCCTACATATCGCTCCTTTACGGATCTTGAAGACCAAATTAGAGTATTACAGTACGAACAGAGGAATATAAGCAGTCACTCTTCCCACGCTCAATACGTGAATAGAATGTGAAGTAACCCTGACAAGTGCTACCATGATTGTTGAGCACCCTCTGTCACGCACTTCACGGTGGTATGCAGACTACGAAATTAGGTGTAGAAGTAGATATTCTATGTCTGATATTGTTGACTCACTGGGCGTTCCATGTCGGCTGCAGTAAACTTGCGAAGTGAGCAATTCAGTTTGTTATTGTCTGCAACACCGTGTTAATCGCAAGGGTCTTTGTTGACACCTGCATATTGTAACAGCAAATAGATGGTTCACAGTGTAGCAGAATACTTGCCAATACAAACTGTACAGCATTAGGCGCTGAGCAGCTTTAGTGTGTTTCTAGCTGTGCTACAATTTTTATCGGGATCTACAGTCTGATTTTTTCCATCCTGTACAAACTCTGGGGATTGATCGATAGGATATGGAACAAAATACATCTAATGAACTTATGTACGGAAATGCGTGGTTTCCATGATAGACATTATATGTTCAAATAATACTTTCTTACAGCCTCTGCAGTCTAACATGCGCTGTAGCATGCAGCTACAGTTACAGTATGCATGGTTTCTTTCTAGAAGGTGGTACTATTCCTCATACATCATGCCCTAGCGCCCTCTCCTGCCATAGTAATTGGTAATGTTGTGTCCGATTCACTTCTCTTGCTGACGCACCTTGTAGTGGATGTGATACAGCGTTGTACACAGTGGTTCCGTACTCGAATCGAGAGCCTGCCGTCATGGTGTTTACTTAACGAATGGCAAACGAGAAGGGGCGACGGGCAGCAATGTTACACCAACAACAACCATAACGTTCAATGTTTGCAACAGTAATTTCGCCGTTTGTGTGAGACGGGGTTGTTTCAGGAAGCAGGAAGTCATGAAAGACATACCCGAAATGTAGCGGGGAAAATGTGATTAACACTGCAGAAGTCGACCGCCGTGTCAGTACCTGGTAGTTGGCCCGCCAGACGACCGTGTGGAACACTCTCCATGATAATTGTTACTACCTTTAGCACTTATAGCGTGTGCGGGACTTACTAGCGACAGACTTTCCACATCGAGATCAGTTTTGTCACTGGTTTCTTCACCAGGCAACCACGATTCCGGGGTTTAAGTTATCCATCCTGTTCACAGATGAGGTCACCTTTACGTAGAGTGGTATCTTCAACTCTCATTACAGCCATCTGTGGGCTAGCATGGAGAATACCCATGGTAGGGTGACAGCGAATCACCAGCATGGGTACAGCTGGAATGTGCGGGCCGGGAAAAATTGCGACAGTATTTTGGTCCAGTCTTCCTTCCACGTCACCTAACAGGCCGTAATTATTGGCGTCTCTTGCAGGAGACTTTGCCTCCCCTGCTGGAAGAAGTACCATTGATGATTCGAAGGATTATGTGTCTCCTACATGACGGTGCTCCAGCCCACCTTCCCATTATGGTCCGGGCACATCTCAGTCGTGTCTTCCCTGGTCGATCGATCGAACGAGGGGGTCCAGTTGCATGGTCTGCTCGTTCACCGGATCTCGACTCGTTCGATTTCTGGTTATGGGACCATCTCAGAAGTATTATGTATGCAGAGCCCACGCAGTTGTGAAGACACTGGAGCACCGTATTCATGCTGCCTTTGACACTATTCGGATGCAACCTGACCGATGTGAACGTGTGAGACAGAACATTCTACTCGCGTACACGCAAGCGTTAAGGTACATGGAAACCATTTTCAACCCATACTGTAACTGTGGCTGCCTGGGACAGCGCGTATTAGTCCGCAGTTTCTGTAACAATGTTTGACTGAATAAATGGTGTCTAGCATGGAAACCATGCATTTTTGGATGTAAGTTCATTAGACTTTTTTGTTCCGTATCTTCTCATCGATCAATCCCTACAGTTTGTAAATGTTGGAAAAAAATCAGCCTCTATATAGGTCACCACATTTATCAAGACCCGTGTGGTAGTCAATAGAAATAACTAAGGTATTCTTAGGCGAATGCCAGCACCATTAACTACGAACAGCGAAGTTAGTATACATTAGCACCATTAACTACGAACAGCGAAGTTAGTATACATTCGCCAATCGATGCCTAGCCAGTGTAAGCAGTGCTCAGCTCTCTGAGCAGACGCAACGACATCAAAACATGCAGTCAAATGTTATTGGCCCCGACCTGGTTATATACAGTCGCGTATTATGCGTTTCCTCCAGCCTGCAGCTAGTGGTCTCGCGGACGCGTTCTAGCTTTCCGAGCACAGGTTTCCGAATTCGATTCTCGGCGGGATCAGTAATTTTCTCCTGCCTCGAGAAGACTGACTGTTTGTGTTTCATCATCATTCATGGAGGTGGCGAGATTGGACTGAGCAAAGGATGGAATTTGAACGGGCGCTGATAACCGCGCACTTGAGCGCCCAACAAACCAAACATCACCACCTTCATCATCGTTTCCTCCAGCTCATGCGGTAGCTTGGTGGACTTAGTCACAATGGCTAGTGAGTGTCGTCCTTGTGACTTGTTACTTTGACTGTCCTCATGCAGGAAACAGCCATCATCATCGCAATCTGCATAGTACGTCGATATGCGAGACAAATTGCGCTACATATTGATTAACTTATTAAAAATAAAACGTTTATCGTCGGTCCTATATCAGTTCCCGGCATTCCTGACTTCGAAAATATTTTTAATAAGTGCCGTTTGCTTTGGTTTTACCAACATGACGAGATTAAAATGACCACTACTCCAATTTCCAGTCAGGAGGACAGTCGGAGCCGAACACTGCACTGGAAGTCGCACTCCGTTGACAGTTAATACACCTAGTAATTCCTTGAAAATTCCCTGAACTTTATGTGAGAAAAAACTCAAGCATCAACCTAACGGTTCCACGAACTGATATATGGCCTCTGCCTGCCCAACACGTTCTCGCTCAGCAGTTTGCAACAATAGCTTAAAAAAATGGAAATCATAAGTTCACGAACCCACACATGAACAAACTTGCGAATTCTTCGAAGCTTTCTGCAATGGCAAAAAAAGCTTTATTGAGTTTTAGGATTATTAACTCCAGAAAGATTAAACACTTTTGTTATGAAGTCTTCTTCTCATCCGACGAGAATGGCTGTGTCCTCTCCAGACCTTAACAACGGAAAATTTTCCTTTCAAACTTCCGTAATTGATTCTTCGACGTACACGTTGAACAACTGTCGTGATAAGCTTAAAACCTACCTTACCCCTTCTTAACATGCATTTGTTTTCCTTGCTGTGAAAGGCATTCATAGCTCACATACGTGTTTTTTAAATATTCTCTATTACTCGTCTTTCTCTATCCATTAGTCCCAATCTAGCAACAATTAAGGAATTCTAATTTCACCTCACATTGTGATAAGCTTTCTCTGGTTCCATAAATTCTACAAAGATATCCTCATATTTCTTCAGTCTGCTTTGCACCACTTATCACAATGCCAAAATTGTTTCTACGATACCATGGTATCATTTCCATTCAAGAAGCAAAATTGATCTTCGTAAAGTGGATCTCCAATTTTTTTATCCTTGATATACAATTATTATGAACAGTTTGCAAGAATAACTTGACAAATTAAACGTCTGAGAATTAATTACATGTATCCTTGTCGTTTCTGTGAATGCCGAAACAACAAACAATGGAAGGAGTGAGGAAACATTAAGGTTTATTCCTCTACATGTGAAGTTAGGAAACTGACTAACACAAAAATTCACTGACGGAGCTAGCGCTGTTACTGGGACAGCAATCAGTAAAGCCTGTGGATGAATATGGTGTCTCGTCTGCCAATTAGTAGAAATCCCTGAATAGTCCAGTTCAAACCACAGTCGAAATCTGGATGATGGCGAACCGAATGGTGTGGTGTCTAGGTATCTGCAGTACTAAAGCACAAGAAGAGAGTGCCTGCATGACATGCCCTGTGGGCGTAGGAATATGCCCAATGTCGATGAGTCTACAATAGCATGGCATCGACCAATTGAAAAGGTACTATTGTGCAGGTATTTGATGAGGGTACACTGACCAGGAGGCAACTATATGCATGGGCCATGCCTGTGCTGTCTAGCTGTGTGGACTGTACAAAAGCCAGGACTGTCCAGCCATGACATGGTGTGACATGTGGCCTGTGGACATGAGGAAAGAGTGCCATAGTGCAGGCATTGATGATACCACACTCTCCCACCCCCTCTCCATAAAAAAATGTCTCACCATGGGTGGGTGTCCATGGCTGGTGTGATATGTGACCTGTGGCCATTAGGCGACTATGCCATGGTGAAGGTATTGATGATACCACACTGCCCCACCCACTCCCTATAAAAAATCTCTCACCATGGGTGGGTGGCCATGGCCGCTCTGACATGTGACCTGTGGACACTAGGCAACTGCACCATGGTGCAGGCATTGATGATACCACGCTCTCCCAACTCCTCTCCATAAAAAATATCACGCCATAGGTGGGTGGCCATGGCCGGTGTGACATGTGACCTGTGGCCACTAGGCAACTGCACCATGGTGCAGGCATTGATGATACCATACTCTCCCACCCCCTCTCCATAATAAATTTCCCACCATGGGTGGATATCCATGTCCGGTGTGACATGTGACCTGTGGCCACTAGGCGACTATGCCATGGTGCAGGTATTGATGATACCACACTCTCCCAATCCCTCCCTGTAAAAAATGTCTCACCATGTGTGTGGCCATGGCCGATGCGACCTGTGACCACGACGTGAAAGTGCCTTGGTGCAGGCATTGATGATACCATACTCTCCCACCCCTCCCCATAAAAAATATCTCACTATGGCCATGATCAGTGTTACATGTAACTGTGGCCACGAGGTGACAGTGCCATGGTGTAGGCATTGATGATTCCACACTCCCCCACCCCCTCTCCATAAAAAAATGTCTCACCATGGGTGAGCGGCCACGGCTGGTGTGACATTTGACCTGTGGCCACTAGGCGACTGCTCCATGGTGCAGGTATTGATGATACCGCACTGTCCCACCGCCTCCCTATAAAAAATTTCTCACCATGATGGTGTACTGTGAGAGGTCTTGGCAATGGTGGGAGGTCCATTGTTGGTGGAAAAGCAACGGTCAGTCCAGGTGCTGAGTCCAGATATGGCCGATCGCTTTCCAGGATTGTTATGTAGGTTCCAGGAAAAACTGCAAGGAAACTTGAGGCGGAATGCACCTCGTATGCTTCGTGGTGTGTGCAATGCTGAGATGGCATAGGTGAGTCTGGGTACATGGACGTCTCTGTAAACGACACTGAAGAAGACATTGGCAGCTGGTGGGACGGTAGAAGGTGCAGCGTGCATGACAGTTACCATAGGCCAATTTCATTGTGAGCTTCCTGGTGTGAGCAATCTCGAGATGGCGTAGTTCAGTCCAGGTACATGAGCGTCTACCTCAACAAAAGCGAAGAAGACAGTGGCAGCGGCTGGGACGGTAGGAGGTGCAGCGCGCATTATGATCACCATAGGCCAATGGCATTGTGGGCTGCGACGACAGAGGTTGCGATGCTAGCGCAGTGACGGCAGGGTTTTCAGCGGTGGAGGGAGTGGTGGTTGTGTCTAATGTGATCCAAGATAGAAGGGCTTCAGCTGTGGTGACGACGGTCTTGATGTGGCAATCCTGATGGTAATGCTGGGCAGCTGGTACAAAATCCTCCATGGATAACTGCTGGGGGAGACACCGACTACCTGAGCATGCTCTGAAACAGAAAGGTAGGCAACAGGATCGGCAACAGCGCGAGAGTGTAGCTGATTCTCGTGTCCATGAAGAAAGCTCCTGACCAATCGCGACATAGGTTGCTACACCCACAAGCAATACAACATGGCATTGGCTTGGAATTCGGAGGGAACTGGAGGAGCACATGGGAACGTGAAAGATGTAGAACATGCGGTATTGCCTAATGCGACCTGCCATGCAGAAGTTCAGCTGGTGACTAATCTCGCAGAGGTGTCAAATCTTATATCGATAAGAACTGAATCACAGAATTTTCCTTGAAGTGAGCTACCTTGACTTCGATATTTGTGAATTGAAGACAGGCACATGGTTCTGTTGCAACGTTAAACTGTGGTGAGAAAGGTGCTGATCAGACGTGGGTGATGGTGTTGGCCTTACAGAAATCTACGAATTCTGTTGAAGTCAGTCGTGAGCCACTATCGGGTACAGTGCTAGTTGGTAATCCTTCTATACGGAAAATAGTTGCTAAAACTCGAATCACGCAGGTCGAAGTTGTTGAATTCAGAGAGATTACAAAAGAAAATTTGGTAGCAAGTCTACGACGATAAGCCACTACGAAACCCAAAATGGCCCCCTGAATTCGATGTGAATTCATTGCCAGGGCGCGCTCGATCGGCATCAGTCAAAAAACTGTTGGTGAGGAGCAGAAAGATTCTCAAAGTATTCCTATCAGTGCGTGTGGCCAATGACCTTGTCCATAGCCAGCCACATGCAGTGATGCCTGGTCATTTGCTTCATAGGGCGATGCCCCAATGTCCCTTAGGAAATAATTCTAACACCTAATGCTGCAGAGATACTCGGAATAATACCCGGATCTGTTTGTTTTGTGTGTGTAAGAGCCCATTTTGGACCGAAAAAATATCCCACTGGGAAAATCAGCGCTAAAGAAACTCACTGACGAATGAACTGGCGAAGGAGTTGGAGGGTGCCATCTTGCCCCATGGCGATGGTAATTCGATGATGGTCAGTCGGAGAGATAACTACTGTAGCTTCGTCGATATGGTCAATTTGAGAGCCAGATTCTTCAGAAGAATCGAATTCCGCATCTGATCCTACAATAAGATGAGATCAAGTATCCATATGGCGTGGCGTGCGCAGAACGATAGAGAATCTCATAATTATAATTGGCCAGGGTAAGCACTAGTAGTTGGAGTTTTGTGCAGTCTGGATGGGCACAGGATTCGCAAGGCGAAATAAACTTGTGACAGGCTTGTGGTCCGTTAGCAGGAAGAGTTTTCGTCCATAAAGACACTGATGAAATAGCAAACAATATGGACGATTGCCAAGGCCTCCCTCTCTAGTTAACCGTGATGTATCCGCGCAACTGGGCGCTCTGTGGCGCCATTCTTGTGGGACAGCACAACTCCAGCGCTGTAGGAAGAGGCATCCATCGTGAGGACCATAGGATTTGCAGGATCAGAGTGGACTGAACTTCGGTCGTTATGCAAGTCTGTAAAGCCTTTCCTTGCTCAGGTGACTAGATTCCCTCCGGGGTGTTTTCTCGAGGAGAGCACATACGTGTGAGACGGTCTGAGCAGCGTACAGGTATGAGGCGAAGATAATACGAGATCTTGGCGAGAACAGCCTGTAGTTTGGCGAGATTCTTCAGGGAAGGGTTAACACTGTGGGAGTCAGTAACATAATCTACGTGTTCGATTTTTGTACAGACCAAGTTGCATTTCTTCTGGTTGCATCTGAGGCCTGTTTTGGTGAGGTTTTGGAACACACATTCCAGCTTCTGGAGATGCTCCTCTGGAGTACTGCCTGGGATGAAGATGTCATCCAGATATTTGGAGCAGGAAGGCAACTGCGACGTCACTTGCTCTGAAAAACGTTGGGAGATGGTTGGAGAAGAAGCGCTGCCAATGGGTAGACGCTGATATTAGAACAATCAGATATGATTGCTGATGACGAGCTAGGATTTCACTGCATCATCCAAGAGAGGTTTATCTTCGAGAAGAGCTTGCCCCCTTGTAATGTGTCCATTAACTGTTTGGGGCGAGGGAGAGGATACGATTCCGTGACAGAATGGGCACTGATGATGGACTAAAAATCGGCTCAAAGGCGTTGGGTTTTCCTGCTGTGACGAGGGGCGACACCCATTGATCGGTGTAGACCGGCGTGATAAGACCTAGATACTGCATATGCCTCAACTCTGCCGCTCCGTCCTCCTGAATGGCACGGAAGACCTCTCGAGCTTTGACAAACCGACGGTGGGCAGTATCTTTCAAATTAATGTGGATGGAAAAATATTTCGCCACATCCCCAGTCATCAAAAAGCTGACAGTATTTGTCATAAAGCTTTATGGCGCTGTTTTGCAGAAATGGGAACTGATCGTTGCTACATAATCTGAAATTCGGAGGCCGAAGATATCAAATGCGTCGGGGCCAGGAATCTTAGGTTGTGTAAGAGTGAACTACCGTAACTGGAATTGTGTTATACACTAAAGAGCCAAAGAAACTGGTGCACCTGCCTAATATCATGTAGAGCCCAAGCAAGCACAAAGAAGTACCGCAAACGACGTGTCATGGACTCGACTAATGTCTGAGGTAGTGCTGGAGGGAACTGACACCGTGAATCCTGCAGGGCTGTCCATAAATCTGTAAGAATATACAGGGAGTGGAGATCTCTGCTGAACAGCACGATGCTAGGCATCCCAGACATGCTCAATAATGTTCATGTCTGGGGAGTTTGGTGGCCAGCGGAAGTGTTTAAACTCAGAAGAGTGTTCATGGAGCCACTCTGTAACAATTCTGGGGTGTCGCATTGTCCTACTGGGATTGCCCAAGTCCGTCGGAATACACAATGGACATAAGTGGATGCAGGTGATCTTACAGGATGCTTACGTACGTGTCACATATCAGAATTGCGTCTAGACGTATCAGGGGTCCCGTATCACTTCAACTGAACACGCCCCATACCATTACAGAGCCTCCTCCAGCTTGAACAGTTCACTGCTGACATGCAGGGTCCGTGGATTCATGAGGTTGTGCGGATAAATCACCGTCAACTAGAGAAGGAGGCTTTGGCAGTCACCCATGACATTTACTGTTTCATCAGTGTCTTTGTGGAAGAAAACTTTTTCCTGCTAACGGACTACAAGCCTCTTACAAGATTATTCCACCTTGTAAAACTTGTGCCCATCCAGACAGCGCAAGAACTCCAACGATGAGTGCTTACCCCGGGCAACTATAATAATGAAATTCTCTAGCGTTCCGCGGCATGCCACGCCAATATGGATACTTGATCCCATCTTATTGTCGGATCAGATCCGGAATTCGATTCTTCTGAAGAATCTGGCTCTCAGATTGACCATATCGACGAAGCTACAGCGGTTACCTTTCCGACTGACCATCATCGAATTACCATCGCCATGGAGCAAGAGGGCACCCTCCAACTCATTCGCCAGTTCATTCAGGCAGTGAGTCCCTTTGGCGTTGGTTTTTCCCGTGGCACATCTTTTCGGTCCAAAATGTGCTCATACACACACAAAACAAACAGACCTGTGTATTATTCCTAGTCTCCCTGCAGCAGTAGGTGTTCGAATTATTTCCTACGGGACTTTGGGGCATCGTCCATATGAAACAATTGACCAGGCATCACTGCATGTGGCTGGCGATGGACAAGGTCATTGGCCACACGATCACGCACTGATCGGAATACTTTGAGGATCTTTCTGCTCCTCACCAATAGTTTTTTGAGTGATACCGACCAAGCGCCCCTGGCAATGAATTCACATCTAATTCAGGGGGCCATTTTGGGCATCGTAGTGGCTTATCGTCGTGGACTTGCTACCAAATTTCCTCTTGTAATCTCTTTGAATTCAACAACATCGACCGGCATGATTCGAGTTTTAGCAACTATTTTCCATATAGAAGGATTACCAACTAACACTGTACCTGATAGTGGCTCACGACTGATTTCAAAAGAATTCGTAGATTTCTGTAAAGCCAACAACATCACCCACGTCTGATCAGCACCTTTCTCACCACAGTTTGACGTTGCAACAGAACCATGTGCCCGTCTTCAAATCACAAATATCGAAGTCAAGGCAGCCCACTTCAAGGAAAATTCTGTGCTTCTGTTCTTATCGATATAAGATTTGACGCCTCTGCGAGATTAGTCACCAGCTGAACTTCTGCATGCCAGGTCTCATTAGGCTATACCGCATGTTCTACATCCTTCACATTCCCATGTGCTCCTCCAGTCCCCTCAAAATTCCAAGCCAATGCCATGTTGTATTGCGTGTGGGTGTAGCAACCTATGTTGCGATGGGTCAGGACGCTTTCATCATGGACACGAGAATCAGCTGCGCTCTCGCACTGTCGCCGATCCTGTTGCCTACCTTTCTGTTTCAGAGCATGCTCAGGTAGTTGGTGCCTCCCCCAGCAGTTATCCATGGAGGATTTTGTACCAGGTGCCCGGCATTGCCACATCACGATCACCAGCATCTCAGCCGAAGCCCTTCTAGTCTGGGTCACCTCAGCAACAGCCACCACTCAGCCCGCAGTGCCATTGGCCTATGGTAACCATAATGCACGCTGCACCTCCTACTGCCCAACCGCTGCCACTGTCTTCCTCGCTGTCGTTTACGGAGACGCCCATGTACCTGGACTCACCTATGCCATCTCGGCATTGCTCACACCAGGAAGCATATGAGGTGCATTCTGCCTCAAGTTTTCATGCAGTTTTTTCTGGAGCCTACATAATGAATGCTGGAATACAGATCAGCCATATCTGGACTGACCGTTGCTTTGCTGCCAACAAGGGACCTCCCACCATGGCCATGACCTCTCACAGTACACTACCATCGTGAGACATTTTTAAGGGGAGGGGAGGGAGAGTGTGGTGTCATCAATGCCTGCACCATGGCACTGTCGCTTGGTGGCCACAGATCACATGTCACACAGGCCATGGCCAATCACCCATGGTGAGACGTTTTTATGGGGAGGGGGTGGGAGAGTGTGGTATCATCAAAGCCATGGCCACTCAACCATGGTAAGACATTTTTTATGGGGAGGGGTGGGGGAGTGTGGTGTCATCAATGCCTGCACTATGGCACTGTCACCTGGTGGCCACAGGTCACATGTCACACTGGCCATGGCCACTCACCCATGGTGAGACGTTTTTATGGGGAGGGGGTGGGAGAGTGTGGTATCATCAAAGCAATGGCCACTCACCCATGGTGAGACATTTTTTTATGGGGAGGGGGTTGGAGAGTGTGGTATCATCTATGCCTGCACCATGGCACTGTCACATGGTGGCCACAGGTCACATGTCACACTGCCCATGGCCACTCCCCCCCATCATGGTGAGACTTTTTTATGGGCGGGGTTGGGAGAGTGTGGTGTCATCAATGCCTGCCCCATGGCACTGTCACCTGGTGGCCACAGGTCACATGTCACACTGGCCATGGCCACTCACCCACGGTGAGACGTTTTTATGGGGAGGGGGATGGAGAGTGTGGTATCATCAATGCCTGCACCATGGCACCATCGCCTCTAGGCCACAGGTCACATGTCACACCGGCCATGGCTGGCCATTACTGGCTCTTGTACAGCGTCACACAGCTAGACAGCACAGGCACGGCCCATGCATACAGTTACCTCCTGGTCAGTGTACCCTCATCAAATACCTGCAGATAGTACCCTATCAATCGGGCGATCGCATGCCACTGTAGACTCAACGACAGTGGGCATATTCCTACGCCGTCAGGGCACCTCACGCAGCAGTCTCTTCTTGTACTTCACTACTGTAGATACCTAGACGCCACACCATTCTGATCGCCATCATCCAGATTTCGAGTATGGTTTTAACTGGACAATTCAGGAATTTCTACGAATTGGCAGACCAGACACCATATTCATCCACAGACTTTGCTGATTGATGTCCCATTAACAGCGCAAGCTCCGTCATTGAATTTTTGTATTAGTCAGTTTCCTATCTTCACCTGTAGAGGAATAAACAATAATGATTTCTCACTCCTTCCATTGTTTGTTGTTCAGGCATTTACAGAAAGGATAAGGATACATGTAGTTAACTCTCAGTCGTTTAATTTGTCAAGTCATTCTTGCAAACTGCTGATAATAAAGAAGAAATTGGAGATCCACTTTACGAAGACCAATTTTGCTTCTTGAATGGAAATGATATCATGTTATCGTAGAAGCAATTTTGGTATTGTGATTAGTGATGCAAAGCACACAGAAGAAATATCAGGATATCTTCGTAGCATTTATGGAACCAGAGAAAGCTTACCACAATGTGAGGTGAAATTCGAATTCCCTAATTGTTCCAAGATTGGGACTAATGTATAGAGAAAGACGAGTAATAGAGAACATTTAAAAAACACATATGTGAGCTATGAAAGCCTTTCACAGCAAGGAAAACAAATGAATGCTAAGAAGGGGTAAGGTAGGTTTTAAGCTTATCACGACAGTTGTTCAACGTGTACGTCGAAGAATCAATTACGGAAGTTTGAAAGAAAAATTTTCCGTTGTTAAGGTCTGGAGAGGACACAGCCCTTCTTGTCGGATGAGAAGAAGACTACGTAACAAAAGTGTTCAATATTTCTGGAGTTAATAATCCTAGAACTCAATAAAGCTATTTTGCCATTACAGAAAGCTTCAAAGAATTCGCAAGTGTGTTCATGTGTGGGAACGTGAAATTATGATTTCCAGTTTTTTAAACAATTTTTGCAAAATAGTGAGCGAGCACGTGGTGGGTAGGCAGAGGTCATATATCAGATCGGGGAACCGTTAGCTTGATGCTTGTGTTTGTTCTCACAGAAATTTGAGGGAATTTTCAAGGAATCACTAGGTGTATTAACTATCAACGGAGTACGACTTCCAGTGCAGTGTTCGGCTCCGAGTGTCCTGACTGGAAATTGGAGTAGTGGTCACTTTAATCCCGCCTTGTAGGTCAAACCAAAGCAAAGAACACTTATTAAAAATATTTTCGAAGTCAGGAATGCCGGGAACTGATCTAGGACCGTCGATAAACGTTTTATTTTTAATAAGTTAATCAATAAGTAACGCAATTTGTCTCGCATATCGACGTACTATGCAGATTGCGATGATGATGGCTGTGGCCTGCATGAGGACAGTCAAAGTAACAAGTCAGGCATTGTGAGTACGTCCACCAAGCTACCGCATGAGCTGGAGGAAACTATGATGATGATGTTTGGTTTGTCGGGTGCTCAACTGCGCGGTTATCAGCGCCCGAACAAATTCACAAGATGGATTTATTTTATTTATTTACACGTCAAGTTCCGTAGGACCAAATTGAGGAGCAAATCTTCAAGGTCGTGGAAAATGTCAGTACATGAAATTACAACATAAAAGTAATAACAGATAAAAATAAATGTTTATAAACCTGAAAAAAGTCAGACCATAAGTGTAAGTAAACGCTATCAGCAATACAATAAGAATCAGTTTAATTTTTCAAGGAACTCCTCGACAGAATAGAAGGAGTGACCCATGAGGAAACTCTTCAGTTTCGATTTGAAAGCATGTGCATTAGTGCTAAGATTTTTGAATTCGAATGGCAGCTTATTGAAAATGGATGCAGCAGTATACTGCACACCTTTTTGCACAAGAGTTAAGGAAGTCCGATCCAAATGTTTGATTTCTGCCGAGTATTAACCGAGTGAAAGCTGCTTGTTCTTGGGAATAAACTAATATTCGTAACAAGAAACGACATTAAGAAATATACATATTGAGAGGCCAATGTCAAAACAGCCAGACTCGTGAACAGAGGTCGACAAGAGGTTCGTGAACTCACACCACTTATTGCCCGAACCGCCCGTTTATGAGGCAAAAATATCCTTTTAGAATGGGAAGAGTTACTCCAAAATGTAATACCATACGACATAAGCAAATTCAAATAAGCAAAGTAGACTAATTTTCGTGTCGAAGTATCACTCACATCTGACACCGTTCGAATAGTGAAAATGGCAGTATTAAGTCTTTGAACAAGATCCTGAACGTGGGCTTTCCACGACAGCTTACTGTTTATCTGAACACCTAGAAATTTGGACTGTTCAGCTTCACTTATCATATGCCCGTTCTGTGAAATTAAAACGTCAGGTTTTGTTGAATTGTGTGTTAGAAACTGTAACAACTGAGTCTTACTGTGATTTAACGTTAGCTTATTTTCTACAAGCCATGAACTGAGGTCACGTACTGCACTATTTGAAACCGAGCCAATGTTGCACACAACAGCCTTTACGACCAAGTTAGTGTCATCAGCAAACAGAAATATTTTAGAGTTTCCCGTAACACTAGAGGGCATATCATTTATATAAATAAGGAACAGAAGTGGCTCCAACACTGATCCCTGGTACACCTCCCACTTGACAGTACCCCACTTAGATCCCACATCACAGCAGTTACCAACATTGTGAATAATGACCTTTTCCTGCCTGTTGCTAAAGTAAGAGATGAACAAATTGTGAGCTACTCCCTGTATTTCGTAATGGTCCAACTTCTGGAGCAATATTTTGTGATCAACACAATCAAATGCGATAGTTAAATCAAAAATACGCCAAGCGTTCGAAACTTTTTGTTTAGCCCATCCAGTACCTCACAGAGAAAAGAGAATTTAGCATTTTCAGTTGTTAAACGACTTCTAAAGCCGAACTATACATTTGATAGCAAATCGTATGATATAAAACGATCAATTCTCCTTACATACATAGCCTTTTCAATAACTTTTGCAAACACTGATGGCACAGAAATAGGTCTAAAATTATCTACATTATCCCTTTCTCTCTTTTTATAATGCGGCTTTACTACTGAGTGCTTTAATCGCTCAGGAAACTGACCATTCCTAAAGGAAAAATTAGAAATATGGCTAAATACAAAGCTAACATGTGCAGCACAGTACTTTAAAATTCTGGTAAATACTCCATAATAACCATGAGAGTCCATCTCCCTCTTGTCTGTATCACAGAGAAGTATTTCAGACATCAATCTCGGAAAGGCATTTACTGTTCAATCTCACCACTTTCATGAATGATTATGAAATGATGAAAACAACACAAACACCCAGTCATCTCGAGGCAGGTGAAAATCACGGACCCCGGCGAGAATCGAACCCGCGACCCCGTGCCCCGTGACCGCGAGACCACGAGCTGCGGACTGGAGGATACGCATAACATGCGACTATATATAACAAGGTCTGGGCCACTGAGATTTCACTGCATGTTTTGATCTCGCTGCGTTTACTTAATTAGAGCGCTGAGCACTGGTTACACTCGCTAGGAATCGATTGTCGCTGTTCGTAGATTATGGACCTGGCATTCAGCTAAGAGTACCTTAGCTATTTCTGTTGGCTACCACACAGGTCCTGATAAGTGTGGTCACCTCTGTAGAGGCTGATTTTTTTCCATGATTTACAAACTCCAGAGATTGTTCGATGAGAAGATACGGAACAAAAAAGGTCTAATGAACTTACGTCCTGAAATGCATGGTTTCATGCTAGAGACCATTTATTCAGTCAAACATTGTTACAGAAACTGCGGACTAATACACGCTATACTCGGCAGCCACAGTCACAGTGTGTGTTGAAAATGGTTTCCATGTATCTCAACGTTGCGTGTACAAGCAGTAGAATGTTCTGTCTCACTCGTTCACATCGGTCTGGTTGCATCCGAAGAGTGTCAAAGGCAGCATGAATACGGTGCTCCATTGTCTCCACATTTGGATGGGCTCTGCATACATAATACTTTTGAAATGGCCGCATAACCAGAAATCGAACGGGTTGAGATCCGGTGAACGAGAAGGCTAAGCAACTGGACCGCCTCGTCCGATCCATCGACCAGGGAAGACACGATTGAGATGGGTCCGGACGATAATGGGAAGGTAGGCTCGAGTTCCATCATGTAGGACCCACATAATCCTTCGTATCATCAACGGCACTTCTTCCAACAGGAGAGGCAAAGTCACCTGCAAGGAACGCCACAAATTCCGGCCTGTTAGGCGACGTGGAAGGAAGACTGGTCCCGAAATACCGTCGCCTATTATCCGGGCCCGCACATTCCAGCTGCACCGATGCTGATGATTCACTATCACCACACCATGGGTATTCTGCACATCAGCCCAGGATGACTGTAATGAAAGTTGAAGATACCACTCTACGTAAAGGTGACCTCATCTGTGAACAGGATGGATAACTCAAACCCCGGAATCGTGGTTGCCTGATGAAAACCAGTGACAAAACCGCTCTCGATGTGGAAAGTCTGTCGCTAGTAAGTCCCGCACACGCTGTAAGTGCTAAAGGTAGTAACAATTATCATGGAGAGTGTTCCACACGGTCGTCTGGCGGGCCAACTGCCAGGTACTGACACAGCGGTCGACTTCTGCAGTGTTAATCACATCTTCCTCGAAGTCCGGTGTCCGAACATTTCGGGTGAGTCTTTCATGATTCCCTGGTTCCTGAAAAGACCCTGGCTCAGACCAACGGCGAAAATACTGTTGCAAACATTGAATGCTGTGGTTGCTGTTGGTGTAACCTTGCTGCCCGCCGCGCGTTCTCGTTTGCCTTTCGTTAAGTAAACACCATGTCGGCTAGCTCTCGATTCGAATACGCAACCACTGTGTACAACGCTTTATCACATCCACTATAAAGTGAGTCAGCAAGAGAAGTGAACCGAACATCACATTACCAATTACTAAGGCAGGAGAGGGCGCTAGTGCATGACGTATGAGGAACAGTACCACCTTCTAGGAAGTAACCATGCATATTGTAATTCTGGCTGCAAGGTACAGCGCGTGTTAGACCGCAGCGTCTGTAACAAAGTATGATTAAATATATGATCTGTACCATGGAAACCACGCATTTCCGGACGTAAGTTTATTAGGCATTTTTTGTTCCGTATCCTATCGATCAATCCCTAGAGTTTGTACAAGGTGGAAAAAACCAGCTTGCAGATCCCGATAAAAATTGTAGCACAGCTAGAAACACACTAAAGCTGCTCAGCGCCTAATACTATCCAGTTTGTATTGGCAAGTACTCTGTACACTGTGACCCGTCTATTTGCTGTTACAATATGCAGTTGTCAACAAAGACCCTTGCTATTAACAGGTTGTTGCCAACAATAGCAAACTGAATTGCCCACTTCGCTAGTTTAATGCAGCAGACACGGAACGCCCAGTGCATCAACAATGTCAGACATAGAATGTCTACTTCTACACCTAATTTCGTAGTCTGCATACCACCGTGAAGTGCGTGACAGAGGGTGCTCAACAATCATGGTAGCACTTGTCAGGGTTACTTCACATTCTATTCACGTATTGAGCGTGGGAAGAGTGACTGCTTATATTCCTCTGTTCGTACTGTAATACTCTAATTTGGTCTTCAAGATCCGTAAAGGAGCGATATGTAGGAGGCTGAAGAATATCTCTAGATTCTTTGCTTAATATCGATAGTATCCCATGGCCAAGCTGTCAAACCTTGACCATCAAATATCTGCTGAAGACCATGAAGAAGAACACTTGCACATCACGTGGCCCCTATCCATAGCGTCACAGGCCACATCCTCTTCACGTGACAAGGCATACCTCTAACTAGCACCACAAACAAGTATGACACGAAGCCACGGCTCTCTCCTGTAATTACAATTCGGTATTTTGGCGATCATTAAAATGAAGCAGCAAATCATACTGTAACCCCAGAATCGCCATCTTGGCTGTGCTCGAAAGTTTGCGAACGACAAGAATTTTTTGCGCCATGTTCAAAAGTAGTTCTCCAAAAAATGACGTAAATAGTGCAATGTGTAGTATTTCTATATCCAAAATACGTGAGGAAAACACGCACATACGAAATACATTCTAACTGACCAAACTCTATTTTAGGAAGGGCAGAAGAAGGTATTTTGATGATATCTTTATTACCGTGTATCACATAAACAACATATTTTTGTTTCACACAAGGCGAACTCCCTAATATGAAATGTTTACTTGTAATACAGCTCGACCAAAGATGGTGATGAAACAAGACAGATATGAAAAGTCAGTATCTCAAAAGTACAATCCTTGCTACCAAAAGAAAACTATTTTTCATAATAAGCAATGATTTTAAGTACAACATAGCATGCATACACATGGGTTGCTTATTGTGTAAATGAAATGATCGTATGACATTTTTGGTTGGGAGACCCAGTCTGCCGCTGACTGCAAGTCTTACATGTCGATGATGATGAGGACAACGCAACATCCAGTCCCCGAGTGGATAAATCTCTGGCGTGGCCGCTATTCTAATCCAGGGCCCCTGTATGACAGTGAGCTGCAATGACTACTCAGCTACGGAGATAGATTGCTTCCTGTATGCACAGCAATAATTACAGTTCTGTGATCATGAACAAAAATTCAAACTTTGCTCCAAAATGCAATTGTAGTATTTCTCAAAAGGTCTGAGATTTAGAGCACAACACTCAAGTGACGCTACGGTTGTAACTTCATTGTCTATAAGACTGCGAAAAATACGCGATGTTTGTATATTGCCACTACTAATAAGACTTGCATGTTAAGCAGCATATGTTGATGGCCAAATTTGTTTGTTGTACCACAATCTGCACGTGCAATAAGTCCTCAAATTAAATATTTCCAAATATAAATTGCCTGTATTATTTATTAAAATTCACATGGCTCGCTTATTTTAACTGTTGAAGTGTGTTAGAGGGTGATAGTGGTTTGATCTTTGTACCATGCATTAACATCACGTGCCAAATGCATCAAACTACATAAAAGTTGACTTCTCATGGTCAGGTTTCACTGTATTTCTACAGGGAAAACTCTAATCCTTGCATGTTGGAGAATTTTAAAGTCTGACATGTGCTGAAGCAAAATCTTTTGCAGTACCACTTGAAAGTAGTCCAAAGACGGTAATTGCAATTGCGAAATAAATAATGTCTACAGTGAATGGCAAATATGATTTGTGTTAGAAAAACATAAAAAATGCATTGAAAAACGCCGGTGGTGGAACTGACAGCTCTAAGTGCACCTGCAGACTAGAATTACCCAAGTAAGCAATGTGATTGCTACATATTGGCACTGATAACATCTCAATGTCACAAGGAGGGTTTCATCTAGTTTGCCATTCATCCATACGTCTTCCGACGCTGAGTAGTTTTCAGTACTTCCTAGTTTCTACAATTCAAGTGGTCTTACAGCAAGTGACGTAACTTGAAAGTGTGTGTGCCAGAACTTAACGGTGGATGTCAGCTAGTGGATCTCAAAACTGTATTATTACACTAGTTGGTGGCAGTGCGTTTGTACGGCGTGTGTCAGATACTGAGGATGTCAGCTACCAGGGTGATAGCTGTTGGGAAGCTGTCAGCTACACACTTAAACTGTAAAAACTCACTCGAAGGTGTAACAGCTTGGTCCAAGACTGTAAGGAGATGCCCAGAAACTGTAACATATTGCCGCCATTACTCACCTCCCCCAACTGTTACTGGGTGGGGCAGCGACGGTCTGCTTTGGGTCGCGTTTTACTGTTTTGAAGCAAGCTGCTACATTTTCAGAGATGGTTCGTACAGTTTCAGAGGAAATTGTTACAGTTTCGGTATCAGGTGGCTCTCAAGTAGCTGACAATCCCATAGCTGAAACCTCCAATACTTCACATCTCGACATCCCCAACAGCTGACACCCAGCAGCTGAGACCCCCTAGTAGCTGAAACGCCTCCCCCCCCCCCTCCCCCTTATGTCTTGTGTAAAACATATTACATCGTTCAGATCGTTCCCATTCCCCCCGATAGTGGGTAGGAAACTAAAACAGCTCTCTAGTCGTTTTTTGGGGAAGTATCACAGTTTTCTATTGCGATACGAGGTGGTTACACGTGCGCTCTCTCTCGGGCATTTGGGACTTTCCGATATTTGTTCGGTGTACGGTGTTGACTATCTCTCACGCAATCCACCATTCACGTCTCGGTTATCTTACTGTCTGCGGACGGGCAGTCCTGATACTCCTGTAGATGTTGCTCAAGTGAGTTTCCACTTAAAACATGTCCGTGAATTGTCCGTTATTTCGAGGAAGATAATGCGAAATTGCTGCATGAAGAATGTGAAGAAATCGAAAAACAAATGATTCTCGGAAGGGCTGGCTCAGCATAGAAAAGTCAAAACAACTTTCGGTGAAATTAAATACAAAGCATGCAACGGTGATTCCATTGTTAAATGCAGAGGAGACGGTGGATTGGTAGAAATAGTACATTGAAGGTCTCTATGAGGAGGACGATTCGTCCGATGTGATAGAAGAAGAAACAGGAGTAGATTTAGAAGAGACAGGGGATCCAGTATTACAATCAGAATTGAACGAGCTTTGTATAGCTTAAGATCAAATAAGGCAGAAGGGATAGCTAACGTTGCATCAGAAATTCTAAAATGGATGGGGAAAGTGGCAACAAAACGACTACTCACTTTGGCTTATAGAGTGTATGGATCTGACGATACACCACCTGACTTTCGGAAAAACATCATCTACACAGTTCCGAAGATAGGAAGAGTTGTCAAGTGCGAGAATTATCGCACAATCATCTTAACAGCCCATGTATCCAAGGTGCTGACAAGAATATACAAAAAAATGGAAAATAAAGATGAGAATGTGTTAGATGACGATCAGTTTGGCTTTAGGAAATGTAAAGGCGCCAGAGAGACAATTCTGGCGCTCCGACTGATAATGGAAAGAACACTGTAGAAAAATCAAGGCACATTCATTGGATTTGTTGAGCTGGAAAAAAATTCGAAAGTGTCAAATGGAGCAAGGTGTTCGAAATGGTGAGAAAAATAGGTGTATACTGTAGAAAAAGACGTGTAATATACAACATAAACCCACAGCCAAGATGGAAAAATAAGTGTGACAGACGAAGAACGAAGTGCTCGGATTAAAAGGGTATACGGCAGGTTTGTAGTCTTTCGCCTATACTGTTCAACCTATACATCGAATAAGCAATGACCGAAATAAAAGAAAAGGCGCAAGAGAGTAATTAAAATACAAGGCGAGAGGATATCAATGACAAGATTCACTGATGTCATTGCTATCCTTCCGATGATAGTGAAGATGAATTACAGGATAGGATCTGTTGAACGGAGTTACTATAGATGGAGAGCAAATCGAGGAAAGACGAAAGTAATGGGAAGTAGCAGAAATGAGAACAGCGATAAACTTAACATCGCAGTTGATGACCACAAAGTAGGTGAAGTTAAGGAATTCTGCTACCTGCAGCAAAACAACGCATTATAGATTGACCAAGGAGATCATCAAAAACATACTAGCACTGGAGACAAGGGCATTCCTGCCCAAGAGAAGTCTACTAGTATCAATCATAGGGCTTCATTTGAGGAAGGTATTTCTGAGAATGTGCATTTGGAGCACAGTATTATTTGGTAGTGAAACATGGACTTCGGGAAAAACCGAACAGAAGAGAATGGAAGCATCTGAGATATGGTATTACAGACGGGAGTTGAAAATTACGTGGTCTGATAAGGTAAGGAATTAAGATGTTGCCTGCAGAATCGGCGAGGAACTGACTATATGGAAAACACAGACAAGAAGAAGGAACAGAATGATAGGAGATCTGCTGAGAATCAGTGAATGACTTCCATAGTACTAGAGAGAGCTGTGGAGGGTAAGACTGTTGTGGAAGTCAGAGATTGGAATACGTCCAGCAAATAATTGAGGACGCAGATTGCAAGTGCAACTCTGAGATAGAGTGGTTGGCACAGAAGAGGAATTCGTGATGGACTGCAGAAGACTGTCGACTCAAAAAAGGTTATGGCATATACATGTCGCCACAGATTTGTGATTATGCTAGTCACAAACATTGTGACACTGGCAGTCACCATGTCAGGTTGCCACCATTGCCCCAGTAGCATCCAACAAGCAGCTGCAGCATGTGCTGCTGTTTTATTGTAACAAAGAGGGAAAATTTTGACAGGTTTGTTGTAACATGGAAGGCAATTGTTACAGTTTCCCTGTAACTTGCAGGGGAGCTTAATAGAGTTCAACTTGTTTAGTCGACTTCATGATTGACTTGCTGATATTTACACATGTGCACTGGTGCAGTCTCCGAGTATCTTATATTTCCGGAGTCGTAATAAATGCATGTGCAGGGTAACAACAGTAACCATGTCAGCTGACTATCAGTGCTCCAATGTTCTATCCAAAAATATGTACGCAGTGACAATGGAAAATGGTTACACTGGAAATTGCTGAAAGACGGGTCAATTGATTACAATGTTGTGGTAACGATCAGGGCTACTTATTACAGTTTTGCTGTAACATAGGCAGTTTGCTGCAGCAGGAGGATTGCTTGTTACTTCTTTTGCTATATAACATGGGGCACCTCTTTACAATTGTAATGTAACATAGAGGGATATCTCAGTAGCTGATATCTCTATTAGTTGACACCCACTACTAGGTCCCCGCTCTCCCTCCTCATCCCGGAGTTGACACCCTTGCGTAGGAACAAAATGAGGATTATTGTTTTACCAACTACCGAGTTTCACTTTCTTTCCATGATCACTGATCTACCCACTTCTAGCTGCTATGCAAGGTCATACAAACTGCTGGTGGGAGTGTCATCTTGTACAATACAGTTTTAACAATTTTTCGACCAAGCTCGAGCACAGCTCGTACCACAATGCTCTGTTGTAAAGACTGAACTCGAATACAGCTCAGACTGCGATTTTCTCAATGGGCGATCCATCTATCGCTCAAAAACTGGGCTCAGTTCGTATGAGAACAATGTATAGACGTCTCGCTACCTGTCCCTTTTGTAATCAATTTTTAGAATTCTGATTTGATCCATTATAAATGGTTCTGAAAGTCTGCGACTGTGAAAACAATAGGTTTGTTTATAAATAACTCATCTGCTACCAGTCACGTTTCGAGAAATGATTCCCATTTTCAAGTGCGTTTTTGTTTCTGTTATGTCATTCCTATGTGATGTCGATGTGTGAGATTATGCTTCATTTCGTTGACTTTACTGCAATATACAAGAAAACACGCGATTTTCAGTTGGTTGTCGATCTTTTTGAGAAGTTAGTGACGAAATTTAACAGAATTTGTACTTACAGTTTCCTTATGGTCCATTTGTGCAGAGTCTCACACACACTAAACATCACACGCAATTTGTTGTACACTTTTAAACATCGAAAACATTTTACATAAACAAAACAGTTACACAGATGCTCCTACAAGTAGTCAACAGAGTCTCCCACAGAGTATGATATGCTTTTGTACAGAGGTTACTTATCTTAACATATTGGATCATAATTTACTTATTTCCAATTTACAGTTGTGCTTATTTCTATGTGTTACTATTTTTATTTAAGTATACTATCGAAACATCTGAAGAAATTCACTGTTTCACTTTCAAGTTTTTCGTTTAATATTTTACCTTCATATTTTCTGTAATGTGAATATATCTCCAGTTCTTCTACCAAATCCATTGTATGTCCTTTATTTAGTCGGTGGAGTACTTTGATATTTTGCTCTATTTTTAAAAATGGGTGTCCTGTATTATGTACATGTGTCGTATGGCTGATATAGTGTGTCTGTTGTGTGTGTAGGTTTTTATGTGTTCTGTGTACCTGGTGTTGAAATTTCGGCCTGTTTGTCCTAGGTACGACATGGAGAATTCCTGGAATGTAACCTTGAATATTCCAGAGTCTGAGTATGGATCATGGTTACACTTTATATTGTGTATTAGTTGTTGTTGTAGTTTATTAGATGTAGAAAACCCAATTTTTACTTTGTGATGTTTGAAAATATTTACAACCTTCTGTGATACATTGCCAATGTATGGGATACTAGATATACATTTGTTTTTCTCTTTTTCTTCTGTAGTGTAATTTGTACCTAGGTCTTTCTTCACTTTGGCTAGAATCGTGTCAATCATGGAAGCATTTTACCCATTGGCAACTGCAATCTTTTTCACTGTGTTTATTTCTTCTTGCATGTTTTCTTGGTTTAGTGGTATTTTAGTTGCCCTATGTAGCATTGTCCTGTATGCTGCCTGTTTATGGACATTTGGGTGACATGAGGTTGCAGGGATTGTGTTTTCAGTCATTGTGTTTTTCCTATGAATTTTGAATGTGCATTTGTTGTTGTGTCTTGTAATATTTAGGTCCAGAAAGTTGATGCTTTCATTTTTCTCATGTTCCACTGTAAATTTGATTTTCTCATGTAGATTATTGAAGTAATTTAGAATCTCTGTGATGTCTTTGGTATCCCCTTTCACTAACAGTCGTGTGGCAGCTACATACCTCCTATGAAATTCAATTTTCTTTAGGTAAGGTTCTTGGTTGTTAAATAATTTTTGTTGTAAGTGATTTATGTATATGTCAGCTATGGTACCAGATATACATGACCCCATTGCTAGGCCATCTGGCTGTTTATATATGTTGCCATTAAAAGTGAAGTAGTTGTAACTTAGGGTTAGCTGAAGGAGTTCCATAAATTCAACAGTTTCTGTGTATGAAAGTTTCTTGTGTTTCATAAGGTTCTTTTGTGTGGAAATAAACATTAGCAAACACAACAGCTGGTGTCACGATTGGCTGAACCAACATGTGACTACGTTGACGTAATTTTGTGTGTGTACTCATCACATTTTTAGTTTCTTGTAATACTGCTGCAAATATGTCACATTTTTGAATGAGCAGGAAATTTCAGAAGCTCAAGAGAAAGAAATTGCTCAATAATTCATCACGACTATTTTTTGAAGGGTAATTACACATTCTGTCATCATTATTTTAAAATTTGTACTCTATCAAAAAAGTAAAGCGCGAGGTGTGATTAAAAAGTAACGGTAATTTTTAATGTCGCGGGCTTTATACATTCGTTTTCAATTTTTTTTATCTTTTTGGTGTACATGTTCCTGGTGTATGTTTGCATTTTCATCTGTTTTAAATATTTAGTCTACTGTTGGCAATCGAAAAAGTTATACATGTTTTCGAATTTTTGCTTTAGAAAAATTTTGCTTGAAAACTGGAGTAAAGTGCGGCACCGTACTCAAAGTGTTGACTGCGGCTTTTGGTGAAACTACTATGAGTAAGATAGAAGTTTACAGGTGGTGTAAACGTTTCGAAGGAAACTACCACTACTGCGACAAAAATCAGTCGTAAAAATTCTATCAAGACACTGCTTTCTATAACTCGTCAATGCTCGTTCGTGTTCTTTTGGCAAAAAAAAAAAATCGTTATGTTGTCTTAGCCATCATTTTCGCCGGACTTGTCCCCTTTGACTTCTTTCTATCCCAAAGCATGAAGACAACTATGGAAGGAAATCGTTCTACCACCACTAATTAGATAAAACAGAATCGCTAAAGAAGTTGGACGCCATAACGAAAAGAGAGTTCCAGAAGGACTTCCGAGATTGGAAAACGCGCTGCCGTAAGTGCATCACATCTGAGGAGGGTTTCTTTTAAGAGGACAAAGTTGCTGTTACTGAATAAATAAAGATTCTTAAAGAAAATCAAAAATTTCATTTATCTTTTATCACATATCGTATATATGAAAAGTAAATCTTGGCGCTTGGTCTTTTATAGTGTGTATTACTCGTTAATATGTATCAATTGCATACACGCTAGTAACGCTTCAAATAATGGCATAAATGGCTGGTTCTCTAGGCCCAAAATTCTACTAAGTGCTGGAAGATCGAGTAACTGACGCACCCAGTGGATGATGCAGCCAGCAGCTGTTGGATAACTGAGTACACCTTGAAAAGTTGTTGAAACTAGGCAGATGGAAGCACAGCAACCCTTATTTCGAAGCAATATGAAACGCAAAGATACAGCATACAGATTTGAGATTGCGTTTCCTTGATGACATATACCAAAAACTGTGCATCCCGCTGCTATCATGTTCCTCAGAAATTTGGAAAATAATTTTTTATACTTGTGTCATAAATACATGACTTACCGATTAATGGAATTTTTTGCCTGTTTGAAGTTTTTGGCTCAGCATTACCGTGTATTATATAAGGTGAATATTCGCGGCAGGTAGCCTGTTATTGTTGCTGCACAACAGTCTTTGCCATCATTCAGTTTTTTCTTCTGTTTGCATGCAAAATGTTAATATGAAATGCACTCCATGCTGCTTCTACAAGCAGAATTTATCTTTTGCTTATCAACTTTTGTTGTAATACAGGAGGGCAGGTATTCTTCTACTTGCGTGTTATAGAGTTTGAGGCGCCTGAACACAGATGGTAGCACAATATGCACTGAAAGAATATAAGCGTTGCAGAAGGGTTATCACCATCCAGTACTGAACGCGAGATGTGTCAACAACAAATCTGGAGCAACGATGTTGCTTTATCAGAAAGACTGAAAAATACATCTGCTTTCAAGATGTTTGACTATCAGTGTTGGTGAACTTGTCTTTCTCAGCAATGCTATCAAGAGGATGATATATTGTAAAAGAATGTTCCCAATTTATTTTAAAAATCGTGATATGAATCAACATATTTTTTTCTTATGTATCTAGCAGAGTGGCATTGTGTACAAAATATTAGCTCCTACTCACACAATGTCACGCTATGGAACTATAAGAGAAATTAATATTTGCTCTCCAAAAGCAGGGTTATTGTGGTTTCATGTTTCAGTCATAAGAGGTTTGATTCTCACATAAAAATTCGTTACTTTTGGTTTTGATCTACACTCTTTTTCAGAAATGAGTGCGAAAATAATGCACTTACTTGAGAAGTAGGGCTTTAAAGATACTGTACACTTTCTTGCATTTTAATTGTGTGATATGTATTAATGTATTTATTGACTGAACTCTTTCTGTTCAAGTATGACAAACTGGTTGGTTGTTACATTAAGGACATATTATTCATACCGTATACAGTTTGCTCATGAACTGCAGTTCAGTGCCATTTCGATTTTATTAATGCAGACAAACCAGTCAAAAATTGGCTGTTTAGTAGAGTTATCTCAAATAAGTATTCAGAATGTGACAACCCACTGTTTGCAATAAACGATAAGTTTTGAAGATGATGATGAAATGTTTTTTCACTGCGTGTGACACAATTAAATGCCAAACGATCTGTGCTCCAAGCCAAATTTCGCAGTAATTTATTATACTAATATGTAAAAAACAATAAAATTGTCATGTGTAGTATTTTTTGTTTGGTTAGTTTTTCGTTTTATTCCAGGTGTAGCAAATTACAAGATTATTTCCTCATGCAAGTGATCATTACAGATAGATGAAAAAATAAATGGACATGATCGCATCGCATCGTTGGCCAGGGGCCCCTAGTCGGGCAAGTTCGGCCGCCACGTGCACGTCTTATGCCATTCGACGCCAGACTGGACGACTTGCGCGCCGGTGATGAGGATGCAGTGATGACGAGAACAACACAACACCCAGTCCCTGACCGGAGAAAAATCTGCCACCCGGTCGGGAACCTAGGTCCGCTTGCATGGGAGGCGAGCACGTTACCACCCAGGTAAGCAGGCTGACAGAGGCGAAATTTATTGGTTATGATGTGTAAATACTGTGTTGTAATTTTTTTATGTGTGTCTACATGTGCGGTGAAGTTTTATTATAAGACAGTACAGAATGTACAGATGTGAATCATTATGCTGTATGTGCGTGTGTGTGCGCGTGCGTGCCCTTGTGTGTGTGTGTGTGTGTGTGTGTGTGTGTGTGTGTGTGTGTGTGTGCGATGGTGACTTTTTCTAGTTACTTTACTTGCACTCACTTGTAGACACCAGTAATAAAAATTATCTTGAACTTTCTTTAATTTGATTAAAATGTGATCTTTACTTTCAGTAACTCGTGGATTCTACTACTAGGTTTGCAAAAAATACCGAATGTTATCGAAGCAAATTATGTTATGTGATTTCTCATAAGCCTTATTAGGTAAATTTAACTGCATGTATTACACTTACACTCTTATTATTACTCTATCAAATTATTTTACAACATGTTTTTTTTATAGTAGCATGTTCTTGCTTTACTTAAATTGAAACCAAAGATTGTTTTTCATTGACGTATTGTCAGTAATTACTTCAAATAATTTGTGCTGTTAGTGTCAATGCATGTCTGTGGGCTGTTCTTCCAAGAGTTATCAAATGGTCTCACCTTCTTCCACAAATTCATTACACAAATTCAGAAAATAATTTTACTTCTCTTGTGTGCTACGTTTCCAATAAATCTTTGCGCCATACTATGGTAGAATAGTTGAAGGTAGCTGTCATGTGGAATAAGACGTATCAATCTCAAATAAAATTGCAATAACATGTTCTCAAAAGATGAAACTGAGACATAATTAGTTTTGAAAGTTATTGGTGGAGTTCATAATAAAAACCATTACCAAATCTTTTCTTTAGAAAAATAATCATTCATGTCTGTCCGTTCTTTGGTTCAACATAAGCTGAAAATGGCAACGCGTTTCTCTTATATAAGTTATGAACGTCATTAACAAAAACCTTTTCTCGGAATTTTTTCACGTTTTTCGTGACATTTTTGGTACTTTTTTCAGATACAGTTATAAGAAGTATGCCGACTTGTAGATGTGTTCCACAAACTTATGTTTGAGTGCGAAGGGAAATGATGGAGAAGAAGAAAAAAAAGAGGAAGAGTATATTGTTTTTGAATGGAACTTATGGCTGTGTCTACTGTTTTCCATCTTCATGGCTTTTATGAGTCGTTTGCAGTTGTCCAGTTGTGCACAGGTTTTACACTCTTTTTTTGGGAGGGGGGCGGGGGGGGGCATGGCAGGATTTGTCTTACGACTTGATAGAAGAATAAACAGGTGTAAAAGGGAATGAGATAGCAAATGCAGTATTAGAGTCAGAATTTAAAAGAGATTTAGACGATTTAAGATTAAATAAGGCAGAAGGAACAGATAATATTCTATCGGAATTTCTAAATTCATTAGGTGAAGTGGCAACAAAACGAATCTTCGCTATGGAATGTAGAAGGTATGAGATTGGCGCTATACCATCTAACTTTCGCGAAAATATCATCCACAAAATTTCGAAGATGGTGGTTCAAATGGCTCTGAGCACTATGGGACTTAACATCTGAGGTCATCAGTCCCTAGAACTTAGAACTACTTAAACCTAACTAACCTAAGGACATCACACACATCCATGCTCGAGGCAGGATTCGAACCTGCGACCGTAGTGGTCGCGCGGTTCCTGACTCTAGCGGCTAGAACCGCTTGGCCACCCCGGCCGGCCTTTTGAAGATAGTAAGGGCCGAGAAATGTGGGAATTATCGCACAATCAGCTTAACAGCTTATTCATCCAAGATGCTGACAAGAAAAATATACCGAAGAATAGAAAAGAAAAGTGAGAATCTGTTAGATGATCAAATTGTGTTTAGGAAAAGTGAAGGTACAGAAGAGGCAGTTCTGACGTAGCGGTTGATAATGGAAGCAAGACTGAAGAAAAATCAAGACACGTTCGTAGGATTTATCGACCTAGAAGAAGTATTCGACAATTTAAAATGGTGCAAGGTGTTCGAAATTCTGAGATAAACAGGGATAATCTAGAAAGAAAGACGTATTATATACATTATGTACAAGAGCCAAGAGCGAACCGTAAGAGTGGAAGACAAAAACCGAAGTGCTCAAATTAAAAAGGATGTGAGACAGGACAGTCGTTTCTCGCCCCTACTATTAGTCTGTACATCGAAAACTAATAACAGAAATAAAAGCAAGGTTCAAAATTCAGGGTGAAAGGATATCAATGATAAGATTCGCTAATGACATTGCTATCTTGAGTAAAAGTGAAGGATCTGTTGAATGTCATGAACAGTTAAATGAGTACAAAATACGGACTGAGAGTAAATCGAAAGTAACGAATGAGAAGTAGGAGAAATGAGAACAGAGAAAAACTTAACATCAGAATTAGGGATTGCGATATTAAGGAATTTTGTTATATACGCAGCAAAATAAGCCCTGATGGACGGAGCAACGGGTCCATGAAAAGCAGAGCACCACTGGCGGAAAGGGCATTCCTGGACAAGAGAAATCCGCTAGTAGCATACATAGATCTTAAATTTACAAGGAATTTCTGAAAAATCTGCTTGTATCAAACATAAGTCCTTACTCTCCGAGGAAGAAGTTTCTGATAATATACATTTGGAACACAGCACTGCATGGCAGTGAAACACTGACTGTGGAAAAACAGGAACAAAAGAGATTAGAAGCATTTGAGATGTGGTGCTACGAACAGTGTTGAAAATTAGGTGGGCTGATAAGATTTACAATGAGGAGGTTCTACGTAGAATGGGTGAGGAAAGAAATATGTGGAAAATAGAAGAACGGACAGGATGATAGGATATCTGTTAAGACATAAGGGAATAATATATGTGGTTCTTGAGGGAGCTGTAGGGAGTAAAAACTACAGAGGAAATCAGAGATTGGAATGCAGCCAGCAAATAAGTGAGGACTTTGGTTGTAATTGCTACTCTGAGATGAAAAGATTGGCACAGGAGAGGATTTCGGCGTGGACAGCATCAAACCGGTCGGAAGACTGATGACTCAAAAAAAAAAACACGAGGATGGAAAATTACGTATTGCTAAGGTCCACACTATTGAGCATACACCAGTTACATGTGAATCTGTAAAGTACAGAAATAATGCTAGGAAAAGTAAAGATAGTTGTTTGCTACCTAAGTTACAGAAACATACATTTTTATTTTTGATTGTTTTTTAGAAAAAAAAATCGTCACATAATACTGAGTGAGAGTTTGTGCACACGTGGGTGGTATCACCATTCCTCGCGGCAGCGGCCGGCGCCGTGCCGCTTGCCGCCGAGGCAGACCTCGCCCGGGTCCACGATGCGGTCCGGCGCGCGAATGATGTGTCCCTCGCGCACGGCCTCCTTGCGAAGCTGCCCCACCTGCAGCACCTTGGCGCGCCGCGCCTGCGCAGCCTGGCCCGGGGCTCGCACCAGCACGCGCCTCACAGCGTCCACGCTGGGTGGCAGCACCGTAAGCAGCAACAGCAACGACGCGAAGGCGAGCGCCGCGGTGGCCGTCCCGCGCATGACGCTGCAGGCCTGTAAACAGTGGAAAGTGGCACAGGTGACGCGAATTATTATTTGAAAATAAAGTCTTAAAAGTTTTTACTTCTCTCTGAGCTATAATTTTCACTACTGGCTATTAAAATTGCTACACCACGAAGATGATGTGCTACAAACGCGAAATTTAACCAACAGGAAGAAGAAGCTGTGATACCAAAACCCAGGCGATCATTGTAGGCAAAACCACCCCTTCCTTCCGCCTCCTTGATTTCTATCTCACCATCTATGTCCGTCCTATCGCCCTCACCCCCACCCTTAAGTACCTTGGCGTCACCCTCGACCGTCGACTCTCCTGGACCGCCCATCTCCGGACAATCCAAGCCAAGGCACGCTCCCGACTCCGTCTCCTCAAGCTCCTTTCTGGCCGTACGTGGAGTCTAGACCCCTCCACCATACTCCACACCTATAAATCCCTCATCCGCCCTATCCTTTATTACGCCCATCCGGCCTGGATCTCCGCCCCCCTACCTTTTATAAAGCCCTTCAAATCTTTGAACGCCATGCTCTCCGCCTCGCCTATCGCATCCGTCTCCCCTCCCCCACGCGGATCCTGTTCGCTCTCATTCTGTTCCCCCACCTCCTCCTTTTCCTTGAAAGGATACGGATCCTGTACACCTCCCGCAAGCTCGATCCTCCCCACCCTCTTGTCTCGCCCATTCTCTCCCACCCCCGTCCACTGCCCCGACTGTATTCACACGTCCCACCCGGTCTCCCTACCCTCTCCCAAGGTGGATTCTGCCAGCTTCCTCTCCCTGATGATGCCCTCCTCCCCTCCATCTACCCCTCCTACCAACTTTGATCCTCCCACCATCTTTCTGTTTTTGCTGCTTTGGGCACCCTCCCTCCCTTCTCTCCCTCTTCCCTCCCTCTTCCATTTCTCCCCACTCCTCCCGCGGGCTTCCCCTCCCCTGTCCCTCTCCTCCTCCCCCCATCTTCTCAGCCATTGGCATCCTTGTTCTCCCCTCTCCCCCACCTCACCCTTATTCCCCGCTTGGCAGGTCCCCGGACTCGCACACGCTAAGTGCACATTCGCGCGCCGGAGATCATCGCCATCAGTCTCTCGTGTGTGCCATCGTGTTTAGTGTTCAGTGTTCACCGTCACACTCCATAGTTCACCAGTGCCATCGACATCTTCAGTGTTTGTGCTCCGTGTCAACAGTTTGTAGTGTGGATTGTCATCGAGTGTGAACGGCTTCATGATTTTTTATGTTCATGTGTCTACTGTTTTTTCCCCGCCGTTTTGTTCCAACTCATGTGTCTTCTCTGTTTTTATCATTGTACTATATTTGGCTGAAGTGCGGCGTATTGTGCTGCTGCCAGCCTACCTGTTCTAAAGGTTTTAAAATCACAATAAAGAAAAAAGAAAAAAAGTAGCTGTGATATGCAAATGATTAGCTGTTCAGAACATTCACACAAGGTTGGCGCCGGTGGCGACACCTACAACGTGCTGACATGAGGAAAGTTTCCAACCAATTTCTCATACACAAACAGCAGCTGACTGGCGTTGCCCGGTAAAACGTTGTTGTGATACCTCGTGTAAGGAGGAGAAATGCGTACCAACACGTTTCCGACGTTGATAAAGGTCGGATTGTAGCCTATCGCGATTGCGGTATATCGTATCGCGACATTGCTGCTCGCGTTGGCCGAGATCCAATGACTGTCAGCAGAATATGGAATCGGTGGGTTCAGGAGGGCAATATGGAACGCCGTACTGGATCCCAACGGCCTCGTATCACTAGCAGTCGAGATAACAGGCATCTTATCCGCATGGCTGTAACGGATCGTGCAGCCACGTCTCGATTCCAGAGTCAACAAATGGGGACGTTTGCAAGACATCAACCATCTGCACGAACAGTTCGACGACGTTTGCAGCAGCATGGACTGTGAGCTTGAAGACCATGGCTGCTGTTAACCTTGATGCTGCATCACAGACAGGAGCGCCTGAGATGGTGTACTCAACGACGAACCTGGGTGCACGAATGGGAAAACGTCATTTTTTCGGATGAATCCAGGTTCTGTTTACAGCATCATGATGGTCGCAACCGTGTTTGGCGACATCGCGGCGAACGCGCATTGGAAGCCTGTATTCCTCACCGCCATACTGGCGTATCACCCGGCGTCATAGTATGTGGTGCCATTGGTTACACGTTTCGGTCACCTCTTGTTCGCAGTGACCGCACTTTGAACAGTGGACGTTACATTTCAGATGTGTTACGACCCGTGGCTCTTCCCTTCATTCGATCCCTGCGAAACCCTACATTTCAGCAGGATAATGCACGGCCTCATGTTGCAGGTCCTGTACGGGCCTTTCTGGATACAGAAAATGTTCGACTGCTGCCCTGGCCAGCACATCCTCCACATCTCACACCAATTGAAAAGTCTGGTCAGTGGTGGCCGAGCAACTGGCTCGTCACAATAAGCCACTCACTACTCTTGATGAACTGTGGTATCGTGTTGAAGCTGCATGGGCAGCTGTACGTGTACACGCCATCCAAGCTCTGTTCGACCCAATGCCCAGGCGTATCAAGGCCTATGGGACTTAACATCTGAGGTCATCAGTTCCCTAGACTTAGAACTACTTAAAGCTAACTAACCTAAGGACATCTCACACATCCATGCCCGAGGCAGGAATCGAACCTGCGACCGTAGCGGTCGTGCGGTTCCAGACTGTAGCGCCTAGAACCTGTCGGCCACCTCGGCCGGCGCTGCTCTGCAGTGCAGATGCACCACAGGCTCAACTCTTACGGGAATCGGGAAAATGCTGTAATTAACAAGGATAAGGGGAAAGGAACACTACATTAGTAGTGTGTGGATAAGATGAAAATTGTGTGTGACGGGAGGCGTGCTAGAGTAGTACATGCAGTTGTGATGCCCACATCGCGATGCGACGAGCACTTGCATTTTAAATGGACCTTCTCCTAAGGAGGAAAAGTCAAGACGAAGAGAGAATACCCGAAGCAGCCACACCCGCATTGTTGAACATGGTTTGGGAGACGAGGTAAATATCAAGCTGTTCACCAAAACTCAAAGGAATTAATCTTCAATGAACGTTCCAGAAATGCCACAAAGTCTCTTAACGCGCATGCATCCACGCCTGCTTGCATTTCTAGGCTTTCAAATCCTGTTTCGGCTAAAAGTGCATTAGCACAACTACATCAGCTCTAAACAATTCGCATTATCTCTCTCCCTAGCCACCATATCTGGCGATCTATACTAGGACGTCGTCATCGAGAGAGAGTTAGCACGTTTGTAAAAATTTAAAATAATTACATAATTTTGTAAGTTCTGTATTATACTAATTGTTGTCTTTATCTGTTTCATGAGAGTGATACTATATTATCGCAACGAGGATGGAAATCACACGATGTGCAAAAGATTAAACACAATCAGTTGGGGAATTAATTCCGAAAGGAGCGAGAAAAACCAACGAAAAGGCAGGAAAGTACACGATCCATTGCGTACGTGACTGCGCTTCGTAGCGTCTCTGTCAACAGTGATCGTAGTACCTTTCCTAATTCAATTCCCAGCATTCTCATAACATACGTAGACATTTGGATAGAAAATTAATTTTGAGGAGAGAAACCTGTGCATGCAATTGAGTTACGCCGAAAATGTATTTTGATACATGTTAGCGAGGCACCGTTGAATAGATTTCGTAGTGGTATCTTCACTATTACAAACAGAATATTTGATTTTCAGAAGTATTCTTTATTTTGTAATTTTTTTAAATTATCAAAAAATGAATACACAAAATAGGCACATTATTGCCAATCAATTGCTGGATAGCCTGGCACAAGATGTCGCCGACATGGACATTACAACAAATGAAATCGAAACAGAACATGTCGGTAGCAGTGATAACGACCAGTTACATTTGTCAATTGACATGGATACATATGACAGAAACATTATCATTCGAAATGATACTATGATGGCAACAGATGTGACAGGGTCACGGTTTTCTCCAGGGAAGATTTTTTTCTCTTGGTGAAAATGTATCGCGCGTCAGCGCGGACTTGTTAAATCTTTCTTTGCCTGCTACACTTACGCCTAGTGCAAACGTGATTGGACAGCGTGCATTTCGCACACCGGAAACCCCGAACAAGATGCAAATGCTACAACAGTTATTTAAACAAAGCTTCACTGATTTCAAGAACGACTTTAAGGAAGAGCAAAAACATTCAAACGAAGTATTGATGAAAAATTTAATAATTTTTCAAAACAACAGACATACACAAAAGGAATAACTTGGAGAGCAAAAGCGAGACCTCGATGCTTTCAAAACCGACATAGAACAACAGTTCAATGACTTGACAAAAGATTTGTGTAGTGATCTTTCAAATGAATTACCGGATAATCATGTAGGTATGGGGGAAATCCTAAACACACAATTTCTCACCGATATGTCACAAAATATAAATAATTTAAGCCAAAAACTGCCATCAGTAGGCGATACTTAAGAGCATCCGGCCGCGGTGGCCATGCGGTTCTAGGAGCTATAGTCCGGAACCGCGTGACTGCTACGGTCGCAGGTTCGAATCCTGCCTCGGGCATGGATGTGTGTGATGTTCTTAGGTTAGTTAGGTTTAAGTAGTTCTAAGTTCTAGGGGACTGATGACCTCAGATGTTAAGTCCCATAGTGCTCAGAGTCATTTGAACCATTTTTGAACACAAGAGCAGTTCACGGAAAAGGTGAAAGACGTATCTGAGGCTCAGACAAAAATGCCACGGGAGCAGTCACAATTGTAAGAGCATGTAAACACAGTCGCAGGTACTGTTGACGGGTTGCAAAAAGCGTACAAAGGTCTACCTGAGAAGTTGAAATACCTGTCGTTGCAACTGGGTAGCATAATATTAAGTACTCAGTTCATGAGAAAGCAGCAAGAGAGGTTAGATAAAGACATTAAGGAAGTAAAGGAAGACAATACACTGGCGTAGGAGGTAGTCCAGGAAAACATGGTTTATATAGACGTGATTCAGAAAACGATGTATATCAGAGATTGAAAGCAGTGGAAGAAAAATTGCGGACTAACGTCGTTAGTAACACTGAAAAGGAAAGGGAACATTCAACTCCAGGCTATAAGATGTCAACAGACGAGACAGATCATCCATCCGCACTTGAACCCTAAACTGTCAGGTCTAGAAGAGCGTAGCGTTCCAAAAGGTTGGAAAAGGGCACAGGTTATCCCCGTTTTCAAGAAGGTTCAAATTGGTTCAAATGGCGCTGAGCACTATGGGACTTAACATCTCAGGTCATCAGTCCCCTAGAACTTAGAACTACTTAAACCTAACTAACCTATAGACATCACACACATCCAATCCCGAGGCAGGATTCGAACCTGCGACCGTAGCAGCCCCGCGGTTCCAGACTGTAGCGCCTGGAACCGCATGGCCACCGCGGCCGGCCTTTCAAGAAGGAACGTCGAACAGATGCGCAGAACTATAGACCTATATCTCTAACGTCGATCAGTTGTAGAATTTTGGAACACGAATATTGTTCGAGTATAATGACTTTTCTGGAGACTAGAAATCTACTCTGTAGGAAGCAGCATCGGTTTCGAATAAGACGATCGTGTGAAACTCAGCTCGCGCTATTCGTCCACAAGGCTCAGAGGGCCATAGCCCCTGGTTTCCAGGTAGATGCCGTGTTTCTCGACTTCTGCAAGGCGTTTAATATGGTACACCACATTCGTTTAATGAACAAAGTAAGAGCATATGGACTATCAGACCAATTGTGTGATTGGATTGAAGAGTTCCTAGATAATATAACGCAGCATGTCATTCTCAATGGACAGAAGTCTTCCGACGTAAGAGTGATTTCAGGTGTGCCGCAGGGGAGTGTCGTAGGACCGTTGCTATTCACAATATATATAAATGACCTTGTGGATAACATCGGAAGTTCACTGAGGCTTTTTGCGGACAATGCTGTAGTATATCGAGAGGTTGTAACAATGAAAAATTGTACTGAAATGCAGGAGGATCTGCAACGAATTGACGCATGGTGCAGGGAATGGCAATTGAATGTCAATGTAGACAAGTGTAATGTGCTGAGAATACATAGAAAGAAAGATCCTTTATCATTTAGCTACAGTTTAGCAGGTCAGCAACTGGAAGCAGTTAATTCCATAAATTATCTGGCAATAGGCATTAGGAGTGATTTAAAATGGAATGACCATATAAAATTAATCATCGGTAAAGCAGATGCCAGACAGATTGGAAGAATCCTAAGGATATGCAGTCCTAAAACACGGGAAGTAGGTTAGAGTACACTTGTTCGCCCACTGCTTGAATACTGCTCACCGGGGTGGGATCCGTACCAGGTAGGATTGATAGAAGAGATAGAGAAGATCCAACGGAGAGCAGCGCGCTTCGTTACAGGATCATTTAGTAACCGCGAAAGCGTTACGGAGATGATAGATAAACTCCAACTCTGCAAGAGAGACGCTCAATAGCTCGGTACGGGCTTTTGTTGAAGTTTAGAGAACATAGCTCCACCGAGGATTCAAGCAGTGTATTGCTCCCTCCTACGTACATCTCGCGAAGAGACCATGAGGATAAAATCAGAGAGATTACACCCACACAGAGGCATACCGACAATATTTCTTTCCACGAACAATACGAGACTGGAATAGAAGAGAGAACCAATAGAGGTACTCACGGTACCCTCCGCCACACACCGTCAGGTGGCTTGCGGAGTATGGATGTAGATGTAGATGTAGATGCAGCAGGCGTCGTCAATCTCTGTCCCTGTCTTGCAGAGCTATTCGGAATACGATCCGAAACATCATAACAATGCCCGCCGACAACAGACAGTTCTGCACGCCTTTCTTCTTTGCTCGAAGATGAAGGCTTGTTACGACACAGGTAGTTTCCGATTTTTTCTTCCGAAGGTAAGCGAACAAACCTAGTCGCGTTCACAAGTGCCTTCCGGAACCTTTTGCCATGGGATTGGACCGAAGCGCAGAAGATACGCTTTGTGATAGATTATATACAGGGTGATGTCTTGCTTTGGGGCACTGTCACACCTACGAACAGTTTGAAAGGGCATTCCTAGACAAGTTCTGGTCTATCGCGGTACAAGAGGGACTTTAGCGCGAAGTGTTTAACCCGGCGCCGTTCAGCAGTAAACACGGAGGGCTCGGAAGATGTTTTGAGAAGTATCTAAACAAAACCCGTTAGTGGACAAACCCGGTGTCACACGTAGATGTCCTAAAAATTTTGGGAAGCTGACTACGAGCTAACATACGTGAGAAATTAATCATCTCCTCTGAGCACGACATAGAGAATTTCCTCTCAGTTCTCGATTCCATTGATCTTATCTACTAAGAGCGACCTGAGCAAGCACGAAGTAATAGCTCGCAGGTAGACTCCAAACGAACTAACGAATGACACGGTGGGAATGGCAACAACAACCAACACGGTTGGCAGCCATATCTCCTCTCTGCAATACCAACAGGAACGAATTTGGTAACGGAAAGGAACAAAAATTCAAGTTAGGATAGAAAAAGGATACAAAAATAACCAAGGACAGAATTTCAGTCGGTCAGGATTTAATGAGCAGGGAGGTTATTGTCAGCAAGTGTGCAAAGCGCCGCCGACCGGGGGCAATGGCCCGAACGGCAACTGGCAAGGACAGAACGCAACCGGGCGACAAAATAATCCGCCGCCGCCTGACTATAATCAGTACAATCAAAATTACGTTTCGAATAGCTCCCATGGTCGACGAAATTTCTAATCAAGAGCCGCGTAAGATGCTAAATGGCTAAACCAGAAGCATAATGTGCAGTATTTGAGGTTACCCCTAACGCGGAGGTCATTTCTCAGGGTAATTCGAAAAGCTCGAACCGGTCGCGATAGGCATCCGTTCGATGATCAGTAACAGGGATGGGGGCGTGGAGCTACTTATAAGGTGTTTTCTTAGATACGACAACTGTAGTGACATCAAACATGACCTGTGTCAGGAAGATCTTGCAACTGTGTAGATTAAAATGAAGGCACAGTACAGACAGTAATCAATGCACAAATACTTGGTTTAAGGTTATCCATAGCACTGGTCATTGGAGCTACCACGAATATAATTTCACAGGGCGTGTTTGATCAATTGCAAAAACGAGGACACATAACGACACCTACAGTCAAAAACTGTAAATCCAATAGTTGTAGGAGATAAGTCTAAAGGTGTAAAATTGCAGGCATGGATTCCTAACAGATTCAGAGCTTCTCTTTACAATGCATTTTTCTTGTGGTTGAAGGGCTAATACTAAACTGTCATATGGCATGGACACCTTTAGGAAGTACCAAGCACAAATTGACATTGTTAAAGGGAAGTGTCATCTCGTTGTGAACGACCAACAGTATTCAGTACACCTAGTCGAGTCATACGCCGAGAAAGCAAACCAAAACACACTGCTAGAGTTCGAATACAATTCTTCTATCCAACCACACCAATGTTTATAAGCACACAGGGAATTGAGCAATCACAGGACGTGGAAATGGGCTCTGATATCGTGCACGCCAAGGTAAGTGAATCAGCGTATCTTACGGAAGAACAAAAGAAAGAACTGCAGGAGCTTTTAATATCTTATGCTCATGTTTTTGAACGACGCCCCGGAATAATCAAAGGATACAGATACAAAATGGAGAAGTATCCACTCGAAACCGCCTGCTTTTCGTCTTACCCCATTCCTTGGTCCAAGAAGGAGGCTGTGATGAAAGAGATCAATGGACTGCTAAACGGGGAATTAATACAACCATCCTTATCTGCATACTGTAACCCCGGTTTGGCCGTTAGCAATTCATACGGTAGTGTCCGCTTTGTGGTCGAGCCACGAGGAATAAATAAAATTATTATGCCTGTCAGAATGCGGCCTGACAACCTGGAAGAACAACTTCCAAAATTCCATGACGTTTATTACCTCATCATTATGCAAACTGCATAACATGAGGCCGGCCGGAGTGGCCGAGCGGTTCTAGGCGCTACAGTCTGGAACCGCGCGACCACTACGGTCGCAGGTTCGAATCCTGCCTCGGGCATGGATGTGTGTGATGTCCTTAGGTTAGTTAGGTTTAAGTAGTTCTAAGTTCTAGAGGACTGATGACGTCAGAAGTTAAGTCCCATAGTGCTCAGAGCCATTTGAACCATTTTGAACCATAACATGAAGAGAGCCGTTAAGTACAGTGCCTTTTATACAGGGGCAGAAGCTATGAGTTCGGTGTTCTCTCTTTTGCTTTAAAAGTCAGTGCAGGCGTATTTATTCGTGCTTTAGAGCGAGTTTTAGGACCTGAATTGTTAAGTAGCATCACTGCGTACGTTGATGATTCACACTTAAGCTCTTGGCTCAAATCTTGTATAGGTTTTTAGAATACGGGGTCGTAGCCAGTCTAATCAAGTCACATTTCGGTAAGGAAAGGGTTAAGTTCCTTGGACACTTATTGTCACCTCAAGGCATACTTTCAGACCCTAAGAAGCTTGATGCTATCAGACACTGCCCTGTACCTCAAAACAAGAAGGAATTGAAGGGATAACTTGAAACAGTATCTTTCTTCAGAAATTTCGTATCACAGCAGCTTTTAAATGGTGATACTTGATTGAGTCTTCTGCGAAATAACCACCACTGGTTGTGGACCAAGCAATACCAAACCGATTTTGACAACATTAAAGAACTTCTTTTGAATGCCAACATCTTACATCATCCTGACATGATCCATGATTTTCGTCTATGTACAAACGTGTCCTCCCTAATCAGTGACACGAATGGGGAGCTTACCAGCAGGTTAATTAGTTTTGCTAGTAGTAGCGTATCGGAAGCTGGACGAGCATATTCTGTGACCGAATTGGAAGCTCTCGTGGTAACACGGGCTTTCAAAAAGTTCGAATATAACCTGTGGAGAAAGCTTACCAAGGTGTACTGCAATCATCAGTCTTTGTCCTTCCTTCTCACTTGTAAACTCTTACACAGGAGGATCACTAGGTGGTGTTTGTACTGACAGGGATTTGATACTGAAATTGCGTATATCAAAGGTAATCAAAATTGCTGATGCCTTATTGAGGCTTCCACAAGGTCTAGACGAATACTTGCAATTCGTGGCGAACAGATCATAAATAGGGGTTTTGTTCAAAATGGTTCAAATTGCTCTGAGCACTATGGGACTTAACTTCTGAGGTCATCAGTCCCCTAGAACTTAGAACTACCTAAACCTAACCAACCTAAGGACATCACACACATCCATGCCCAAGGCAGGATTCGAACCTACGACCGTAGCGGTCGCGCGGTTCCAGACTGTAACGCCTAGAACCGCTCGGCCACTCCGGCCGGCAGGGTTTTGTTGATTAAAGATAAAACACAACAGAAATACTACGTTAAGACGAGTAAAAGTATGGAGCAACTACAGCAGTACACTCTCACAGTGTTTGGGGACACTATGGTGTCTCCAGCTGCCTCAGTAAGAAATCACTTATTGTTACTATCCAAATTTAAGAAGGGAAGCTCTGCAGGTAATACGGAAATGTATAGTGTGCCAGAAGGCGAAGCATACAAATAAGTCAAAACTAATTGAAATACACCCGATAATGCCTGAAATACCCTTGGAGGTAGCTTCCTAGGACGCGATTGGACGATCTCACAAGGGAAAGGAGGTGTAAGATACGTTGTTGCTCTATACGACATTTTCTGCAAGTACGTCAAATTATATGCTGTGCGGTCAGTGACTGGGGGCACCATCATCAGAAGAATGACTACGGATTATCTACCAATAGTAGGCAAGCCAGAAATACTGATAACGGGCAATGTATCATACTTTACAGGCAACCGTTGGAAAGAGTTCGTGAACACTCACAACATTAGACATACGCTTGTATCCAGATTTCACCCAGATGTAAGTCCCAGAGTGATGATATTTAAGGAATTTAACAGGTTTATCTGGACTTTCACCCCCCATAAACACACAAAGTGGATCGATACGTAACTTCAAGTTGTGAACAATCTCCCACATAGCACAAACGGTTTTACATGTACGGAATTGCTGTTTGACAAAAGAGAAGCAGACGATTGGGAAAAACCTCTATCCAAGGTCCCTAGGAAGGAAGTATCGCATGAGGAGAAAATACGTCGGGCACTGGTTAGCATTGACGAAAAGCCAGAATACAGAAAACAATTGTATCCTAAGAAATTAGGATGCACTGTACAACACCATGTAGGAGAAAAAGTACTCCTCAGGACTCAGCCAAAATCGACAAAGGATGGTAATTTGATTCGGAAGTGGCAACTGCTGTACACAGGGCCATTCGTTATATCAAGAGTCCCTCATCCAGGAGCCTAAAAGTTAGTATACTTAAGCAGTGGTAAGACAAAAGGACTCTATCCACACAAAGATTTACGTGAATTTCGGCACTAAACAGAATTTGAAACTGATCAAGCACGGCTTGGAGTTATGTGTGTAAGTGTATACAAGAGACGACACCCTATCCACTTCAATATACTTATTACGATTGATGTTTAGTCTTAAGGAATAAATTTTTTTGCCATTTTCATGTGTGTTGCCTTACTACTAAGTAAGATTTAATTATGCAAGATTTTCATAGTGTGTTTACGGGCCAGATAAGCTCAGAAAATATTACCCTCGCTGAGGGCGAGAAATTATTCAACTTGACACCGGACCGTTTAAACACACAGAAGGCGTGCGATTGATATGCAGCACGTGGGAGTGGCGAAGTGGAGAGAGGACAGAACTGCGCGCGCGCAGTAGCTAGCTTTAAGGTTGACAACCTTCGCGCATGCGGGCTGTACAGCGTAGGCCGACGGATCGCCGCCATACGACGATAGCTTGGCAAAGAAACGCCAAGTAGTCTACACTTATAGAAAACTTATGGGTTGACTAGTAATGAAATAAAACGTCTACGCTATAGAAGAAAACTAAGATCAAGAAATTAGGAAGAACTAAGCTAAGGAATATATATATGTAAGGGTGGGTCAAATGAAAACCTTAAATTTGTAATAACAAATCGAAATTTCGCGCCGTTATCCTGTAAGTTGGTAAACGTGCTACAAACAGCGTGGCGTGCATAATGGCCTGTAGATGGCAGCATAGTGCAGATGCACACTTACCATCGTAGTATCAGTATAAAGATGGCCGCCCCACTTGCGACTTGCACCAGGGAAGAAAAGTGTTCTGTTATTCGGTTTTTGTGTAGCGAAGGTGTGAAACCTATTGAAATTAATCGACGAATGAAGGTTCAGTACGGTGATGCATATTTGTCACAGCAGCAAGTCTACGAATGGAGTAGGAAGTTCGCAAATGGTGTGACTTCAGTGGAAGATGCTCCTCGTCCCAGTCAGGCAAAACGAGTTGTGACTCCACAGAACATTGCAGCAGTTGAAGCCATAGTGAAGGAAATCCGCCGAGTGATACTGAATGACATTGCAGCATGTTTACAGATTAGTCATGGGTCAGCACACTACATTGTGCATGATGTGCTCCAGATTCACAAAGTGTCTGCAAGATGGGTGCCACCTCAGCTGACTCCTGAAATGAGAGAACGACGTGTTGATGCTTGTGAAGTACTTCTTCGGCGCTTTGAACGAGAAGGTGATGGCTTCCTTGCAAGAATCGTTACTGGGGACGAAACCTGGGTTCACTTCCACCAACCGGAAACGAAGAGAGCGAGCAAGGAATGGCGTCATTCCTCATCACCAAAACCATGACAGTTTCGAACAGAACCATCAGCAGGGAAGGTTATCCTGACTCTCTTTTGGGACGAAAAAGGCGTCATTTTGGAGCATTACATGCCTAGAGGGACCACTGTCAGCAGGGCCTCATACACAGATCTCCTAAAAAATCGTCTGCGGCATGCAATCAAATCATAGCACGTGGATTGCTGTCAGCAGGTGTCCTTTTGCAACATGACAATGCAAGGCCCCACACTGCCTGTACAATAGTTGCAACAATCACAGACCTGCATTTTGAGTGTCTTCCTTATCCACCATACTCACCAGACCTTACCCCAAGTGATTTCCATATGTTTGGACCACTCAAAGACGCAATGGGAGGGAAGAAGTTCCGTTCTGATGAAGAGGTACGCCACGCGGTGCATGAGTGGTTGCGCGGACTACCAAAAGAATTTTTTTCTAAAGGAATTTAGGCACTTTGTAAGCGCTGGAGGACTTGCATTGAGCGTGGGGGAGATTATGTTGAAAAGTGATACAGCTTTTTACCACTTCTGCACAACAAATAATATTTAAAAACATATTTATGGTTTTCATTTGACTCACCATCATATATATATATATATATATATATATATATATATATATATAGAGAGAGAGAGAGAGAGAGAGAGAGAGAGAGAGAGAGAGAGAGAGAGCGAAAGGAGACATTTACATGAGGAATGAAGGGACATATACTAAGTCTTGAATGTACTATGAGAGATAGGATGTGCCCCGCCAACAACAACACTTTTCTTTCGAGGTGGAAAAACGAAGTCAAAACGACAACCGCAGTACGAACATGTGCGCTCTTACAACTCATAAAAAACTGATCAAGAATGAACTGCGTACTGATAGAAACCGAACATATGAATACTGACAACGATGCAAAGTCAGGCCCTGGGTAAAACAGGAAACACAGTAGTTGGGTGTTTGGTACCAAAGCATAAGGGCCGTACCGAAAATAAATAATCGTATGTATAAAAGTATGTGTGAGTGTGATAGTGTGAATGTGTGCATGAAAGAGCTACAGTAAGCCAGTGGTATAAAAATGTTGAACTTAGGTCTTTTGCTACCAAATTAAAAGGGCTCATACCAAGCACTAGAAGTCCGTGTGACTCAGAAGAGCGCCAAGCAAGAGTTATTACCGTGCATTTGCGCACGAACACTAGTTGTTTCAACATTGTTTTACACTTGTCCATTGGCACAATTCTCGCAGAAATATATTGACGCACATCATAATACACAAGAGTGATATCATGTAGCAAAAAGAAGTTTACGTCACCGGCATTGAAGTATACTGTTTACAACAGATGACGACAGTTGTATAACACAATATTCTTCTGTCAGAATGTATCGGTAGATAGTAAGTGGATTAACACGAGTAGATAGACATGAAATCATGTACTCAATAGTTTTCTCGTGATGATGAAGGACTGCAGTAGTAGAGTAAAAATGCATGCTTCTTCCTGTCCATAATATTTCCTGTAGACCAGTAAGACACATCCCACTAAACTTGGCAGAGGCGTAGTTAAACGTAGTTATGTAGGTTTATCGCAATTTCTTGTTATGAAGCTTCTTTCCTCGGCATTTGTCTAAACCAGAGGCTCAGACGACTCTGCGACTATAATGGTTGCAAATTCATCGACCTCCGTTATTGGGTGGAGAACTGTAGGGCCCCCCTAGACAGGTCAGGCGTGCACTACACACCGGAAGCAGCTACTAGGGTAGCAGAGTACGTGTGGCGTGCACACGGGGGTTTTTTAGGTTAGAGGGACCCCCCCTTGGGCGAAACGATAAAATACCTGACGGCTTACCAGAGAGGACATTATCATCGTTGATAAAGAATGTCCGTCCTCAGAGACCAAAAACAGGAAAAGTTAACGTAACATTGGTAAACTGCAGGAGTATCCAGGGCAAGGTTCCTGAATTAGTATCTCTTATTGAAGGAAATAGTGCGCATATAGTATTAGGAACGGAAAGTTGGTTAAAACCGGAAGTGAACAGTAACGAAATCCTAGACACAGAATGGAATATATACCGCAAGGATAGGATAAACGCCAATGGTGGAGGAGTATTTATAGCAGTAAAGAATTCAATAATATCCAGTGAAGTTATTAGCGAATGCGAATGTGAAATAATCTGGGTTAAGTTAAGTATCAAAGGTGGGTCAGATATGATAGTCGGATGCTTCTATAGACCACCTGCATCAGCAACCGTAGTAGTTGAGCGCCTCAGAGAGAACCTGCAGAACGTCGTGAAGAAGTTTCGTGATCATACTATTGTAATAGGGGGAGACTTCAATCTACCAGGTATAGAATGGGATAGTCACACAATCAGAACTGGAGCCAGGGACAGAGACTCTTGTGACATTATCCTGACTGCCTTGTCCGAGAATTACTTCGAGCAGATAGAGAACCAACTCGTGAAGCTAACGTTTTAGACCTCATAGCAACAAATAGACCGGAACTTTTCGACTCCGTGAATGTAGAAGAGGGTATCAGTGATCATAAGTCAGTGGTTGCATCAATGACTACAAGTGTAATAAGAAATGCCAAGAAAGGAAGGAAAATATATTTGCTTAACAAGAGTGATAGGGCACAAATCGCAGAATATCTGAGTGACCACCATCAAACGTTCATTTCTGAGGAAGAGGATGTGGAACAAAAATGGAAAAAATTCAGAAACATCGTCCAGTACGCCTTAGATAAGTTCGTACCGACTAAGGTCCAAAGCGAGGGGAAAGATCCACCGTGGTATAACAATCATGTACGAAAGGTACTACGGAAACAAAGAAAGCTTCATCATAGGTTTAAGAGTAGTCGAATCATAGCTGATAAGGAAAAGCTGAACGAAGCGAAAAAGAGCGTAAAGAGAGCAATGAGAGAAGCATTCAACGAATTCGAACATAAAACATTGGCAAACAATCTAAACAAGAACCCTAAAAAGTTTTGGTCATATGTAAAATCGGTAAGCGGATCTAAATCCCCTATTCAGTCACTCGTTGACCACGATGGAACCGAAACAGAGGACGACCGAAGAAAGGCAGAAATACTGAATTCAGTGTTCCGAAACTGTTTCACTGCGGAAAATCGTAACACGGTCCCTGACTTCAGCCGTCGCACGGACGCCAAAATGGAAAATATTGAAATAAACGATATCGGAATTGAAAAACAACTGCTATCACTTAGTAGCGGAAAAGCATCCGGACCAGACGAGATACCCTTAAGATTCTACAGTGATTATGCTAAAGAACTTGCCCCCTTTCTATCAGCAATTTATCGTAGATCGCTGGAAGAACGTAAAGTACCTAGCGACTGGAAGAAAGCGCAGGTCGTTCCCATTTTCAAGAAGGGTCATAAATCAGATGCGAATAATTATAGGCCTATTTCGCTTACGTCAGTCTGTTGTAGAATAATGGAACATGTTTTGTGTTCTCGTATTATGACGTTCTTAGATAATACAAATCTCCTTCATCATAACCAACATGGATTCCGCAAACAGAGATCATGTGAAACTCAGCTCGCCCTATTTGCCCAAGAAATTCACAGTGCCGTAGACACTGGCGAGCAGATTGATGCCGTATTCCTGGACTTCAGGAAGGCATTTGATACGGTTCCGCACTTACGTTTAGTGAAAAAAATACGAGCTTACGGAATATCGGACCAGGTTTGTGATTGGATTCAGGATTTCCTAGAAGAAAGAACACAACATGTCATTCTTAACGGTTCAAAATCTGCAGATGTAGAGGTAATTTCGGGAGTACCGCAGGGAAGCGTGATAGGACCTTTATTGTTTACAATATACATAAATGACTTAGTTGACAACATCGGTAGCTCCGTGAGGCTATTTGCAGATGACACGGTTGTCTACAAGAAAATAGCAACATCAGAAGACTCGTACGTACTCCAGGAGGACCTGCAGAGGATTAATGCATGGTGCGACAGCTGGCAGCTTTCCCTAAACGTAGATAAATGTAATATAATGCGCATACATAGGGGCAGAAATCCATTCCAGTACGATTATGCCATAGGTGGTAAATCATTGGAAGCGGTAACGACCGTAAAATACTTAGGAGTTACTATCCGGAGCGATCTGAAGTGGAATGATCACATAAAACAAATAGTGGGAAAAGCAGGCGCCAGGTTGAGATTCATAGGAAGAATTCTAAGAAAATGTGACTCATCGACGAAAGAAGTAGCTTACAAAACGCTTGTTCGTCCGATTCTTGAGTATTGCTCATCAGTATGGGACCCTTACCAGGTTGGATTAATAGAAGAGATAGACATGATCCAGCGAAAAGCAGCGCGATTCGTCGTGGGGACATTTAGTCAGCGCGAGAGCGTTACGGAGATGCTGAACAAGCTCCAGTGGCGGACACTTCAAGAAAGGCGTTACGCAATACGGAGAGGTTTATTATCGAAATTACGAGAGAGCACATTCCGGGAAGAGATGGGCAACATATTACTACCGCCCACATATATCTCGCGTAATGATCAGAACGAAAAGATCAGAGAAATTAGAGCAAATACGGAGACTTACAAGCAGTCGTTCTTTCCACGCACAATTCGTGAATGGAACAGGGAAGGGGGGATCAGATAGTGGTACAATAAGTACCCTCCGCCACACACCATAAGGTGGCTCGCGGAGTATAGATGTAGATGTAGATGTAGAGGGATACTCGCGTCAGGTGCGATGTATAAATACAAAACTCATGCACGTCGTGAGATAACGTTGTATGCAAATATTTTGTCAATTCTGGAAAATGAGACTGAAAAAAAATGACAGCCTGAGAAATGTTAAAGTAAACTGAGATTATGATTATAGATTGTTCACAAATGAACATTCTAAAAGGTAATGCTCGAGAGGAAAATGTGATAAAAATGGTAATGTAAAACCCGAAAAATGTTACGTGACATGAAATCACAAGAAATGTATGTAATATTAACTGTCTTGTATGGATAATTTCTCTACATTGTTTATGCAAATTTTTGTACAATATTTATGTACATAAATGTAAATTTCATATGAGTTGGGTTGGTTGGGGGAGGAGACCAGACAGCGTGGTCATCGGTCTCATCGGATTACGGAAAGAGGGCGAAGGAAATCGGCGATTCCCTTTCAAATGAACCATCCCGGCATTCGCCTGGAGTTATTTAGAGAAATCACGGAAAACCTAAGTCAGGATGGTCGGACGCGGGATTGAATCGTCGTCCTCCCGAACGCGAGTCCAGTGTGCTAGCTACTGCGCCACCTCGCTCATTAAATGTCATATGAAAATGTATGTGTGCGGAGTAATAAATACACAAACCTGGCGTGTCAATGTATTTTAAAATGTAAATATCTAGGTTATCGTAACAATGATGAAACGTAAAAACTACGTGTTTGACGCAGTGTCAAGCGGAATATCTTTTCCAGGACTGCATATATGAACTAATAACTGTAAATGTGCTACGAACATTTTGTGAAGGTTTAACACACGTAATTCCATGTGTTCCCGTAAAAAAAAAAAAAAAAAAAAAAAAAAAAGTGTATATGAGCGGCAACGAACATTCACATCCTCGGTGGACTCGCGTATCAACAAAACATTCTACCACTGAGAGGAAACGAATAAAGGCATTGGAGACTTACCTTGAACCGATTCAGATGTAGCGTGAGCCTGGTTCAACCACTGAAACGTGCGGCTAAGACAAGAACAAATGCCTGGGCCGTAAATGATGAACCTCCTCGCCACGGCGTCGATGGTTCCAACATCCAAAAGCCTCACCACGTAGCAGTAATGGGTTGAACGCTTTTATTGGCTTTGTGTAAATAAGTGATATTGTAGCACACTCACGGACAGCTCAACTGAACTACAGCGTTAACAAACTCAAGTGAGCGCCCAGCACACGTCACGTGGGGTGCACGCGCTAAACAATCCCGCAATAGTAGCTGTTAGATTTCAGAAATCAAACTACAGACTCTGAATTGAAATGTGTCTGTTGATGCAACCTTTAAAAATTTTGTAAGTAGTACTAGTAATAATTTGTTAAATATACATTAAACAAAGTTAGATATGTATGTTACGTAATGACACGTTCTGGGAGCAAACGAGGTAAACTTGGCCACGAATCAAGGTCTCAGTACCCAGACACGCCAAGAGTTTAAAGTACAAAAAGGTGCAAATAGTGTAATGCACCACCACTCTGTACTGGCGTCCAATGATATGGATCACGCCAGTATTCAGGGGATGGGAGGGGGCAGTTGTGTAGGTTCATTAGATGGCCTACACGTATAAATATTTGCAATGATTCTTATTCGCGCCGTTCTCGTGAGGGAAAGATATCGTAGGGAGGTATGATTGTATCTGAGTAAGCTGACAAAAAATTTAAAGCTATACTGTCAATTTTTATGTACCTTAATTGTTTTTTTTTTTCGCCGATCTCGGTGGTGCGATAAAGAAGTATGTACTTGCACTCTCCCACTATTGCGTTAATTAAAAGTTATAATATACGAAAGTAGCAAGTTTTCATTCTCCTACCGAGCTACATCCTAATGTCCACATCCTGATGCGATGAGGACTTGCATTTTTAAATGGAGCTTTAAGGAGAAGAAGTCATGACGAAGAGAGAATAGCTGACGCAGCAACGACGGCATTGTTGTACATCGCTGGGGACATGAGGTAAATATCAAGCCGTACACCAAAATTGAAAGGAATTTATCTTCCAGAACTGCCACAAAGTTTCTTGGCCTGCACGCATCCATACCTGCGTGCATTAGCATAACTGCGTCAGCTCTGAACAGTTCACATTGTCTCGCTCCCTAACCACCATAGTGCGCTTGATCACATGGATGTAGTAGGCTGCAATAGTTATGCAAAGATGAAGAGGTTTGTATAGAGTGAATTAGTCAGCCAGCTGCTTCAAAACAGTTTTTAGGACAGAAGAAGACGAAAACAACAACAAACCGCTGAGGACTCACCAGAAATAATTGTGATGCTAGAGCGTTTTAAATGTGAAGCACTGAAAACTGGAGACACCATCGTTCCATTACCCTACTCCCATTCTGCCAGTAACACCGAATCACTCTAAATGATGACATAAAAATCATAAGCAGAACATTGTGAAATAATTTCAGGGAATAATAGATAGCAGATAGTCAAGCGATGGTCAAGCGCAAATTTTCATAGCTAAACAAGTCAGTACCTATCGATAAATATCGGCGCCCCAGTTTGTTTTTCACATAAAAAGGCATACAAAGGCAATATGGTCGAGCCAAAAGTCTGTAAGAAACAAAAAAATCATATATCTATTCATCTGGTCATACATAATCAATTACGTGGAGCTGAAAACTTCCTGAAAGTTTTCAAACAAGTCTGCACTTGCGTACAATTATTGTTGTTACCATAAAACATTATTTTCCGATTAGGCAAGTAAGAAGTGCCAAACAACTTTTGTGAGTGAGGAGAGGACGATTACATTCTGCTCGGTTGCTTGTACAAGAAGCTGCACTCAAATAATCAATTTTTTTCTTTTGTGAAGAGTCATAGACCTAGACCGCACGTTACTTTCAAACTGAGTGGCCGTACTGCCTATAAATGAGCTAGGAGAAGTCGATTACATTATTCAAACTTTCTAAATATCCATTATAACATAATTTACATAAGTGGATTAAAATTTGCTGGTGCTTTACCAAACAAAGTTCTGTACATGTCAGTTGTTTAGAAGATTGTGCAAGGATTCGAAAATTAGCTTACGAGGACAATGATATTTAAAGACTATTTGCTATATCATGTTGACTAGTATTCTATTCACATACACAAGTGTTTAACAACGTCCAGAAATGCTGGGCTGGTTCCTAATACCCGATTCAAACATACAGCGCATAGTTTACACAATTTATTTATGGTAAACAGTATCTCTCCACATCCTTTCCAGTTTCTCTACTCAAGTTCAATGAAGCGTCGGTGAGGTTACAAGGTCAGTATATATAAATAATGTAAAATATAGGATAAAAAATGGAACCTCCGCGCCATAGGGACTAATGCTGGAAAAGACAAATTTCTCTTTTCAGTCTCTTTAATTTTCACTATAGCTATACAATTTTATTATCTAATTAATTAAGTAACAAAAATGATTGTTAATTATTTGTCCAACGTATTCAGTACTCACGTAGTTAGATGTAATCGTAGAAAGTGGGGCGAGGTATTATTAATATGATTAAAACCATTAACATCAAAATAAGTAAATTCATAAATCACGTTCCGGATTGATAGTCTGTTCCCTACACGTAGTTACAGCTTTATCGTTAAAATACCATCATAATCATTAACTGTTAGCTATGAGCTGTGTTCTTTAAGCTTACCTGATGATATGCCACCTTGTCACATCATTCTGGATCCGGATCAAAATTAGGAGTAGTTCTCTCAGTCGAAGTTGTTGGAATAGCTGTAGTTGTTGGGGAAGCTGATGAAATTGTTGTTTGTAGAGTGGTAGTAGTGGTCGCAGGGGCTAAAGTAGTGCTCGTGGTGCTTGTCGTTGTAGGGGTAGTGGTGGTCGAGGTCGACGCCGGTGAAGTAGTAGTTGTAGTAGTTTGTAGTGTGGTAGAGGTAGACGTTGGCACTGTAGCAATAGTCGTGGTCGTTTGCAGAGGGGTGGTGGTCGTCGGCAATGAAGTTGTAGTTGTTTGTAAGGTGGAAGTGAAGGTAGCTGGAGATGAAGGAGCACCTGCAGTTGCAGTTTGTTCGGTGGTGATTGTTGGTATCGAAGCTGCAGTCGTACTCTCAGATGTCACCTCTCCAAAAGGTGACGTGGTCAGTGACGTTGCAGTGGCGGTCGGAGCCGACGGTTCTTGGGAGGAGACTGTAGAGGTCGTCGTCGTCGTCGTCGTCGTAGTCCGTCTCCGTCTTTTCGTTGTTCTAGGACGTCTTGTGCTCGTTATAGGAGCAGATGCAGTAGGGAAGGAACTTGATGAGGTGGAGAGCGTCTCCAGCTCTGTTGCGTTTGCTGGCAGGGTTGTAGCTCTTGAAGGTTGGCTGGTTCCACTCTCAGTACTTGCCGTAATTGTCGATCTAGCCCCAGTTGAAATGGTTTGATGAGTAGTGTTGTTGTTCCCCGCAGCCGTTTGCGACGTGACTGTAACAGGCAACGAAGTGGAACCAGTGTCAGCAGCTGTTGCGATGCTCGGAGTCGACGTCTGTTCGGTGGGGACTGTAGTGGTGGTGGTGGTCGTCGTCGTCCGTCTTCTTCTTTTTGTTGTTCTAGGACGCCTGGTGCTCGTTATAGGAGCAGGTGGAGTCGGGAAGGAACTTATTGATGCGGTGGTGAGCGTCTCAAGTTCTGTTACATTTGCTGGTAGGCTTGTGGTTCCTGAAGGTAGGCTTGTTCCACTCTCGGTACTTGTCGTAACTGCCGATGTGGCGCCTGATGCAGTGGTTTGATGAGTGGTGTTGTTGTTACCCGCAGCCGTTTGCGTCGTGGTTGTAGCTATTGGCGTGACAGTGCTTGTGAATCCCACTGTACTGGGTGACATCGCAGGTTTTTCAGTGTTAGCTGCTCCTGTGCCTGAAGTGGAAGTAGTTGTTACTGCCAGAGTACTAATTACGGTATTTCTCGCTGTGGTAGTTGTCGTCAGTTGAGAAGCAGTTGTTCCAGCTGTAGAGGAAATCGCTTCCGTCGTAGTTATTGGGACTGAAGCAACGGTTGTCGTTGTAGACTTGGTGGTTCTAGACTCTGTCGTGGAGACTGGCATGGAAGCAGTTGTAGGTGCTGCAGTTGTCGTTTGCTGACTGATCGTGGTAGTGGTGGATGTTGGATATGTTGGCGAGGAGTTCTCCACTGTTGTTGTTGTTTTGAACGACGTAGATGTTGTTTCTGGTGTTGTGCTCCTGACTGTAGTTCTGGGCGGTGTCAAATCAGTAGGAGTTGGCTGTGAAGTAGACTCGGTCGGCGGCCTTGTCTTAGGAACAAAAGTCGTGGTGGAAACTGTGTCACGACCAGTTGTTTCATGCTGTGTTGTAGCTGACTGAGTCACTTCTGCATTTTCGCACTCGTAGCAAAAGACGTAGTAACCGTAGGAAAGACACGGTCCTGGGACAACTACACCGTCTGGCATCATGTACATGCACATGATCGGCTGAGAAGACGCATACATGCTCAGAAGTAGGTTACACACCAGAAGTATAACACACGTATTTACAACTGTGAAAACACTCATTTTTAAGTGATACGTCTGCCTTACTAACTTCTGTATAGATAACTAACGACGATGATTGGAGTCAACTGCGTCCACACTAGAAATGATAACCACGTTACGGAAAACACACGTCGCAATAAACAGTCTGGTAAAATTACCTTCACGCCGTCACCGCGCAAATAAAATCACAAACTATCTAGAAAAATTAAAACGTACAGTAAGGCAGTTTTGAAACGACACAACTGCTTCGAATATTTTCGCTTGCTTCAGAGGAGGATGGTTGTTTATTCGGAACATCTTGGCACTCTAAAGGTTTATCGGAAGAGCTGAACTTTAGCGATATTTTTTTCTCTTACTGACCCGCTTTTCTCTTTGAACGCCCGATAACAAGAGAACTAACAGCTAATCTATTTGCAGCGGCAGAATCCTTCGAATGTTTATGGCCGTTATTTATTTTTAGTGCCGGCCGCGGTGGCCAAGCGGTTCTAGGCGCTTCAGTCCGGAACTGCGCGACTGCTACGGTCGCAGGTTCGAATCCTCCCTCGGGCATGGATGTGTGTGATGTCCTTAGGTTAGTTAGGCTTAAGTAGTTCTACGTTCTAGGGGACTGATGACCTCAGATGTTAAGCCCCATAGTGCTCAGAGCCATTTTATTTTTAGTGTTACGAGTGTATGTATCAGATAGTTATTTTTATGATACAGCTTCTCTCATGGCTGATTGAATTTGTCAAGAATCCTGGTGACGTGCTCTCACGTAATTGCTAATCTGTGGGAATTTAATACACATTTGTAAAGACGGGTTGAAAGTGAGTGAAGTAAACGTGTAGATAATTTTATATAGCGTCTTTTAGACATAATTTGGCAACGAAAATTTCTCTATAAATTGTCAGCAGTAACAACTCCCTTGTTCAAATAACTGCCGAACTGTTGAAACCCTTCAGAATAGAGAGCACCATGTAGATCACAGAAATCATCAACATCTTAAAGAGTGGTGTCATCCCGTACTCGCAGAGGTAAGTAAGTACACTAGAATACATTTCTCTAGAACATTTTTATGACTGCTGAAGTTGTGGAGGAATCAAACTTATATCATACAAGTAAAAGATATCTGGAAATCTTCTTCCCTCTTTCACACTGTTCGTCCTGGCATTCGCAGTCCGCTGTTTACGTGACTTGACAAATTGATTTTACTTTTATCTTTGTAGCCGGATGCCATTCTTATCATCCCTACGGAAGGGAAATCATGCACACCATCTGTCAGTGCATCGTGTAAACTTTGGTCTGTGTGTATTTTAACTGTTTGTGTGCTGCATTTTTCAGAGTTGGCGATTGGGAACCAGTTCCACTTTTGATTCCACCGCGAGTATTCGATCCGGATCTGGCTCACCTCTCCGTCTCGTAAACTAGCGTGGTGCGCGTTAAGCTACACGAGCATGTCAAATGAATGCCTTCTCGCAAGTGAAAATCTGTTTTGATTAATCCCTGCCAAAGCACATTATGGTGGAAAATGGATGTCACAAATCACTGAATTAATGGTAAGTACTTCTTGTACTAAATAAAGAAATCATTCGTACTTGGAACGCTTAGAAGGTACATAATATACCTGAGTACTACGTAAACGGCCGGCCGGAGTGGCCGAGCGGTTCTAGGCGCTACAGTCTGGAACCGCGCGACTGCTACGGTCGCAGGTTCGAATCCTGCCTCGGGCATGGATGTGTGTGATGTCCTTAGGTTAGTTAGGTTTAAGTAGTTCTAAGTTCTAGGGGACTGATGACCTCAGCAGTTAAGTCCCATAGTGCTCAGAGCCATTTGAACCATTTTTTTATTACGTAAACATTATTATATACTCTTTTAATCTTGCTCAAATACGTGTGAGGAATCAGTTCCGATAATGGAGGCCATCGATACAAATATTAGCGTACATCACCCAATCTCTCATTTTGTTCAACATTTTCGTGAGTTCCGTGACTAAAAATTTCTAGTATCTTATTTATTTTAGCCATCAGGGATGTATTTCTATGGGCAGAGGACAATCGTGTAATTTGAAGAAAATTTTGAATCAGCGGAGGAACAAGTTAGCATCAGCTTGTCTGTCAATAGGACTTAAACCCATTAATTTTGACAATTAATGCATTTCCAGTTATTGCAAGCTTGAACTGGTCCATAAATGCATAATTCAGTTCGTAGAGGATGAAAATTCACATGGTAGCTTCAGTTTTTCATTAAACTTCATTCGTAGACCGCTTTCGTAAATTTATGTTTTCCGTCGTCAATATTGTGTAATGGCATGAAGTCATTCTGACGCATCAATAGTAGTGGTAATGGAAATACAAATTTCAGAAGCAGGTCTGCGAATAAAGTTGAAAGAAAAACTGTCGAGTTCGGTGCATCTTCTTCGTCTATAAAATAACTTTGACCCGCAAATACGTCAGACTAATGAAATCAAAATACCAGTTCATCAAGTATACATTCCAGCTTCAGTAGTGCCATACACTGGATAAGTATACAGTACTGTGCAGTAATCGGCCCATTCTCACTAGAGTCCGGTGTGATAGAAAAATGACTATCAGAACCAAAGGCAAAGTATAGGAAATCTGAAACTTCCTGGCAGATTAAAACTGTGTGCCGGACCGACACTCGAACTCGGGACCTTTGCCTTTCGCGGGTAAGTGCTCTACCATCTGAGCTACCCGAGCATGACTCACGCCCCGTCCTCACCGCTTTACTTCTGCCAGTGCATCGTTTCCTACCTTCCAAATTTTGCAGAAGCTCTCCTGCGAACCTTGCAGAACTAGCATTCCTGAAAGAAAGGATATTGCGGAGACATGGCTTAGCCACAGCCTGGGGGATGTTTCCAGAATGAGACTTTCATTCTGCAGCGGAGTGTGCGCTGATATGAAACTTCCTGGCAGGTTAAAACTGTGCCGGACCGAGACTCGAACTCGGGACCTGTGCCTTTCGCGGGAAAGTGCTCTACCATCTGAGCTACCGAAGCACGACTCTCGCCCCGTCCTCATAGGAGTCGCCCCGTCCTCACAAAGAGTGTGGGGTAAATTTAAAAAATGCAAATTTCGTTAATCGTTGTTGTCATTTACTTACAACATAATTTTCAAAGAGATATTGTTGTCTAAGTAAGATCATCAAAATAAAAATACTGAATATGATATTCATTGGGGAAAGTGACGTCTACCACTGAGACTTAAATTTTTAGGTTAAATTTAACTGAAAAACGTAAAACATTTATGGAATCTGGTACAAGAAATCAACGGAAACGATAATTATTTTTTCGAAAATTTTAAAATGTAAAGTAACTGCAACACTATATTCACAAATTAGGCACAGAGTTTCCCCCGCTCATTCCCCCCCCCCCCCCCTTCTTGGTATTGCTGCGAGGGTTGAATGTGTTCCTACAAATGATCATTTCTCTCGTCTCCCTTAACACGGGGTGAGTTACAAAGGACTTTACAACTTTGGAATGATATAGAAATTTGTAAAGATAACGTATATAACGAGTAGATATGGCATTTTGCAGCAAACAACCTCAAGTTTGAGTTTCGCAGTGCATCAGTATCCAATCCGCCACCATGAGCGCCAGTGTAGTACACAGTTAAAATGGCTACTTTCAGTGGTGTGGATCGTGCTCGCTGTGTGTTTTGGTTTCATGAAACGAACTCTCCCTGAAAAGTTTTTAATTCCACAGATAGATGGAAACGACCAAGATGGGATTGTTTACAACCAGCAAGACGGTGCACCACCCCATTTCGTGAGAGAATTTCGAGGTTTCCTCTTTAATCGCTTCACAGCGCGTTGGGTTGGCCGTGAAGGGCCAATCGCATGACCACCTCGCTCCCCAGACCTGACACCACTGGATGTCTCTCTCTGGGGTTTTGTTAAAGATCGTGTGTCTGTTCCTCCCCTACCAAACAGTTTATGCGACCTGAAAAATCGAATCTACGCTGCCGTTGCCCAAGTTACTACCGACTTGCTGTTACGAGTGTGGGAAGAAATTGATTACCCGTGGGATGTTTGCCACACGGCAAATGGTAGTCACATCGAACCAAAATGACACTTGAAACTTGAGGTTGTTTGCTACCAAATGACACACCTACCGATTGTGTAAGTTATCTCAATAAATTTCTACCTCATTCGAAAGTTGTAAAATCCTTTTTGACTCACATTGTATTGGCCATACTCCCCGGGATACCCAGTATAACTGTTATAAAATATTCTCCACTGGATGCGGTTGTCCTCAAGTTTTGCCTCATAAATTGGGATTTGAAGTTCACGGTACATCACTTCACCTGGCCCACCTAGGCGGCCACGGCGCACAGTCTTTACCCAGACGACGCGCCCAGCGGCGTTCGTGCTGTGCCTAGCACCGCGCCGAGGTGAGTTGGGGCAGCGCGGGGCGGTGGGTGTTCAGTTACCCGCTCCGCTCGCAACGCGTAACACTCATCTCAAACCACTCCCTGCGATCGTGACGTCATTTTGACGTCACCCACACGAGAAGCCCAGTGCAATGTCCACAATCGTTGCGTCAGCGCCGTATTTATTTTGGCATATTTAGCTGTTATGTATTATAAGTTACAGTAGGCCTTTTCAAGGCAACGGCATATTGAAAATGTATCACAAACAAGTCACATTTACCATTAAATGTCAGTTAATAACGTATCCACTATATAAGCCTTCAAACCGAGCGAGGTGCTACAGTGGCTAGCACATTAGACTCACTTTCAGAAGGACGACGGTTCAAACGCACGTCCGGCCATCCAGATTTAGGTTTTCCGTGATTTTCTAAATTGATCCAGGCAAATGTCGGGATGGTTCCCTTCAAAGAGCGTGGCCTTTATCCTTCCCCATCCTTGACAATCCGCGCTTGTGCACCGTCTCTAATGACCTCGTTGTCGACTGGTCTATAAACCAAATCTTCCTTCCTTCCCTCATATAGGTGTGTTGCAGTGTGACGCGACAGTAGCAGCAGAAGCAGCAAAGGCAAAACATTCAGCGCAGAGAGCGATCTAAAAATCAAGAGTACATGGAAGTTAGGAGAGAGTGCTCAGAAGTGAAAAGCAGTCACACAAATGTTCTTAAATCGTGAAGAAAAACGAGCGTATAACATTTTAGTAGCAAAATAGTTGCTCGACGATGCAGAGGAATGCCACTTCCGACTGGCTTGTAACGGAGACGTATCAGAAAATAATGAACTCCTCAAGGACAACATCCACAGCTCGTGGTCTTGCGGTAGCGTTCACGCTTCCCACGCATAGGGTCCCGGGTTCCATTCCCGGAGGGGTCAGGGATTTTCCCTGCCTCGAGATGAGTGGGTGTTGTTGTGTCGTCTTCATCATCATCATTCATCCTCATTACGGTCGCAGGAAGGCAATGGCAAACCACCTCCGCTATCACCTTGCCGCGTCTCCCGCATCGTCCCCTACGGTCCTTGGAGTATGGGATCGCATCATCAAAGACAACATAATACACTTGGTAGGTGTCGGCTGTTAGGTCAGAGTGCGGTAGCGTTCTCGCTTCCCACGCCCGGGTTCCCGGGTTCGATTCCCGGCGGGGTCAGGGATTTTCTCTGCCTCGTGATGGCTGGGTGTTGTGTGATGTCCTTAGGTTAGTTAGGTTTAAGTAGTTCTAAGTTCTAGGGGACTGATGACCATAGATGTTAAGTCCCTTAGTGCTCAGAGCCATTTGAACCATTTTTTTGTTAGGCCAGAGCTGAGAGCTCCACTCTGAGGAACACGTTCACTGATTACTTTAACGAGCCGAATTTTAATCGTCGTTCACAGTACTCATCACTATAACAACAACATCCAACTCACTATAACTGTGTTAAAGTCTCAGTACAGGTATTATTTACAAATGTATTACACTGGACAGAACCAAAGACATTTCTTCTTACATGTTTCACTCATTTTTCTATCGGTTTCTATCCGAATGAACTCCTTTTACATTTAGTTCTTCAACTGGGCGCCAGTTATTGGGATACCAAACCGATAAGCTCCTCATTACTTACTCTGGTGCTGCTTGTACGCGCGAAACAAATACTGCTGTCGGCTAGTAATCCCTGGTGCTCAGTTCCACTTCCTCCTCTCCTCCAACCACGCAAATTCCTGCACCGTGCGATACAGACTTCTCGTGAAGCACGCAAACATTTCCCGCAGGTAGCCACAGCAGCGCTGCCTTGTCCGCACCCTAAGAAAACAGTCTGGTATGTTTGTATTGTGCGAGTGAAGAGCGCAGTCTCACACGCGTTTTATGCAGCATGTTGCGAGAAATTCCCGCAGCTAGGAAAACATAATGAGATGTCACTATGGGCAGTTGATGCCTCGAGGGTGAAGACGACTTGGAGACACTGGGTGGAAAACGATCTGGAAGTAAGTAACTGCGAGCTGTTGGGCTATGGTGCCGAGACTTTTGTAATCACGAGCAGTCGACAAGGGACTGACCGAGCTGTGTGGACTAGAACCGCTGATATTTTTAAAAATATCCGAAAACCAATACATCGATATGTAATATATCATCATTATCTGCCTCTATACATCGAAGAAAAGTATCGATATATATACGAAGTAAAAATCGATTTACCGGCCTATAAAAATATCGTCTGCGCATTATAAATACTCGTATAATGCCAACCTTAAAGCTGTATATTTAAGTACTGATATATTACAAGAAGCTAGCAATCTACTTATCCATCTTAGAGAAAGACTTGAGAGCCCTTAGAACGCAGTATAGTAGCAATTCTGGTTGGCATGTATTTGACAAGTCCTTGGATGGCGCGGCTGCTCTCGCCGAAGGTTCGAGTCCTCTTTCGGGCATGGGTGTGTGTGTGTGTGTGTGGTCCTTAGCATTAACTAGTTTAAGTTAGTTTAAGTAGTGTTAAGTCTAGGGACCGATGACAGCAGTTTGGTCACTTAGGAATTAACGCACCAGCGACTGACAAGTCCTTGGTAGACTTCCGCTTCGCGATAATGGCTTTGCTAACAATGGTAAGTGCATGTGAGTGGCATAATAGAAGGCGTCCAATGTCTCCGTCGTTCGGTTTCGTCACATATAGGATTTCTCCAGAACACTACAAGTCGACTTCCCTGTTTTTTCATTTCTGCTAACGCCAGAAATCTAACAGCTATAGTGTCAAAATCGTTTGGTGAAGCTAAACGTTGCAGTTTCTGTTGGAAGCACCAAGCGTCGACTACGTCAGTATTTTCTCTCACACATCTCCGCCCACTGCAATCCAATGTCGTCATCTTTTTTAAGAATGCCGATGTATATAAATCGCACAGTAGTTATGCTGAAAATTCTTCATATCGGAAATCTTGTAATTCCATTGATACTGCCATCCCAGAGCAACCGGGCGAGGTGAAAGCTCAAAAAGTAGTCAGACTTCTTCACACAGTGAAAGTAAAACGATGTTCTACTACAATTTCAAAAGAACAACTTCGAATATTTACCGAAAAATTGTGAAAAAAATACAATGTAAAATAAAAATATCGGAACTCGGTACTCTCGTGCTGTTATTGACATATCATCTGCTTAAACATTGCCGATATTTATCCATATCTCTAGTAAAAGATATCGATAATTTGGCAACGACTTTAGTGTGGGCATAACAGACCAGGAGGCACTAGTGTCTTTCCCGATTCCTATCCCACCATGATAGTACCTTGGATCAATGAAAATGTGTGACCTTGTCACGTTTCTCGTTGCACAAGGTCGATGGTCGCGTCCAGTTACGCCGCCATCCAGGTGAACGATTGCTCGAAACCTGCACTGTGCCCCTGGCGCTGGCTGGTGAGGGAGGGCAGTATTATATTACAGGAATGGGGGAGGGGCAGTGGGGGAGGACACTCACTTGGCTTTGTATCTACGTGAAAATTATTGCGGATAATTTACGTCCCTTTACGCTTGGCGTCTTCCCTGAAAGGTATGGCGTCGCCCAATAGAGTGCAATCCGGGTCACAAGGGCAGGCTCGTGACTCGGTGATTTGACAAGAATGACAGTTAACTCACGGTGATATATCGGCCAACAAACTCGCCTGATTTGAACCCGATGAAACACACAGGGGATGGTGTGGGGTGTTAGCTCCGCACCCGCAAACCGCTGGCCCGTAATTTACGAGATCTGTGTGAGCTGTCCTTAGACATCTGATGCCACATAGTCCGGAAGCCTACCAAGGACTTGTCAAATACATGCCAACCACAATCGCTACTATAGTGCGTCCTAAAGGTGGATAGAAACGTTATTAAGTTGATTTTCGTAATGGTTTGGCTTATCACTCAAAGTTGAAACATCCGGCGAATATAGAGAAAAGTGAGGCAAACATTGCCCATGTGTAAGCTCCAAATCTGAACTACATCTGTTGCAAGCACGCCTGTAGCAGTTGGAGCATTTCTAGGCAAATAAAATTTTCAAACTGCACTAAAACCTACATGGCTGGTTCAAATGGCTCTGAGCACTATGGGACTTAACATCTGTGGTCATCAGTCCCCTAGAACTTACAACTACTTAAACCTAACTAACCTAAGGACACCACACACATCCATGCCCGATGCAGGATTCGAACCTGCGACCGTAGCAGTAAAACCTACTTAGGAATATATATATATATATATATATATATATATATATATATATATATATATATATATATATATATATGTTTGAGGGACCAAAAGATTTACTGACTTTTAAAGAAATAAATACTACACAATTGAAAAGGATTGTTCCAGAAATAACAGGAAAACAATAATGTTCCTCCTGCCTCAATGCAGCGTTCGGTCCATCAGCATGATCGTAGTTTCTGGAGATAAACTGACACAAAATGATTAACATTCAAGTAATGAGGAGAATGAGAAACTTAAGAATAATTTTTCTAAATAACCACACTTCATATATAACACACGTTTTCCAATGCTACGTACCATTTTATATTACAGTTACAATAGCTGGTGCGTATTAAGAAAAGCTTTGCACATCGCAGGCAGTACTTCAAATTAATGTCCTCTTGGTGGTGCCTGCTCGTAATTAATTACATAAAACTATGTTTTCTGATTGAGAAGACAATTAGCACATTTACAGACTATTTTGCACAAATCGTAAAATACAGATTGCGGAACGGAGTAAGTCCGCGTCCGCCTTTCAGGGAATAGAAACAGTAAAAGGCGAAGCGCTCAAACCCTCATTTGTCTTTAAAAAATAGAACTCATTAATCGATAAGTGTACATAGAGCTTTACAGCTTCTGCGCAGGAGCGGCAAAGATAAAGAATAATAGATTCTGTCGTTGCCATGCGACGGTTCATTTGTTTTACATTACAGTTATTTGATAACTTTATGCCTTCAGACATTTACTATTGAGCGTATATTAATGTTTGTGAGGCGAAAATTACCAATATTACAATTCGTAAAATTCACCAAAAAATTGGTTCAAATGGCTCTGAGCACTATGGGACTTAACATCTGAGGTCATCAGTCCCCTAGAACTCAGAACTACTTAAACTTAACTAACCTAAGGACATCACACACATCCATGCCCGAGGCAGGATTCGAACCTGCAACCGTAGCGGTCGCGCGGTGCCAGACTGTAGCGCCTAGAACCGCTCGGCCACTCCGGCCGGCTTAAAATTCACACATTTCGTGTTAATCTTACTATCGTAATATACTCTAAACTTGAACTACCTGTCTGAAGTGTTCATTTTCCTTCAGTTATTTCCATCTAACCAGATATTTTCGGAAAGCTATCAAGTCCGATTACAATGACATAACTTAATTTGCATGGTATCTGCCGGAGATTGAGAGGAACCTGGCCAGCTTTTGAATTTCAAGTAGAAAAACGCACAGACCGTTCTAAACAAACATTTTTTGGTGTATAAAGTTCTATTTTTTTCCTAGTGCTTACTTAAAAATTCATTTTGCCACTGTGTGGATGAAAAACCTTTTACTAAAAAAAATATGTGTTTTTTAAATTTGAAATACTGTTTGTATTTGGAATGGATTGCAAAATAATATACTTGTTTTGTTCACAGTATACGCGGCTGTTTTAAACAGTTCGTTGAGAAAAGATACCTAAATCTCTCGAATATTATAATTGTAAGCATAGGGGAATCGGCTTAAACTTGTCTCCCTTTAAGAATCAACTGGCGAGTTGTAGGAACTATACATTCTTGTAAAGTGCAAGAAATTTTGAAAATAACTGTATAGCAATGATATTAACTAAAATGATCAGTATCTACATCAGATAAGTAAAAGGTTGTCGTGCATGAAAAACAAAACAAAAAATGGAAAACAAATCTGGCAGATGATATCTGTACGTACTGTAATAGATTGACGGAAAAAAATCGCAACGCCAAGAAGGAGTTGTGCGACATAAATGGAAGTTGGTAGAGATGTTTCCACATCTGAGAGATGATATCTATTCAGATTTTGCGCCAGCGGCGTAAGAATGGCACTAGTTGCGGCACTATGAGAATGAAAACCAGGTTTGCTTTAAACACACCCTGTAACGGTTCTGTGCGTTAGTTACCTTTCAGACTGGATATAGTGAGTTGATGTTAGTGAAGAATGCTTTAAGGTGACAAAGACCCATTATCGAGTCTCACTGAGTTTGAACGTGGTCGTGTTAGAGGTATGCGAGAAGCTGTATATTCCTCCTGCGACCCTGCACAAAGACTTGGCACGAATGATTGCTGACAGCGGTGATCACGAGGACGTTCGGTCGCAGAAAGATTGGGCTCCAGATGGCCAAGTGGCACTGCCGAGAGGGAAGACCATCGTGTCCGGCGTATGGCTCTGGTACATCGTACTGCATCTGCAGCAGGAATTTGAGCAGTAGTTGGTATCAGAGTGACATAATGAATTGTTACAAATCGATTACTTCAAGGAAAGCTCCGAGCCAGAAGGCTTGTAGGGTCTATTTCACTGACCCTTAACCACCTTCATTTTCGACTTCAGTGGTGTCAAGCAAGAGCTCATTGTACGACAATATGGAGGTCTGCTGCGTTTTCTGACGGAAGCTGGTTCTGCCCCACTGCCAATGATGGTCACAGGGAGGCCAGTCGATGGCTTGCAACCGACCTGTCTACGTGTCAAACACACTGGACCTACACCTACAGTAATGGTCTGGGGTAGGATTTCGTATGACAGCAGGAGCACTCTCGTGGTTATGCCAAGCACTCTGACTGCAAATTTGCACCTCAGTCTGGTGATTCGGCCTGCTTTGCCGCCATTCATGGACAGCATTCCGCAGGGTGTTTTCCAACAGGATATCGCTCGCGCACACACCGCTGTTGTAACCCAAGATACTCTGTAGAGTGTCGACATGCTATAACATGCACGGTCACACGACCTGTCACCAATCGAGCACATTTAGGAGATTATCGGACGACAAAAAAATGGCTCTGATCACTATGGGGTTTAACTTCTGAGGTCATCAGTCCCCTAGAACTTAGAACTACTTAAACCTAACTAACCTAAGGACATCAGACACATCCGTGCCCGAGGCAGGATTCGAACCTGCGACCGTAGCGGTCGCGCGGTTCCAGACTGTAGCGCCTAGAACCGCTTGGCCACCCCGGCCGGCATCGTACGACAACTCCAGCTTCATCCACAAACAGCATTAACCATCTCTTTATTGGCCGACCAAGTGCAACAGGCATGTATTCAACATTCTGGCGGCTACACAAGTTACTGGAGTACCAGCATTTCGCATTTTCAATGACTTATCTTGCGCTTACATTAATTTGTGACCGTGTTAATCACTTAAATAGTTTTACCTCTCGACAAATGTATTCCCGAAATTTCGTTATCCTGTATTAAATATTTTTTGGTCTTGCAATTTTTTTTGACAGTATATAATGAGACATACTTGAGAAATAAAACTAACACTTACAATATGAATTACATGAGGGGTCTCAATTATGTCCGTCAGTGAGAAAAATATAATTTCAAGAGCTTCATATCATTTCAAGCACATAAAAGAAAAGAATACAGAAACTGGTAACCTCTTGAGTGGGAATTTTCCGTGTAATCCCCTTTAACATGTTAATAAAGAACTGAAAATGTCAGTGAGCTCGAAATCACTACAGCACGTACTGTCGCCTTTCTCTCCTTCTTGACATTAATTAGTTGCAGCCCATTACCACTCTGATTCAAAGCGAAGAAACTATAAAATTTATTTCCCTAAAAAGCGCGTCTAAACCTACGTATGACGCTATGGTTAAGACTCTTGCTTGTTAGCACAGTAGCTGCGATATTTCGTACGACTCTTACCTCCGATAGAACAAAAGTACGTTCGTACTCTGCTGAAAATTCCTTCCGAAGTGCAGGAGTTGCAGTTGACCGGCAAAAGTAACTAATGTCCTCGTTCGGTTCACGGACAACATTTAGGATTTTCAGACATATAAACTGCTTTGAAACACCGAGATAATTTGCTGGAATAAACTACTTTACTTACCTGTAGTGAAACTTTTTCCGGCTTTGGTGCAGATCACACTGTCGATACAGGAGGCACGTATGACGCCATTCCTATCTCCTGCTGTCGAATGACGTCTGCGCAGATAGGAGACGTAATCTTATCTCCTTGTAGAGCTCTTGGAGAGACATTCCTCCAGATGAGCTGCAGAGCGACACGGCATTGGTCTCTAATGCTAAGGACTGCCGTCAAAACTGCTCGTACAGCTTAAAGCGGATCGAGCTAACTTCGAGAGATGGAAACGTTAACCACATCTGGCTCGAAACCGGTAGTCTGTCTTGAGGTTGAAGCTCACTCTTGTGTCGGTGTTTTCTTATAAATAAATTGGTTTTTGTATAGGCTCCGCCGTGTGCAAACCATTATTTTTTCTTTTCTAATACTGAACTTACAGCATCATCAGTAGGTTTTATATTTACAGTCTATTAAATGACAGGAAAAATGGATTTCCAGTTATTAGTTAAATATTCACAAATCGGGCAATAGAATTTCTTATGTGCACCTGTTTGACACAAGCCTTGCTTTTTGTGGCAGGCTGTACTTAGCGTGATAGCTGTTTTTCTTTCACAGTTTCTCATCCGCATTTTACAGGTTTCCACATTGTTTTGACTGCGAAACTGCACTTCTAGCTTTTACTGTGTCTCTTGTTTTCATACTTCGTAAACAGTGACACAGTGCAAGTTTAAAGCAGACTTTCGCAGTCCAAACAAGATGGCAACCTGTAAAACTATGTGTAAACATATTCCTTGCACGTGTTTCTCGTACATTAAGATAATTTTAACCACAATCATTAATGAAAAATACCCTCTCGTAAATTTTCAATGTAAAAATAAATTCAATATCAAGTTCTCTACGGATGAAAATGGTAACCAGTGAAGTAAAAACAGCTATGACGCAGTGTACGGTAAGTCACAGAAACGATTGCATTTGTCACCCATGTAATTATATAACAAAACCTGTTTTCAAATTTGTGAATACTTTACTACAGCATTCATAAATTTGGACAACATGGTCCAGAGGAGTAACAACGATTTGCTCATCCAACTGGATTAAAACAAGAGTCTAGATTGCAATAACATTTTATAAATCGCCGGATTCGTCTTCATGTAGGGTCATCTTTAGAAAATGTGCACAGTAAGAACAAGAACAGCAAAGTTACAGCAAGTTTGATGATTACAATGTCAATGGAAAATATTGTCGTAGCGATTTAGCATTTACCCATCTGGCTGCTGCCGGCGGTTCCTTGGACGCTCAAGCGACGTGCTTGTAAACTGCTGACTGATGGCTGCGGACCCACGTGTCAGACAGTGTGCAAATTTCGCGGCGAGGACGGGTTACGTCAGATCCAGCCATTGGTAAACGCTTCACAAAACGTGAGATATTGATGTTATAGGGAATTTACAAAATAATTTATCGGAAACTAGGTAAACAGTTATATATCATGTGACAAGTAGTTTTTTACGTTAAAATAAGTGAGCTTACACCGTGGGAGAAGATGAATTGCCACCTAGTGGCACTGGCATGAGTTAAAAAGACCTTGTTCCTAATAGTTTACAACCAATAAGCAAAAGAACAAAACAAAAATTTTTATTTCCTATATATATCCAATTAATTGCCAAGCGTACGTCATGTAATGCCAGCACGTTTTGTTCTTTTACTTATCCGCAGAAAACTATTAAACGATATCCTGGTAATTCCTGCCAGTGCCACTATGCGTACCTTCATCTTCTCTCAAGCTGTAAGCTTACTTCTTTTAACACAAAAAATATTACTTGTCAGATCATCTGTCAATATTTACATATTTTTACACTGAGGTGAAAAAAGTCATGGGATACCTCCTAATATCAGGTTGAATTTCTATTCGCCCGGCATAGTGCAGCAACTCGACGTGGCATAGACTCAAAAAGTCCCCTGCAGAAATACTGAGCTACGCCACCTCTATAGCCGTCCATAATTGCGAAAGTGTTGCCGTCGTAGGATTTTGTGTACGAATGGACTTCTCGATTATGTCTCATAAATGTTCGATGTGATTCATGCCAGTCGATCTAGGTGGCCAAACCAATCTCTCAAATTGTCCAGACTGTTCTTCAAACCAATCGCGAACAACTGTGGCCCGATGACATGGCATTGTCATCCATAAAAATTCGATGTTGTTTGGAACATTGTAAGTAGCCTGTTTGTATGTTGGCAGCGCTGTAGACTGTGTTAATATCGCTGACAGCGCTCTGCGCCCTCCGCAAGAGATTCTGTGGTTGGACGGACTAGCGGTTAGCTAGTGGAGAGGGAAGTGTGTGGACATGTTTTTCTTAATGAAGACTCTGTGTTAGTAGGACATGCAATGTAAAGTGAGATGAAATTTCTTACAAGAAAATGTGCAAGGAAAGGTAAGATAATGGGTGTATGGTTGATAATGTTTCGGTAGTGGAATTATTGACAACAAATTTTTGGAACTGGATGTCACACGAATAAGGTAAAATTTTCTAAATACATTGTTTGCTCTTCAACAAAATCTTTCTTTTGCTAACCATATGCCTCCAAGTAGTTAGAGTCTATAGTAGTTAGAATCCTTTTATTTAGTTGGCTGTTGTTGCTATTTGCTGCAGTTTCTGTAGATAGTGTTATGAAGATTTTCTGTGAGTTAAGTGACCTATGAAAAATAATGGGGTTTCCACTATCGGGATTCATGACTGAAATTAGTTTGGGCAATTAACAGAGCTGGAGGTAGTTTCATATTTCCTTAATTTCATATTTTTTGGTTTTGTATTATTGTTAGGGTTTCTTGCAATTCAGGACTATTCCTTTGTGTTAATTATTGGCAGTCATGTTGTCAACGTGTAGCAGTCAGATTGCGTTGGGCTTGTGTATTGTTAGTAATAAATGAATAGGTTAAGTTTGAGTTGTGTTTGTCAGGAAAAATTCTGTCGGCCAGTGCTCAATAAAAAAAATAATAATGCCTTAGTTTTAACATGAAGTCCACAAATGACTGCAAATGATCTCCAAGTAAATGAACATAACAATTTATATTCAATGACCGGTTCAGTTGGACCAGACGACCCACTCAATTACGTGTAAACACTGCCCACACTACTATGGAGCCACCCCCAGCTGCACAGTGCCTTATTGAAAACGTGCGTCCATGGCCGCATGGCGTCTGCACCTCACTAGAACCCTACCGTCAACTATCACCAACCGAAATCGCGATTTATCTGACCAGGCCACAGCTTTCTAGTCATCCAATATTCAACCGACGTGGTCACGAGCTGAGGCGCTGCAGACGATGTAATGCTCGCGTCGGTCGTTTGCTGCCATAGCCCATTAACGCCAGATTTCGCCGCACTGTACCAACGCTTACGTTCGTCGTACGTCCAACTTTGATTTCTGCGGTTATTTACCGCAGTGTTGCTTGTCTGTTAGCGCTGACAAACCTACGCAAACGCCTCTGCTCTCGGTCGTTAAGTGAAGGCTGTCGGCCATTTCGTTGTCCATAGTGAGTGGAAATGCCTGAAATTTGGTATTCTCGGCACACTCTTTTCACTGTGGATCTCGTAGTACTGAATTCTCTAATTATTTCCTAAATGGAATATCCCACGTTTCTAGCTCCAAATACTATTACGCGTTCAACGTCTGTTAATTCCCGTCGGAAACCTGTTCACACGAATCACCCGAGTACAAATGACAGTTCCGCCAATGCACTGCACTGTTATGCCTTGTGTACTCGATACTACAGCCAGCTAACACAGCAGCTACTGATATTTTTCTGTAATCTTTGTATAAATATCAAGTCGCCGATCTCTAGTTAAATTGGATGTCCAGCTGCAGCTGTCTCAGTGTGCCACTCAAAGATACAATCCCTTTCTTGTCTAACTGCAACCCTGGCAGCCATAAGAAGCGTTGCTACAACGCAGCAGAAACTCCTTTCGTCTTCCATGACAATGTGTGTCTGTTACAAGGGATTATAAATTTATGACAGTGGCCTCAGTAGTGCAAAGACGGTGAAGGTTTGCTGTATCATTTTAAAAATCTTTTATGATCAGGGCAATGACAAGCTGATTCGAAAACTGATTCTACTTTAGTTCGCTTGTACTTTACTCACACGTTCTGGCCTCGTGCAAAGTAGCGCAGTGAGATGCAGCTGAAATCGACTAATTAGACACTATGAGTGTACTAGCCAAACCTGTAACCCTTTGAGTACCAGTGGTTTCTGCCTGAAAACATTATTTGTTTATTATTTTCTAAGTACCAGTGCCTTTAGCATGAAACAACCGTCGTCGTCGCAAGACAGAGAACTCTAGTAGTAAATTGAAATACACTGCGTCAGCATGCAGTGTATTACCAATTATGGTATTGTGATGCAGTTAATGTTACCCTTTGGGAGGATTTTAGTAAATAGACCGTGAGTTACCTAATGGATTTGGCTTATCGAACCTGAATTTAGTGCTACATAAGAAACCAGAAAGCTAGAGATTGAAATTTGGAAAATGTTTTAAGTAACCAAGTGTACTTAAATGAAATAAAAATGGTCGCCAGCCTAATTAGGCGTAGTAATGTGGAACATTTCTTTTATATAATCTGTATAGAGTTACGATAAACGAAAGTTACTATTACTACCTTCCCAAAGAGGTGCAATTAACTCAATTACAATTGGATAAGTGGTACAGGGATGCTAGTAGTTATAAATAGTATATGCAAGTTCTCATAGAAACAGTTAACAGTTTATTTCTTCTCAATGAAAATTACTTTGTTACATATGAATAATGTGATCACCAAAAGTTATGAAAGTCAATATTAAACCAGAAATGGACGTGGACTTAGTCCTACTTCAACAGTAACTTTCCAAATAGTACAAATATAATTAAAAGTCACTTGCAATAGGATTTTTGCAGTCATTAAGAAGTACTATTGTTTCTATTTTTTGTGGATAAGGGCTTTTACAGTAACTTTATCTTCAATAAGCAAAATTGTTGGTGGGGGGGGGGGCGGGGGGGGCCCTCTCAAACTGGCTTTCCAATTTTCATCACACAAAGTACACAAAATTCAAAATTTACTTCAACTGCAATTAATATATTCATTATTCAAGCAGGTTTATTCATTTTAAGCAACTCAAGATTGGGGAGCCATAAACTGTCCAATATCATAAAGCAAACCAAACACACTTTTCTGAGACAATTTGTAAGATGCAAATTTTGGTATTATTCTTTCACTAATTTCACTCACTTTGCGTGACTTTTAAAAGAGTTAATGCTGGCAATTTTCTCTATATAATTTTAAGTATGGCTTTAAGTCATACACTCCAATTAATTTTAAAACAACATGCTGTCTTATTACCACTAACACAACCAGTAATTTTCACTAACAGAATTTAATGCAGTTAATCTTTAGAGCACAAACACTTTGAAATAAATCGAATCAGTCACTAAGGAGGTTTCCATAAATGCAACCCTAATTTCCTCCCTTAACTTAAATTGAATCCACAGTATCTCTAATATATTTTTGTATTCAGAACTGTGAAAATAATTAACCATTTATTTTAATTAGATTTTAACACACAAGATACTCGGATGTCGGTATTTATGTGGAGTGGATCCTAAGAGATATCATAGAGGAACCAAATCAAGGATCAGACACAAGTTTCACATAATTTGCCTTGTTATTGCAAATAAAACAACACTTAAATGTACTGGTTCATACTTTGACATAAATCTGACCTCTTAGAATTGCTGAAGTAATGGTGCAATACTGGTCACGAGTACATCGTGGCTACCTTGTCTTTCTTCTGGATGTAATTTGCTCTATTATCTTCTTCTTGGCGATGATATTTCGAACATTAGACCCATTTTCATTAATAGAGCACCATTTTATAGCCGTACACACATCCGAGGCCTTTCCATATTAATCCAGGTACTGGATGCTACCCTCGGCACTTGCGCTGTTCATTCACTTGCTGCTCAGACCAGACAGTTCAGCAGCTAGCTGCCGATTGATTGTGCTCTCTCACTTGGCACTCAGACTGGGCTCCACCTCCACCTTTTCCTAGCGCACAAACTCACTTCCATTGCAGATGGGAAGTACTGTTACTATTCATTTTATACAATGCTAGTCCCTAGGTATGAACCAGCTTATACATAGTTGCAAGCAAATATGTTTAATAAAATCCCAACGGTTATACACATTAATAAGTCAAAATAAAATAACCATAACTAAATACTACTTTTCTCCAATTAATACAAAGAATATAAATCGTAAAGATAAAACATTTTACACAACTTGCACTTCATTACAATAGGTCAAAGACATTACATAGTAAAGGATACATAATTAAAATTAAACAGAATTAATCAGTACAAAGTATTTGCAGCATTAACTATGGTGTTACAGAGTGTACTGGATTTTAGCATTCCCCTATGTCATTCAGTGAAGCAGTCGGTGTGGAGATTGTGCTGGGTGATTGTAGAAGATTGTAGCCATATTTGGGGATCATTGACAGTGAAAGTAAGTAAGCTTACGTGAAATGATTTATACTGCTGCAGTCACTTTTTACTAATATTTTATTACCACAATGCATTTCGGCAGCATGCTGCCGTCATAAGGTGCATTATACAATTACTCATACATCACCTGATAGGTTATGTGAATTAGCTGTGTGCACCAGTGGGGTCAAGAATCGAAAAATAAATAAACCTGTGTGGAAGGATAAATCTGTTACAGTGTGTACATTATGTGAATAGCATGATTAGGTAATATATTAATACGTTTACTTACATTTCTGTTGGCGATTTCGTTTTCTGGCACACAGAGCACATTAACAGATAAATCACAACTTAGCATCTGCACAAACATCTGTTTACATCTTTCCAGAGAGTTATAAAATCTAAGCTAAACTACTTGCAATGTCAAACACAGTAATATGCACCTGCAGCGAAGATAAGGACATTTATCTAGATGTATTGGCAATGTGGAGAATGTTACATGGATACTTAATGATTGGTTTTTCTTTTTTTTAGAAAGAGTTTTTTGTTCATTTGACATTACAATCCTATACACAAACATCAACATCGCCAAAACAGTCAAAACCAGCAGGTCAAACCTCATAAAACATCAAAAACTATCATTGTCCGAAATTACTGAATTCATGTACCTGCTCGATCTAGTAATAAACTACAACTATTTTACATTTAATAATAAAATCTTCATGCAATATAGAGGTCTTGCAATGGGCTCAATCATAGCTGGTACAATTGCCAACATATATATTAACCACCTTGATCAAAAAACTCTTGCAAAAAATGAAGCTCTATGGATAAAATCATTTACTATAAACGTTATGTTGATGATACATTACTCCTGATAGATGGTGACACTGATGATATTAACAACCTACTCGACACTCTCAATAAACATAAAAAAATATAAAATTCACTGTGGAATATGAGAGCAATGGTAGCATCAATTTCCTTGATCTAAACATCACTAAAGAAAACAACTCACACATCTTCAAAGTTCACAGAATGGCTGCAGCAACAGATACCATCTGACACCGCTCATCCTGTCACCCCACAACACACAAACTTGCTGCATACAGAGCACTAGTTAACAGAGCCAACAGTATACCAATGGATAAATGTGCACATCTTGATGAGCTCAGCATAATAAAACAAACAGCTTCAGCAAATGCCTATGATGAAGTATTAATTGATAACCTTACACAAAAAAGGAAAATCAATAATAAACCACCTTCCATACATGAAATGAAAAAGAAACCCACAGCTTGCATGCCTTTCACAGGCAAACTGTCCTACAAAACAGCAAACATTCTCAGACCATACGACATTAACATTGCCCTTACAACACACAACAAACTGCAACACAAACTGAGACACGATGTATGCACAGAGACGGATGTACACTCACAATCAGTATGTAATACCTGCATATCCCTCTATATATGCCAAACTGGGAGAGACTTCCAAACAAGATATAATGAACACATAAATGCTTACCACACTAACAATTACAGTCGATCAGTAATAGCCACCCACATAAAAGTCACAGGCCTCCCAGTCTATGATATTGCGAATGATTTTCATATATTACATAAAAAGAATAAGGGACACCAAGTGGACTTATATGAAGAACTGGAAATCTTCATTCATGGCACAGCACATGGAGATGTATTATTAAATGATAAGCTTGACAATAATAATGATGTTAACTTCTTCAAGAACTTCTCCAACATTAAATCTTTATTTGATTAACAGAATAGTTTCATTAAGTATCCATGTCACATTGTCCATATTGCCAATGCATCTAGATAAAAGTCCTCATCTTCACTACAGGTATACAGTACTGTGTTTGAAATTGTAAGTAGTTTAGCTTAGATTTTATAGCTCTTTGGAAAGACATAGATGTTTGTGAAAATTCTAAGTTGTGATTTACCTGTTATTGTGCTCTGTGTGCCTGAAAATGGAATCGCCAATAGAAATGTAAGTAAACGTATTAATATAGTACCTAATCATGCTATTCACATAATGTACACACTGTAACAGATTTAGCCTTCCACACAGGTTTATTTTTCGATTCTTAACCCCACTTGCACACACAGCTAATGTACATAACCTATCAGCTGATATATGATTAACTGGATAAAGCACCTGATGATGGCAGCAGGATGCCAAAATGCTTTGTGCTAATAAAATATTAGTAAAAATTGACTGCAGCAGTATAAATTATTCCACATAATCTTATGATACAGTCACAGACCTCAAACAATAACATGGATAAATTTAAAGAAAGTAAGTAAATCTAATGTTATTGCAACGTAAATTTGGCTCTGTACTGCTTCTTTTATGAGTGGTTTCGAAAAGAAATGACTGTGGCTCTACCTAGTTTTGATACAAAATTTTTTAAATTTGAGGCTTATTTTTGCTTATTTTTTAGAGCTATAATTAGTTTGACATTATAAGTTCATATAAGTTTCGAGATGTGGTATTGTGTTGGGAAAAACTCGAAATTTTTTTGAAAAAAACGACGGGAAAAAATCGGGCAAACCTAACAATAATTAATTTAGAATAACGAAATGTCGGTAATACATTTGCGTAGGTAACATACTCAAGTGATTAACATTGCAAGAATACAGGATAATGTACGCGCGATACATGCCACTGAAAATGTGGAATGCTGGTACATTAATGTTGAACACAAGCATATATGCATTGTGTTGTACATATGCCGGATGTCGTTTGTGGTATGGAGTTCTATGCCTGTTGCACTAGTTAGGTCAATAGAAGGAGGCTTAATGCTGTTTGTGGATGACACTAGATTTGCCGTCAATTGACGTCACATATGTGCTCGATTGGAGACAAAACTGGTGATCGAGTAGTTCAAGCCAACGTATCGATACTCTGTAGAGTATGTTGGTTTACAATAGCGGTATATTGCGAGCTTATCTTTTCGAGAACACTCCGACGGATGCTGTTCACGAATGGCGGTTCAGCAGTTCGAATCACCAGACCGACGTACAGATTTTCAGTCAGTGTGCGTGGGATAACCATGACAGCACTCCTGCTATCATACGAAATTGCACTCCAGACCATAACTCCATGTGCACGTCCAGTGCGCCTAGCACGTAGAGAGGTTGTTTGCGGGTCCTCAACTGCCCTCCTTCTAATGAACACACGGCCATTAGTGCCATCACAATATACAACTGAGGTCCACCTGCCCTCAAATGAGCTCTCGCTTGACGTCACTGAAGTCGGAAACGACAGTGGTGTAGGGTGAGTGAAGTGCACGCTACAGGGCGTCTATTTCTGAGTTGTCACTGAAGTAACCAGTTTATAACATTCCGTTGTGTCACTGTGAAGCCCATTTCAGCTCACACTGCTGCTGCAGATGCAGTACGATGCTCCAGAGCCATGCGCCGAGCACCATGGTGTTCCCTCTCGATAGTGGCACGTGGTCATCCGGAGCCCAATCTTCTTGCGACCGAACATTCTCGTCACCACTGCTTCCAGCAATCATATACAGAGACTATATTCCTGGCAAGTATTTGTGCAGTGCGGCAGGAGGAATATCCAGCTTCCCGTAGACCTATTACACGACCTCGTTCAAACTCAGTGGGGTGTCGATAAAGGATCTTCGCCAACTTAAAGCGTTTTTCACTAACATCAACTTATCATGTCCAGTCTGAAAAGCAACTAACACTCACAACCGTTACAGCATGTATTTAAAGCAAACCTGATTATCATTCTCATAATGCCACTACTAGGGCCACTCTTACACGACTGTGTAAAAATTTGAATAGACTTTATCTTTTGGATGTAGAAACACACTTATCAATTTTCGTTTATGTCATACAACTCCTTCTTTGTGTTGTGATTTTTTTCCATCAGTGTCTCGTATCTCTTGAAATTATGGATTGTTGAAAACTGTAGAGCCAAAATTATTGGTATTTGAAAGGTTAAATACATGCAATTTGTAAAATCAATTTGTGGTAACTACAATGCTGGCAACCGGAAAGTGATTAGCAAAAATGTGATACCTGTAATTAGCGTTCACTGTGCCCACTCTGATGGAGAATTAGAGTTATTGGATATTGAAGTTAATTTTGTCTGGGATTCATAGAAAATGCAGTTTACTATAAAAATTTTGACTATATTCTGAAAACGATAAAGCGTAAAATTCCAGACAAATGATTACTATCAGAGCTGTTCAGAGTCTATTGCGCGGAGCCTATTATCCCTAGATAACGAAACTGTTCAATAACCGTTATCGATGTAAATGTTCAAAGTGAATGCTCGCCAAAATTTGATGTTAATACTCATCAAACGCCACGCTTGTAATGGTAGAAAGTCTGTCCTGCAGCGACACGTGAAAATACGGCATACATAAACTGAGTAAAATTCGCTGGAGTCGTTCAGTAAATAACACTTTACCCCAATGCGAATTCATTGTTAAGTGCATATCGCGTCACGTTATATGGCCACCAAGGCTGTTCCTGGCAACTGCACAAACACGGCGCGGCTTCCGACACGGAGTACGCGCTGATACGAATCTAGAAGAGATACTGGTGCCTGACTCTAGCTCGTACACTCTTATTTATATAGCCGCGGTGCAGACCGCCGAAGGCACAGCCGACAAAATTTGCCTTCCTGGCTAGCCGCTGGGCTAACAAAATACCACTTCAAGTTAATAAATAATTAATTGCTTCATTCGCTGAAGGCCAATGAAGCTCTTGATTTACTTGTGCAATCAGCACACAAGTAAGTATCTATAATAAAATTCTAATGTGGCTAGGTTAAATACTTTTGGCGAGAGAATTATTTTAGTTGTACTGCACGCAATAAATGAGCTCTGAATTTGCCCTTTGGAGAGATGCTACAGCTATAGTTTTATAGTTACCTTATTGAAACTTCTCACATCTTTCTTATTATAGCGGATCTCCATTCTACCTAAATCTAAACATCCTAGCTTTTTCTAATCACTTACTTAATCTATCTTCCTTCCGAACTTTTAGAACACAAAAACAGAAAATCATGAATTTCAACCAAAATATTACTTTGTGAGATCCAGCGTGCTGTTTCCATTAAATTACAGAGAAAACGGAATCTGAACACAAAATTTTTAAGTTTCTAGCTCCTTTCTGTTGCACCGATGATTTTTACGTAAAATGTCCAAATTTCGAAAACTGTTAAAGTTACTAAACTGAAACTTTATTATTTTAGCATCACTCCTGACTTGCTATTAACTTTCAGATTATTTGCATTATTTTTAAGGTGCTGCACAACATTCGTGACGTCATAGCTAGTTACAGGAGACTAGGCTGGCACACAATATGAATTCTATATGGCGCGAGTAGGCTGTTTCCCTACAAAGTGTCCCAAGCAATACAGATACGACATCATTTGCTGGTACATGACTTTACTGATGGTATGCAACTATTCGTTAAGTGTAAACTGATACTAAAACGTGCAAGATCACCTACTTCACATGTAAAGCTGTACATAATTTTTCATACATGACATTTCAAGTGATACATTGCCTCCCAACTCTTCTGTTGTGATTCTATTTAATAGAGACACTTACAACTAATTCCACAATGTATTTCTCTCAACAGGACACCAAAAATCGTGTATTCACTTCTCATATACTTTGGCAACAGAACGTCTCGTATACTTTGACAACAGAAGTACGAGTACTGAATCACAGACAATGTTTGCTACTAGTAGATTTCTTTTGGAAAGGAATGCCCTCTTTTCTAGCGCTAGTCTACCCTTTATGTCTTCCTAGATTCGTCTGTAACGGGTTATTTAGCTTCCAAAGTACGAGGATTTCTTGACTTCGTATACATTGTAGTCACCAATTTTGAATTTAAGTTTATCGCAAATCTAATTTCTGTTACTCCTCATTACTTTCCTCTTTCTTCGGTTTACTACTATTCGTTAGGGTGTTCCTTCCACTCAAAAGCGCCTGTAAGTATTCTTATCTTTCACTGAGAACAACCACTGGTACAAACCAGAAATATGGCCAGTACCTATAGGGGCTCGCCAGTCACCCATTAGTCGACTAATCTCGCACCTGCGCGGCTGTCCGTACATTAAAAAGACATTGGGGTCTTGGATATTCAGATTAGGGATTTCGGTTGCATGTAAGTATTCGACACTTTTATTTCGAAACTGAGTACTTTTAAAACCAAATTATTCTTTCGGTACTTACCATGAATCGATTTTAAGCGCGTGTCCGTGTAATAAGTGGTTGACTGCCTGTGTCAATGGTGTTGCCTTCCGCCCACCGTGATGCCGTTCATCCACTGGGCCTCTTCATCTGTTTGTCGGGCATACGTTTAGTTGTGGTTTGCAATCGTGCATTGTGTGCCTCTTGTCAAGAGTTTTTCGATATTTTTGTGCCCGGCGCCGCCGAAACCTAAAGTATGGACATATTTTACTAAATTTAATGACACCGCTGCAAACCCCAAACAATGTTTTCAAAGTGTTAAATTTTGCGGCAGTACTTCCAATATATTTGAGCACGTCAGCACTCACGGAAATGTTGTTGAAAGAAAACAACAGCAAGTCAGTAGTGCCTCTGAGTCTGATAAAACAAGTGAAAGGTATGTATGAACATAACAAAAGTTCTCTTTTGAGAATTGGATTCAGATAAGCCGAAATTGCTACACTAAGAAGAAATGCAGATGATAAACGGGTAATCATTGGACAAATATAATATACTAGAACTAACATGTGATTACATTTTCACACAATTTAGGTGCATAGATCCTGCGAAATCAGTACCCAGAACAAACACCTTTGGCCGTAATAACGCCTTGATTCGCCTGGGCATTGAGTCAGAGCTTGGATGACGTGTACAGGTACAGCTGCCCATGCAGCTTCAACACCATACCACAGTTCATCAAGAGTTGTGACTGGCGTATTGTGACGAGCCAGTTGGTCGTCCACTATTGACCAGACGGTTTCAACGGATGAGAGATTTGGAGAATGTGCCGGCCAGGGCAGCAGTCGAACATCTTCTGTATCCAGAAAGGCCCGTATAGACCTGCAACATGCGATCGTGCATTATCCCGCTGAAATGTAGGGTTTCGCAAGGATCGAATGAAAGGTAGAGCTACGGGTCGTAACACATCTGGAATGTAACGTCCACTGTTCAAAGTGCCGTCAATGCGAACAAGAGGTGACCGAGACGTTTAACCAATGGCACACCATACCATCACGCAGGGTGATACACCAGTATGGTGATGACGAATACACGTTTCCAATGTGCGTTCACCGCGATGTCGCCAAACACGGATGCGACCATCATGATGCTCTAAACAGAATCTTGATTCATCAAAAAAAAAATGACGTTTTGCCATTTGTGCACCCAGGTTCGTCGTTGAGTACACCATCGCAGGCGCTCCTGACTGTGATGCAGTGTCAAGGGTAACCGCAGCCATGGTCTCCGAGCTGATAGTCCATGCTGCTGCAAACGTTGTCGAACTGTTCGTGCAGATGGTTGTTGTCTTGCAAACGTCCCCATCTATTGACTCAGGGATCGAGACGTGGCTGCACGATCCGTTACAGCCATGCGGATAAGATGCCTGTCATCTCGACTGCTAGTGATACGAGACCGTTCGGATCCAGCACGGCGTTCCGTATTACCCTCCTGAATCCACCGATTCCATATTCTGCTGACAGTCATTGGATCTCGACCAACGCGAGCAGCAATGTCGCGATACGATAAACCGCAATCGCGATAGGCTACAATCCGACCTTTATCAAAGTCGGAAACGTGATGGTACGCATTTCTCCTCCTCAGACGAGACATCACAACAACGTTTCACCAGGCAACGCCGGTCAACTGCTGTTTGTGTATGAGAAATCGGTTGGAAACTTTCCTCATGTCAGCACGTTGTAGGTGTCGCCATCGGCACCAACCTGCTGTGAATGCTCTGAAAAGCTAATCATTTGCATATCACAGCATCTTCTTCCTGTCGGTTAAATTTCGCGTCTGTAGCACGTCATCGTCGTGGTGTAGCAAATTTAATGGCCGGTAGTGTATGTATGACATAACAACAATTCTCTTTTGAGAATTGGATTCAGATAAGCCGAAATTGATGGCCAAGACGTCAAAGTGTTTTCAGGCTCCACAAACCATTGCAGCACTACTCTGACCTTGTGACACGGACAGTTATCCTGCTGGAAGATGCCATCGCTGTTGAGGAAAACATCAAGCATAAGAGGTTACAGGTGGTCCCTAATAATGTTTACATAGTCCACAGCTGTCATAGTGTCTTTGATTACTACCACAGGTCCCATGGAAACCCATGTGAATGTCCTCCATAACATACTATTGTTCCATCCAGACTGCGTCCGTTGCGCGCGCATGTTTCAAGCTCGCTTTCTCATGTATGATGGCGTATCTGCACATGACCATCGACCAGTTTTAACTATAAACTGGATTCTTCCAACCAGGTGACACGATGCCATTGATCCGCGGCCCAATCTCGATCATCCGGTACCCACTGTAATCATAATTGACGATGTTGGGTCAAAATGCGAACACGTAGGGGTTCTCTGCTACGGAACACCATGTCCAACACTTTGCGCAGAACGCTGGCTCCAAAACACTGGTATTTGCGCCAGCGCTGTGTTCTGTCGTCAGATCGTATTCTGCGATGAGACATCGATGTCCAACTTCTTGTCGCCTACTTGTCGTTTCAGCATTCATCAACCACTTTCCACAGATGCTCACGATAGTAGCACGCGAACAGCCGACCAGCTACGACGTTTCCCAGATGTTCGTTCCCAGGCACTGGGCCGCAACAGCCTGGTTTTTGTCAAAGTCGCTTGGCAGATTTTCGCATTTGAACCACTTATCCCATTCGTCTCTGCTCCGCTCATATACCTCTCTTAGCGCATATGTGCTCTCAGAGCCACCAGGCAGAATACAGCCTCTCAGTGACAGTGTTCGTAATGTTTTGGCTCATCAGTGTTGATGAATACTTTCCGTCTTACTCACTCCTCTCTGTTCGAAGGCGGTGGGCGGCTCTAGATAAGGCCTTACCTATCCGCTCCCCTGCTGGCTCATAGAACTGGCAAAACACGTCTACATCTACGTCAATATCCGTACTCTGTACACCACTGTGAAGTGCATGTCAGAGAGGACTTCATACAGCACCAGTGATAAGGGATTCTTCCCGTTCCATTCATGTATAGAACGCGGGAAAAAGCATTCTTTAAACTCCTTCGCGCTTGCTGTATTTAGTCTAATCTCGTTATAACGATCCCTAAGAGGTTTCTAATTTTGCTCACTTTCAACCAACCAACCTTCATGAGATGGTTTGCGCCTATCTTCACGCGTCCACCAGTTTAGCTTTCTCAACGCTTCCATGACTCTCTCACATATATATTCAAATAAAATGAGGAGCAAAAGAAACTGGTACACCTGCCTAATATCGTTCCGCAACACGGCTTGGCATGGACTCAACTAATGTGTGCGGCAGTGCTGGAGGGAACTGACACAATGAATCCTGCAGGATTGTCCATAAATCCGTGGGAATACGTGGGGGGTAGGGGGGGATTGGAGATCTCTTCTGAATAGCAGGTTGCAAGGAATCCCAGATATGTTCAATAATGACTGGTGGCCAGTGGAAGTGTTTCAGCTCAGAAGAGTGTTCCTGGAAGCACTCTGTAGCAATTCTAGACATGAAGGGTGTGGCATTGTCCTGCTGGAATTGACAAAGTCGTCGAAATGCACAATGGACATGAATGGATGCATGTGATCAACAGTCAGTGTTGATGGACCCAGGCGAGGTGCAAAGCTTTGTGTCGTCCAGAAGAGTATACGAGTGGACCTTTGGCTCCGAAAGTCCATATTGATGCTGGCCTGTTCAATGGTTCGCATGCTGACACTTGTTGATCGCCCAGCATTGAAATCTACAGCAATTTGCAGAAGAGTTTCACTTCTGTCACATTGAACAATTATATCCATTCGCCGTTGGTCCATTCTTGCAGGATCTGTTTCCCACCGCAGCGACGTCGGAGATTTGATGTTTTGCTGGATTCCTGTTATTCACGGTACACTCGTGAAATGGTCATACAGGAAAGTCCCCACCTCATCACTACATCGGGGATGCCGCGTCCCAACGCTAGTAGTAGAACAACCTTCATACTTCCCCACTCTCCATTGTTGCCTAATTTATTCAAGATGGCGGCGATAGATATGGCAATGTCGCAATGATGTCATGGTGGGAAGTTCAAATTTTGGTGGGAAAATAGGTCAATTGGGCTACCTCTACTAACCTAACCCTCTCTTCTGCCCACCCCCATCCAGTTCTCCCACCAGAAAACAGCAGGAAGTTCAAATTCCGGCAGGAAAATGCAAGAGGCCACAGCTACCTCCACTAACCTAAGAAAATTGCGGGAAAATAGGGCACATGGGCTACCTCCACTAACTTAAGTCATCGGACCTCCATCTCTTCCTAGGAATTTGTGGGAAAAGGACTTAACCTGTGCTGGGTAGGATGGACATGTCTTTATTTTGCAGGCAGTCATTATCTGAAGAATTAGAGGCGGTACCAATGTCCTGTGTGTTCACCACTAGGTCCAGAGTCCAACTGACATAGTACACTGTACTGCCACCAGAGGGTGCCATCGCCCCTCCTGTGGCGCAATCCAAGATGGTGGTCTGGGGGGGGGGGCGGTGGGAAAAGGACTCAGCCTGCTCTGAGCTGCTGGAGAGAGGAAGGAGTGTACTTTATTTATTTTGGAACAATTTATTTAGGGACGGAATTCACTCATTTTGGCATGCTTGGACTCAGAATACACAGTCTGCAGACCTGCAAACTACTCGTAAATAATGCAGTACACTGATGTGCAGAGACGCAAACAACACATAAATTACCGAAATAATACATTACACAGCAAAATACTCGTCAATCACCGAAATAATGTAGTACACTGATGTACAGACACGCAAAAAATTCGTAAACTGTGGAAATAATGCAATGCACAGCCTACAGCAACTAGTAAATTGTCAAAATAATACATGTGAAATGCTCTGCAGACTCGCTCACAACGCTTAAACAGCCGAAAATAATGCAGTGCACTAACGCTCAGTGCACATTGTAAGTAGGCTGTTGGTAACGCCACATAGCGCTCAGTATGAAAACCACTGACTGTGCTATGTGCAGTCTGTGGCTGGTTGTCATTGTTGGAATATTTGCTATTGTAGTGTTGAGCAGTTGGATGTGAACAGTGCACAGCGTTGCCGATCAAGTGTTAATGCCCTGGAGCCCAAGAGCTAAAGATAATTGCTCACTCTGCTTATAACCTTGTGATCGTCAGAATTCTTTCTTTCACCACGCCAGCAGCAGTAAGCAATGTACTTAACTATTATTTATTTTATCTCTTCTTCTTCTACAGCGGTCGCGTCTCAGCAGCCTCAACACGGTGTGGCGCGCATATCGGTGGCGACTAAATCGTCTTCCTCACCAAAGCGACCCCCGGTGAGGCACGCCTCGCCTGTAAGGGCGCCGCTTCTCCCTGGACGGCAAGTCGCCGCCGCCACCACCGTCCCGGCACCCTCGGTGCTCTGGTGTCTGTGGGCCGAGGACGAACCACCACCCCTCAAGTTACTGGGTCGGGTCTACAACAGCATCGGGAGCCATCACCACAGCCTGATCTGGTAACACTGCAACATCCTCCTCTGTGATCATCATCATCATCATCATCATCGAATGAGCCTTGTCGGAATCGGCGTAAGCACAAGGTATGTGTGCCTCACCACATACCAACATGCCCCTCCCCAACACTATCATCAATGGGGTGGACTGAAAATAGTATTAATACTAATATAGATGATCCTGTGGCTAGTGTCAGTTCTCTCTCCCGTCCTTTTAGTGAAGAACATCAGGTCAGTGATACCATACCGCAGTTAGAATACTCGGTGATTCCAGACGATTTTGAGGACCGAATGTCGATCACAAGGATCGAGAACCCGGTAGGAGGGTACCGTGACTCAGTTGGTTTTCTAAGGCCGTGCCTTCCTGTCATGGAAACGGAGCTCCTCAAGGTAGTCAATGATCTGCGGTATCCCGCCATTAAATGCAGTGCGGTGCTTTGCATCAAATTAATGCACACCCCAAAGTTGAGTCTGGTGTTGAAGAGACAACTCTACATTATCTTTGGGGGGAAAATGGCGTCAATCGCCGAGTGGTTTCGTAAATCTACCTTGAGTGCTATACTGGACCGGTTTTCCGAGATGGTAATCAGAGGGTCAGCTGAAGCACTCAGCCGAATACTAGACCTGGACATCCATACACATGTCTATGATCCGGTAAATGGAAGGTCTAGCTATATCAAGCTTCCTAAAGGTATAGCTAATAAGCAGGCATGTATTAATGTCGAAAATAGAAAGGATCAGGCTCGTTTTGCATGGTCAATCCTGACTTGCGAAAGAAATTACAATTATGCGGAATACTGCTGCAGTCACTTTTTACTAATATTTTATTAGGACAATGCATTTCGGCAGCATGCTGCCATCATCAGGCGCATTATACAGTTACTTATACATCAGCTGATAGGTTATGTACATTATCTGTGTGTGCCAGTGGGGTTAAGAAGCGAAACATTAACCTGTGTGGAAGGATAAATCAGTGTAAGTGTGTATATTATGTAAATAGCATGATTAGGTAATACATTAATACGTTTACTTACATTTTTGTTGGAGATTTCATTTTCTGGCACACGGAGCACAGTAACAGGTCAATCACAGTTTAGCATTTTCACAAACGTCTGGTTACAACTTTCCAAAGAGTTTTAAAATCTAAGATAAACTACTAACACTTTCAAAGACTGTTTACAACTTTCAAGAGAGTTATAAAATCTAAGCTGATCTATTTACAATTTCAAAGACCGTAATATATATAATATATACCTGTAGTGAAGATGAAAACTTTTATCTAGGTGTATTGGCAATATGGAGACTGTTACATGGATACTTAATGCAAACTATTCTGTCAATGGAATAAAAATTTAATGTTGAAGAAGTTTTTGAAGAAGTTAACATTATTACTTTCAAGCTTGTCATTTAATAATACACTCCATGTGTTGTGCCATGAATGAAGATATCCGTTTCTACATATGAGTCCATTTGGTGTACCTTTACATAAAAAGGATAAGGGACACCAAATTTAAATTTAAATTTAAAGAAATTACAATTACAGAGATCATCCTGAGCGTCCGAGTATATACCACGTAGGTGATAACGTTTGTGGGTGTTATAACTTCGATTATCGATTTCACCACCAAGAGCCAGGACATACCTAAATTTGAGGCTCAGAAAACCGGCATATCGGTTAATGTTTATGGCCTGGACAAGAAAAGTAAGTCAGATGAGCAAGACAAGCATACTGTTATCGGTCCCCTCCATTTATAAAAATTTGTCAGTGAGCGTGAGCTGCATGTAAACATGTTGCTCTTCTCTGAAGGTGATAATTATCACTATGTTTGGATTAATGACGTGTCCCAACTCCTTTCCACACAACTATCATCTGATCATCGTGTAAAACACATTTGCTTACGTTGCTTCAATTATTTCTTATCAGAAAAGTTATTAGTGGCGCATCTAGTAACTGTGTTTCCAAGGACCTGGTACGTGTTATTATGCCTAGTGAGGAAAATAAATTCGTTAAGTTCAATAATGCCCGCCCCCAGGAGCGATGCCCGTTTGTAGTGTACGCCGACTTTGAATTCCTCCTCGCTCCTGTGACCCACTGTGAAGATGACCCTACTGCCTCACGCACCACCTTTACAGAAAAACATGTGCCGTATGTGGCAGCGTACCAAATTGTATCTTCATATGATTCCAGTCTTAACCGCTACAAATCTTATGTCGAGGATAATCCTGCAGTTTGGCTGCTCACTGAGCTCGAAAAACGTTCACGGGAGGTTGATAAGCTTTACAGCGAGAACGTTCCATGACCAAATCGTAGGAGAATGAATATTTGTATAATACCGCAGTTGACTGCTATATCCATGGGCTGCCGTTAAACAGAAAAGTGGAAACTCCACTTAGGGACCACTGTCATCTTACGGGGAAGTTCCGTGGCGCCACTCACAACACGTGCAATTTGAAGTACCAGCTACCAAGGCACATACCCGTTTTCTTTCATAATTTAAGTGGGTATGACGCTCACTTCCCAGTTGAGCACTTGCCTGATTTCGGCTGGTAGAAAAATCAGGTCAGTGTTCTACCTGAGAGCGTCGAGAAATACATTTCATTCTCCAAATGAATGACACCATAAATGATGCTCCACTTCCTTGATATGCTAAGTTTTATGCAGGCGCCAATCCAGACACTCGTTCAAACTCTACCTTGGGGAGGGGGGGGGGGGATATGCATATCACTCGCGCTGCATTTCCCGACGAGGAATAGTTTCAACTTGCGACTAGGAAGGGGGTTTTCCCATATGGATATTTGGTTAGTATGCCGAAACTCAATGAAATCAGGCTACTCGACATAATTTCATTCTCCAGCAACCTTAGAGGCGATGCCATAACGGATGCAGAGTATGAGCATGTCGTGAATGTCTGGCGGGAATTCAATATTTCAACTTTAGGAGAGTATGCACGGCTTTACAAGGACACACAAGTGAGATTACTTGCGGACATTTTCGAAAAATTTGGGAGTCTATGCATGACCACATATTCTCTGGATCCCTCGTTTTATGATACAGCACCTGGGTTGTCTTGGGACGCAATGCTCAAGAAAACAAAGTACAGCATTGAATTATTGACCTTAGCTGACATGCTTCTTTTCTTTGAGTGAGGGATCTGTGGGGGACTTTGGCAATGTGTCCATAGGCACACGAAGGCAAATAACCCGCGGATGGGTGACAGGTTCAATGCATCCCTTGATTAGAGTTACATAATGTACCTGGACGTATATAACTCATACAGGCATGCCATGCAGCAATCACTGCCGATTGGTGAATTTCGATGGGAGCCCAAAGACGAATGCAAGGGAGTAGGTGGAAAAAACATGGTGGGGGGGGGGGGGGGGTATGGCAGCTGATTCCGACGTAGGGTATGTGGAGGAGGCAGAACTCACAACATACCCTATTAATTTGCATGATGCACATGCTGATTGGCCACTGTGTCCAGAGCAACTAGTTCCACGACGAGGTTCCACACCAAAACTGATGACAACGCTGGAGCATATGTGGAGATACATTATTCATTATCGTAGTCTCCAGCAGTGTCTCAGCTCGGGTATGGAGCTGGTTAAAATAACCTGGGCTATCTCCTTCAAGCAGTCCTTCTGGTTGAAGAAGTATATTGATTTGAATACGAGACAGAGAGCTTCCACGACATGCGACTTAGGTTGTCGGAGGTAGGCCAGATGACCTATTTTCCCACCATTTTCGTAAGTTAGTGGAGGTAGCCGTGGTGTGTTGCATTGTCCTGCTGGAATTTGAACTTCCTGCCACTTTGTGGGAGAGGGGAGGTGGGGAAGGGGAAGGAGGTGGGAGTGAGGGGGTTAGGTTAGTTGAGGTAACCCAACTGACCTATTTTTCCAGCCAAAAATTGAACTCCCCTCCATGACGTCAATTCAACGTTGCCATATCTATCACTGCCATCTTGGATCCGCCATCTTGAATAAATTTGGCAACAATGGAGAGTGAGGTGGTACGAAGAGTGTTCTACTACTATCGCTCGTGCGCCGACTATAACACTACGTTCTAACTCACTCACATCTTGATAACCTGCCATTGTAGCAGCAGTAACTGCTCTAACAACTGTGTCAGACACTTGTGTTATATAGACGTTGCCGACTGCTGCACCGCATTCTGCTTGTTTACATATCTTTGTATTTGAATAAACGTACCTATACCAGTCTGTTTGGCGCTACAGTGTATAAATAAAGTTTTGCAGCGGCGCAACAGCATGTCTCAACTTTCAGTCTTCTGCTTTGTTCGAGTCAAACATAGTTGCGAACACAATTCTCTGCGTGATTGGACACTTCCAAATTATGCACAAGACTGGTAAACTGATCTCCACTGGCTAGCAACAGATGTAGGACTTTTAGAGATAGTAATCCTGTTGAATGGGATTGTGATATTTCTTGCGAACAAATAAACCAGATTTAGAAATATTTCTACAGATGGTTGAGGGACGCATTTCGAAACATGACAGTTTCACATCGCCAGTTTCTGCTGCCCTTAGATTACCACTCACAATTTGCACTTTTAATTCAACACAAATATCTTTGAGAAACGGACAGTGAGTTACACTACTTCAAAGTATCGTAATCAATATGACCAATAACGAGAGGATAACCACCGCATAATCAGGCTGTGAAGTGAGACTTCTAATTTGAAACAATCAACTGCATTGTCCTCCAAAATTAAAAGAGCATACCGCAGTTTCCCCGTCCCATGTCAGATTCACAATATAATCATATAAACTGTCAACCGGACGTCCGTACGCTTTGTAAGTAGGCTGTTTAGGTTTTTTTATTGGTAACGCCACCTCTGTATGAAAATCACTGGCTGTGCTGTGTGCAGTCTGTGGCTAGTTTGCATTGTTGTCTGCCATTGTAGTTTTGGGCAGCGGCAGCTGGATGTGAACAGCGCGTAGCGTTGCGCAGTTGGAGGTGAGCCGCCAGCAGTGGTGGATGTGGGGAGAGAGATGGCGGAGTTTTGAAATTTGTCATGAACTGCTATATTTATATATGATGATATCGAGGTAAATACATTGTTTGTTCTCTATTAATATCTTTCATTTGCTAACTATCCCTATCAGTAGTTAGTGCCTTCCATAGTTTGAATCTTTTATTTAGCTGGCAGTAGTGGCGCTCGCTGTATTGCAGTAGCTTGAGCAGCGAAGATTTTTGTGAGGTAAGTGATTTGTGAAAGGTATAGTTTAATGTTAGTCAGGGCCATTCTTTTGTAGGGAATTTTGAAAGTCAGATTGCGTTGCGCTAACAAAATATTGTGTGTCAGTTTAAGGACAGTCATTTGTAATTGTTCAAGAGGGGAAGTTTCAGCTTTTGTTCTGCAAGGAAGATGGCATTCAAGTCAACGGACAACCACGCGAGAGATGACGTCAGGGCACCTATGAAAGGAGGTAGGGTTTTCCGCGTAGCCCCACTTCCATAATCGCTGTATACACAGTCACAGACGTTACAGTATGGCACAGAGAAGATACCTACCAGACTCTCTGCGGTGGAGGACCATAGAAAGAAAGGAAGGAGGGCAGTCGCAAACCGATGTGGCCCGAAGGCTTAATGTTTCTCGGATTTCGAGACAGTTTATAGAGACCGAAACTGTATCCCGAAGACCAGGACAGGTCTGACCATGTGTGACTTCAAAAGAGAAAGCCTTCATTTTGCTGTAAGGACACGACACTTCCGCCTTAGTACTGCATGGTATCTGTCATGCGAGCTCGCAGCATCCACTGCACGTGCTGTACACCGAGGAAACAGTGGGCAGAAGGCATCGACAGAGTGTCTTTTATTGTCGGAGACATGCTGTATATCTACCTTTAACGCGTCGTCGCAGAAGGGAACGTCTAGAGTGGAGTCATCATCATGCCACCAGGAAGGTCGATCATTGGGCCAGTACTGTTTTCACAGATGAGTCCCGATTTAGTCTGGAGAGTGATTCTCGATGGATTCGCAACTAGAGGGAACGTGGAACACGATTCCGCCACTAAAACGTTGTGGGAAGAGACCGAGATCGAGGAGGATACCTAAAGGTGTGCGCAGGGATTATCTTCACCACTCGAGCCCGTCTTCATGACATTGTACAGGTGAATTGGCAAGATTTAATTGCTGTCAGGCATCGTGACGAGATATTGGGACCTCATTTGCGGTTGTTGCGATTTCTGTGGGCCCAGATCTCGTATTGGTGGACATAATGCTCGACCTCACAGAACACAGGCGGTTGATGTTTTCTTGGAACGTGGCCTGCCCCCTCTCCCGATTTGAATCCCGTATAGCATGTCTGGGATGCACTAGGGAGACGGCTTGCATCACGTCAGCGTCCACCCACAACTTCCCAAGACAGCGAGCAGCTCTTTAGGAACAATGGGCGTTACTGCCTCAACGAGAGAGTGATGACATCATTCACAGCATGCCCCGTCGTTGTCGAGCCTGTACTGCTGCCAGAGGTGGGCATAGTCCATACTGAGCAGCTTAACCAGTTGCCGCAATGTGTATGCAAATCCATTAATTTGGGACAAACTAAGAACTTTTTTGTCTACCATTATTTGTCTTGCAGTTGTTTGCGTTCTGTATTATTTACATCGTTTCTACTTTACTCTCACCTGTTTATACTGTTCTATGGCAAAATAAACGCATCTTCGCAAAGTTTCCTTTTGGCGCTTTATTTTTGGACACCACTGTATGTTAACCAATAGTCTCCCTGCAATCATTTGAGAACAACTGCATAGTGAACAAACATGCGAAACCGAAATATGTCTTTTTTTTTGTTTGCTTCAGGAAAACGTTTTCCGAAAAACGTTCTATTTTCCTGGAATCATATGTAGATACGGACACGATTCTTTGCGTGGCACTGCAAAGCAGTCTGCCATAAGGAGCCCACCACAAAGAATTGCTTCTATGAGTCTCAATAATGAATGCATCACAATGAGTACTAAGCTTCACTTCAGCCAGCATTCGATACATTTTAAATTACTCGCACCCATATACTATCGTGATTCCCATAGAGTATTTACATCGGTTGTAAAAGTATTACGTCACTATATCAATCAATATTCTACCACACTGTTCAAATGTGAACTAGAGCCGTTGGCGCGGAAATACATTCACAAGTCGGACTGTCTGTGCACTAATCAGAGATAGTACATTCATGAATTAAACAGCGAATATTATGACCTGTAAAAAATTCTATATAACTGTGAAACCCGGCCTTGAGAATTAATAATTTCTCTGAATAGTCTGTGTCTATCTTCAATTGCCGGCCAGTTCAGTTTCATCAGCGTCACTGTGATAGTTTCAATCAATATCTAGGATTATTCCATTGACAGTCCGACTTGTGTATGTATTTTCGCCCCAGTGGTCGTAGTTCAAATGCAAACTGTGTGTTAGAACATTGATTTGTAGCTATTTATGTGAAAGATGTTAACATCGGTAACATTTCACAAAATTTGCATTATTTCACGATGTACAGAGCTTTGCAAATAGTTTGTTGCTACTGCAATTCTACAGTGAAAAAGTTTATTTTTGGCGGTATCATGTATAGATGTCTGAGAGTTTTGAAGCCTGACATGTGCTGAAGAAAAATGTAAGCGATATTTTCACCATTTTGGTCTACATGACATGTTTCTGCAGTCTGAATTTACTCTGGGCTTCATTTTTGTTTCCCTTTAGCTTTTGCACTACCACTTGAAAATGGCCCAAAGACCGAAACTGCAATTGTAAAATAAATAATTTTTACAGTCAACGGCGAATATTATATCTTTAAAAAAATTCCGCCAGTGAGAAGTTAATAATTTCTTGGCGAAGTATGCATCCATCCTCAAGTTTCTGCTAGTTCAATTTCATCCCATTTCTATAACAGTTTCAAGCGCCTGCTAGTTAACGCATTTCAGTATCCCTGTGACGATCTCCTATGAGTCAAACAAACCTGTGCCCAATCGTACTGCCCTTCTCTGTATTCGATCAATATCCCCTGTTAGTCCTATTTCGTACTTCAGCTGTATTCTAGGATGGGTAGCACGAGTGTTTTCTAAGAAGTCTCCTTCTAGACTGATCGCAATTCCGTAGTCCACGTCGTCGTCGTCGTCGTCGTCGTCTGCAACTCGATTTCGAGTACGCACATCTTCTTCCTGCATAGAATGAGCCTTTCAACTCAACTTATAAATGTGTTTCCGGTAGCTGAACAGACTAACCTTGATTGAAATATGCGTCCACGCAAACTGCACTCAGTAGGTGGAGTAAAGAGGGGCTGTAATTGACGGAGCTTTCTTGCTTCTCGCATGGTCTCTTCATTTCTACAGCGTTCTCCTTTAGACAAGTTGACATCGGTGGATGCAGTGTTCCTCTACAGTAACCGGTCTGCAGCAAATTCTTCCCATGTTTGTATATTTACGAGTATTCCAGTCGTCTTCAGACCGTGTTTTAGCGTCTCCTTAAAGCGCTGGAGGCGACATCCATGAAGTCACCTGGCAGTGTGGAGTTCACCATAAAGGATTTGGCGGGGAAATCTTGTACCATTGACGCGATGAACATGGCCTGACCATCTCAGTTAACGAGCGATGATGGTCGCCTCAGTGCTGCTTAGATGCGCTTTCTCGAGAACCGCAGAGTTGGTCACATGATCCTCCCATTTAATGTGCAAGATGTATCTCCTTTTTTGTTATTGGAAGCGTTCAAGTTTTTTTAAATCACGGCGATAGAGTGTCCAAGTTTCACAGCCATACAGGAGCGCGGATATGACAACAGTTCTGACGCCATGAGTTTGGTATGCAGCTTTCGGTCTTTGTGCATGGGCTGCCTCAATTCTTTTATCAACATCCTGTTTGGCGGGCAAACCGTTAGTAATCTACCAGTAAATCGTTGTCTGTCGCCTGCCGTACAATGTGAAAGGTATGCGATGTGTCGTGTCTCTTCTTTGGAAACAAAATTGTTCCATTTTCTCACGTTGCTTGTTGTTGGCGAGAATATTGCCCAAGCTAGCTTTCAGTAATACTCGATTCTGCCTCCGTTTTGTTTTTCTGGCAGTGATATTTTCACGCTAACAGTGATACTCAGCTGTATGGATAGGTCTACTGATGAACAACTGACCGATGTGCAGCTCGTGTATGTGTTCGTTGAATATAGTGGAAAAATGTCACAACGATTTTATGCTGAACTGTTATCGAAATGGCGGTAATCACATCACAATACTTTTACATCTAAATGGTTCAAATGGCTCTGAGCACTATGGGACTCAACTGCTGAGGTCATTAGTCCCCTAGAACTTAGAACTAGTTAAACCTAACTAACCTAAGGACATCACAAACATCCATGTCCGAGGCAGGATTCGAACCTGCGACCGTACCGGTTCCAGACTGCAGCGCCTTTAACCGCACGGCCACTTCGGCCGGCACTTTTACATCTGTCTGAGCCTTGTTCCATTGCCCTGTTTTTTGTGTTATACGTTTTCATGATTGCATGTTACAGGATTCTTTGAGGATTGAAGATATTTTCATGAAGAAAGATCGTCGGGGTAACAAATCGAATAAATCAGAATTATATTATTACTCTGTAGCGACTCAGTAAAGACCACGGTCTCTGATACCAAGACATGTCTGAACAACCTCCGAAATTTTGTCAGTGTACTTCGGCTTCACCCTGCATACTTTAATCGACCCAGTGATAACTAATGTGGCAGAATTTACGAACGGCGTTCCACATTGATTAATACATTATTTCTTAACATCTTTGATGGTGCGCCGTTTGACTCATCATTATAGTTACAAGTACACTACTGGCCATTAAAGCTGCTACACCAAGAAGAAATGCAGATGATAAACCGATATTCATTGGACAAATATATTATACTAGAACTGACATGTCATTACATTTTCACGCACTTTGGGTGCATAGATCCTGAGAAATCAGTACCCGGAACAACCACATCTGGCCGTAGTAACGGCCTTGATACGCCTGGGCATTGAGTCAAACACAGCTTGGATGGCGTGTACAGGTACAGCTGCCCATGCAGCTTCAACACGATACCGCAGTTCATCAAGAGTAGTGACTGGCATATTGTTACGAGCCAGTTGCTCGGCCACCATTGACCAGACGTTTTCAATTGGTGCGAGATCTGGAGAATGTGCTGGCCAGGGCAGCAGTCGTACATTTTCTGTATCCAGAAAGACCCATACAGGACCTGCAACATGCGGTCGTGCATTATCCTGCTGAAATGTAGGGTTTCGCAGGGATCGAATGAAGGGTAGAGCCACGGGTCGTAACACATCTGAAATGTAACTTCCACTATTCAAAGTGCCGTCAATGAGAACAACAGGTGACCGAGACGTGTAACCAATGGCACCCCACACCATCATGTCGGGTGATACGCCAGTATGGCGATGACGAATACACGCTTCCAACGTGCGTTCACCGCGATGTCGCCAAACACGGATGCGACCATCATCATGCTGTAAACAGAACCTGAATTCATCCGAAAAAATGTCGTTTTGCCATTCGTGCACCCAGGTTCGTCGTTGAGTACACCATCGCAGGCGCTCCTGTCTGTGATGCAGCGTCAAGGGTAACCGCAGCCATGGTCTCCGGGCTGATAGTCCATGCTGCTGCAAACGTCGTCGAACTGTTCGTTCAGATGGTTGTTGTCTTGCAAACGTCCCCATCTGTTGACTCAGGGATCGAGACGTGGTTGCACGATCCGTTACAACCATGCGGATAAGATGCCTGTCATCTCCACTGCTAGTGATACGAGGCCGTTGGGATCCAGCACGACGTCCCGTATTGCCCTCCTGAACTCACGGATTCCATATTCTGCTGATAGTCATTGGATCTCGACCAATGCGAGAAACAATGTCGCTATACGATAAACCGCAATCGCGATAGGCTACAATCCGACCTTTATCAAAGTCGGAAACGTGATGGTACGCATTTCTCCTCCTTACACGTGGCATTACAACAACGTTTCAGCAGACAACGCGGGTCAACTGCTGATTGTGTATGAGCAATCGGTTGGAAACTTCCCTCATGTCAGCACGTTGTAGGTGTCGCCACCGGCGCCAACCTTGTGTGAATGCTCTGAAAAGCTAATCATTTACTTATCACAGCATCTTCGTCCTGTCGGTTAAATTTAGCGTCTGTAGCACGTCATCTTCGTGGTGTAGCAATTTTAATGGCCAGTAGTGTATTTAGTATTACATAGTTATAATTAAATTGCAGCTGCTCATAGGTATCCAGAGTGCCCTTTAACTATCGTGTGGCAGCGAAACTTGGTAGATAAGGTAATGCAGAACCGATTTACGATGGAAGAAAATTAGTTCCAATTTTCGTCACCAACTGCAAATTTGGCGCTGTGCAGGATCTCGTTGACGACTCTGGTGCTCATACTGAACAAGTTTTATAAGCAGCGGTTAATAATGTAATCAGCATTATGCCTTCCTCGCTTGTCTGACATTATCTGCCCACGTCCCGTCCATAATCCATTATATGAAAACATCTGTATATGTCTTCCTCGCATTCACAGAGCCAGATTTGCACCTGATGGTCAAAACTGGTACTATTTTTTTTCCAGCTTAAATCGCTTCCACATTAATGCGTTAGAATATCTACCATGTTTCCCTGCCATACGATAATCAAAGCCCTCACTGAGCCTCTGAATAGTTTTGACTACAGCTACCCAGTACTGTGGTGTAACTGTAGGTAGTTGGACAATCACTAAAAGTATAATCTCTGTACAGTACAGACCAATTCCTCAATTATTGTCATTAAGTGAGCAGACGACATGGAACGTGATCGCCAAATTCAGCGCTGTACAATGTGGTTTCTATGGAAAGAGGGTGTAAAGACTGTGGATATTCACAGGCGATTGATGACAACTGGTGGCGGTGTGTGGAGAGTATGCGCCGTCACTAAAAGTGTTCTTGCAACTAGACAACGTTCGACAGAAAACCACGGCTCCTATCGCTGAAACGGGGTTTCAGGTACTGACATACCCACCATATTCTCCTGACTTGGCTCTTCTGATTACCACCTGTTCGGGGATCTGAAGAAACTTCTGCAGACCGAGCAAGGTGGCGCAGTGGTTAGACACTGGACTCGCATTCGGGAGGACGACGGTTCAATCCCGCGTCCGGCCATCCTGATTTAGGTTTTCCGTGATTTCCCTAAATCGCTCCAGGCAAATGCCGGGATGGTTTCTTTCAAAGGGCACGGCCGACTTCCTTCCCCATCCTTCCCTAATCCGATGAGACCGATGACCTCGCTGTCTGGTCTCCTTCGCCAAACCATCCAACCAAATCTCTGCACTGACATCATTTCCCAGATTTTCAGAAACTGCAATCAGTTGTCCTGAAGTCGGTGCGACAGACTCGAGAAAAGTTCTCGTAGTTCGCAGAGATTGGTTCGCAGAGGATCTACAGAGGGTAAAAGCAAGCTGGGTTAGGAGTGTAAATCTATATGGAACGCCCCTCGTATCATTCAAACAGTTTGTTGTGACTGTGGATCATATTGCTGTAAGAGGTCCATGATTAAGGAATTTGTTGCTAGCGCACTCGAGCAGATGTAATTTCGATGGATTGCTCACGTGCTGCCTGCGATATGTAAGCTATAAGAGAATCTCAGACCAGAGAGCAGTGTTGTATGCAGTAACAGCAGTGTCTGTAGCAGTAGGAGTAAGTAGTTGCTAGCAACCAGTTGTGTGTTTGGAGTTGGCTGGGCCGGTCGTGGGGAGCGATGGCGGAGCCTGGGCTATATAATATAAGGTAAAAGCAGCCTCGCGCATATGCACTATTGTTATGTCAAGCCCCATGTAAATGTTTTTAAAAAATCTCTTAATAATAATCTTTCTTATAAAAAATTATATTTTGCTAATCATTCATCTCAATTTAAAGAACTTACTAATTTCTCCAATCCATGGTCATCCCGATTATTGTAAAGAAAAATCAATTGTTTCTTTTTATACATGACAAATCTATCGGCCAGCATTGCACAGGGCTGTGCCAGAAAATTTTCTTGTAGGAGCAGATATATACGCGTTATCCGGCGACCTTATTGGGGTAAGAATTTTCAATTTATTCAGTATGATCTTTCAGGGCCATGACGCAGCACTGCTGACGCCCAAAATTTACCAGTTTAAATTCACAGTCAATTATTGAAAGGTTATCTATGAGTCATATTTTTATTAGGAGATTAGTCACATTTTATTGTTCCAAGGACACGGAATTTATCTGTGGGAGGTTACGCTGAATGTGAATTATATACTTATATTTTTTGTCTGTTGGGAGGTTACACTAAATTTGAATGTTATACATATATTTTTTAATGTTGGGAGGTTACACGTGTCGACAACCGGCCCGGTTCGTATTTTCTTTGTGAATTTCTGAGTAGTAGTCAGATATATATCTGCTCTTATTTACTTAATGTTAAATGTAGTTTGCATCTGGCGTAACGCATTTACTAATTTGTCACTCTTTCTTTCACAGATCATCGGCAATTTATTGCTCTTTGTTCTAATTGTATTTGTTCAATTTTTGATTTGTCCCTGTTTGATTTTGTGCTTAACTTTGATTTGTAAAAATGCCGCGAAAAACTGCTAACAGTACATCGCGATGTGCAATGAGTGAAAAAGCCGACTCGAATAATTTGACCGATAATACTAGCGACAGTCAGTGTAATAGTGATAATCCCCTAATTACAGATAATCAGTGCGAGCCGATCACTAGTAATGATTTTGATCCAAATGATGAGCAAACAAATTCAGTTATGTCCACACTTAATTTAACGACAGTTGGTGACGCTGCACGTTCCGTTACAACGAACGCTGCCCAGTTTGATATACCTGATTTGCAAAATTTACACAGTGAACAGATAAATGTTTCTAGTGAAAATGAACAATGTAGTCAAAATACGTCAGATTTATTGGATTCCGGTGTAGTGACCAACAGTGCACATCCAATTGGCAAACCTTTTCAAGAATCAGAGAATGACCAAATGGTTACACAAAACGTGACAAATGCAGGTACACCATCACACAGCACAGAGAATACAGCAGCTAATTTTGGCATGGATCAAGTTCTGGCATTTTTGCTACAACTTAATGAAAATCTCAAACAACAACTTAATGAAAATTTCAAACAGTTGAATGAAAAACACGACAACCTTAATGAAAAACACGACAACAATTATAAACAACTTAATGAATCGAACAAACAACTTAATGAAAATCTCAAATAGTTGAATGTAAAACACGACAACCTTAATGAACAGAACAAATAACTTGGTGAACAGATTACAGCCGTTGCCGTGCCATGTCATGAAACTAAAGAACAATTACGTGAGGAAATTAAAGCTTGTGGTAGGAACAGTAGTGAAGAAATTAGATCTGTTGCACATGAATTAAGTAACGAAATTACTTACAGATGAAATCAGTGCAGTCGCTAAACAATGTTCTGAAAACGCAACACAGTTACGCGACGAGTTTAAATTAATGTCAGCAGAACTTTCACACACACTGGGTGCGAAAGTCGACAAGAAATTTGAACAACAAAACAGCCAAATTGACGAACGTTTTAATCACCACCTACAAAACAGTGAAACACGTTACCGTAAATTCGTACAGGAACAGAACAAAGTAAAGAAACAAATCATGGAAACAATTACTCATGACTGGGTGTTGTGTGATGTCCTTAGGTTGGTTAGGTTTCAGTAGTTCTAAGTTCTAGGGGACTGATGATCATAGATGTTAAGTCCCATAGTGCTCAGAGCAATTTGAACCATTTGAACAATTACTGCACAGAGACAGGAAGATGAGCGTAAAATGTTTACGAAGGCAAAAATATACGTAGACAACAACATTGCTACAGTATCAGACGAAATCAAACAGTTGAACACCGAATTGCATGATGAAATCTCCGATCTTAAAACAAAAACAGACACACACACAGTAGCCTTTCAGACAGTGACCAACAGACTTGAACAATTAGAATTAATACAGGATCCTGATGCCATCAAAGCAGACGTTAAGAAATTGAACAAAACCACACGTAAAATACAAAACAAATTAATGTTTGTGACACTAAAAACTACGATCACGTAAAAGCACTGACTGAAAAATTTGATGAATTGGCCAGTCGTATTGACGTTATCGAAAACAACAATGACAGCAAACCAGACGATACTTCACTAGTTTAGTTTAATCAAACACCCGAAATACAAAATTTACAGCTGACAATCAGTGAGATAGGTTCGTCCAACAATACATTGCGTAGAAAATTGTCGTCTTTACAGCAAGAAGTGACAGAAATGAAAAATTTTTCAGCCTCTAACACGTCACCGCATATGCCATATTCTGAACATTTGTCACACTTACACAGCCAGTATAGCTTTGGTAATTTACAGAGAGTATGTGACTTAGATTCCGAACAGTCACAGACAAACAGATTATCATACAATCCTGAACTTGTTCAGACATTCAGAGACGATAATTTTGATTACAAGCACTTTCTATCCGTTAGGATATTTAAGGAATTTAAAAACGACAGAACACAGATTCACCCTTTGGATTGGACACAACAATTTAGCTTTGCTCTTCCACCAAATTGGCCCGTAACACACAAACTTGAATTTATGTGCAGTTTTTTGGAAGGCGAACCGGCAACTCGCGTGAGACCGATCGCGAGACAATGCTACTCGGTAGTAGAATTTCAGAATGCTTTTGTCAGCATATTGGTCGAAGACGACACAGCGCGGAATCAAGGATCAATTAATTAGCTTACCGAATTATGAAAACTCAAATTTTCCCGCTGCCACGCAATTTTTTGAACACATGGTACAAAAAAACCAATACTTAAGTGAGCCATACAGTGAATCAACACTTATCCAATTATGTATTTCTAAATTGCCACGATCGTTAAGAGTATCACTTTTAACAGGACAGCAGAAAGAAAATGTTTCGGCGTTTAGAGATCTGTTACAGCTTTTGGAAGTTCAGCAATCAGATTATTCTTTCATAAACAAAACTTTTTCACATCATAACCAAGGCCATCCAACATACAGTAATTACGATCAGCCACGCTATTTCAATAGCGAAGGTAATAGACGCTCCAGGAACGACAACCACCAGAACTTTAATAACAGACAAAATTTTAATTATCAGTACCGTCAAAATTATCAGCAACAGGAAACACATTTTGGTAACAATAGGGGTTTTTTCCCCACAACAGCAACAAAACCAGCCAGTTAGCATACCTAACCAACAATGTAATGTGCAAGGTCAACCAAGCTTTAATGTTTCGCCGCCTACACGTAGAGCGTCGGCTCCACCAAATAGTAACGCACCGCAACAAGGAAATCAGTACGTACAGAAAACACATCATTTCAACTCCTATCGCAGCACGCCGTATAGCAATGACTATCATGACAGACGTAAAAATAATGATCACAGATTTCAGCGTACTTTTAATAACAGTAGGTCTTACCAGCAGCAGAATCATCTGCAACAACAAATTATCATGAATGAACCGGACAGTCGGTATCATCCCGAACCTAATACGTCAGGAAGAAATAACAGAACAGTGCAAATAGTTGAAATGCCACAGCATCCTCCCGCAAATAACAGCACGTCAGAAAGAATTTGACTACATACGGTACAAATTGAATCTTCCAGCAACGTAAGAAATACTTTTGATACACAGAATCTTGTTCACTAAAATGTTATTACATTTGACGACATCCGAGACACTCTTTTACATGAAAAACCAGTTATTCAAAAAACCATTTCCCACCCTGTCATTGAAGTAAAGATTGGATCATCCACATTTTCAGCAGTAGTCGATTCTGGATCTCCTATGTCAGTTATAAATGAAGAAACCTTCAACGAATGTAACAAAGAGAATATTTATCGTACGTTACCATTAGGCAAAATTAAAGTAAAAGGAGCAGTATCTACTAAAGGAGTAGATGTAAAATTACAGACACACTTATCGTTTTGTATTGCAGGTCATACTTTCCACCCAAATTTTTAGATTGTTCCCGTATTGACAACAGACGTTATTTTAGGTACGAATTTTCTGGTACAACATGATGCAATTATTGACTTTCAAAATTCCTATTTAATGTTAAAGGATGAGAATGTACAACTGGCATTAGAATTTCAGCACGCTTTATCTGCAGATGAACAGGCAATTAATCGAACAGAGGTCATTTCTACATCGCGGAAGACGGACTGTCATTCCACATTGTTCACAGATACGTACGTACACAACCACAATACACCAGACGAAGCTATGACGTTATGCAAATGATTTCTGATAAAGTAAAACAAAGCAGCGCAAATACAGACGACGAACGTACACAACTACGCAAAATTCTTTTACAGCAAGCTCCAGTTTTTGACAACATCCCTGGTACTATGTCCTGTTTTATGTATGAATTTCAAGTTAAACAGCGTGACACATTTAAAGCCACACATTATCCTATTCCGTATAACTACAGAGAACAAGTTGAGAAAGAATTACAAACTATGCTAGACCAAGGAATTATTGAACCGGCAGTTAGTCCGTACATAAACCCACTCCATTTTGTTAAGAAAATGATGGCTCACTTCACCTCGTACTTGATTCGCGTCATGTCAACGACACTATTATTAATGAAACAGATCGCCCACAGACACTAGAAGAACCTCTACAGAAATTTCATGGTACTGCTGTTTATTCCACATTAGATTTGAAATCGGGATTTTGGCATATTCAGCTCCATCCGAACTGCAGAAAGTACACAGCATTTCTCTGTTTTGGTGATTGTTATCAATTTTGCAAATTACCGTTCGGTTTAACAATTTCTTCAGCAGCGTTTATTCGCTGTTTAAATACTATACTTCCGACAGAACTTAAAGACAGAATCACAACGTATGTAGACGACATCCTTATCGCAGAAGCTAACTGGTCTGAACACAATCTGATTCTTGAATAACTGTTGCAAACTTTCCATGCACAAGGACTCACAGTTAATCTTAGCAAATCACACTTTGGCATAACTTCCATAAAATTTCTTGGACACGTAATTTCAGCAGATGGCATTGCGCCTGACCCGGAAAAACTTCAAGCTTTACGTGAAATTACTGTTCCTACGACGAAGAAACAACTACGCAGCTTTTTGGGATTAATTAACTTTTTCCGTAAATTTATTCATTACTCTGCTTTAGACACCCCTAGATTATGCCAGTTGACGGGTAAAAACGCTATTTGGTCGTGGGATAGCCAAGCACAGTCTGAATTTGTCAATCTAAAACAAGCTTTGTTGAACGACCACTTTTATCACACCCAGATCCTACCAGAAAGTTTTCCATTGCCACCGACTGTTCTAACACAGCTTTAGGCGTACACGTTTTTCAGGAAATTGAAGAAGACGGTAATACAGTAATTAAAAACATCGCCTTTGCAAGTCGCATTCTGTCACCTGCTGAACGCATTTATTCTGTTACAGAACTTGAAACGTTATGTGTTGTATTGGCATTTACCAGAGTTAGGCATTTTCTTTATGGAAGACATACTACCGTTTACACAGACCATAGAGCTATCCAGTTTTTGCTTTCCGTTAAATTTACACATGACAGGTTAAGCAGATGGGAACTTTATTTACAGGAATTTAATTTTACACTTGTTCACATTCCCGGTACACAAAATATTGTAGCAGACGCACTATCCCGCTCTCTTAGCAACAATCAGCAAGACATCGCAACCAAATTCTGCCAAGCAAATTCTAGCGTCATGTGTATTCAACAAGTTGCATTTGAAAATTTCATTTCGTCGTCATTACGAGACATAGCACAAGAGCAGAGCAAAGACAACGTGTGGAAAGAAATTAAACACCTTTGGCAAGATAGGAGTAACGTTACCATTAGAAACCATTATACTGTACGCAAGAACATTCTGTTTCGCCGGTCTCATCCTGACAGCAACAACTGGTTATTATGTATTCCTGACGAGCTTGTTAACAAATTAATTTGGTATACTCATTAAAGTTACGCACATTATGGAGCCAGAAAATGTTTTCTTATACTGAGACAGAACTGTTATTTTGTCAACATGGAGAAACGTATTCGACGAGTTTTAGCGTCATGTAAAATCTGCCAGAAAGCTAAATCATACACGACTTCACATATTCCTCCGTTACATCCCATTGTACCCGTTAAATTGATACACATGGCCGCTGTAGACATTTTTGCTCCAATTCCCAGAGCTAATAGAGGTTTTTGCTACATCTTTGATGCTGTTGAACTCACTTCGAAATTTGTTACCTTCACTCCGTTACGCAAAGTTACTGCTAAATCTATTTCGAATGCATTTGTAAAACATTTTTAATTTCATGTAGGACATGTACTGAAAGTAATTTCCGACAATGGATCACAATTTCTATCTGCGATATGGACACCTATGTTACGAGCCAGAAAGATTTCTTCAATCTATATATCCAGGTAGCATGCTTCTTCGAACCCTTCTGAACGACTAATGAAAGAAATTGGTGAACTATGTAGAATATACTGCCTTAAAAAACATATTGATTGGGATACACACATACTCTCATTCCAGGATGTAATGAACTCCATACCAAATGAATCTACTATGCTATCTCCGACTGTTATATTGAAAAATGTTGAACCACCTAACAAAATTAAAGAATTAGTATCTTTCCCTACATCTCGTCGACTACGCCATCATGAAATAATTGACATTGCGCTCAACAACATCAAACGTGCCGCAGAGCGCCGGAGAAGACATCAAAAACAGGTTTGTACACACCATGACTTTCACATTGGACAGAAGATATTAGTATGCACACATTATTTATCCAAAAATTGTCTATGGTTTTGATCTAATACGTTTTCTGTCATGCTATGCTGTATGCTTAGCTATATCACTAGAAACAAGTTTTTATTTAATGGGTATATGATTTAAATGCAAGATATTATTCCTTATTCATCATTTTCAGAAAGCAATACCATGTAAAGGAAATAAATTATACAACCACAGTGGCTTACTATGAAATGGAAATTTCACGATAGCAATGAAAGAAAGAAAATGCCATACTTTGTCATGAACAGTAAATGGATCAGAATTAACAAGCATGAACAAGAATATACTATATGCACCGTATAATAGCAGTCTTAACAAATTATTTTTCTTTCAGAATTTGAGGCGATTGATGCAGGCTGTCAGACAGAACTATACATGTTAATTTTAGTGATGAAATATGCTAGACATAAGAAACTCTATACTATGTATAGTTGTATGAAGTAAATGGTAATACAAATAATGATGTGTCTATTTTTTGCAGATGATAATAAATGATGATGAATAGTTATGTGAAGGATATGGTAATATGAATAATGAAGTTTTTCTTTGCAGATGATGAAAATGATGAAGTTTATATATTTTCTGTTAGTTAAGAAATGCTATGTAGTTATTTAAGTATTTGTTGCAGTTCCTTTGACAGCATGTCATATGTCGCATTGTTTAATGACTGAATGTTTCGGGAAAGACAGCTAGAGCACACACATATTAAGTACACGTTTCATTACCTGTTAATTCGAAGTTTATTACTTTTCAGCATAATATACATGTTTTCTTTCAGGTCAATAATCTGTTTTGTATTTTTTCCAGGAGAAGCTTTTGATGATATTAATATGCTATAAACACATAGTTATGAAACCTGTTGTAATACTTGGATTTTTTACCCATTTGTGTGTGTCATTCATGAATGTGATAACATATACTCTACTTGTTTCATGATCTTGCTACAGCTGACTCATGACTAATGATGTTATTAATCCTTACTTCTAGCAATAAGTCAAAAGCAAATATTTTCATGCCCCAGCAATTGACTATTGATCCCAATGCAATGCATTGCTAGCACAAAAAATTTATTATTACCAGTCCCAACTGTTACCAGTATACAAATAAATAATGCTACCAGTTTAAGATATATGTTTAATCCTAAATATAATGCAAATTTTTCTGATGTATTGATTCCATTATGTCTATGTATTAGTGGACTACAGACCTTGAGTAATAGTTACAATGTCTTACATTTTAAATATGTCTTATGTCACTTACATGATATCTTATATAAACACTAGCAGCTTGATGCTACATGCAATAACTCTTGTTTTGAATGATGACTTCTGAATAATGTATAAAAAATGCTTTGTAACTGGCCAATGAGTGCCAATAATTACTGTAATGAGATATGATGCCAATGATTACTGTAATGAGATGACTCATGCTTAAATGCTATGACACTAATTACTGTAATGAGAAGACTTATGATACCAATAATTGCTGTAATTAGATGACTTATGAATAATGTTCTGTAATAATTACTGTAATGAGATAACTTATGCAGAAATGCTATACCAATGATTACTGTAATGAGATGACTTATGCATAAATGCTATGCCAATAATTACTGTAATTAGATGACTTATGAATAATGTTTTGTAATAATACTCCATACATAGTGCATAAACGTTTAGTAACTAGCCAATGAGTGTCAATAATTACTGCAATGACATGAGTTCTTAATAATATTTTGTTATACTCTATAAATGAATGGCAATGATTACTGTAATGAGATGACATATGCATAAATGTTATGCCAATAATTACTGTAATTAGATGACTTATGAAAAATGTTTGTAATACCCCATACATAGCACATAAATGTTCAGTAACTAGCTAATGAGTGCCAATAATTATTCAAATTGGTTGATTACACTAGTGTAATTCTGAATGATGACTAGCATAAGACTTAATGTCCTTCACCTTCTGACCTAACTACCAGCAATTACTGCAATATCCGTATGTCCTGTCCATCCTCATGATCATGGAGCACTATATTTGGTTTTTGCACTAATTCTACGTTGATATAAAAGTATGGATTCTACCAGAATGTGGTGTTGACACACCAAGCTGTCCACCACCTTGAACGATGGAGATGTCATTATGGTGCTACTGTTTGGTGTACCTAATGTACTACCAAAATGATAACATAGAATATTAATACAACATTTCAGTGTCTTGGCTACACTGATAAATACTTCAGGGAAGAGAACTTCAGATTGTCTCACTTGGTGTTGTGCTTCTGTGGAAACATATGGACTTTTCGTGCACCTATGTGCAACCCACTGTGCTTTTCGTGCACCTATGTGCAACCCACTGTGCTATCCTTCCCATTCCTTTCCTAGTTCTTGTAAAATGTTAAAGACTTATACAGTGCGTGTGCACATTATTTCATCTCTTAATGTAATCAGTTCTTGTACAAAATACTGAAACATTTTACAGTGTGTGTGCACTTAATTTCTTTTTTTAATGTATTCAGTTCTTGTAAAAAATGCTAAACACTTTTACAGTGCATGTGCACTTTGTTTCACTTCTTAATGTATTCAGTTCTTGTACAAAATGCTAAAAACTTTTACAGTGCATGTGGACTTTATTTCATTTGTTAATGTATTCAGTTCTTGCAAAAAAAATGCTAAAGACTTATACAGTGCGTGTGCACTTCATTTCATTTGTTAATATGATCAGTTCTCCTAAATACGCTAAAGACTTTTGCAGTGCATGTGCGCTTTATTTCATCTCTTAATGAGATCAGTTCATGTAAAAATGTTAGAGACTTATACAGTGTGTGTGCACTTTATTTCATTTCTCAATATATTTAAATTCTTGTAAAATGGTAAAGACTTATTCAGTGCATGTGCACTTTATTTCATTTCTCAACATGTTTCAATTCTTGTAAAATAGTAAAGACTTTTACAGTATGTGTGCACTTTATTTCATTTCTTAATGTATTCAGTTCTTGTAAAATGCTAACGACTTTTACAGTACATGTGCACTTTATTTCATTTGTTAATGTATTCAGTTCTTGTAAAAAAATGCTAAAGACTTTTACAGTGTGTGTGCACTTCATTTCATTTGTTAATATGATCAGTTGTCCTAAATATGCTAAAGACTTTTACAGTCCATGTGCACTTTATTTCATTTCTTAATGTTTAAGTTCTTGTAAAATGATAAAGACTTATACAGTGCATGTGCACCTCATGTCATTTCTTAATATATTTTGTACTCATTGCATATACATTTGGTCATTTCTTAATACGTTCTGAACTCAGTGCGTGTGCACTCTATTTCATTTCTTAATACATTCTGTACTTGTTTGTTGTTGTTGTGGTCTTCAGTCCTGAGACTGGTTTGATGCAGCTCTCCATGCTACTCTATCCTGTGCAAGCTTTTTCATCTCCCAGTACCTACTCCAACCTACATCCTTCTGAATCAGCTTAGTGTATTCATCTCTTGGTCTCCCTCTACGATTTTTACCCTCCACGCTGCCCTCCAATACTAAATGGGTGATCCCTTGATGCCTCAAAACATGTCCTACCAACCGATCCCTTCTTCTGGTCAAGTTGTGCCACAAACTTCTCTTCTCCCCAGTCCTATTCAATACTTCCTCATTAGTTATGTGATCTACCCATCTAATCTTCAGCATTCTTCTGTAGCACCACATTTCGAAAGCTTCTATTCTCTTCTTGTCCAAACTATTTATCGTCCATGTTTCACTTCCATACATGGCTACACTCCATACAAATACTTTCAGAAATGACTTCCTGACAGTTAAATCAATACTGGATGTTAACAAATTTCTCTTCTTCAGAAACGCTTTCCTTGCCATTGCCAGCCTACATTTTATATCCTCTCTACTTCGACCATCATCAGTTATTTTGCTCCCCAAATAGCAAAACTCCTTTACTACTTTAAGTGCCTCATTTCCTAATCTAATCCCCTCAGCATCGGCGAACCTCAAAGTTTTTATTTCTTCTCCATGAATTTTAATACCTACTCCGAATTTTTCTTTTGTTTCCTTTACTGCTTGCTCAATATACAGATTGAACAACATCGGGGAGAGGCTACAACCCTGTCTTACTCCCTTCCCAACCACTGCTTCCCTTTCATGTCCCTCGACTCTTATAACTGCCATCTGGTTTCTGTACAAATTGTAAATAGCCTTTCGCTCCCTGTATTTTACCCCTGCCACCTTTAGAATTTGAAAGAGAGTATTCCAGTCAACGTTGTCAAAAGCTTTCTCTAAGTCTACAAATGCTAGAAACGTAGGTTTGCCTTTCCTTAATCTTTCTTCTAAGATAAGTCGTAAGGTCAGTATTGCCTCACGTGTTCCAGTGTTTCTACGGAATCCAAACTGATCTTCCCCGAGGTTGGCTTCTACTAGTTTTTCCATTCGTCTGTAAAGAATTCGCGTTAGTATTTTGCAGCTGTGACTTATTAAACTGATTGTTCGGTGATTTTCACATCTGTCAACACCTGCTTTCTTTGGGATTGGAATTATTATATTCTTCTTGAAGTCTGTGGGTATTTCGCCTGTCTCATACATCTTGCTCACCAGATGGTAGAGTTTTGTCATGACTGGCTCTCCCAAGGCCGTCAGTAGTTCCAATGGAATATTGTCTACTCCGGGGGCCTTGTTTCGACTCAGGTCTTTCAGTGCTCTGTCAAACTCTTCACGCAGTATCGTATCTCCCATTTCATCTTCATCTACATCCTCTTCCATTTCCATAATATTGTCTTCAAGTACATCGCCCTTGTATAGACCCTCTATATACTCCTTCCACCTTTCTGCTTTCCCTTCTTTGCTTAGAACTGGGTTTCCATCTGAGCTCTTGATATTCATACAAGTCGTTCTCTTATCTCCAAAGGTCTCTTTAATTTTCCTGTAGGCGGTATCTATCTTACCCCTAGTGAGATAGGTCTCTACATCCTTACATTTGTCCTCTAGCCATCCCTGCTTAGCCATTTTGCACTTCCTGTCGATCTCATTTTTGAGACGTTTGTATTCCTTTTTGCCTGTTTCACTTACTGCATTTTTATATTTTCTCCTTTCATCAATTAAATTCAATATTTCTTCTGTTACCCAAGGATTTCTACTAGCCCTCGTCTTTTTACCTACCTGATCCTCTGCTGCCTTCACTACTTCATCCCTCAAAGCTACCCATTCTTCTTCTACTGTATTTATTTCCCCCATTCCTGTCAATTGCTCCCTTATGCTCTCCCTGAATCTCTGTACAACCTCTGGTTCTTTTAGTTTATCCAGGTCCCATCTCCTTAAATTCCCACCTTTTTGCAGTTTCTTCAGTTTTAATCTACAGGTCATAACCAATAGATTGTGGTCAGAGTCCACATCTGCCCCTGGAAATGTCTTACAATGTAAAACCTGGTTCCTAAATCTCTGTCTTACCATTATATAATCTATCTGATACCTTTTAGTATCTCCAGGGTTCTTCCATGTATACAACCTTCTTTCATGATTCTTAAACCAAGTGTTAGTTATGATTATGTTGTGCTCTGTGCAAAATTCTACAAGGCGGCTTCCTCTTTCATTTCTGTCCCCCAATCCATATTCACCTACTATGTTTCCTTCTCTCCCTTTTCCTACACTCGAATTCCAGTCACCCATGACTATTAAATTTTCGTCTCCCTTCACAATCTGAATGATTTCTTTTATTTCATCATACATTTCTTCAATTTCTTCGTCATCTGCAGAGCTAGTTGGCATATAAACTTGTACTACTGTAGTAGGTGTGGGCTTCGTATCTATCTTGGCCACAATAATGCGTTCACTATGCTGTTTGTAGTAGCTTACCCGCATTCCTATTTTCCTATTCATTATTAAACCTACTCCTGCATTCCCCCTATTTGATTTTGTATTTATAACCCTGTAGTCACCTGACCAGAAGTCTTGTTCCTCCTGCCACCGAACTTCAGTAATTCCCACTATATCTAACTTCAACCTATCCATTTCCCTTTTTAAATTTTCTAACCTACCTGCCCGATTAAGGGATCTGACATTCCACACTCCGATCCGTAGAACGCCAGTTTTCTTTCTCCTTGTAAGTAGGCTGTTTATGTTTTCTCTATGTAAGTAGGCTGTTTATGTTTTCTTATTGGCAACGTTACGTAGCGCTCAATATGAAAATCACTGGCTGTGCTGTGTGCAGTCTGTGGCTAGTTTGCATTGTTGTCTGCCATTGTAGTGTTGGGCAGCAGCAGCTGGATGTGAACAGCGCGTAGCGTTGCGCAGTTGGAGGTGAGCCGCCAGCAGTGGTGGATGTGGGGAGAGAGATGGCGGAGTTTTGAAATTTGTCATGAACTGCTATATTTATATATGATGATATCAAGGTAAATACATTGTTTGTTCTCTATTAATATCTTTCATTTGCTAACTATCCCTATCAGTAGTTAGTGCCTTCCATAGTCTGAATCTTTTATTTAGCTGGCAGTAGTGGCGCTCGCTGTATTGCAGTAGCTTGAGCAGCGAAGATTTTTGTGAGGTAAGTGATTTGTGAAACGTATAGTTTAATGTTAGTCAGGGCCATTCTTTTGTAGGGAATTTTGAAAGTCAGATTGCGTTGCGCTAACAAAATATTGTGTGTCAGGTTAAGCACAGTCTTGTATAATTGTTCAAAGGGGACGTTTCATATGTCGACCCTTAGCCGAGGATACCTCACTGGAATCTTCTGATTTTTTGTTGTAGTTTGTGTAATTAGTGTAGATTTTGTTTATTGCTAGCGCGTAATTGTAGAGAAAATCTCCTTTGTAGTTGCAGTCTTTCATTGTTGTACAGTAAAACAGTTGTGGCATGCATGTAGATTTGCACCAAGTATTTCGCAGCTGCGCTGGCAATTAAGTAGACATTATTTCCATTGCTATGTTATTTTATTTTGCTCTTCAAATTGTGCTTTTCTGTGTTATCGTGTGAAATATTGTGACAATTATGGCGTGTGAAAAACGTAATATTAGGCTCCAAAGTAAACTGAGAAATGACAGTGAAGACGAAGGCAGTGTGTTAGCGCCGCAGAGTAATGAATTAACTAATGTTCAAAGTAGTAATTTGGTAATTGCGCATAGGGAAATGGAGCGGGCGGCAAACAATGGTGTAGACAGTGAAACAGGTAGTGAACAGGGAAGCGTTATCGATCGATTGGTCGGCAACAGCTCGCCTCAGGAATCGGGAATGAGAGAACACAATATCGCAAATACTGTAGATTCAGGTTTTGGGTTATCACCGTTTTCTCAAATAAGTCAAGACGCATTTTCTGTTTGTCAAAATGTGAATGTTGCCGGTGCAAATGCACTGCCGAAAAGCGTAGAGAAACAGATTCCAGACACTAATACATTATTATTGCAATTAATGCAACAAATGGAACAAAATCAGAGACAAATGGGACAAAATCTTCAAAAGCTAGACACAATGGAACAAAATCAGAGACAAACACAGCAAAAGGTTCAAAAGTTAGACACCACACTTGAAAAAACACGTGAAGGTTTAACTACTGAGTTACATAACATTGAATCGAAATGTCAAAAAGTCTGTAATGACGTAAAAACACAAATTTGTGAGCATTTTCAACCTATTTTTTCGCGGCATGAAAATGTATTACAGAATCACGAAGCAGCCATAAAAGAACTGCAAACCATTGTTCATGAAAATCACGACACCTTGCAAGCTAAAATTGACTCAGTTGCATCTACCGATTCGGTTACGCAACTTGCAAAAACTCAGGAAAACTTAAAGGACACAGTAGTTACTCTGAAACTTGGTTCAGAAAAACATACAGAGGAAATAATTTCACTATCGGATAAAGTAGCTGAACTTTCAGATCAGTTCACTAACTTATCTACAAAGGTAGATGATGATCTGAATAACACAACACCTGTAGCCTTCACTGACACAGAAGAGTATGAACAAATCAGAAAATTCAAACAAAATCAGAATCAAATTAATACACAACACCAAAGAGAAATCCGGGAAGTACAAGATCAGCTGACACAGGTAATACAATAATTACGTATTTCAGAGGACACTCGCGCTCCAACACGGGAAGAGGGACTTAGAAACACGGAAAAGCCGCAAAATAATAACACAGGGCATTTCGGAAGTTATCAAAGAAATTGGCAATGTGCACCGAATTTTGAGATGGAACGGCCGACACGACCTAACAATGACCGATATGCGACTCGCCGACATGACGATTTTGACTATAAGCTGTTCATTACTACACGTAAATTCAAAACATTTAAGAATTCTGGCAACGACATTCATCCACAAGCATGGCTCCATCAATTCTCTCATTGTTTTCCTCCCAACTGGTCGTTAGAACACAGATTAGAATTTATGTGTGGCTATTTAGAGAATGAACCAGCTGTAAGAATGCGATCGGTCATTCACGATTGCCACAGTGAAGGAGAGTTTTACCATGCCTTCCTCTCAGCATATTGGTCTCAAGCCACACAAGACCGTGTAAAACATGGCATCATAATGATGAAACATTTCGAACAATCTGAATTTTCCAGTCTTGTCAAATATTTTGAAGACATGTTGCATAAGAATCAGTATCTTTCAAACCCATACAGCCCCTCAGAACTCATCCGCATTTGCTTACTCAAATTGCCTGAACATTTACGACATATTATTTTAGCAGGACGTTGCAAAGATGACATTGAATCTTTTCAGGGACTGTTACAAGAACTAGAAATTGACACTGATAATCGCGGAACGCGAAAACAAGGACACAACAATTACAGGTCACATCCGTCACAATTCCGTGACGACAGAAACAATAACCGGACACGACTGGTCTATTCTTACAACGCAAATCGTGACCAAAATAGACACCACCCGTACGACAACCGTTGGCAGAGTAATAATAGTTACAGAGAAAGATCGCATTTCCGTAGTAATGACTATCACAGAGACAATCAGAGAAACAGACAATATGGGAACCAAAACAATTATTATCAAGGGAGACAGAATAACTTCAGACGCAACAGTTCAGCGCGCAGGTACGATTCAGGAAGAAATTCTCCACCACATGACCGACAAGAAAGAAATTATGAAATCTACCGACATGACGACAGACGAGATAATCATAACGACAGACCTGAATTGCATCAGAACTGGCGGGACTCAAACAGGGCAGGGCCTTCTCGTCAGAGTGAATTTGTAGAAGTTAGGTCTCCTAATCCCAATAACGGCGCGCGCCAACAAAGAGACAGACAATGACTCGCACAGCAGGCAGCCGCGTGCGCCCGCTGGCTCCGAGAAAAATAACGTAAGACGCTAACCTTGAGAAAAATTCCAGTATTCTTTACCGACGTATACCGCATGACAATTGCGTTGAAGTTGAAACTCTGCGTACTAGGAAGAGTAAAGGTTTACACCACATTTCACATGTTAAACCGTTTATTGAAAGATAATCTGCTTTTTAACTTTGTCTTTGCCATATAACTTTTCACTTTACATTACTAGTATGCTGTGTCAGACTTAAGAAACTGTTAACATACAACTATGTTTGAAGTTAAATATCCAGTCTAGAACCTAGGGAACATTTTTAAACAGAAATTACGAATGCATTGTTGTAGTGAACAGACGACACAGTGTTGTATTTGTACATTCTTGCTTGTTAGTTGCACGATTACGTAACGACTATAAGGCTCACATACTTAGAACATTTGCCAGTACTGCTAATGAGATTTTAATGCAACATTTTGGTTTCCTTGAAAATACATTCTGGGTTTAAAGTACTTTCTGTGAGATACCAGACGACACAGTGGTTAGTTTATGTGACAACTACACGGTTTTATCACGACGCTACTAATGAGTGAAAATTTACAATGTTGCTTTTGCAGTGTTTCTGTTTTATATCTGCACAGTTTTCTGTTTTATTCTGGAAAGTAAAACAGGTTTTAGTAGTAACTTTTGTAGTATAGCTACAATGAGACTGCCTTTTCCATAGCACAACAATACGTTACAGTACAGTACTTTCATCATCACAACAATAAGCGTAATAACTAAGATATCTCTACGCAAAGCATTTCACTTTTGTTTATCATGAGGTAAGTACATTGGCTTCTGCAGAACTTAGCTTTCGGAGGAAAATAACTACGACACTTCCACAGAGATTATCTTACAACAAGACGCACATTTAGCGCTACAGTACACGTATTTGAGTCATTAATTTTGTACTTAAAACATTTATTTTTTAAGATATTTGAAGTACAATGATACAAAGTTTTTCCATGATACATTTCATTCCATTGCTGTAATCTGTAACACCTGAGGGTATAATTACATTAATCCTCAGGGGGGTACACGCTTACTTTGTGTACCATGTGTGTGGCAACCACAAGGAACCCTAGCTAATATGGTATTTGCTTATACAACTTTACACATCGGTACCTTATTTCTCTAACACACAAATTACACAGCTATCTGATTATTTAACTGAGAGAGACAAACATTTATTTTACTACATCAGTGACACATGTTTACGCAATCATACAGTTGGGTAACTTCACACTTATGAAACTGTATTTTGTCTGTACTTTGTAAACTGTTCATATTTTTTCGGAATCATTGTGATACTATGAGAGCTTTGAATGATGTATTTGGTATGAGATCATGATTTTTAAAGTACGTTTGAGGCAGATGACACTTTTGACATGAGCAGAGAATTTTTTTAATTATTGGAGGAAGCTACGACGATTTTGAGATTTGACTGAGGTGTTATGATGTTATTTTTACGACGACGATGTGTATTATGCTGCTGAGGTATGTTTATGATTAATAGGCTGAGGCTATATGAGTTATTTGATTATGCTTCATATTTATAATGACGAAATATTGACGAGTGTCGATGGATACGTATATGTGTAATAAGGTAAGGAGTGATGAATAGTGGGTAGGGACTCTTGACTTGTGAAACAGGATGTTGGAAACCAAGAATCGTACTTTAAGAGTTATGAAATGTGCGTAAATGCATGACTGTATCACAATGCTGACGAATATTTTTTTTGGACACTTATATTTATAGGATTTTGTTTCTACAGATTTGCAACGCTAATTCTTGACCTGTGAAATATTTTTATATGAGACTGCAACGGTAGCAGAAACTGCTGTCGTAAATATTTCCGTATGAAAGTTAAGTGACCACCTGCACGTAATGCGTCGCGGGCACCCAGCTGTGTCAGACGCCTGGAGAAAAAGCCATTATTGCGAGCCCTTTTCAGCAGCACAGGTAGAACAAAAAAAAAGGGGAGGCCATTATCCTCGGAAATATTCTTACATCTGCAAACCTGATAATGACAAGTGTCTTTCTACGAGAATTGAGAGCTACTGACTTACGAAATGCCACATAGCTATTGAATGATGTTTTTATGCTTTGGTTTGCATAATTGCTTATTTCATTTGATATCTGGTTTCCAGCTGTGTTGCAGCATTGCTTTTATAAAATGAAATGCATTTGCTAATGTGAACACTTTCTGTCAACAGATCTATTAAATAATTATTTTATGATCCACATTCTTTAAAAAAGGAGCACTTGGAAAGGAAAGAACAATAAGAAGGAACTAGTAACAGTAACACATAATTTTCTTTTCAAGTACATGGTAATATTTCTTTTTACAATCAGTTGTTGTGGTGCACCACTTTAATTACATAGATATTAAGATGTGAATATACATTTCCCTTATCTGCATTGTTGTTTTTACTGTAATATTTTTTCTGCTTGAGCTATGTCATGTTTAGATATAAGCTGCTGTTTGCCAGGCATAGTGCTACTGAACTTTAATTTGTGTTACTCTGCTAAGCCAGATTTATTTTTTTGTTGCTGCACATTGGCTCATTTTAGTTGTAATTTTGCATTTTTTCTGTTAATTTAGATTTACTGTAGCTTGCTTTGCGATTTTCCATTTTTTTTCATTGCTGTTTATATTAATTGTTTTATGTGCTGCTGCATTGCCTCGTCCCTTAGTTTAGCATCTGAGCTCAGTAGATTTAAGTTAGCTTAAGAGGGGTAGACTATATAAGAAACTAACTATGATGAACTGGAAGAAGTGCATTGAGAATCTATAGGAAAATGGTTTGGCCAAATAAAAGAAGTAGTGTATAGTGGAGAAAAACTATTATTGAAAGAAATATGAATAGAATACAGAAAGCATGCTTGGATAGGATTTTTTTGGTGGAAACAAAGGATGAAATAAGAGGAAAGATATATGAAGTTTTGGGTTGGACTGCAGTACCAAATGTTACACTGAAAACGAACCCTCTCCTTTCCTATTGGTGTTATCCCACTATGTGTTTGTGTACCCTTGAGTATTTGTTTTCTTCCTGTCTCTGTGTAGTTTCATAGAATTTTTTCTTCTTTTAATATTAAGCTACATTCACTATGATGAGGAATACTGTTATCCTCAAATATAATTTGCATTAATAATATGTTATTTACTTTGTAAAGATGTTAGACATTATTAATTCCGTTCTGTTTAATGCTCATGTGTGAAGTTGATGTTTCGAAAGTTATTTTGATCTTTTATGTATGTACTTATATCATAATTCCTGTAACACTGACGTATATGTCTATTTCTATTCTTTGTAAAGCCTGTACTACAAATGTTATCTGTATTATTATGTTCTTTAATGATGTATTTTGTACCTTTGTAATTGTATTTTCATGTTGTAAATTTATAAAATTGTAATTGTCACCAGTTCATCTTATTATTGACTTGTAAGTTACATTTTACTGCACACGTTTCTGTTGGTCATAGTATATGGACAATATGTGAGAAGTAGGGACTGTTAGTGTTTGCATGTGTGTTAATGATTCAGCAAGGGACTGGATAACAGCATTGCTCGTTCTAAGGACAATTCCAAAACAACTTTGTGAGTGCACAAGTGGTGGTTTATGGACTTGCTATATTCTCCGCAAGACTCTTCAACGATGGTGAATGTGCACCTGCACAGTCGTAACAGATGGCTGCTGGCCGTCTCCACAAGGACTACAGTGGGTCTGCATCTTTGATGGCCCACCAGTACCATTATTTCTACAAGGACTGCAGTGGGTCTGCACCTCTGGTGGCCCACCAATACCACAATCTCTACCAGGACTACAGTGGGTCTGCTCTGTGATGACCTACCTACCAATACTCTTCAAAACTTCGATTGACTCTGCTGTGGGTTTGCTCTGTTGTGGCCCATTACCTGTCAGCATGTCAAGAGTCAGCACTGTTTTTCCGTTGGAAGGACAACACTACTTCTTCAAGACTGCATGGAAATCCACTACTTCTGTGTGCAATTTCTTTTACTAATGAGACTTTGTGAAAAAAAACAACCTGTAATTACTATTATCATGAATGATCAGGACTGTCTTTATGGACTGTGACAAAATTTTAGCTTTTGACCAACGTTGTATAAATAAGTGTGTGCATTTGATATCTTTGTTATTGTAATTATGAAAAATTTTATCAAATCATTATTGGCCACTGCCCAAAAAAAATTTGTAAAATTTTTGTGGGGAGCATGGGGGCTATGTAAGTAGGCTGTTTATGTTTTCTCTATGTAAGTAGGCTGTTTATGTTTTCTTATTGGCAACGTTACGTAGCGCTCAATATGAAAATCACTGGCTGTGCTGTGTGCAGTCTGTGGCTAGTTTGCATTGTTGTCTGCCATTGTAGTGTTGGGCAGCAGCAGCTGGATGTGAACAGCGCGTAGCGTTGCGCAGTTGGAGGTGAGCCGCCAGCAGTGGTGGATGTGGGGAGAGAGATGGCGGAGTTTTGAAATTTGTCATGAACTGCTATATTTATATATGATGATATCAAGGTAAATACATTGTTTGTTCTCTATTAATATCTTTCATTTGCTAACTATCCCTATCAGTAGTTAATGCCTTCCATAGTTTGAATCTTTTATTTAGCTGGCAGTAGTGGCGCTTGCTGTATTGCAGTAGCTTGAGCAGCGAAGATTTTTGTGAGGTAAGTGATTTGTGAAACGTATAGTTTAATGTTAGTCAGGGCCATTCTTTTGTAGGGAATTTTGAAAGTCAGATTGCGTTGCGCTAACAAAATATTGTGTGTCAGGTTAAGCACAGTCTTGTATAATTTTTCAAAGGGGACGTTTCATACGAACTTCACTAATTCCCACTATATCTAACTTCAACCTATCCATTTCCCTTTTTAAATTTTCTAACCTACCTGCCCGATTAAGGGATCTGACATTCCACGCTCCGATCCGTAGAACGCCAGTTTTCTTTCTCCTGATAACGACATCCTCTTGAGTAGTCCCCGCCCGGAGATCCGAATGGGGGACTATTTTACCTCCGGAATATTTTACCCAAGAGGACGCCATCATCATGTAATCATACAGTAAAGCTGCATGCCCTCGGGAAAAATTACGGCTGTAGTTTCCCCTTGCTTTCAGCCGTTCGCAGTACCAGCACAGCAAGGCCGTTTTGGTTATTGTTACAAGGCCAGATCAGTCAATCATCCAGACTGTTGCCCTTGCAACTACTGAAAAGGCTGCTGCCCCTCTTCAGGAACCACACGTTTGTCTGCCCTCTCAACAGATACCCCTCCGTTGTGGTTGCACCTACGGTACGGCTATCTGTATCGCTGAGGCACGCAAGCCTCCCCACCAACGGCAAGGTCCATGGTTTATGGGGGGGGATTCTGTACTTAATGTTATATATATGTATATACTTTGTGAATTTTTGCCCCCCCCCCCCCCCCAGTGGAGGGTTATGTAAGAGGTCCATGATTAAGGAACTTGTTGCTAGTGCACTCGAGCAGATGTAATTTCGATGGATTGCTCACGCACTGCCTGTGATATGTAAGCTATAAGAGAATCTCAGACCAGCGAGAAGTGTTGTATGCAGTAAGAGCAGTGTCTGTAGCAGTAGGAGTAAGTAGTTGCTAGCAAGCAGTTGTGTGTGTAGAGTTGGCTGGGCCGGTCATGGGGAGCAATGGGGGAGCCTGAGCGATATAAGATAAGGTAAAAGCAGCCTCGCGCATATGTACTATTGTTATGTCAAACCCTATGTAAATGTTTTTAAAAATCTCTTAATAATAATCTTTCTTATAAAAAATTATTTTTTGATAATCATTCATCTCAATTTAAAGAACTTACTAATTTCTCCAATCCATGGTCATCCCAATTATTGTAAAGAAAAATCAGTTGTTTCTTTTTATACATGACAAATCTATCGGCCAGCATTGCACAGGGCTGTGCCAGAAAAATTTCTTATAGGAGCAGATATATACGCGTTATCCAGCGACCTTATTGAGGTAAGAATTTTCAATTTATTCAGTATGATCTTTCAGGGCCATGACGCAGCACTGCTGACGTCCAAAATTTACCAGTTTAAATTCACAGTCAATTATTGAAAGGTTATCTATGAGTCACATTTTTTTATTAAGATAATAGTCACAATTTATTGTTCCAAGGTTACAGAATTTATATGTGGGAGGTTACGCTGAATGTGAATTATATACTTATATTTTTTTGTCTGTTGGGAGGTTACACTAAATGTGAATATTATTTATATTATTTTTTCTAATCGGAGGTTACATTGCAACTAAAAAGTCATCGATTAGCTGAATACAGGTCACAGTGTATAAAATTGTATAAACTTGCATAAAAATTCTGTCATCGAGTTTCCCATGTACTACGAATATAAATAAAACAAGAATACTTTTGTTTGAAAATTAGTCATATTTATGCATGTTGATGACAATGCACACAATCCTACATTAGCTGAAAATATAGTAATATAATGCCTGGACACATAAAATTGCAATAATTGCCAAGGGCTAATTCTTTAAAAGGATTGTTGTTATTGTTGTTGCTGTGATCATCAGTCCAAAAACTGGAGTGATGCAGCTTTCCTTGCTGGTCTATCTTACATAGATCTCTTCATCTCTGCATAACTACCAACATCTATTTAACGATAGAACTGCGGAAGGGGTCAAAATGACCCCTGGCATACATTTTTCGTTCATTGTCATATCCAATTTATTTACTTCGTTAGTGAAATTATGAGAATTTTTCTAATTTTTCTCCTCTTTTTGAAGATCTTTTAGTAATTACAAAATATTTTAGTTTTCTTCGTCATTTCATTCAGTAACCTAGATCTGCGGAAGGGGTCAAATTGACCACATCGTAATTTCTCTTCTGAATGTAAACAAATTATCCAACAATACAGTGGCAACAGTGAGCAGTAAAGCTGAGCAGTTGATTCTCATTGTTGTGACTTGGCACATGTTCATTCCAGTCCGTCGCAGCTTATGTTGCGTCACTCAGGCAGTATTTGTCCATGAAACACGTTTTCGAACTTGTATCATCAGCGTCGACTTTCTGATGAAGAAGTGTTACTTCTCTTAGAGAATCCCGAAGTCGAATCAGAAATTGACTTCACTAATGAAGATGATGATTATGTACCCGACACAAGTGAAGATGAAGACATTGTGAACGAGGGGCGATTAGTGGAAGAGGATTCAGATGCTGATATACGTCAATAATCATCTCTTTCACCACAGCAGATACAATTGAAAGCGTCTACAAAGATGATAGCAAGGGATGAAACCATGTGGGACATCGGAAATTATTCATCTTCTGGACGGCGGTCAGCTAAGAATGTTCTGAAGGGGGGAGGAGGACCCACCGTGTACGCTTGCCAACTAGTAGACAGCTCCATCATCAGTGCCTTCTGTCTTATTTTTCATGAAGCGATGCTAAGTCTCATGAAGAAATACACAGAATCAAATGTTTGAAAAGTACCAAAAAACAATGACTGGACTGTGTCACTTGAGGAACTGGAGGAACTTTAGCCATCATGTATTGTGCACAAAAGGTATGTCTGTAGAAGGTCTCTGGTCGCACTCTTGGGGGCCTGCTTTTATCAAGGACATTATGCCAAGGGACAGATTTCAGTAGCTTCTCATATTTCTCCGTTTTGATGAAAAATCAACCCCGGCTGAACGCCTGGCAGCCAACAAATTCGCTTAGGATCTGAAATTTGGGGAAAGTCCATCGAAAACAGTATTGGCGCTTACCACCCTGCACAAAATATGATCATTAACGAGCAACTGTTACCAAGCAAAGCAAGATGCAGATCCACTCAATTTATGTCCAACAAACCAGACAAATATGGTCTCAAATTCTCGTTGGCTGTTGATGTAATGGCAAAGTATGTATGTAATGCTTTCTCATGCCTTGGCAAAGAGGACAGGCATAGAGAGAAACAACCACTTGGAGAGTGTCGTTCTCCATCTCATGGAGCCTTTTGTAAATCAAGGAAGAAATGTGACCACAGACGACTTCTTTACGTCTCTTCAACTTGCTAAAAACTCAAAGAAAAGAAAACTTTATTAGTTGGTACAATGAACAAGATCCGTCGTGAAATCCCCGTTGATGTAAGGAAGCCGCAGAGACTGTGCAATACTGCACAACAGTAGCAACGCAGACTGCAACTTGACTGTATACAAAGAAAAGAAGAATAAAAAATCATTCCTCTTGAGTACGCTGCTTGCTGAAGTAACAATAAGAAGGGAAGGAAAGAAAAAGCCTGAAACCGTAACACTCTACGTACAATGCAACAAAGTACAGGGTGGAAGTGGTTGATTAAGAGACCCGTAAATACACTCCTGGAAATGGAAAAAAGAACACGTTGACACCGGTGTGTCAGACCCACCATACTTGCTCCGGACACTGCGAGAGGGCTGTACAAGCAATGATCACACGCACGGCACAGCGGACACACCAGGAACCGCGGTGTTGGCCGTCGAATGGCGCTAGCTGCGCAGCATTTGTGCACCGCCGCCGTCAGTGTCAGCCAGTTTGCCGTGGCATACGGAGCTCCATCGCAGTCTTTAACACTGGTAGCATGCCGCGACAGCGTGGACGTGAACCGTATGTGCAGTTGACGGACTTTGAGCGAGGGCGTATAGTGGGCATGCGGGAGGCCGGGTGGACGTACCGCCGAATTGCTCAACACGTGGGGCGTGAGGTCTCCACAGTACATCGATGTTGTCGCCAGTGGTCGGCGGAAGGTGCACGTGCCCGTCGACCTGGGACCGGACCGCAGCGACGCACGGATGCACGCCAAGACCGTAGGATCCTACGCAGTGCCGTAGGGGACCGCACCGCCACTTCCCAGCAAATTAGGGACACTGTTGCTCCTGGGGTATCGGCGAGGACCATTCGCAACCGTCTCCATGAAGCTGGGCTACGGTCCCGCACACCGTTAGGCCGTCTTCCGCTCACGCCCCAACATCGTGCAGCCCGCCTCCAGTGGTGTCGCGACAGGCGTGAATGGAGGGACGAATGGAGACGTGTCGTCTTCAGCGATGAGAGTCGCTTCTGCCTTGGTGCCAATGATGGTCGTATGCGTGTTTGGCGCCGTGCAGGTGACCGCCACAATCAGGACTGCATACGACCGAGGCACACAGGGCCAACACCCGGCATCATGGTGTGGGGAACGATCTCCTACACTGGCCGTACACCACTGGTGATCGTCGAGGGGACACTGAATAGTGCACGGTACATCCAAACCGTCATCGAACCCATCGTTCTACCATTCCTAGACCGGCAAGGGAACTTGCTGTTCCAACAGGACAATGCACGTCCGCATGTATCCCGTGCCACCCAACGTGCTCTAGAAGGTGTAAGTCAATTACCCTGGCCAGCAAGATCTCCGGATCTGTCCCCCATTGAGCATGTTTGGGACTGGATGAAGCGTCGTCTCACGCGGTCTGCACGTCCAGCACGAACGTTGGTCCAACTGAGGCGCCAGGTGGAAATGGCATGGCAAGCCGTTCCACAGGACTACATCCAGCATCTCTACGATCGTCTCCATGGGAGAATAGCAGCCTGCATTGATGCGAAAGGTGGATATACACTGTACTAGTGCCGACATTGTGCATGCTCTGTTGCCCGTGTCTATGTGCCTGTGGTTCTGTCAGTGTGATCATGTGATGTATCTGACCCCAGGAATGTGTCAATAAAGTTTCCCCTTCCTAGGACAATGAATTCACAGTGTTCTTATTTCAATTTCCAGGAGTGTATACTACGAAGGTTGCATGTAGGAGATGGTCCATGCATGTCTTCAACAACATATTGGACATGGCGGCAATAAATGCATGGGTCATCTATAATATAGTAATAAACAAGAAAATGGAAAGGAAGAAGTTCATACTTCAACTGGCAAATGAACTCAAGGGAACGAAAGAGCAAGAACATCAGGCAAAGGAAGAGGATATGGGACTGAAATCACCTAGAAAGCGGAGGAAGTGCCAAATCAGCCTCTGAAAAGGCAACAAGACCAGAGAAAACTGTGAAAAGTGACACAAAGTCATGTGCAGAAAATATGCACGTGAAGCAGAAATCACCTGTGCTAAGTGCGTCTAGCAGCTTGAAATGACTTGAGTGAAAAATAATACAGAGCTTTTTGTAAAACTCATGTGAGAGTCAAATGGGCCAAATACACTAAATGTGTGTAGAAGGTTGTATGAATAGTTAATAAATTAAAAGCTGTAGTTAAGTAACTTGTTAGCAGTAACAACAATAAATCTGTATGATGGATTGTTGTTCAAATAAATTAGTACTTATTATTTATAATTGTAAATAATTGTTGTGATTTCTAGAAATAAAGTATGGATTAACAAACACTAAAAAAAGTACTTGTTTCAGTCAAATACGAAAATATTTTATGTTGGGTCAAAATGGCCCTTTTCCACCGTTTTAGGGACGTCAGAAACTCCGCAGTTCTAGTGTTCTCTCCCCCTTCCCCCCCCCCCCCCCCCACTTCCCTCCCATTACCAAACTGACGATTTACACATTCCTCAGCATGCCTCAGGACGTGTCCTATCAATTGATCCCTTCTTTTAGTCAAGTTGTGCAGCAATTTTTTTTCTCAATTTCAACACAATACCTACCCATTTGTTATTCCATCTACCCATCTAATGTTCAGCATTCTTCCATTGCACAGCTTCTTCTTGTTCGAATTCCCTACTGTCCACATTGCACTTCCATAAAGACTACACTCCAGACTTTCTAACACTTCAATTTACATTAGTTGTTAACAAATTTCTCTTTTACAAAAATGCTTCTATTGTTATTCCAAGTCTGCATTTTGTATCTACCCACAACGACCAGCAACCATTATTTTGCTACCAAAATAACAAAACTAATCCCTACCTTTAGTGTGTCATTTGCTCATCTAATTTCCTCAGCATTGCCTCATTTGTTTCGACTACATTCCATTATCCTGGTTTTACTCTTAGTGATGTTCATTTTATAATCTCCTTCCAAAAGACTGCTCCTTCCACGCAGCTGGTCTTCTAACAGCCGTGTACCGCAAGTCTCTAGATGAACGGTAGGTTCCAAATGATTGGAAAAGAGCACATGTAGTCCCAGTCTTCAAGAAGGGTCGTCGAGCAGTTGCGCAAAACTTTATACCTATATCTCTGAGATCGATCTGTTGTAGAATTTTAGAACATGTTTTTTGCTTGCGTATCATGTCATTTCCGGAAACCCAGAATCTACTCTGTAGGAATCAACATGGATTCCGGAAACAGCGATCGTGTGAGACCCAACTCGCTTTATTTGTTCACGAGACCCAGAAAATATTAGATACAGTCTCCCAGGTAGATGCCACTTTCCTCGACTTCCGGAAGGCGTTCGATACAGTTCCGCACTGTCGCCTGATAAACGAAGTGAGAGCCTGCGGAATATCAGACCAGCTGTGTGACTGGATTGAAGAGTTTTTAGCAAACAGAACACAGCATGTTGTTCTCAATGGAGAGACGTCTACAGACGTTAAAGTAACCACTGGTGTGCCACAGGGGAGTGTTATGGGACCATTTCTTTTCACAATATATATACATGACCTAGTAGATAATGTCGGGAGTTCCACGCGGCTTTTCGCGGATGATGCTGTAGTACACAGAGAAGTTGCAGCATTAGAAAACTGCAGCGAAAAACAGGAATATCTGCAGCGGATAGGCACTTGGTGCAGGTAGTGGCAACTGACACTTAACATCGACAAATGTAATGTATTGCGAATACATAGAAAGAAGGATCCTTTATTGTATGATTATATGATAGCGGAACGAACACTGATAGCAGTTACTTCTGTAAAATATCTGGGAGTATGCGAGCGGAACAATTTGAAGTGGAATGATTATATAAAATTAATTGTTGGTAAGGCGGGTGCCAGGTTGAGATTCATTGGGTGAGTCCCCAGAAAATGCAGTCCATCAACAAAGGAGGTAGCTTACAAAACACTCGGTCGACCTATACTTGAGTATTGCTCATCAGTGTGGGATCCGTACCAGGTCGGGTTGACAGAGGAGATAGAGAAGATCCAAAGAAGAGCGGCGCGTTTCGTCACAGGGTTATTTTGTAAGCGTGATAGCGTTACGGAGATGTTTAGCAAACTCAAGTGGCAGACTCTGCAAGAGAGGCGCTCTGCATCACGGTGTAGCTTGCTGTCCAGGCTTCGAAAGGGTGCGTTTCTGGATGAGGTATTGAATATATTGCTTCCCCCTACTTATACCTCCCGAGTAGATCACGAATGTAAAATTAGAGAGATTCGAGCGCGCACGGAGGCTTTCCGGCAGTCGTTCTTCCCGCGAACCATACGCGACTGGAACAGGAAAGGGAGGTAATGACAGTGGCACGTAAAGTGACCTCCGCCACACACCACTGGGTGGCTTGCGGAGTATAAAGGTAGATGTAGATGACCTCCTTTGCCGACTCTGACAGAATTACCTCATCAGCAAACCTAAAAGATTTTATTCCTAAAAAAGGGATAGTATGAAAACATTTATAGATACACCACCGACAGCTATTGGAAATTTCAGGATGATCACGTATAGATATGTAGATATATGCAAATAGTGTATCTTTTGTACCTAAAAATATTTGCAAAGACCGAAGCTCAGTGTAAAATAGAAACAGTTCATGTAGGAGATGTCGTTGTGTGTATACAATTCGAGCTTAATACAGCACGAATAAGCTGTGTGGTATCACTTAGCAAAATATTCCTGTAAAGGTATTTTAACAGGACAGTAACTGAGATGTGGGAAGAGGAATGAACGAGTGTCTCGTTTCAATACAGCACGTTTTATTTGCGAGTAAAAAATAAGTTTGTACAAAAAGTGAGCACGACACTTCAGTAACAGTATAACGGAAGAGACGCGATTGTGGCTCAGGACGCCAAACGACAAGAGACGGCAATGGGGGAGCACGTGGATTGTGCAGTGGGACTATCCAAAGATCTGTCTCCGGCATTTGCCGTCATGTCCGCGCTGCTGGCCGTACGGGCAGGACTTGAAGCTGGGCATCGAGTTCAGCATGGCCTTACTCCCGGGCTGGTCGGACGCAGGGGGTGCGCCGGTGGTGGTGGCGGTGGTGGCAGGGGCCACCCGCGAACGCTGCGGCCACCAACTGAGCGCCGGGCTCTGCTGCCGTCTGCCGAAGAAGAAGCCCGCCTCTGCCGGTGGCGGCAGCACCGTCGTGGCCACCAGCACCAGCAGCAGCAGCGCCAGCGTCGACGCGGGGATAGGCCCACGACTGCAGCTCATGTCGCCCACACTGTCAGACAGAAGACGAGGTTTGTCACAGGATTACCTGTCACTGTAAGACTGCTCCCAAAACCGTAAAAAAAATAGAAAAAATTAATACACCCACACGTTCACTATGTTTAACTTTTTTATGATCAGTTTAAAGGTGATCAACAGTTCCCTTTCATTACAAAGCACTGATCTACACTACTGGCCATTAAAATTGCTACATCACGAAGCGACGTGCTACAGACCCGAAATTTAACCGACAGGAAGAAGATGCTGTGATATGCAAATGATTAGCTTCTCAGAGCATTTACGCAAGGTTGGCGCCGGTGGCGACACGTACAACGTGCTGACGTGAGGAAAGTTTCCAACCGATTTCTCATACACAAACAGCAGATGACCGGCGTTGCCTGGTGAAACGTTGTTGTGATGCCTCGTGTAAGGAAGAGAAATGCGTACCATCACATTTCCGCCTTTGATAAAGGTCGGATTGTAGTCTATCGCGATTGCCGTTTATCGTATCGCGACATTGCTGCTAGAGTTGGTCGAGATCCAATGACTGTTAGCAGAATATGGAATCGGTGGGTTCAGGAGGGTAATACGGAACGCCGTGCTGGATCCCAACGGCCTCGTATCTCTAGCAGTCGAGATGACAGGCATCTTGTCCGCATGGCTGTAACGGATCGTGCAACCACGTCTCGATCCCTGAGTCAACAGATGGGGACGTTTGCAAGGCAACAACCATCTGCAAGAACAGTTCGACGACTTTTGCAGCAGCATGGACTATCAGCTCGGGGACCACAGCTGCGGTTACCCTTGACGCTGCATCACAGACAGGAGCGCCTGCGATGGTGTACTCAACGACGAACCTGGGTGCGCGAATGGCAAAATGTCATTTTTTCGGATGAATCCAGGTTCTGTTTACAGCATCATGATGGTCGCATCCGTGTTTGGCGACATCGCGGTGAACGCACATTGGAAGTGTGTATTCGTCATCGACATACTGGCGTATCACCCGGTGTGATGGTATGTGGTGCCATTGGTTACACGTCTCGGTGACCTCTTGTTCGCATTGACGGCACTTTGAACAGTGGACGTTACATTTCAGATGTGTTACGACTCGTGGTTCTACCCCTCATTCGATCCCTGCGAAGCCCTAAATTTCAGCAGGATCGTGCACGACCGCATGTTGCAGGTCCTGTATTGGCCTTTCTGGATATAGAAAATGTTCCACTGCTGTCCTGGCCAGCACATTCTCTAGATCTCTCACCAACTGAAAGCGTCTGGTAAATGGTGTCCGAGCAACTGGCTCGTCACAATACGCCAGTCACTACTCTTGATGAACTGTGGTATCGTCTTGAAGCTGCATGGGCAGCTGTACCTGTACACGCCATTCAAGCTCTGACTCAATGCCCAGGCGTATCAAGGCCGTTATTAAGGCCAGAGGTGGTTGTTCTGGGTACTGATTTCTCAGGAGCTATGCACCCAAATTGCGTGAAAATGTAATCACGTTTCAGTTCTAGTATAATATATTTGTCAAATGAATACCCGTTTATCATCTGCATTTCTTCTTGGTGTAGCAGTTTTAATGGTCGTGTATACACGGTGATTCAGCTGCCCCTACAGCTGGGTTTAATGCAACACACAGCCCCTTCAAATACCATGTGCAAACTTGTCATATTATCTCCCTCACTACGAGCAAAAAATTACTCCCACAAAAGAAAATTACCTTTTTGTATCAGATTTAATGTAGTTAAATTTTGTACTGGGATGCGTTTTCGGTAGAGGTTGTAGGTATCGAGTTATTCAAGACTAATGTACAAAAGTTACCTTCAAATGCTTTTTTCTCGAATAACTGGAAGGCGGCTGGATTGATCTAGCGGCTCTACGCGCTTCAGTCTGGAACCGCGCGACCGCTACGGTCGCAGGTTTGAATCCCGCCTCGGGCATGGATGTTTGTGATGTCCTTAGGTTAGTTAGGTTTAATTAGTCCTAAGTTCCAATAGTGCTCAGAGCCATCTGAACCATTTTAATAACTCGAAAGCTGTGGCTTCCAGTTGTAATGGTACTTGAATTACGTAACCATTGCGGCACCTCATCTCAGCCTCTCGATACCAGCAATATTTTACTGTGTTTCTGTAAAATACTTAACATATTTCTGTAACAACATTTAGATTTGATTTCATTAATGTAGAGGTACTTTGATACATCGATATGTTTATATTGCAATGATATTATTCTTATGTGTATTCTCTCTTTTGTCACTATGATCTTTGACGTACTTGTAACTCTGATTTTTGGCCGCGTAAGCGGTTATTAGGGAGTCAAGTCTTGGTCGTCATGTTGAAAAGACGCAAATTGTTGTCAGTTTATGAAATGTGAACTTTAACAGTGAGGAAGATATTTTCAAGTATGTTTTATATTGTGAAGTGATGTTTTGTGAGTTACGTGATATTGCAACAAAAGTAATAAAAAAGAAGTGTAACTTAAATTCGGAGTGCTGATTACTTTTTTTTTACATCACCATTGTGCTAACTTGCAAAAGTTTACTCTTCAAGAATGGTTTGTGAATCGCATCTATAAAACTTTTGAATATCGCAGAATAACACCTAGGCCTCTTTGCATCAGAGCATGGAATCATCACCACCTAGATTTTAGACGATTGAGCCATGAGTTCACAACGAGACCAGCGTGGGAAACACGAAAAGATGAGTGCCTAGTTTATCCATTATTTCATGAAATGACTTTATTAACTGTGCTCTAATGACACCTGCCACATAATATAACGTTTTTGTTGCCAGAAAATACAATATTTAGTAGAGTGAGCAACACTACAATCATAATTAATTTTTGACCTTAGTTGTGGTAGGGTCGTTAGACAGTGAAAACATATAGCAGTATAAAATTTAGCCACATTAAATTTTTTACAAAAGGTCCCATTAATTACTTTTGTATGACTAATAGTTTCCACGTAGCAAGCGAGAAAATCTTGCGAATGGTATTTGGAGGGATTGTGGGCTGCATAAGAATCAGTTGTAGTGGCAGCTGAATCACCCAATATAAAAACAAGTCGTTGTTTAACTTTGTTATCAAAATTCTCCACAAGTGGTTGACCAATTTACTTCACTTTTTTACAGCATACTCTAATGAACGTTTTGACAGACACAACCTACAGTTTCTTAAATATGTGTAATATAAAAACATATGTGATATACATAAGGAAAACGTTGTTACCAAAAATCTTGAGAAGCACTTGCCCGATTTAAATCAAATTTTTGCACGATACTCTAATAAACATTTCGACAGATCGCGAGTATGAATTTTTATTATACATAATATATACATTGATCAGCCAGATCATTATCCCCACCTAACTAATAGCCGGTATTTCCACCTTTAGCACAGATAACAGCTGCGCCACGTCATGGCATGGAAGCAATGAGGCCTTTGTAGGTTGCTGGAGGGAGTTGGCACCACATCTGCACACACATCACCTAATTCCCGTAAATTCCGGGAAGGTGGGCGATGAGCTCTGACGCCACGTTCGATCACATTCCAAACGAGTTTGATTAGGATCAGATCTGGAAGCTGGGGGGCCAGCATATCAACCGGAACTCGCCACTATGTTCCTCGAACGAGTTCCTTACACTCCTCGCCTTGTAGCATCCACTTTATCTTGTTGAAGAATATCACTGCCGACAGGAAACATGATAATCATAAAGGGCTGGCTCTAGGCACTATGGGACTTAACATCGGAGGTCATCAGTCCCCTAGACTTAGAACTACTTAAACCTAAGGACATCACACACATCCATGCCCGAGGCAGGATTCGAACCTGCGACCGCAGCAGCTCCGTGGTTCCAAACTGAAGCGCCTAGAACCACACGGCTACCACGTCCTGCCAATCATAAAGGTATATGCATTGTCTGCAACCAGTGTACGATACTCCTTGGTCGTCATGGTGCCTTGCACGAGCTCCACTGGATCCATGGGCGCCCACATTAATGTTCCCCAGAGAACATCATCGACTTACCGCTGTACTGAAACTGGACCGCAGACCATCACTCTTGGTTGTCGGGCCCTATGGCGAGTGACAATCAATTTGGTGCTCCACCGTTGTCCACGGCGTCTCCAGGCACGTCTCCGTTGGACATCAGGGCTCATTCAGAAGCGGGACTCATCACTGACGACAGTTCTGCTCCAGTCCACGAGATTCTAGGCCGAAGACATGTCTGAAGACGCCCCAGACACCAGTGGGATATCAGTCTCCCTGACGCCCCTCCATACCGTCCCTGGTGGTCTCGGGTGCCATTTCATTTCATACCAGGAGTCATTCGGATGTCAACCGCGGCACCTTTACAGCCTAGCGGTACGTCGACGATATTCTACGATCCGTCTCACTGCCACTATAAAATGGCGCACAGCGTCTTCACTTTATCACTGGGCTGCGCCATTTTGTTTTGGTTTCTCTAGCAGCGTGGTACGGTACTGAGTCGTGGGGACTTTAATCTTCTTCTTTTGCTTCTGCCTTTGTCCTACAATGACGCAGGGTCGGCATGGTAAGTCAGATTTGGCAAGGTTAATTGAAGGGGTCGCCAGATGCCTTTCCTGCCCCCACCCCACACCCCCTGGGATGGAATTAGTGTACCCCAACTGTCTGTGTCTAGTGTAATCCATGGAATAGTGCGAATGTGGTCAGATGCCTGCGAACCGTGGAACTGAGGCGGGACGTGGGGAACAGCCCAGTATTCACCTAGTGAGATGTGGAAAACCGCCTAAAAACCACATCCAGGCTGACCGGCACACTGGCCTCCATCGTTACGCCGCCAGGCGGATTCGATCCGGGGCTGGCGTGCCTAGCCAAGAAGCAGTGCTCTCGGCTAACCTGGCGGGTCGTGCGGACTTTAATGTGTACCAGGAATGCAGACATGTGGCTAAAAATAAATAAAAAATTCATTATGTAACTTTCTTTAATTGATGCGTAATTAAAACTGTATGACTTTTTCTTTGAGATCGTTTTTAACTGCAGTGTTGCAAAAGGCAGTTTGTGCAAAATGGTATCAAGCATGACGTTGTAACATTAATGTCCATCAGATCGAAACCGGTCATAAGGAAGTAAGTATAGTTTCCCAACAAGTGAAGTGTGGTAAGATAGAATCCAGTGGTTCCAGCGAAGGCAGACACATGACGTTTCACTCTCCAAAACGTTGTCTACATTACTGGAAATAAAGCAGTATTTTTTGAAATGCTGTTTAATAATTTGTTGTTATAGAAAATGTCGAGATTGAATTGTTATAATAGCCGAATATAGCTAGTTTTATTGTTACAACTACCAAATTGAGCTGTGATCTAAATCCGTCTGCAGTCTATAATTAAGGAACAAATTTAGCAAAAGTTAGGTACTGCAAAAATAAAATCAGAGATTGGCGTCCGTCATAAACAAAAATAAAACTGGTGACAGTCGTCCGATGTGTTGAATGAAGATGAAGTAGCTGCAGTGTGAAAGAGTCATCTTGAAAAGTCATGTATACGTAATATCCTTTCTTCCAGTGGTGATAGACCCACAAGGTATGCAGGAGAACGTAAGCACAGATTGGATAGTAGGAGCGATATATTGTCAGAAATAAGCAATAAGGGCGCATTGTGACCTGTACCAGCGTAGCTCACTCAGACGACGAAGAAACAGAGAGAAAAAGTCGGTAAGAGCATTACACGCGGAAGTCAAGGTTCTAGGTTCGAGTCCCGATCCAACATACGTTTTTCTGTAAGGTTCTTTCAGAAAAATAGCGGCGCTTGAATAGGGAATTAACGTCCCTGGTTACCGCGGTCAAAGCCATGGGTTTGATTGCCGCTAACGACAAATTATTTTTCGGATGTGAAGACACGAAGGGGAACAACTCGATTCAATAATCAGCGAGTGTGACGCGTTAACTACTAACTACCACAGTGTTTTAAAATCGAAAGGCTTCTAACAGACTGGGAGCCAAATTTACAATTTACAATTTATCGAGGAATTTTTCTAATTCCTCACGATGAGCAATAATCATACTCATACCAGAATAGCCATTAGTTCCTCTCATAGCAAGTTGTTAAGTGATGTTCTATTTAAGATCCCAGCGTATGCAGCTCTGAAAGAAAATGAAAAGAAACGTCACTTAAACGTGAACGCTATTTTCATCGTGCATACGTTCATACGTTATTAATCGGAAATAATTTGCAGCATTTTGCAGACATAAATGATATTAGAGTCGAACCGTACTAGAAAGGTCATTCGTGCTTCCCTTTTTAGAAAAATCTAGCTTTTCTAGATTAGCCTTCCATTCCGCTCTGCCTAACGCCTCTTCTTGACATGTAAGAAATATTATATATTATGTTTATTATTGAAGCGTAAAAGATTCGTTCCAATTTACGCTCCTCTGCTCAGTTCGTGGAAAATGCACTGGGAGTAACCTTCGCGGTTTGCCCTTGACTTCCCGACAGCTGGCTTCCGCGTGACATGGCTTCCGGTCGCTAGGGCGCTTGCCAAGACGGCAACCTACGTAGGCTTTCCATCACTCATGTTTCCGCAAAACTTTCTCCGAACATAATTTCAGCGTAAGAGTCTGAACTTTCCCAGTCAGCGTCACTATATTTATTGTCCCTACTCGTGTTTCTTGTATTCGTGATCTTTACATCATCGCAAGATCCAGCTTATTATTCAGATTTGTACCATCGTACCGGTCTTGTGTATGAAGGTACTACTGCCTAATTTGAGAATTACACTACTGGACATTAAAATTGCTACCCCACGAAGATGATGTGCTACAGACGCAGAAATTTAACCGACAAGTAGTAGATACTCTGATATGCAAATGATTAGGTTTTCAGAACATTCACACAAGGTTGCCGCCGGTGGCGACACCTACAACGCGCTGACACGAGGAAAGTTTCCAACCGATTTCTCATACACAAACAGCGATTGACCGGCGTTGCCTGGTGAAACGTTGTTGTGATGCATCGTGTAAGGAGAAGAAATGTGTACCATCACCTTTCCGACTTTGATAAAGGTCGGATTGTAGCCTATGGCGATTGCGGTTTATCATATCACGACATTGCTGCTAGAGTTGGTCGAGATCCAATGACTGTTAGCAGAATATGGAATCGGTGGGTTCAGGAGGGTAATACAGAACGTCGTGCTGGATCCCAACGGCCTCGTATCACTAGCAATCGAGATGACAGGCGTCTTATCCGCATGGCTGTAATGGATCGTACAGCCCCTCTCGATCCCTGAGTCAACAGATGGGGACGTTTGCAAGACAACAACCATCTGCACGAACAGTTCGACGACGTTTGCAGCAGCATGGACTATCAGCTCGTAGACCATGGCCGCGGTTACCCTTGACGCTGCATCACAGACAGGAGCGCCTGCGATGGTGTACTCAACAACGAACCTGGGTGCGCGAATGGAAAAACGTCATTTTTTCGGATGAATCCAGGTTCTGTTTACAGCATCATGATGGTCACATCCGTGTTTGGCGACATCGCGGTGAACGCACATTGGAAGCGTGTATTCGTCATCGACATACTGACGTATAACCCGGTGTGATGGTATGTGGTGCCATTGGTTACACGTCTCGGTGACCTCTTGTTCTCATTGACGGCACTTTGAACAGTGGACGTTACATTTCAGATGTGTTAAGACCCGTGGCTCTCCCCTTCATTCGATCCCCGCGGAACCCTACATTTCAGCAGGATAATGCACGACCGCATGTTGCAGGTCCTGTATTGGCCTTTCTGGATACAGAAAATGTTCCACTGCTGCCCTGGCCAGCACATTCTCCAGATCTCTCACCAATTGAAAACGTCTGGTCAATGGTGGCCGAGCAACTGGCTCGTCACAATACGCCAGTCACTACTGTTGATGAACTGTGGTATCGTCTTGAAGCTGCATGTACAGCTGTATCTGTACACGCCATCCAAGCTGTGTTTGACTCAATGCCCAGGCGTATCAAGGCCGTTATTACGGCCAGAGGTGGTTGTTCTGGGTACTGATTTCTCAGGATCTATGCACCCAAATTACGTGAAAATGTAATCAAATGTCAGTTATAGTATAATAAGTTTGTCCAATGAATACCAGTTTATCATTTGCATTTCTTCTTGGTGTAGCAATTTTAATGGCCAGTAGTGTAGTTCGCTTTACTTTTCGACACATTCAATTCAGACCTTCTAGCGGGTTTCCTAAGTCTAATGCCAGACTGGATTATGTATCAGGTATGGCCAAATGTCTTTAACAGTCATTTGTTCTGCTGAGAAGGTAGCAGGTTTTTCGTTAATTTGTGTGTCATTTTCTACCCAACAGAACATCTAAATGAGAATTCCTCGGCTTGCAACCGTTGGTCGTCTTTTAATCTGACACATTTGGCAATGGCCGTGTGACCCTCTGCCATACATTCGCCGTTGCCAACATCTACTGTCATATACGGTGGGAGGATCATTCAGACGTGGACTTTCTCATGAATTTAGAAATGAAGAGGCGAAAGAGAGGGCTGGTGTTTCAGATAACACTGATACAGTAGATCATAGCACCTAGGTTTAAGTCGTGTGACCACACGTTAAAGACGAAACCAACGAGTAAATCTAGAGACGGTAGCTGAAGAGCTCAGCGCGCAGGAAGAACAAGATTACGCTAGACGGATATCATAAACATGGACGTTGCGGGAGTAGAAGGGGCACTGGACGATGTAGTGAGCAGTAGGGGTCGTAATAACAATAATAATTTGTTCTGGCTCTAGTAGCTGGTGTGAGCCATTAAATTGGATTTCGGTGACTTCTATGCCCCTAACCTGCTCAAGTAATCGTGCCGGGAAAAGAGGAACTACATTTTACGTAGAATCCCAACCGCGTCTCACTCCTGGGAAATGTTTGCAGCGTTGAGAAGTGAAGATTAAATTAAATACTTAGTTAACAAATCTGTGGTCCGAACGGGACTCGATTCTGCGACTTGCGGGTATGCGCTTCGCCTCTAGACCACATAGCAAGTTATGAAAGCGAAATACACACAGAAACCGGGAAACTACAGTTTGTTAAATGGTGATGACGATAATGACGACAACTGTATATTTTTTTAATTTAGTCGCTAATTAACCTGCACCAAGTCGAGGTTCTATCGGTACGATTTTTATTTCAGAACACCTATGACCGTATTCTGTTACTGCGAAGACTGCTTTTTTCTGCATATCTGCACCTATTACGATAAACAAATAAGCTCTGAATTTATGAAAGAAGAGTATTATTTTATGAAATGATTACGCCGATGTTACTACACCGCAGTCTTCTGTAATGATACAGAATTTTGCGCACAAACAGAACGATTTGCTTTCGAGACTACGATTAACTGAAGTACCTCTTTTATTACGCCGAACGACTTGATAGCTTCGATGACCAAAAACGACCAAGACAGTAGGATTAATGTTTTTCGTTACTTCAACAAGAGTTGGCTGAGGTCTCAAAGCTCAATACGAGAACGTAGAGCAGTGTTACGGGGAACATCATACAGCCAATTAAATTTCAACCTGACATATCTAACCTGACTTCCTATGGACAGATTTCCAACAACATAAATAAGTACTTCACATCACAGATAGATTGTGGAAAGTTGTGTCAGCTTATGGTTCGCCTCAAGAAATGTAGTATTCTTCATGGCTGGAAACAGCATCCACGAATTTGATTTTATATACTTATTTCCAATTTCAAATAAATCAATAGAGATGAAAATAACGTTCCTATATCTGTGAATAGAGCTGTATCTACTGTTTTGAGTGGCTAGCGTAGAACAAGTCGATATGTTTGCAGCAGTTTGTTTAGCGTGAACGTATTGGTAATGTCCCTCGAGGATTTTTCTAAACCAAAATTTACAACATTCATTAAGAAGAGAATATAGTCACATCGCCCCCAAATGGTAGCGTTATGCTCGTACTACCCTTTCACATTTGACTGATCGGAGTAATCCATCTGATTCAGTACACGCACCTGCGAATACATGACACAAGCAAGAACAATAAGGCTTTTTTAAATCATCTACTTAGGATCACCACACGTTTTACAGTTGGTCATCAGGTTTCAGTCCGTAACACAGAACATCTTGATGTCAAAACCTACAGGTTTTAAGTCGTGTGCACTTAAAGGTAGCTTCAGCATTAAAAGCATGCGTCTCTATGAAATGTATGACGTAATGCTTCTGTAGCATTTTATGTGAAAATAATCTGTTTCAAACTGACACGGTGTAAGGAGTATGCTTCGCCGACGATGGGCGAAGCATGACAGAATCTCTGACCAGAGAGTAGTTTATTGTTAGTTGTTGCTTGTCGCTAGCCTGCGCTAGTCTGCGCGAGTCGACAGTAGTAGTCTGCGCGAGTCGGATACAGTAGTAGTCGGTCGGATACAGTAGCGAGTGGACAGTAGTAGTGCGGGAGTCGGCATGCGTCGGCTGTGTGCTCTGCTCGCGACTCTGGTCAGGACTCTGGACGATGAGTATTGTTGTAGAAGGTAAAGAAGCAGCATTGCGCATATGTAATAATGTATGTTAATTGTAATTAATTTGTTCAAAAAATGCCCCAATAATAATTTTTTTAATAAAGTAACTCTTTTAAAGAAAAACATTCATTTCAATTTAAAGATTATTTCCTATGCATTCCCTCCAAGAATCAAAAAAAATATATATATACGGCAGCATTGCACGAAGTTGCTTGTCGCGAGTCTGGGCTAGTCTGCGCGAGTCGACAGTAGTAGTCGGTCGGATGCAGTAGCGAGTGGACAGTAGTAGTCTGCGGGAGTCGGCATGCGTCGGCTGTGTGCTCTGCTCGCGACTCTTGTCAGGACTCTGGACGATGAGTATTGTTGTAGAAGGTAAAGAAGCATGCTTCGGCCATCGCCGGCGAAGCACACTCCTTACAACGGGTAACATAAAAATTATTGAGATCTTGGCTGAACTGATTTCAATAAAAGTATTTGTGATCAATGTTCCCAAGGCGTTACTGGGCCTCTGAAAGAAGAAATCAGTAAATGAAACAGAATCGTTTAATGACTGCAAACACCAAGCTCCGCAGATCTAGTATAGGATTATTTTCCACATTCTTGTTCAACTCTCGTTGAACTTAATTATTCCGACCCTAAAATTTGTCGATCGTCATGGATTCGACGAAGGTAAAAATATTTTGCAACAAAACACCCCTACCACTAAACTTTCCAGCCATTTATTTGAAATTTAATTACATTCTAAATCAGGATTACTCCATTTCAACATGTTGGAAACTGGTATTCTTTCCTAGAGGCTAAATTCCTTTCAACAAAAGTTCAGTCTTAACACTATGTAGAGAGTAGACACCCCTGATTAAAGTTGTGAATAAGTAGACAAAAGGATATTGTTTGTGGTGTGTGACTCATCCCATCACAATTTTCACTGGCGGAATCACTAAAAAAAAGGTATTTCACACACCTCTATGTGCAACTGTGCAAAACATAAGGTACAATACTGTCGGAACTTACGATAATTAGAAACAAGCCTATTATTATGTTGCACATAGCTTTAAAACTAATTCTACACTGACTAGAGCTTCGCGATATCATTTCACTGGAAGACAGACATTTATCAGGGATAGGATGAAATTTAGCACCTCTGTCTTTTCTGTTTTCTGAATAGCAAAGAACTACTGTGATCTTACTACGTAGGTGTGCTTACCGTGACAGTTGCAAACAGATGTAGTATACTGCACTGATGGACTGGATGGCTGCCCTACAGAAAACAATATCTCTGGGTCGAATGGTCGCCTTTTATAGGGGTTGCCCTCATCCAGGCAGAAAATCCAGGCTCAGTGCAACTGACTAACGGTGAATCAAATGTTCCCGGAATGGCCAGCGGTGACACAAGCAAGGCGCCGCTGACCTTCAGAGTTTTATGTGGGGATTGGACACGTGTGAGATGCAGGCGGCTCAGTATCGCGGTCTTCGCAGCTTTCGGCGCTCGACTATCGTTTCGGTTATCTTCTTCCGCGCGGTAATTGTGAGGCGGAAGCCAACGTAAACTTCCGCTCTGCAATTAGCTGGCAGCTACCGAAATTAATCTCGTATTTCCGTATCACAAAAGGAGCTGAGGGAAGATAATGTGTGCACCGCAGGCACGTACAAATATGTTTGACTACGCATCTGTGGTGTAACATAAATAAAGACGGAGATTTAGAAGTTTATAGAATAAGAAGGAAACATTATAAACGCTAGTCAGAGTAGAATGGTCTCCTTAATGGTCCTCCAGATTTGTGTTCTGTGATCTGTACAAACCACTTACAGAGAGGGCTAGGACGGTACCTTTGAAAAGCTACAACACATTTATTGCGTTATTCTTGTCCATTCGGAGACAGTGCATCGTTCGTTGCTGACCTCGCTGCTGACAGGACGCGTACAAACCACTGCGTACAAACCACTGCGAAAATAAATACGATAGCTTACGAAAGGTTATATTTAAATATATTTAGTGAAGGTGGTGCCCGGAGTTCGTAAACATTTAAGAACGACGTAGATCAGTTGTCAAGGAAAAAAAATTTTCAAATGTGTGTTAAATCTTATAGGACTTACCTGCTAAGGTCATCAGTCCCTAAGCTTACATACTACTTAACCTAAATTATCCTAAGGACAAACACACACACCCACGCCCGAGGGAGGACTCGAACCTCCTCCTGGACCTGCCGCACAGTCCTTGACTGCAGCGCCTTAGACCGCTGTCGCCAAGAAAAAAATGGTTCAAATGGCTCTGAGCACTATGGGACTTAACATCCATGGTCATCAGTCCCCTAGAACTTAGAACTACTTAAACCTAACTACGCTAAGGACATCACACAACACCCAGTCATCACGAGGCAGAGAAAATCCCTGACCCCGCCAGGAATCGAACCCGGGAACCCGGCTATGGCCAAGAGCTGCTAATACTAATTAATACCTCTTTATCCACAATCGGCTTCCATCTTCAGCTAACCAGTTGTCTTAAGTCATTTACAACAGCTTACACGTCCATGTTAAAACTGTGGCAGTGACGTAGGATGTATTTCATCATTTGATGTCATGGTTTTAATACTGCTCTGTAAGCTGTTGACAATGTTGAGTGGAATATGCTTTCTGAAATGCTCAGTATAGCAGAGGGGTAAACTGTAGGGAGCGTAAGGCTATTTACAACATGTATAAAAACCAAACGGCAGTTATAAGAGTACAGGGGCACGAAAGGAAGCGGTGTTTGAGAAGAAGTGAGACAGGGTTGTAATCTATCGCCGGTATTATGCAATCTATAGATTGAGTAAGGAGTAAAGGAACCCAGCGAAAAATGTAGAGCAGGAATTAAAGTTCAGGGAGAAGAAATAAAATCTTTTAGATTTGCCAATGACGTGGTAACTCTGTCGGAGACAGCAAAGAACTTGGAAGAACAGTTGAACTGTATGGACAGCGTCTTGGAAGGAGTTTGTAAAATGAATACCAACAAAATCAAAACAAGAATAATGGAATGCAGGCGAATTAAATCAGGTGATGCAGAGGGAATTAGATTGGGAAACGAGACAAAGTAGGTGATGAGTTTTGTTATTTGGCCAGCAAAATAAGTGATGATGACCGAATTAGTGAGGATATAGAATGTAGAATGCAACGGCAAGAAAAAGGTTTCTAAAGAAGAGAAACTTGTTAATATGGAATACAGATTTAAGAGGTAAGAAGTCTGTTCTTAAAGTATTTGTATGGAGTGTAGCCGTGTATGGTAGTGAAACATGGACGATAAGCAGTTTAGACAAGAAAAGAATAGAAACTTTTGAAATGTTGTGCTACAGAAGAATGCTGAAGATTAGATGAGTAAATCACGTAACGAATGAGAAGGTACTGAAGAGAACTGGGAAGAAAAGAAATATTTGGAAAACCTGACAAGAGGATGGATTCGGTTGATAGGACACATTCTGAGACATCAACAAGTTCGTATTGGAGGGAAGTGTGTGAGGTAGGTATGTAAAAATTGTAAAGGAAGACCAAGAGATGAATACAGTAAGCAGATTCAGAAGGACATAAGATGCAGAAGTTATTCGCAGATGAAGAAGCTTGCACAGGATAGAGAGCTGCTGCAAAGCAGCCTTCGGATTGAAGATCGCCACAATAACAACAACAAGCTATTGTAAATGGCGTCCAGTTACCCGATGATGATTAGAAGATCGGAACCAGTTGTGAATAAAGAAGTTTGTACTAGAAACTCTTGGCGACTGAACTACGCCGTTGTTTTTTTTTTTTTTTAATGGACGTTTGATACCACATCAAAGACACTGAAACGTATTAGCAAGATAATTTCACAAATATATGTGAAGTTTAGGTGAATAGCACGGTAGCTGTGCCTAGGAGACCTCACTGAAATGAAAGACCCGATATACGAATGGGATAATATATCGAAGAAAATTCATATCGTGGTCTTACCATTCATTATGCGTGTGACCCACGCGGCTCGAAATATTAAATAATGTCCTCTCTGTGGGTGAATATTCGTTCAAGATAAAATTTAAAGAACATCGCACATGCCATCATCGTAACCTCATTTATTCGACACAAAAGAGATATGCTATTGAATATAATGGTTGAACGAGGTTATCTACTCATCCCATAAAAGCTATTAACAGTCTATACACAAACGACGAAGTTGCTATAGATATGGGAAACAAAACCACAGAGTCAATGATCACCAACAAAGTGGTAAGACAAGGATTTTGTATTTCCTAGACGCTGTTAGATATACACACCGTCAGGTGGCTTGCGGAGTATGGATGTAGATGTAGATGAAGTGATCAGTAAATGGAAAATGGTGAATAAAAGAAAAGGAACAACTTTAGATCCTGTGTATAGGACAAAAGCAGGTCCATATGCCGATGTCCTAACACTGATTGCAGAAAATGAAGATGAGCTTTACATATGAGTCCATAAGTTGCAGTAGTAAGCATCAGACTAAAACCTAAAACGGTCTGTAAATGAAACGAAATGGATGACTTTTCAAGCCATACAACCTGTAAGACCAAATGTGATCTCGAAAAATAAAATCTTGGAACAAGTTATACGTTTCAAATATCTAGGTTGCGACATAACTTGTGAATACAACTATGACGTGGACCAAAAATTAAATATATCTACTTCCATATATGGAACAATTATAAAAAAATTTGCAGAATAAAGTCAGGAAACAAACCGAGTTGAAGTTTTCAAAATTGTAGGAGTATAAACCTTTACCTAACAACAAAAGGTCGTAAAAGGAATGAGAATATAAGGAAGTATTTATGAATATATAAGCTAAACGAAAAAATAAGGTAAAATAAGACAAAATGGGAGAAATAGGTAACCATATGAATGGAGTAACACTCACGATAAAGGCTATACAAGAAATGGAGTACAGTAACAGGCAGTTTGACTAATGTACGAAGTGAAGAAAAAGACGAAAGAAATATATGTTTCTATGTATATAGACTGATGTGGCACGTGAAAATTTGTACCAAGGCTGGGAATCGAACCCTGGTCTACCTCTTCCTAGGCGGGTGTGTTCACATAAACACACGGATTACCCTCTCTCTTGGATCCAAATTCTGTAGCAAGGTGGCTTAGTGGCTAACACACCTGCCTAGTAAGCAGAAGACCCGGGTTCGATTCCTGGTCTTGTAAAGTAATATCTGTATCAGACCAGTGAAATCTCTGAAATTGTGTCATTTCATATATAGATATATGTGCAGAGACCAAAAGGAAACATGTGGCATTCTCAGAAACAAACTGGCCCCATATTCAGCGACTCACAGTCCAAAAAAATGGCTCAAATTGCTTTGAGCGCTATGGGACTTAACTTCTGAGGTCATCAGTCCCCTAGAACTTAGAACTACTTAAACCTAACTAACCTAAGGACATCACACACATCCATGACCTAGGCAGGATTCGAACCTGCGACCGTAGCGGTCGAGCGGTTCCAGAATGTAGCGCCTAGAAACACTCGGCCACTCCGGCCGGCGACTCACAGTTCACCTTCGGATGTGTGCAACAACCCGACCGGTCTACCCTGATGCCTAGAAGAGCAGTTTTGAGAAAAATTCCTTCAGTCGACCCTCGTTTATCCGTCTCTCATTTATCCCGATATTCGATTCACCTTCATCGATTTTTTTTCAGTACAGCAACTGTACAGTATTTTATAAGCCACACTCGTTAAATTTAAATTTAGCCAACCACCATTCATTGATGCTTGCGCTGTCTCAAATAGCAAATTAACGTTGAGTTGTACGGTACTGTAATCCTCAGTGTAATATGACGTCGAAGAGAAAGAAGGTGGTAGTGATTACGAGCAAGAAGTTAGATATATTGCGTAGAATGGATAAAGAAGAGGTGTTGAAAAAAATGTCGCTGAACTGCAAAATTGTCAGAAGGAAAGGAAATTGAAGATTTTTGTTCCAAAATTACGTTTCCTGAGGATGGAGTTACTTCCAGTTGTTCATCTGCAAACGGTTACATTAGTGATGACGGATTATCTGAAGAAGTTGGCAGTCATTATGAAGACAGTATGACGTCATACAGAAGCAACAGCGTAGCTGCACAAAGGAATAGTTCATTTGGAACGCCATGGGAACTGTAGCTGAACTAATGTTGGTGAAACATCTACATGATTGTGGTGCACATAACAGCATATGTACTTGTCTAAAAAGAAACTAACTGGTTATTTCAGTGTATAAGAAGACTATTTTTTTTAATTTTACTTAAAACCTATGTTATCAGAATACGCAATTTGTGTGTTTAGTAAAAATAGATTTAATGTACGAGTTTCAACTTACTACATTATTTTCAGAATACACAAGACTATTATAAGAATTATATCTGATATTAATTCTAGAACAGCCTGCAAAAATACTGGTATTTTGACAACTGCTTAACAAATACTGCGTAATTCAGCTGCCGCTACTGATCGGTTTTATGCAACCTGCAATGCTTTCAAAAACCACGAGCTAGATCTTTATATTCTATCGTTTACCACGCGCAGACTATTAGTCCTACAGAAAAAATGAGCAGGACCATTTCGCAGGGAATTTAATGTATTTAAATTTTGGGCTATGGTATGTTTCCGCTGGAGTGCTTGCATTTGAAGGTCACCTTTGTGCGTTTTCCCTGAATAATTTGAAAACTGTGGCCTCTATCGAAAACGCATCCCAGTACAAAATTTAACTACATTAAATTTCCTACAAAAGTGTTCCGTTCATTTTTTTTCTGTAAGATTAATAGGTTGCGCATGGTGAGGGAGAGAATATGAAAACCTTGCTTGTGCTATTTGAAGTCATAGTGGCTTATATAAAACCCATAGCAAGGGCATCTGAATCACCCTGTCTATTGATTAATGTTTTTATTTGTTAACGATGTTTCTTGTTTGTCAAAAATAATGCAGTTTATTAACATTGTATAAGGACCAAAACAACTTTCGTAAGGAAATCAAGAGGTTAATGGTACTGCAGATACATATCTAACGACCTGAAAGCATGTTAAATATTTTATTGCATCTCAGACTGAAATAAAGAACTTTCTATAAGACAATTCATTTTTCGTGGTTGAAAGCCAGTTTCGTTGTCTCAGCCCATAAAGGAAAAAAGGAAGAGAGGAAACTGGTCGCTCTTAATGCTTAATATTAGCGCTGCTTTCAAATATTGCAATGTCTTTTGGAACATATTCAACTTTACTTGGTATTATTTCATTAATAGTTCATTTTCTCTTAATTATGACGAAACGGAATGTACTCTGAAACGAAATATCCTGTCTGGCTAAAAATATTTTGTTGTCCAAAGTAGGGGCCTAGATTGCCGAATCTGACAATCATCGTTCAGAATTTTGAGTCATTTCTATGTTCAATATTCCCTCTCGCACTATGCCTACTTTTCCGTATTCAACAGATGCTTTGCCTTACTAAACACACACACACACACGTGTTCATAATGTGGTCGATTTATATAAGATAAACGTGTGATAACAATGAAAGACTTAACGCTTGATAAATGACCTACAGTAACCGACAGTGTCTAAGAGTTAATAAGATTCTTCGAAGAAGCACGACAGCAAAATTATTCCACCTAGTATGCAAGATGTATAAGTCACACAAATTCCATCAGAATTCAAGAAGAATACAGGGTGATACAAAAGGTTCCATACAAATTGAACGAACTGATACAGTGGTTGAAGTACAACTTTGGATCAGGAATTTCTGGGCCAGTGAAAGCTTTGTAGTGTCAGGTGTACGAAGGACAATCGATGCACTCGCAACCTAAACCTCACAATACAAAAGGAACCAGGACAAGATTCTTTATGCTCACCTTTTGAACATACTTTAATCTAATCTGTTACCCTATATTTTAAAATTTTGAAAAAAGTGTTTATTGTCGTTAATGGATTCTTCTACCAGGTTCCATAAATGTTTTTCAGTTAGACTTCATCTAAAAATTTAAGTCTCAGTAGAAGTTATTTTCCCCAGTGAACGTCTTATTTAAATTTTTGAAGCTCAGGATCTTACACATCAATAGCTCTTTAAAAACAATGATTTGAGAAAAAGTCAACAAAAATTAACGAATTTTGTATATTTCAATTTTTTTAGGGCGGGCATAACGTACAACTAGTACAAGTTATTGAAAGTGAGCTGATATTGGTAGGACTGTGGTAAAAAGTATATTCATGTACTAGACCTGTCAACACATCAACGTCAGTACCTCTTTAAAAAGAATGCCGTAAATCTAAGTCAACGACAAGTAACGAATTTTGTTTTATTCTTTTATTTTTTGAAGGTGGGCATAAAGTCCTCCGTACGCCCCCCCCCCCCCTCCCCCTTGGTAAGGCGCACTATGGGAAATGCGTTGCTATTGTTAGGGTTAAGTTCTGGTAACATAATGTACTGTTTACTCAATAATGTCTTACATTTCAGAAGGTTTTCGAAATGGCGACCACCTCCTTCAGTACAGGTAAAACATCTTCGTAGAACACTTTGGCACACACTACCAGGCTTCGCACGAATCTCATCAGACGGTGCAAGTAACTCGGCGAGAAACGTTTGTTCGTCGGGAGTAGCTGTCACGTATACGAGGCTTTTGATCTGCCCTGACAAAAAGACCAGAAGTCATCAGAGTAAGGAGTGAGGTGGTTGTGCAATTGGGGCTCCCCTTCTGGCGTTACGACGGTTCGTCGATTTCGCGGAATGCAGACGGACAACTGATTCCGAGGCCTACTCAGTGACATTTTGAGTACTGAAGGGAGCCATTCCAGAGAAGTGACCCGAGCTGTTGACTACCAGTCTCAGCTCGCTTCACGATAATGCCCGGCCGCACACTGCCCAAAAAGATACAAGCATTGTTGCGTCATTTCAGGTGGGACGCTTTTGAATATCCGCACTGCAGGCAGGAGTTGGCCCCTGGTAATTTTCATTTCTTCACTCACATGAAAGAACGGGAGTGTATTTATTTGTTCACTCACATGAAAGAACTGAGTGTATCTATTTGTTAATGATGTTTGTCACTAGTGGTATATCTCTTTCTCGTCCAACGGCTCGGTTCATGGCATCGATACTAGGAGTCACAACCATCTTCACAAAGATTGAAAGTCACTTACTTTGGTCCGCAAAGTGTCGAATATAAAGCGACGTACATATTCAGTGGCTTGCCAGCGACCATAATAAACCTGACTAGGTTGTGAATGAGTTTTTTGGGAGTAGCGTAGGGGATTTGTTGGTGGCCAGCTCCTTCTGCTCCACTGGCGAACTTCTTGGAAGAGGCGACTGCTGTGTATCCATCACCAATAATATCAAATAATGTGAGTACACGTAAAATCTGACTTAAGTGCGATTTCCCTGCAGTAATGCGATGTATGTAAATAAATATTGTATGCTGACTTTTCTCTTTGAGAATCCATTGTTATAACAGAGTAAGAATTACAATATGCACCTCAGTGTATTTGAACATTTCCTCGTTTTGTGACTAATTTGTCCTTAACTTTCATTTTTTACTTACTCCATAGCCACGAGTGCCCTTTCACTTCCTGTCTGTGGAAGTTATGTAGCACATATCTTGTCCGCCACCGGTAAGTGAGTGGTCAGCGCGACAGAATGTCAATCCCAAGAGCCCCGGCTCGATTCCCCTCTGGGTCGGAGATTTTCTCCGCTCAGGGACTGGGTGTTGTGTTGTCCTAATCATCATCATTTCATCACCACCGACGAGTAAGTCGCTAAACTGGCGTCAAATCGAAAGACTTGCACCCGGCGAACGGTCTACCCGACGGGAGGCCCTAGACACAAGACATTTCCATTTATTTAGCATATATCTTTTCCTTTGTAAGTCTGTACTGTATGTTCTTGTTTTTCTGGCGTGTTCTACGTCCTTAAGAATGTCCTCATTATGGATCTATTGTACGAAAATCATCTAATGTAATCTAAACATCTTTCCTCCCAAGCCTTTGAATCCGGTCAAGAATTTCAAAATGCTCTGCCGGGTTCACCAACCTCGATGGATAGTATATTAAGCAAAGCGAATTTGTCAGCCTGTTAAGAGGTATAATAATGCGTTTGTATGAATGGTGATTGTGTAGAGAAGTAATACGGAGTTCTAGTACAACTTTTTTCTAATAAACTTGTTTGTACTCTTTCGTTAATTTGTTTACAGTTCAACGAAGTTTGCGTTCAGGTTAGCCTTCGTAAATAACGTTACATTTATGTGAATGAGACTCATATGTAGAGCAGTGTTTGTCATTAAGACGGTCAACTACTGCATTCCTTCAAGTTTTCTACTACTACTACTGTTATTACAAAGGAACACATAAATCAGACAAGAACGACAGATTTTCGATATCGAAAACAAAATTAAACAACGCAAAATCCATTGGTGTAACCATTTTGAGAGAATACAGCAAGACCGTCTGGGTAGTATCGACATGCACTACAAGCCCACTGGGTAGTGGTGCTGATTGTCCAAGGAGAAGATGTCTGGATTGCGAAACAGGCTGTGCAGCCTACTCCATGAAGTGAAGATGTTGATAATGGTCATTATTATTATTACTACAATAATAACTATAATAATTACTATTATTGTCACTGTTATTTATCGGCCTCCCGGTATACAAACACAGTCAGTCTAAACTTACTGGGTTGCCTGTCCTTTGAAAGCACCAATCTATCTTTTCTACATTTTCTGGGAAGTTTAAAACATAAATTGCACTGACATTGTTAGTAAGACATACGAAATATAGTGGCAAGTAAACCTCGATAAATCGAAATAGTAGTGCGATCTCCTGAAAAAAAAACTCGATAATTCGAAGAAACCATATGCGTTTTACTGCACTCGATACATAATAGCGCTTGTCAAGACAAACCGCCCACGGGGGCTCTGAACTACATGAAGAAGGGCGTCACGAATGGTTATAGGTTTTCTTCACTCACGAGAGAGTGTCATTGAGCGTTGAAAAACCTGAATAGCTACACACTGAGGTGTTCACGTCATCCTTCAAACTGAAGACGGATTTACTTTGTTCGTTTCAAAATGAAGATAAGATGTGTAGCAGCTATTTTCAAAAAGCATAGCACAAATAATTTTTTTTTCCTTGTGTGTAAATTACGATTATCTGCATGACTTATTACAAGTTTAATTTCAGTAAATTGATTTATCCTAACCTACGAATACTTTTTTATTGCCACAAAGAAAAACATATAGTTCAGAGAAAACAGAGCAGAAAGCAGAGCAGAAATAATTTTTTTTCCTCGTGTGTAAATGACGATTATCTGTATGACTTCTTACAAGTTTAATTTCAGTAATTTTTATAACTTAACCTACGAATACTTTCTTATTGCCACAGAGGGAAACATATATTTTATTTACTGTGAAACTATTCTGGGCTTAGATTCGCATGCCACAGTAAGATATCTGTCACCGACGTTCTGTGCACGGTTATCCGACATGACTAACACTACAAGGGCAACAAATAACAGCAGATCCACGCTACTTCCACTCCAGAAAGACCAATTACGGTAAAAATTCCCACTCCTTCTACCACAGCAGAGCAATAGTATCTTTTTTGTAAATTGTGAAGTAACACCATCGCCAATAGAGGGGTTGCGACTAGATACGAGCGGACCGTCGTCGGCACAGTACACCAGCAGAACCACAGGACGGTCTTTGCAACAGGGGCCGAAGCGTCGGTGACAGATCTACTACAATATGACGACCTTCTACACCCCGCAACCTTTCACGTTGACTGACTGTCCGCGGAATCCCACACACAAACATGCATTTCATTGTTCTTAATTTATTTTTCCTGATTTACGCGTAAAAGTTAACACTATTCACGTCACTTTAAATTTAATCGCTAACGTCAAATTTCTCCATACGCTTCCAACATTTTCATTTTCTTAATCTGTTTGAATCGCGCTAAAGACAAAAATGGTTCAAATGGCTCTGAGCACTATGGGACTTACCATCTGAGGTCATCAGTCCCCTACAACTTAGAACTACTTAAACCTAACTGCGCTCTGCATCGCGGTGTAGCTTGCTCGCCAGGTTTCGAGAGGGTGCGTTTCTGGATGAGGTATCGAATATATTGCTTCCCCCTACTTATAACTCCCGAGGAGATCACGAATGTAAAATTCGAGAGATTAGAGTGCGCACGGAGGCTTTCAGACAGTCGTTCTTCCCGCGAACCATACGCGACTGGAACAGGAAATGGAGGTAATGACAGTGGCACGTAAAGTGCCCTCCGCCACACACCGTTGGGTGGCTTGCGGGGTATAAATGTAGATGAACCTAAGGACATCACACGCATCCATGCCCGAGGCAGGCTTCGAACCTGCGACCGTAGAAGTCGCACGGTTCCGGACTGAAGCGCTTAGAACCGCTCCGCCACCGCGGCCGGCTGCTAAAGACAAAGAGAGTTCTAATATGCAATTTACTTTTATTAATCTGGACGTTTAGTCTCATGCATTCCAAAGACTGTTGGCCGATTGTCAACAATTTTCTTCTGCTTTGGTTTTCTAATCCCTCTGAAATGCACACCAATATGATAATTACTGAAGATCTTTGTTCCCGGATGTATCAAACTACAGTGTCACGAAATTGTTGACGCTGATTTTCTGCCGCTTATGGAATGTCACGTTTTATAATTTGTGAGTTATTTTGAAATCTCTACATTTTCTATTCTAGTGCACTAAGATTTTAATATTTTCGTTAGTTTTCATTTTCATAAGGATTGCTTCTGCGCTAATGTCATTTTTATTTTCATATGAAGTAAGCGAGTGCTTTTCCTCCTCCCCCTCCCCCCCTCCCCCAAGGCTTACCACTTGAGTTCAAGTGGCAATTCAATAATACTCGCGTATTGATCGATCCTACCGCGCCTCTGATTTGCTTCGATGTCTTTCCTTAATAGGATCTGATGGGAATCCCAAACATTCGAGCAGTACTCAACAGTGGGTCGTATAAGCGTCCCGTACAAGATCGCTTTTATGCCGCTTTGCAACATTACGCCTAGACTATACTGTTTCAAGCAGCATATCACGAATAGAGTATTCGAATATTATACGATTGTTTTTTCTACTATAGGGTGGCGCACGAAATGTGTTACCGATTGTTTCTTTCACAATTTACGACGCACATTAGATATCCCGCTGGGATCTCTACAGCAGTACCATCAGAGCTTGGAAAAACAAATAAGTTACGAAATGACGTGTAATTCATGATACTGCCGCTAGGAGACTAGTAAGCAGCAATGGCTGGCAATGGAAGACTGACGACATAGCAACGATCGGCAATTGTGTTACTTTATCATGAAACGAAAAACCTTGTTGTGGCTCAGAGGCGTTTTCGACAACAGTTTAACACACGATGGGTCCCTTGCAAGAAGACCATCCACAGGTTGTACGATAAATTTGTACAGGAAGGAACAGTATTGGAAGCGAAGCGATCTCGGCCTAAGCCTGTTTGTTCACCGGAGAATATTGAAGCGCTACGAGTTGTTGTACAGAGAAGTCCCGGGAAATCGTGTAGAAAGGCAGCAGTGCAAATGGGAATATCCAGACGCTCCGTTCAACGCATTCTTAAAAGTGACCTCCATATGTACCCATACAGGATGACCTGTGCACAGAAGCTCACTGAAGAACACAAGCAGCAGAGACTACTGTTTGTTCAGTGGGCGGAGGATAGGGAAGAAACTCTCAACAACGTTTGGTTTTCAGACGAGGCACATTTTCATTTAGACGGTGTGGTTAACAAACAAATTGTACGCCTTTGGGCCACTGAAAACCCACAAGTGCTTCATGAACGACAACATTATGCTCCGAGGATTACAGCGTGGGCAGCAATTTCCAGTCACAGACTTATTGGACCCTTTTTCCTTGAAGAAACTGTGAACAGCGAGAGTTATTTGAGCATGCTTCGCAATAGCTTCATGCCATAGCTTCTTGCTACTGCCTTGCCCTTCAACACGCAGTGGTTCATACAAGATGGAGCAAGGCCACATACTGCAAACACTGTGTTGTAGTTTTTACACGAGCATTTCGACATGCGGATCATTTCACTCAGGTTTCTAGGTCGCTTCAATGACGGACAAAATTGCCCCCCCCCCCCCCTAATAGTCCAGACCTCAATCCCCGTGACTTTTTTCTTTGGGAGTACCTAAAGGAAAAATTTTCCCGAAACGTCCACGTGATTTAATGGAGCTCAGGAGATTTATTCTTCAAGCTTGCAGTGAAATTACGGAAGACTTGTGCCGTAGGGTAATCAGTAACTTCAGTGTTCGTTTGAAGGAAGTTAGGAAATGAAATGGTGGACATATTGAGCATTTGCTGAGTTAGAACAAATCTCCAAGGACGTCTCTTCATTGTAGTATATGTTCCTTTTAGATTGTATTGACAATAAAGTTTGTATTCAAAAACAAAATGGTAACACATTTCGTGCGCCACCCTATATCTACATTAGCTTACATTTTTCCACTTTTAGAACAAGCTCCCATTCATTACACCAAATCGAAATTCCTTCCCAGCCACACTGTATCCTCCTACAGTCAACCAAAGACGACACTTTCCTGCTCCTTATAGCGTCATCACCAAACAGCACGCCGCTCACCCTGTCCCAGCCGGGCCAAGTGGAAGACACTGAATGAGATGGCGTGAAACGTGGAGTTCCGGAATATCCGCTCCGTGTGCAGCAATTATGTACTGGGAACCGCCAAGAAGGAACTAGAACTCACGTGTTGAAGAGCTACAAGTTACCTTTAGCGGAAGGTATCGCGGTCCTGCACTTGCCCAGCCGGTCGCGTTGCTGACCAGGAGGACATGTCTTCAGCGTCGGTGTCGCGTTTACCAGCGACCTATCCAGAAGGCCAGATTCCGTTTCATTTCCGGAATCTGCAGTATTCGGAGGCTCCTGACGTGGTCGGCGTCCTTCGTCATCGAGAACGACCGCCACCTCCGAGACGTTTCTTACGAGCTCGAGGAACTCTTCCATCAACGCGTCGTCGGACTCATTATGCGGCGAGTTGCAGCCGGTACCATTCGATCGCGGCCTACCTGAGACCGCCTCCACCACGCTGATGAATATGTGGAGAAGCTGGTCCGGTGACGTCAGCGTCTGGGGAACCAGCGCTAGAAAACAAATCATACACGCCACCGATACGCGTGGGTGCTGCATGTGTTGAACGCGAATTGTGACTACTTACTTCCCCGAGCAAACTACTCTGTCGAGAACGTCTGCCGAGCGACAGCCACCTTATCGGTGGTGACCTTGCTTGTGGTTCACCGATGGAGAAAACAAGTGCGGTCTGAACGGGTGGCAATGTAGATAAAGCACAGCCTTAATAAACAGGGAAAGGCGCTTTCAACACACTCGTCAGCGGAAATTCATGAAAGTGTTAGCGCAGATGTGAGTAAACGGCTGCATTTTCAGCAGATCAGTTATCATTCATCATTATTTATGACATCAGACTATCAAGTCAGTGCGAATAAATCACCACTACACCCCACACACAAATAAAAGAAGCTGGTGGAAGACGGAAGTATGCACGAGATCCAAACGTTGGTGACCCAATCATTGATGTGCAGCTACATCTACATCTACATGGATACTCTGCAAATCACATTTAAGTGCCCGGCAGAGGGTTCATCGAACCACCTTCACAATTCTCTATTATTCCAATCTCGTATAGCGCGCGGAAGGAACGAACACCTATATCTTTCCGTACGAGCTCTGATTTCCCCTATTTTATCGTGGTGATCGTTTCTCCCTATGTAGGTCGGTATCCACAAAATATTTTCGCATTCGGAGAAGAAAGTTGGTGATTGGAATTTCCTGAGAAAATTCCGTCGCAATGAAAAACGCCTTTCTTTTAATGATTTCCAGCCCAAATCCTGTATCATTTCTGTGACACTCTCTCCCATATTTCGCAATAATACAAAACGTGCTGCCTTTCTTTGAACTTTTTCGATGTACTCCGTGAGTCCTATCTGATAAGGATCCCACACCACTCAGCAGTATTTTAAAGGAGGACGGACAAGCACAATGAAGGCAGTCTACTTAGTAGGTCTGTTACATTTTCTAAGTGGCCTGCCTATAAAACGCAGTCTTTGGTCAGCCTTCCGCACAACATTTTCTATGTGTTCTTTCCAATTTAAGTTGTTCGTAATTGTAATACCTAGGTATTTAGTTGAATTTACGGCTTTTAGATTAGACTGATTTATCGTGTAACCGAAGTTTTTACGAGTTCCTTTCAGCACTCATGTTAATGATCTCACACTTTTCGTTATTTAGGGTCAACTGCCACTTTTCGCACCATTCAGATATCTTTTCTAAATCGTTTTTCAGTTTGTTTTGATCTTCTGATGACTTTATTATTCGATAAACGACAGCGTCATCTGCAAACAACCGAAGACGGCTGCCCAGATCGTCTCCCAAATCTTTTATATAGATAAGGAACAGCAATGGGCCTATAACACTACCTTGGACAACTCCATAAATCACTTCTGTTTTAGTCGATGACTTTCCGTCAGTTACAACGAACTGTGACCTCTCTGACAGAAAATCACAAATCCAGTCATATAACTGAGACGATATTCCATAAGCACGCAATTTCACTACGAGCCGCTTATGTGGTACCGTGTCAAAAGCCTTCCGGGAATCCAGAAATATGGAATCGATCTGAAATCCCTTGCCAATAGCACTCAACACTTTATGTGAATAAAGATGTAATTGCGTTTCACAGGAACGATGTTTTCCAACCCCATGTTGACTGTGTGTCAATAAACCGTTTTCTTCGAGGTAATTCATAATGTTCAAACAGAATATATGTTCCAAACTCCTGCTGCATATCGACGTTAACTATATGGGCCTGTAATTTAGTGAATTACTCGTAATACCTTTCTTGAATATTGGTGTGACCTGTGCAACTTTCCGGTCTTTGGGTACGGATCCTTAGCGTTCAGTTCACAGCGCAGTCCAAAATGGGAATTAACGAAATTTTTGTTCGTACCATGATAGTCATTATGTGCAATTTCCAGAAAGTACGTAACAATAATACGACCACTGGTACGACGAAGTACATCTTAAAGACAAGATGATGTTATTCACTCGCGAAATACGTTCAAAACAAATATTCCAGGCAGTCATTTGATGGCAAAATACCTGTCATACAACGTAACAAGGGTTTTGAACATAAAATTATGTAAGCCGTTTGAAGATGAATTTTGTAAAATAGAAACTAGTAACGGTATTTTTAAATACAACAATACAATACAATACGTCCATGGTTCGAAGAGTACTAGGGTGAGTTCACCGTACTTCCCTGGCCACCGTACTTTAACCCCATGGAGACCTTTAGGAGCCACCTCGATCGGGCTCTTCTCAAACGAGAAACCTAAAAGAGCTGGCCACGACAGTGGAGTAGGCATGGCTCTGCATCCCTGTCGGTACCTTCCAGAACCTAAGTGAGTCTCTCCCTCTACGTCTCGCAGCGGTCCGCGATTCAAAAGGTCATTATTCAGGCTTTTGACAAGTTGTCATATTAATGTGACTAAGCACTGTAGGACACGAACGCGATTCGTTTCTGCATTAAGTGCGTACATGAAGCACATTATGAAACGTCCCCTTAGAAAAATTAATGAATTACTGTGCTGATAAACCTCTTACATTCTTTGATTTTTAAACAGCTGAGCATAACTGAACGTACTCACACATTTCGCTCTTTACCTATTCTGATCAACACTAAACTGACAGCCAATATTTTTAGTGCAACGCAGTCTGACTTTCAATAATCCCTACAAGAGAAAGGCCCTGACTAACATTAACCTATACGTTTCACAAATCACTTACCCCACAAAAATCTTCGTTACTCGAACTACTGCAATACAGCGAGCGCCACTACTGCCAGCTAAATAAAAGATTCAAACTACTGAAGGCACTAACTAGTGATAGGCATAGTTAGCAAATGAATGATTTTGATAGGGAAGAAACAATGTATTTACCTTAATAGTGTTCAAAAGTCATAATATATATATCAGTCCATGATATCCAATATTACAAATTTTATCTTTCTGATGGACACACGTCCAGATCGTCCGCTCTCAAAATTCCGCCATCTCTAAAAAATGGTGCAAATGGCTCTGAGCACTATGGGACTTAACATCTATGGTCATCAGTCCCCTAGAACTTAGAACTACTTAAACCTAAGTAACCTGAGGACATCACACAACACCCAGTCATCACGAGGTAGAGAAAATCCCTGAACCCGCCGGGAATCGAACCCGGGAACCCGGGCGCGCCGCCATCTCTCTTCCCACATCCACCACGGCTGGCGGCTCACCTCCAACTGCGCAACGCTACGAGCTGTTAACAACCAACTGCCCAACACTACAATGGCGAATATTACAACAATGCCAATCAGCCACAGACTGCCCACAGCACAGCCAGTGATTTTCATACAGAGCGCTACGTGGCGTTACCAATATAAAAACCTAAACAGCCTACTTACAACATCATGTGCTCTGCTACTGAACTACTAAAAGTGTGATTTGCAATCATTTTCCCGTATATTAAAATGAATATCCTCACCCTTTTTCTAGAATCTTGTAACGAGTGCAGGGCACAAATTTCCTAAAACATCGTTTAGGTCATTTCTCCATCCCACTGACATGTTACAGGCTAAGATTCCTATCAAGTAACTACTTATATTTTGAATTTGAATGAAACTAAATTTTAGATGACAACAAAAATTTGAAAACAGAAGAAAATAGAATCTGAATGGGACTAAACTTTAAATGACAGCAAAAATCTTAAAGCTGAACAAAATAAAACGATCAGCACGTTGCATGTCTCTTAAATTTGTATTCTTTCTGTTAAGCGTAAATTCCAATAATGGAATAAAGTCTGAGAATGATCATGGCGGAACACACCGAATCAAAAAAAGTTATAATTACAGTTTGTTTCTCTCGGAGGTGGACATCCAGTGATATCACAGTCGACCTCTACCCCACCCAGTGCGTGGTTGGCGGGAGGCAACTTTCAAATCTTCAGTGGGAACCAACTTTTTTATTGCAGATTACGATTCTACGGCAAAATCTGCTTACATTTTATATGAAGCATTTTCTTCGTTTCGCCACAGATGGTACTGTAATCGGGAAAATGGGCACACAATCGCAGTATACGACATGCTACTCAATGACACTTGAATATCCAATGGCACTCAGGACAGTATTTCATAACTTATAATTAGAAACCCCATTTGCAACTTTGTATTCCTTTGACATATCGAATATGGGACTACTCGACGCGCCACTGTGTCCGTAGCTCGAAGCGAACGTTATTCTACTTTTCCAATTACAGTAACTGTTCAAACGTAGTACCACCAGCTTGAATACAGTTAGTGATCCGCTTTTAAAATAACTGTACACGGGACAGAAGCTTATCTGCGGGAATGGCAGCACAGGCGTTTCTGATGTTGTCGACCATGTCTTCAGGGCCTGTTGGCATTTCCTTATATACCTTATCTTTTAAATATCCCCACAGAGAAGAAATCTGGAGACGTCAAATCTGGCGATCTAGTGGACCAATTAATAGGGCCACCTCTGCCGATCCACTGACCCGTGTAAACACGGTCTAATACCTCCTGTACTTCAATTGCGTAGTGTGCAGGGCAATAGTCATGCTGAAACCACATACTTTGTCGAACCTCCAGGGCAATATCCTGCAGTAGTATCTGTAGTTCCTGTTCCAAAAACGTTCGATATTTGCGTCCATTCAAAGTGCTATAGATAAAATATGGATTAATGAATTTGTGCCCCATGATGCCACACCATATGTTAATGCTACCATGGTTGGTGAATGTAGACTCAGCGGAAGATGGTACCTCGGCAAAGAATGTGGGAGTCGTTTGCATTTGTTGATGTGCCCATTCACAAAACATTATCCGGTTATGGAAATCGGCGCCATGAAATTCTTGACCCAGTAATACGTTGTATGGATGATACTTATGACGATGCAGTATTTTGAGAATACTACATACGAACATACCGGAATCGCTATTTAATTTCCGGACGCTTATCCGTGGGTTGTGGTTCACTGCCGCTAGTACAGCTACTTCATTAGCTTCTCCTGCAACATGTTTGCTTCGTTTCGTTTTGCCGGTCTGTACACTGCCACCAGACATAGTTAGTTACCTTCACAACCTTGTAATAGAGTGAACGAGAGCGAGCTTTGTCTGAAAACGCTCGCCGTTTAAGCCAACAGTAGCCTCAACATTTCTCCTACATTTTCCGTAAAGCAGGATCTTTTCAGTTTTTTCTTCTGCGGACGTAACATTCATCGTCCACTTGCACGTCTGTTCTCTACGTGATAGGTAGATGCGCAGGCAATAAACATTGCGCAAGTATTGAAATATTTAGGAGCCGCCATGCGTTCTACGTCAGGACGACATGTGAGCTCCGGTCGCAGTGTATTGCCTCTTATGACACGTCATAGTTCGTTAGACGGCCACAATGGCGCTTCAAGTAGTCCCCTGTTCGATATGTCGGAAGAATACAACGCTGCAAACGGGGGTTTCCAGTCGAGAGTAATGAAATACTCACCTGTCCTACCCTCCCAACGTAGATGCAGAGTCCCACGTGCCATGGGATATTCAAGGGTCATTGAGTAACGCGTCGTAAATTATGATTGTAAACCCAATGCTGGCCGGCCGCGATGGTCTAGCGGTTCTGGCGCTGCAGTCCGGAACCGCTGGACTGCTACGGTCGCAGGTTCGAATCCTGCCTCGGGCATGGGTGTGTGTGATGTCCTTAGGTTAGTTAGGTTTAAGTAGTTCTAAGTTCTAGGGGACTTATGACCTAAGATGTTGAGTCCCATAGTGCTCAGAGCCATTTTGAACCCAATGCTGTTCCTCCGGTTACAGCGCCATTTGTGACGAAACAAAAAGCTTCAGACAAAAAGTATGTATATTTTGTCGAAGAATTGTAATATGCAATAGAAAACGGTGGTTCCCCTTAAAGATTTCAAAGTTGCCCCCCCCCCCCCACCACCCGCGCATCGAGTTGGATGGCGGGTTGAGTGTGGTACTGGAGGATGTCCGAGAAAAACAAATGCAACTATAACTTTTCCTTATCCAATGTGTAGCTTTCGAGATATTTCAGTCTCCAATTAAAATGAACACCCTGTATATCGTTGTTTATAGAAGATAGGGCGGGTCACATACACTGGCAAAGCAGTCGTTTAGATATAAAAACTGAATAATATTGCAGTCGATGTTGGGGCCCACAAAGGTACGTCGGTGGAAGTATACAACTGTCTATATAATAATGAAATATCTGACATTCTCACTTAACTTTGAGTGAGCAAGTCTATATTACTAACCGACTATGGACTGTCGGAACCCAAACATAGTTGCAAGTTGCCTATCTAATGGCTTCGAGGGGCAACAAAATTTCGATTTTCATTATTACAAGTATACAGGGTGTTCCATTGACCGTGACCGGACCAAATATCTCACGAAATAAGCGTCAAACGAAAAAACTACAAAGACGAAACTTGTCTAGCTTGAAGGGGGAAACCAGATGGCGCTATGGTTGGCCCGCTAGATGGTGTTGCCATAGGCCAAACGGATATCAACTGCGTTTTTTTAAATAGTAACCCCCATATTTATCACATATTCGTGTAGTACGTAAAGAAATATGAATGTTTTAGTTGGACCACTTTTTTCGCTTTGTGATAGATTGCGCTGCAATAGTCACAAACACATGGCTCACAATTTTAGACATGCATTGACAATGCGCTGACGCATGTTGTCAGGCGTTGTCGGTGGATCACTATAGCAAATATCCTTCAGCTTTCCCCACAGAAAGAAATCCGGGGACGTCAGAACCTGTGAACGTGCGAGCCATGGTATGGTGCTTCGACGACCAATCAACCTGTCATGAAATATGCTATTCAATTCCGCTTCAACCGCACGCGAGCTATGTGCCGGACATCCATCATGTTGGAAATACATCACCATTCTGTCATGCAGTGAAACATCTTGTAGTAACATCGGTAGAATATTACGTAGGAAATCAGCATACATTGCACCATTTAGATTGTCATCGATAAAATGAGGGCCAATTATCCTTCCTCCCATAATGCCGCACCATACATTAACCCGCCAAGGTCGCTGATGTTCCACTTGTCGCAGCCATCGTGGATTTTCCGTTGCTCAATAGTGCATATTATGCCGGTTTACGTTACCGCTGTTGGTGAATGACGGTTCATCGCTAAATCGCGTCCAAAAAATCTGTCATCGTTCCGTAATTTCTCTTGTGCCCAGTGGCAGAACTGTACACGACGTTCAGAGTCGTCGCCATGCAGTTCCTGGTGCACAGAAATATGGTACGGGTGCAATCGATGTTGATGTAGCATTCTCAACACCGACGTTTTTGGATTCCCGATTCTCGCACAATTTGTGTGCTACTGATGGTCGGATTAGCCGCGACAGCAGCTAAAACAACTACTTGGTCATCATCATTTGTTGCAGGTCGTGGTTGACGTTACACATGTGGCTGAACACTTCCTGTTTCCTTAAATAACGTAACTATCCGGCGAACGGTCCGGACACTTGGATGATGTCGTCCAAGATACCGAGCAGCATACATAGCACACGCGCTTTGGGCATTTTGATCACAATAGCCATATATCAGCACGATATCGGCCTTTTCCGCAACTGGTAAACGGTCCATTTTAACACGGGTAATGTATCACGAAGCAAATACCGTCCGCACTGGCGGAATGTTACGTGATACCACGTACTTATACGTTTGTGACTATTACAGCGCCATCTGTCACAAAGCGAAAAAAGTGGTCTAACCAAAACATTCATATTTATTTACGTACTACACGAATATGTAATAAAAAGTGGGGTTCCTATTTTAAAAAAAAACATGTTGATATCCGTTTGACCTATGGCAGCACCATCTAGCGGGCCAACCACAGCACCATCTGGTTTCCCCCTTCAAGCTAGACGAGTTTCGTTCTTGGACTACCACCGATTTTAAAAATTGAAAATACTGACATAAATTACTCATTAAGAGGTGCTCTCTTATATGAGAGGTTGAGCACAGTAAGACAGATATTACAGTTATAAGCTATGTATACGGCCTGAGGCAGCGTAATTCAAGGCGCACAAATACCCAGGCTATATTCATCCAATATTTGGGAATGAGAGCGCTTACTGACTTCCATCAACCTTTACACATAATTTCAAACCTTTCGCCGATACCAACCACAAAATGATGAAAGGTAAAACGTTTATCACTCTCTACATTTTCGGCCCGCGTGCAGTAAAATTGACACTTCAGGGATGAGACATTTCTTCTCTACCACTAACTCTATTCGGAACAAATTTTGCAGACAGTGTCCACAAGTAGCACTGAATGTCTTATACTATCATCATATGACACACTGTGCAGGAGATATGACGTCATAAACATTGAGATGCGAGAAAATCTAGCTTTTGCTGAAAGAGGAGTGCAAGTTACTTGGATTATACTCAACCAGTGTTTTATACTGAGAGGACTCAGCGACTTCCAACAAACTTTACATATAATTTCAAACCTTTTCTAACATTTTTCTCGCTTACATGCTTAACGTCAGATACTTAATATACTAACTCATTGGTAAGGTAATTAGTAATCAGAAGCATGAAGCTGTTTTGTACATGGGAGTTCCATTCTTTAAAGAATGGGGTTGTTTACTGGTGTGAAACTAAACTAACTTTATAAGTTAAAGTTTACAGCTCTAACAAAAGTTATCAAACATTTGACTAGGCCCCAGCCGGCCGAAGTGGCCGAGCGGTTCTATGCGCTAGAGTCTGGAACAGCGCGACCGCTACGGTCGCAGGTTCGAATCCTGCCTCGGGCATGGATGTGTGTGATGTCTTTAGGTTAGTTAGGTTTAAGTAGTTCTACGCTCTAGGGAACTGATGACCTCAGAAGTTAAGTCCCATAGTGCTCAGAGCAATTTGAACCATTTTTGACTAGGCCCCATCTGCACGGAAACGTTTAATAAGGCCTACAGTCTGATGTTAGTCGAAACAGGAATTAGTAAAATAGGAGATTCTTCCTGGGAGTGAGAGACCGTACCTCTGGAGGATCGAATCGCCGTCCTGCACTTGCCTATCCAGTCCATCTGCTGACCAGGCGGACACGTCTTGATGCCCGGCATGTCTATGAACGACCTGCTGACCAGGTCAGTGAGCGCAGTCTCGCTGCTAGACTCTGCGTCGTTCGAAGGTGCGCCATCTAACCCGGACTCCTCGCGGTCCCAGACGACAACTGTGGACGACTGGCGCAGGTGGGCGCCCAATGACAGCGTCAGAAAGCTCAGCAGCACAACGCAGAGCGCATAGGTCTCCGTTCGACGAGCGAGCATGCTTTATCTAGGGATTGCGGTGACTTCCGAAAACGTACTGCAGTGCCGAGTGGAGTCCGAGCAGCAGACGCGGCACACTTATCGCTGTAGCTGCTGATGACCCTCATTGGAGTTCATCGACTGTGGAAAACAAGTTTCGTGTAAATGAGCCACCGCTCCAGAAGCTCCATGACGCACAACGCAGTGAATACGCTCCCCTGTTCGGCGCTCTCCTCTTGCATAGTTACACAACTTCTTGGTACTGCAGCAAAGTTAACACACCAGTACAGTAAAAACGAGATATGACGAACGCTTTTTCGCGAAATCGTGGACTGCGATATAAGAGAAAAGGGAGGACGCTGAGGAGAGAGATTAATTATCAGCATAAAGATTTCGTGGATTACCTAACAATTGGAGGGGATTCCATCGGTAAATAAATTAAATGGCGAACAATACATGCAGGATGTACGTGTTGCAGAGACACAGATCCAAGGCAAGGAAATTTTCTTGCAGCTAAAAACGGGTACACTGTCTGAAAACATACAACTTCCAGAATGAGATTTTTCACTCTGCAGCGGAGTGTGCGCTGATATGAAACTTCCTGGCAGATTAAAACTGTGTGCCGGACCGAGACTCGAACTCGGGATCTTTGCCTTTCGCGGGCAAGCGCTCTACCAACTGAGCTACCCAAGCACGACTCACGCCCCGTCCTCACAGATTTACTTCTGCCAGTACCTCGTCTCCTACCTTCCAAACTTTACAGAAGCTCTCCTGCGAACCTTGCAGAACTAGCACTCCTGAAAGAAAGGACACTTGCCCGCGAAAGGCAAAGGTCCCGAGTTCGAGTCTCGGTCCGGCACACAGTTTTAATCTTCCAGGAAGTTTCAACATACAACTTGTAAGAAAATTTCATATGGTACACAAAAAGTGATGTGCAACAGTAGCGTAAGTATCTTTTACAGTAACACAATTATTTCTGTGACAATGATATCTTCGTGAAACCGGAATAATCTTAAAAAATGGTTCAAATGGCTCTGAGCACTATGGGACTTAACATCTGAGATCATCAGTCCCTTAGAACTTAGAACTACTTAAACCTTACTAACGTAAGGACATCACACACATCTATGCCCGAGGCAGGATTCGAACCTGCGACCGTAGCAGTCCGCGGTTCCGGACTGAAGCGCCTACAACCGCTCGACCACCGCGGCCGGTGAAGAATCTTAGAGGAGGAACCGCATGATTAGGAATAAAATAACACAAGACACTGCTACTGTTTCGTGCGTGACAGTCACGATGAAGGTCAAACTTTTAGAACGAAATAACAAAGGTAAGTGACGACGTGATAGGATTTCCCTTGTTCTTCGAGTAAGTAATCTGCAGGTACGGTAAAGGTCAAACTGTATTAAATAAATAAATGCACAAAGAGCGCCAGTTTATGAAGATCAGAAATCAGTTACTTTAAAAACCACATTTGATCTTCGTTTAGCTGAAGTAAGCGTCCAGCATATATAAGCCGTAAAGGTCACGGAAGAGTAAAAAACCCACGAAACTAGAACAAATCCTGAAAAAGAAAACAGGGTGCGATGATTTTATCGAAATAAGAACTCCCCGCAAAATCTCTGTGATGCGCAACATGTGTCAGGTATTTGTTCACATCATTAATTGGTTTTACACATTTGAGGAAATTCACATGTAACTCTACGACATTTGAGTGTCTGCCTATAGAGTAAAGTATATGTTTCATATCCAAACGTTTCTGAGTTCTTGTTGGTTCATAGACAGGGTACACACAACTAACAAATCACATTATTATGTCATGTTTTGGTAAACACCTTCTGCAGATTCTTATTAATAATTGTCGTGGTGCTTGTGTCCTGAATTATCTCGGTGTTTTCTGCTGTAATTCTAATGCAAGCCTTAATAAATCTTACATCAGTGAATTCCTTTTACCAAGAACTTTCCAAAACTAATAAACAATTATATCGTTCGGTAAAACGAAATTCTTTCAGTAGCTTCGTAGATAAAAGAGATACAAGAGTTACAAACGCAGCAAATTACGAGTACTTCCTCCTTTCTGTAACACCATTTCCCAGAAACTTAGTTTCTGGACTCGAAATCGTTTACTAAGCATTCCGGTTGTTCAAGTTACGCAGTTGAACACGTATACAGCATGAATGACCTGAAATGTGATCCTGTTGTATTTCATGAACGGTACAAGATTTCGAAACGAGGTTTTAGGCAAATGATAGCAGCTAGAGAAGTTCGTAATGTCGATTTATGTGTAAAACTCTTAACTCGAGTATCTATCAGGGCAACTTCTTTTTCATGTCATTAGAAAGTTCTGTAAAACCTGAGTACAGTTCTATAAAGATGATGGTGTTGAATGTCTACGCAAAAATATCGAATTAATGTTCTAAAATTGAAAGGCGATGACGCCGTAATCGGCTGTTGTTTTGTCAACACCGTCAATTGAGACGTTAACGTCAGGCTCCGCCGTTGTATGAAGCTGTTCAACTGCTTACTGCTTTCCACAAAAGCTCTTCACGTAAACATCAGTAAATAGCTTTCGTGAGGACCTTCTGTTACACTAGAAGTTTATAAATGATGAAACCATTTTAAAAACCACCGTAAGCTGCCGATTTTATTATGTAAAGTGCCTTTATTCCACAACGTACATATTTCACATCACTGGCCAGTTTCATCCTTTTGACCCTTTGAAAATGTCTGTGAATACAGTACCAAAATAACACTAAACGGTTAGATACATTGGTGAACATCATTAGGCTTGCATATTACAACTGTTGTTAAATTATTATTCATTATAAATATTTTGCATGCACCCACTAACATTATAAATATATGTTGTTAGTGGTTGTATGCTAAAATTTTGATAACGATTGCCTTAAACAGCCTCTGCCTCCGGTCCTTAAGAAGGGCAATACTAGAATGTTGTTAAATTACTTACATAGCGCTGGTGATGTGTGTGTCATATTTGAAACCTGCAGCTTTTGTGATGTGTGTGTCGTATCTGAAACCTGTTCCATGCTACGTGGGGACTGACAATTGTCCCCCCCTCCCCCCTCTTCCTTTCTGTCTGTCTCTGTCTCTCTCAGCATACGTAACATATCTGTTACAAAAACTCGGTAATCTTGCATCACCCAAAGACTATGCTCAGAAAAGTCATTTTGCAGAGAGTGAAAGTTTATCGGCAGAGCGAGCTCCCGTCATGCAACCAGAACAGTGCATACTTTCCGTTAATCCTTAACAAATATATTGCGCATTGAACTTCGAAACTACTTACGATCATTGCTAGAAAATTCAGTTGTTGATTAGTGCTACGCAGATGATTCGAGGTGTTATTAAACCCTTTTATTTATTTAAACTTCTGTATATTTGATCACACTAGTAATGGCTGTAATGTGTGCAATAGTTTCATTAAGATTATGCTGTGATCACATGCCTGTAGCTCTCTCTTTCGATAAACTTTGATTCCCTGCAAAATAGCGTGTTTATGTATAATGTTTTGATGATGCATGTTTCCCACCTTCTTGGATATGTTTATGTATGAGGAAGCAAAAGGACACGTTGCACCCTTTAATATATTTACAAGGATCAGTAAGCCAGCTGTTAATAGTGTTTTTACCGAGATCACGCGTTGTATCATATAATGCTCGATTGGTGTGTGTGTGTGTGTTTGTGTGTGTGTGTGTGTGTGTGTGTGTGTCTGTATGTGTGTGTGAACAAGGGTCGTCCCCAGACGGCGCGGAAAGGCTTTCAAATGTTACGCTCTCATTATCAATGTTATACCTTTAGTAATGGCCAAAGACCAAAAGTGGTCAGTAATCTAAAACATATACATTGTACAATAAAGACACTTTGCATAATAAGACTGACAGTCTACAGTGTTTTTTAAAATGGTTTCATCATTTAGACGCTACACTGAGCGTGTGGACTCATACCCTAAGGAACACTACAATTTAACACGCGGCTCCATCTACAACAAATCATACTTCATCTTGTATCCACCTCGCACAAAGCAAGGCCAAGAGGAAATACATTTTATCTTGGAAACATATGCCTATCTTCTTGCTGCATATAACGACGAAGCCAGCCTACGTTTTCCGGATACTTTTGCGATTTGTTTGAAGACCAACATTAACAAGCATTATATCACTAATAGTAAACCCCTGATTTCTTAAAGAATCCACTTCCCATGTATAAACGAAAACTCTAAACTCCGTCCGAACAAGCCATGAAGGCCGAAAGGCCTGCCTACCTAATATGATTACTTAATAATTCATAACTTGCAATAATAACGACTGATTATCAAATTCCTAATAATAAACACTGGTTAGAGTACAATATGTTTTATTTTGGCTGTTCCTGTTCTACAGTAGTTTCCGATCCTATGTGCCCTTGGGTTCATTGTCGATCACTGAAAAAAGCTCCTTTCAGAAGTCACAACAACAAATTACTGTTTCAGTTATTGTCTGTGGTCACTAGTAAATGTCATACGTGAAAATCATAAAACTAAAAAAAAATTCTAGGAATGTATGGATTAAACGTCTGATGGGTTAATGTATTAAATGTTTGACGTTAAGCGTGTAAGATAGAAGTTCAGAAAAAAGGTTTGAAATTATGTTCGAAGTTTATTTAAAGTCGCTAAGTACTCTCGTTCTCAAACAGTGGTCGACTATAGTCTGGGTAATTTGCGCGTCGTGTGCTACGTTTCCTCAAGACGTATAGACAGTTACTATTAGTAATACTTGTCTCACTATGTTAATTCTTTGCTATAAAATTATATCTCTTAATTAGCAGATAATGAGAACATATTAAGTTTCTAAATTTATTTAAGAATTAACTCTTTATTCACATGAAGTGCTGAGTGCTATTGACAAGGGATTTGAGATTTATTCCGTATTTCTGGATTTCCGGAAGGCTTTTGACACTGCACCACACAAGCGGCTCGTAGTGAAATTGCGTGCTTATGGATTATCGTCTCAGTTATGTGACTGGATTTGTGATTTCCTGTCAGAGGAGTCACAGTTCGTAGTAACTGACGGAAAGTCATCGAGTAAAACAAAAGTGATTTCTGGCGTTCCCCAAGGTAATGTTATAGGCCCTTTGCTGTTCCTTATCTGTATAAACGATTTGGGAGACCATTTGAGCAGCCGTCTTCCGTTGTTTGCAGATGACACTGTCGTTTATCTACTAATAAAGTAGTCAGAAGATCAAAAGAAACTGCAAAACGATTTAGAAAAGACATCTGAATAGTGCGAAAAGTGGCAGTTGGCCCTAAATAAACAAAAGTGTGAGGTCATCCACATGAGTGCTAAAAGGAACTCGTTAAACTTCGGTTACACGGTAATTCAGTCGAATATAAAAGCCGTAAATTCAACTAAATACCTAGTTATTACAATTACGAACAACTTAAATTGGAAGGAACACATAGAAAATGTTGTGGGGAAGGCTAACCAAAAACCGCGTTTTACTGGCAGGACACTTTGGAAATGTAATAGGCCTACTAAGGAGACTGCCTATACTACGCTTGTCCGTCCTCTTTTAGGATACTGCTGCGCGGTGTGGGTTCCTTACCAGATAGGACTGACGGAGAACATGGAAGAAGTTGAAAGAAAGGCAGCACGTTCTGTATTATCGCAAAATATGGGAGAGAGTGTCACAGAAATGATACAGAATTTGGCCTGGACATCATTAAAAGAAAGGCGTTTTTCGTTGCGACGGAATCTTCTCACGAAATTCCAATCACCAACTTTCCCCTCCGAATGCGAAAATATTTTGTTGACACCGACCTACATAGGGAGGAACGATAAAATAAGGGGAATCAGAGCTCGTACGGAAAGATATGGGTGTTCATTTTTTTCGCGCACTGTACGAGATTGGAATAACAGAGAATTGTGGAGGTGGTTCGATGAACCCTCTGCCAGGCTCTTAAACGAGATTTACAGAGTATCCATGTAGATGTAGAAACTACATCAAATATTGATAATCTGATTTCTGTTGCCCCTGGAAGCTGCTAGATAGGCAAGAGAACCGCCCACCATGAACCAAGAATATGGTGAGCCGTTACGTAATGTGGATACACGTGTTTCCAAGTCCCTGTAGATACAAGAATATTATATTTACGACAAAGTTACGTGTCTCTCTGTCCGCTATGTTTGCCGGAAACCTCGTTTGTATACCATAAATCGTTCACGAAATAAAATAAGTAGAAGTGTTGGGTGTATATCTTGTACAGTCAGATGGAGAAGCAAATGAATTAACAAAAGCAGATCCTCCTGTTAACGAAGCTCCTACCTTTCGAGTCGCTGATCACTTTCCGACATTTTCCTATCCTGTCAATCTGTTGACCTGGAGGGCACTTCTTGAAATTTGGAATCCGGTTGATAAACGACTTGCCGTGACGAGTCGTCGCAGTCGCCTCGCTGCCAGACCCTGAGTCATCTTCGAGCGGTTCCTCGAACTGTCGTCCCTCGTGATCCACGACGTTGGCTTCCTTCGACAAGGCCTTCAACATCTGAAGGTACTCCGTCTTCTCCGCTTCGTGGTGGCGGTGGTACGGCGGGCTGCAGCCGGTGCCATTCGACCGTGGACTCCCTGAAGCAGCCACCACGAGATCGATAAACACCTGCAGGAGCTGGCTGGGAGAGGCCAGCGACGCGTAAACGGATGCCAGCGCACAGATCGAGAGCAACGGTGCCAGGCGCCAAACAGCCATGTATCGGCTGCGTAACTTGCCCACTTCAGAAGGCGAGTCGCACTACAAACCGTGTCGCTCAGGAGCAGCAGTCAGAAAGTTATCGCCGGTCCCACACGATGACCCTTAGTGGAGTTCATTGCTGGAGGAAGCGAGTGCAGCCAGTACGTACAACAGCGGAGATAAAGGCAGCCCTCAGTGTCGACAAAGGATCTTTCATAATGCAGCGGCGTGTGCTCTGTTTTGAAAACTTCGTATTATATTAAAATTCTGCACCGGAGCAGGATTCGAGCATGGAAGTTTATCTTGCACAAGGCGAAAGACAGAGTGTGCAAGAAAGTGTCAAGGATTCAATCAAATTTCTGGTGCTCTGCTACCCAACTTTATTTCTTCTTTTTCTAATATTTCTGCCATCTACTTTCCACCCGTCTTCAGATTGACCCCACTGAAGCTACATACGCTACTGTACCTGTCCCGTCGCTTTAAAACACAGAAAGAAAACAAGGACCAGAGACGTTGGTCGTTGGCACACGGTATGTATAAACTGAATCTGTGGCTACGCGCTCGATCCTTGTTGGTATATCGATGTGTCATTATTAGCTGCCTTCTACCAATGGCTTTACGAGTTTATTCGAGAAAGCATCGGATTGCATAATTTGTCTGGGTGGAAACCGGTATCTTTGTTAATTAAATTCTTCGTGTAACGAATTCAGCTGCCCCGTTCACAATCGAATACCTAAGCAGTGAAGTCGACGCTAGAATTTCGACATTTTCATACCGCATAGTGTGGCCGGTGTCGATGCACTGCTCTGCCACCGCCGATTTATTGGGCTGCATGTGTCGAGTGCATCTACAGGTTCCATGCACTTTTCCAGGATTGCAGGAGCACTGCCTTTCGTATATCGGGCAGGTGATTCGGGTAAGACAACATCTTCCTAAGTTTGTTTCTGCCACATTGCAGAATCTTCGCTGGGAGGCCCTTTTACAAACATGGTTCCGTAGGCAACCACAACATTTTCCCATGACCGTCTTGTCTAACGATGAGATTATTAACAGTTATGCCGCTGACTTTTGACGTAATAAACAACTGACGCCGGCCGTTGTGACCGAGCGGTTATAGGCGCTACAGTCTGGTACCGTGCGACCGCTACAGTGGCAGGTTCGAATCCTGCCTCGGACATGGATGTGCATGATATCCTTAGGTTGGTTAGGTTTAAGTAGTTCTAGGGGACTGATGATCTCCGATGTTAAGTCCCATAGTGGTCAGAGCCAGTTGAGCCAAACAACTGACTTACTTTTTTCCGTCTGTTTCTTTTTCATTTGATTGCCCATTGTAAATAAGGCACCCGCTGCTAAACTCAGCACTCTCGATCACTAAGTCAAGGACTCGTAAGATAATTACTAAATTATTTAAGAGCGCCAAAAATTAGTAAGATACTGTAAACCTCAAATAGTTTTTAAAGACGCCAATATGTAAAACAGACAGTACAAACATTCAAAACTTTCATGTCAAAGGATCTGTGTGCCTTAAGCTTAGTAACTGACAAAATTTCATAACAAACGTTAAATTATAACCTACAGCTTATTTACAATCCCAACAACAGGGTAACAGACGAAGGATGTCGAGGACTTATCCTGGAATACTTTGTTCAGAAGCTGGTACAAGCATCTTTACATTCTCACGGGTTCCGACAGACCATCCCACCAGATATATACAATAAAACAGGTTTCAGAGCTCTAAAACAGAAAGAAATAATATTACTCCACCTGCCGTAACATCTTAAAACAATTATACACTGAAGTGACAAAAGTCATGGAATAGCGATGAGTACATACACAGATGGAGGTAGTATCGCATGCACAACATATAAAAGGGTTGTGCATTGGCGGAGCTGTCATTTGCACTCAGGTGACTCATGTGAAAAGGTTTGTGGCCACACCACGAGAATAACATACTTTAAACGCGGAATGGTAATTGGAACGAGAAGCGTGGAACATTCCCTTTCAGAAATCGTTAAGGAATTCAGTATTCCAGGATCCACTGTGCCAAGTGTGTGCGGAAAATACCAGTACCAAAGATGGGACATTACCTCTCACCACCGTCAACGCAGTGACCGATGGCCTTCACTTAACGACCGAGAGTAGGTGCGTCGGCGTAGAGTTGTCAGTCCTAAAAGACAAGAAACATTGTGTGAATTAACTGCGGAAATTAAAGAGGGACGCATCACGGAAGTTTCTATTAGCACAGTGCTGCGCAATTTTGCGTTGATGGGCTATGGCAGCAGACGACCGAAGCTAATGCCTTTGATGACGGCACGACATCGCCTGCAGCTCCTCTCCTGGGCTCGTGACCATTTCGGTTAGACCTTCGGAAAACTATGACCTGGTTAGATGAGAACTGATTTCATTTCGTAAGAGCTCTTGGCAGGATTGGAGTGTGGCGCAGACCCCGTGAAGCCATGGATCCAAGTAGACAACAAGGGAGTGTATAAGCTATTGGTGGATCCGTAATGGTGTGGGCTGTGTTTAGATGGAATGTGCTGGTTCCTTTGGTCGAACTGAACGGTGACTGGAAATGTTTATGTTCGCCTACCTGGAGACCATTTGTAAGTATTCAAGGACTTCATGTTCCTGGACAAGGACGGATTTTTTTATGGATGGCAATTCGTCATGTCATCGGGCCACAATCGTTCGTGATTGATTTCAAGAACATTCTGGACCATTCGAGCGAGTCATTTGGCGAGCCAGATCGCCCGACATGAATCCCATCGAACATTTATCGAATATAATCAAGAGGTCCATTCGTGCGCAAAGTCCCGCACCGGCTAAACTTTCGCAATTAGGGACGGTTATAGAGGCATCATAGCTCAGTATTTCTGCAGGGGAGTTCCGACCTGCTGTGTCCACGCAGCGCCGAGTTGCTGCACTAAGCGAGGCAAAAGAAGTTTCGACAATATATTATGAGTATCCCATGACTTTTGTGACCTTAGTGTATATTTTTTGAGAGAGGGTACCGGAGTTGCGCTTTTTTCATAACTCAACAGCGCACACAAATTTCCAAAACAAGTTAATGTTGCGGCAAGATCCGATGCGGGATTGCGGCATTTACAGGGTAAATTATCTGAGAGAAGCACACAGATTACTATGAACACTCCTTTAGAATACAAAAAGAAAAGGAGTACATATGTCTAGCACATTGTACCACAATGCTTGGCATCTGATTTCTAAACAGCAAAAACAGGACTAACTTTGGGCCACACGCGAATGATGGGACAGCCAATCACGTAAGAACATTGTCAGATTTTACCCACGCAAGACGCTATACTCACACGTTTAGGAACACATAAGCACCATTATGATGTAACTCGGCCAACGGATGATCAACATCAACTCCCGTCAGAAGCAGGTAAGGCCTCTTCCGACCGAGCGAGGTGGCGCAGTGGTTAGACACTGGACTCGCATTCGGGAGGACGACGGTTCAATCCCGCGTCCGGCCATCCTGATTTAGGTTTTCCGTGATTTCCCTAAATCGCTCCAGACAAATGCCGGAATGGTTCCTTTCAAAGGGCACGGCCGACTTCCTTCCCCGTCCTTCCCTAATCCGATGAGACCGATGACCTCGCTGTCTGGTCTCCTTCCCCAAACCAACCAACCCACCAACTCTTCCGATGATCTCACAGCAGGTTCACTCCGGTAAACTACCTTCGTGACCGGATCAGAACCCTTATCCACGATGTGGAAATATTCTAGACCAGCAATAGAAGGCCACGAAGGAACCAAAATGTTTATATTTGGCTACCAATCACATATCAGGTTCCAAACTGAAAAACCCGTCGCCTTTCCAAGTTGGCGACCGTTACCAAGCATGGGCAATGTTGACGACCTCGCCGCTGCCAGGAGACTATCTGTGACCAAAGACGTATCAAAACCGCTTCTTCCGTCCCGCGTTTGCCCGCCGTGCTAAAACCGGAACATGCAGATATCGATAAAAAAACATACCATTCTCCCGCTCCTTCTTTAAATCAAAAGATGCGTTGGGCAGCCGAGTTTCTTTAGACCATTGCGTGCTAGCCTCTGCTTTGGCACTTCGTAATTTCAAATGTGACTCGATTTTCTTATGCGTTGTAAGGTCTTTGAGCAAGAATCTGAAAGGAGACTAACGCCCACTGACCTTACACGGCCAGATAGATCAAGGGAACAGCTTCCGGTGACCCCCTGTTCCCCTTTATTTTCCTCCAGATTTACTCCACATAAGCAATACCCCTCTATCAAAGAAGCTACGCGTCTCCCCCGACAGTATCTATGAGCTTCTCTCTGATGTATGGAAGAAATGATATTTTTCCACACTTTCCATTTATCCGTGATATACTCAGGTTTAAAAGACTCAGATAATAGATCATTCAACGACCACAAATCACTCACTTACGGGAGAACGCGAACGTAAGTTTGATAGGGACCTTCTTATGTGCCTCATGATAGGCGGTATTAAAAGCAAGATTAAACCAATGCTCGCAACTATCTCAACGTTTCTGTGAACGAGAAAGATAAATTCTTAAGGCAGATTTCGGATTCGTTAATACGTTCCGGAAAAGATGGTTGAGGGTAATAGGGGGTAGTCGACACGTGAGGAATGCCATTATTAACAAAAATATTTCTTGACTTTCCGTGACGTAAATGAAGGAGCATTGTCACTTACTAAACCCTTAGGAGGACCAAAACTAGGTGAAATAACATTACGTCCTGGATACTAATGGTGATCTTCAATTCTTTAGTAGGCACCAAGCACAAAAACCTCGCAATGGCGTTTACCATTACTAAAATGTAACTATAACCTGTTTGGTACCTTTGAGGGGCCCCAAATAATCAATAAAAAGTTCTAGTGCTGGTGTTAGGCTTAGCGGTCTTGCATTCTTGAAATTGATCTACTAATTTTTTAATTCCTGAGTTCATGCTTTACCAGGTCAAGTGTGCTTTAACTCTGGTAGTACCAACGCATTTTCCATAAGGCGCGTTACCAGGGGCAGGGTGAAGGATACTTTACGCCCACCCGAAAAAAACTGGAGAAGAGACAAAATTCGTTAATTGTTGTTAACTTATAGTAACAATATAATTTTAAAGAGACGCTGATGTGTAAGTAGGGTCCAGAATATGAAAATATGTTTCAGGACGTTTATAGAAACATCAACGCCCTTTCAATAGTGCGCACTTTTCAATAGTGAACCCCCCAGTCTGCTTCACAGGCTAGTACATGTTAAATTTTCCGCTTTCTATTATTACACATATCGGTGAAATAGGCTGTTTCAAAATCGTATGTGTAAAGTCTTCTTCACAAACGTGTACATAATTTTATATGCATATCAGCGAAACCGCAATTCCTCTTGGCTTCTTCACAGTAGAGTACATACAGTTTTCAAAATTTAGTATTAATTTTCTTATCTGAGGATTTATTTCATTTGGAGTAAAAGTGTGATTCACAGACGTGGACATAAACTCAAATTTCTGCCTTCCCTGACAGTCCGAACAGGTTAAATAACTATTGTTGTTTGCTTGTCCTTTCAGCTGTGTACGTAATTTTTTAAATTTTGTTGGTATATACTCAGACGACTGTCTCATCTGTTTCTTTTATGTGGCGAGCCAATATTAATTGCTTCTGTGATTAAAAGTCAGCCTCTGGCGTAAATAATTTTACTTCTAATATCACTTTATTTTCGCTCGTTACTTTACTACTCGCAGTTCCTAGCTCCCGACCAGTTCAGTTGCATGACTGCCTGTTACGTGTTTTACATATACAACGCTTCAAAGCGACCAGTGTGCTCTTTCAAGAGAGTGATTAATATCTTTGGTCTGATGAATTTAGAAACAAACAAAAACAAATAACCGTATTCAAAAAATTGTGAATTTCATCGAAATCTACGTATGTTTCAGCAACACACCTCACAATACACAGGGCAGGATACTTCTTACTAACATTATCTGATTTATGTCCTATTGCATTACGGTAGAGACTGAGAGAAAACTGACTCTGTATGCATCCTCATCTGTTTTTTCACATTCTCATGACACGTTCGCGATATGTACAAGAGTGATCGCAGAAACGATTGTAGCCTTCTTCAGAATCCGATCCGCTTAATTTACCTAACAGGATTTCGGGAGAATTTCATTTTGCAAAGGTTTACATTTAAGTTAACTGAACATACCTTTTACACTTTCGTACGAGCTGTTCTGACCTGACTCTCATAGCTGCACTTTTCTGAATTCGTTGGTATCTGTCGTCATACCCACTCAATAGCGATATCCTTTAATAGATTTTCTGAACTTTCTGAAAAACCCTTCCAACAAAAGTAAGCCTTCCAATTGCCTTGTCGACTACTATTTTACCCGGCCGTTGTTTGAGGTTGTCTTCATGAAAGTGACTATATACAAACAAAATAAAACATACAACTGAGTCCCGTTCACTGGAACATTTCGCGCTACGATAAAGCCAGGATTCTTTTAATGAACGAATGTGATTTGAATTGATGTCAGATTTAAATCATTGTGAGGAGACTTGGTGCAACATAATAAATGATCCTGCTGGTAATCGTACATCTATAAAGACTGATACAGTGACGATGTTACAAAGTTTCAAGATTGGTGGACAAGGGTAAATATATCAATTTTCGGCAAGAGAATCTGGTCCAGAAATCAATTCCCTTACTGTATTTGCTGAAATAATAGCGTAGGCAGTTTTCGGAGGTGGCAGTATGGACCAAAACAATCAAAAAGTATCTAGTAAACAGGGCCTCTAAAATGCATACTTTAAAAGCTATGACCACTTTATCTTCGCTTCTGTGAGATACTTCTCTCATATTGAACAGGTGCCAATAGTTCTTAAGGTATGCATTTAAGAGCCAATGTTAACTAGACTTGTGTTGTTGTTTTGGTCCGTACTGCCACCTCTGAAACTAGGCTACCCTACAATCTTAGCAGCAGCAGCACCAGCACATGTATTCCAGTATCAGAGCTATCAGAACGGTTTCCGCTTATGACTTTCGACTCTGGTGTTTCCGGACCAGAGGTTCTTACCTCAGATTGATACATGTACAATTTACCTCCTTGGAAGTTTGTATCATCGTCACGGAATAACACGAGGAGATAAATCTTTGTTGTTACGTACCTCGGGTAGCGCTGATCACTGGCCTGCATTTCCGCTGTCTGTCGAGTCGCTGATTAACAGGACATTTCTTGAGCCAAGGAAACTTGTCCGTGATCGACCGTCTAATGTGGCGAATGTGCGCGCCGTTTTCGTCAGAGGTTTCCGCATCTGCGAATGACTTTTCTCGCCAAGACCGGTTACACTCTAGAAGCACCTTCTCCTTCCTAAATCTATAAGTAAAGCGCAAACAACCCGTCTGTTCCTCATCGAGGTGGCCAGCACCGGTAGCTCGTGACTTGTCGGAATTCACCTCCTCGATATTCATCGGCAAACGGACCGGAGAATTTGGCGATTGCAGCGCCAGCGCGCAAACCAACCACGCTGTCGCCAGTCGATGAAACGGCATGCCGACAGCGACGAAGTCTGGTCCACTGCGGAGACGCTCAGGGCAGAATGCGCCGGGCAGTTATCTGCGTCTCTCGGCTAATCGCCGGTAGAGTCAACTGCCGGCGGGACGTGACACAACAGCCAAATACCTCTCATCGGAGGCGACAACGCAGTTTTAGTGGCACGTAAAAATGAAGTAATCTACGAACGTAATATCTTTCCTGTGCCTTTCTTTTCATTTTCGTTCGTACACGAAACTGATTAATATTGCGTAATGAGACGAATTTTAGTTTTTCACTTATATTTTGTAACCTATTTTTATCATTACTTCTATAATTCCTGTTCTACAGTACTTGTTGCTGGATGAATTTGTGCTTTTGTTGGGATACGTTCAATTGGTACTTTTATTGCGACACGTTATTTTACGAAATACACTAAGGTGACAAAAGCCGTGGGATAGCGATATGCACATATACTGATGGCAGTAACATCGCGTTCGCAGGGTATAAAAGGTCAGTGCATTGGTACAGCTGTAATTTGCACTCATGTGAAGAGGTTTCCGACGTGATTTTGGCAAAACGATGGGAATTAACAGAATTTGAAGGCGGAGTCGTAGTTGGAGCTAGACGCATGCGACTTTCCATTTCGGATATCGTTACGGAATTCAATATTCCGAGAACCACAGTGTCAAGAGAGTGCCGATAATATCAACACCAAACTTTATGCATTATCTCTCACCACGGACAACGCACTTAACGACCGAGAGCAGCGGCGTTTGCCTACTTTTGTCAGTGCTAACAGACAAAGAACACTGCGTGAAACAACAGCAGAAATTAATGTGGACGTACGACAAATGTATATGCTAGTATAGTGGGCGAAACTTGTCGTTAATGGACTATCGCAGCAGACGACTGCTAACAACTTTGCTAACAACAATAACGCTTGTGTGACCTCTCCTGGGCTTATGACCATATCGGTTGGACCCTTGACGACGGTAAAACTGTGGCCTGATCAGATGAATTCCAATTTCAGATGGTAAGAGCTGATGGTAGGGCTCGAATATGGCGTGGATCCGTCGAAGCCATGACCCAGTTTGTCAACAAGGAAGGAAAAGTGAGGGGGTAGTGGTTTCTCCATATTTGTGTGGGCTGTGTTTACGTGGAATGGACTGTGTCGTCTGGTCCAACAGTACCGATCATTGACTGGAAATAGTCATGTTAGGCAACCATTTTCAGCCATTCATGGACTTCATGTTCCCAACAACGACGGGATCTTGATGGATGATAATGCGCCATACCACCGGGCCAGAATCCCACAGCTGTTCACGACTGGTTTGAAGAGTATTCTGGACATTTCGAGTGAATGCTTTGACCGCCCAGATGAACCGAGATGAACCACATTGTCACTATCCGTGGTATAGAAGTAGCGTCTTGGATTAGTACTGAAAACGTCTTCGGTCCCGAGTTCGAATCCCGCCACCGCTTAATGTTTGGTTAATAATCATCATTGGCCGGAAGATTCCGGAATAGCCCCCCATTTGGATATCTGGGAGGGGACTGCCAAGGGGGAAGTGACCACGAGAAAAAGATTGAATAACCAACGACAGGATAAAGCTCTACGAGTCGGTGCATGGACTATCGGAATCATGAACGAGGTAGAGAAGCTAGAGCATCTGAAAAGGGAAAAGACAAGGCTCAATCTAGATACAGTAAAGGTCAGTGAATTGAAATGGAAAGAAGACAAGGATTTCTGGTCAGATGACTATAGGGCAGTATCAACAGCAGAAGAAAATGGTATAACGGGACTAGGATTCGTTATGAATAGTAAGGAAGGTTTGTGTTACTGTGAACAGTTCAGTGATAGGGTTGTCCTTATGAGAATCGACAGCAAACCAACACCGACAAAGGTAGTTCAGGTATATATGCCGACGTCACAAGCTGAAGATGAAGATATGTATATGAAGATATTGAAAAGGTAATACAGTACGTAAAGGGAGATGGAATGGTAGTAGTCGAGGGAAAGTGGAATGCAGTTGTAGGGGAAGGAGTAGAAGAAACTGTTACAGCACAGTATGGGCTTGGGACAAGGAACGAGAGACGAGAGAGACTACTTGAGTTCTGTGATAAATTTGAGCTAGTAATAGCAAATACTCTGTTCAGGGATAACAAGTGGAGGAGATATACTTGGAAAAGGCCAGGAGATATGGGTAGAAAATGGCTCTGAGCACTATGGGACTTAAATTATGAAGTCATCAGTCCCCTAGAACTGACAACTACTTAAACCTAACTAACCTAAGGACATCACACATACCCATGCCCGAGGCAGGATTCGAACCTGCGACCGCAGCAGTCGCGCGGCTCCAGACTGTAGCGCTTAGAACCGCTCGGCCACCCAGGCCGGCAGATACGGGTAGATTTCAGTTGTAGTACATCATGGTCGGAAAGAGATTCCGAAATCAGATCCTGGATTGTAAGACGTAATCAGGAGCAGATACAGACTCAGATCACAATTTAGTAGTGATGAAGAGTAGGCTGAAGTTAAAGAGATTTGTCAGGAAGAATAAACACGCAAGTGAGATACGGAAGTACTAAGGAATGAAGAAATACGATTGAAGTTCTCTAAGCCTATAGATACAGCCATAAGGAGTAGCTCAGCAGGAATTACAGTTGAAGAGAAATGGAAATATCTAAAACGGGCAGTCACAGTAGCTCGAAAGAAAAACATAGGTGCAAAGAAGGTAACTGCAAAGAAATCATGGCTAACAGAAGAGATACTTCAGTTGATAGGTGAAAGAAGGAAGTACAAAAATGTTCAGGGAATTCAGGAGCACAGAAATACAAGTCGATGAAGAATGAAATAATTTATGGAAAAAGCGTTAGACGATGTAAAATGGTACAAGATGTTCAAAATCTGAGAAAAATAGTGGCAAGCTGTAGGGAGAGCCAGGAGGAAATAATAAGAATGGACGGCCAATAATGAAGTCAGAAACTTAACATCAGAATTGATGGTCACGAAGTAGATAAAATTAAGCAATTCTGGTGCCTAGGCAGCAAAACAATCAATGACAGACGGAGCAAGGAGGACATCAAAAGTGTGGTGTCACCGCCAGACACCACACTTGCTAGGTGGTAGCCTTTAAATCGGCCGCGGTCCGTTAGTATACGTCGGACCCGCGTGTCGCCACTATCAGTGATTGCAGACCGAGCGCCGCCACACCGCAGGTCTAGAGACTTCCTAGCACTCGCCCCAGTTGTACAGCCGACTTTGCTAGCAATGGTTCACTGACAAATTACGCTCTCATTTGCCGAGACGATAGTTAGCATAGCCTTCAGCTACGTCATTTGCTACGACCTAGCAAGGCGCCATTATCATTTGCTATTTATCTTGTGATGCATGTACCGTCAGACCGATGTTCACCAATTATGGATTAAAGTTAAGTATTCCAACAGCTACGTACTTTATTAGCTAGACTCAAATCCTTTAACTGTTCCAGACCTCACGCCAGCCTGCGTGAGCTTAAACGCGTGCCTTTCGGCTTCACCTCCTAGTGGCTTGGCTGTCTTGCCAAGTCACAACAAAAAGCAGACTAGCACTGGCAAAAATGGCATTCCTGGCCAAGAGAAGTCTACTGGTATCATACGTAGGCCTTAATTTGACGAAGAAATTTCTGAGAATGTACGTTTGGAGCACAGCATTGTATGAAAGTGAAATATGGACTGTGGGAAAACAGGAACAGAATCAAGCATTTGAGATGTGGTGCTACGGACAGATGTTGAAATTTAGGTGGAACGATAATGTTAGGAACGAGGAGGTTCTGCGCAGAATCGGAGAGGAAAGGAGTAGGGTGACAGGACATTTGTTAAGACATTAGGGAATAACTTCCAAGGTAGTAGAGGGACCTGAAGTGGGCGAAAACTGTAGAGGAAGACAGAGACTGGAGGACACCAAGCAAATAACTGAGCACGTAAGTTGCAAGTGCTACTCTAAAATGAAGGGATTGGCACAGGAGAGGGATTCGTGGTGGGGCGTATCAAACCAGTCGGAAGACTGATGAATCAAAAAAAAAAAAATAGAGGGACGTAATCTAGAGGTCAGTTCGTGCACAAAACACTGTACCGGCTACACTTTCGCAATTATGGACAGCTATATGGGCAGCATAGCTCAATATCTCTGCAGGGGATTTCCAGTGACTTGTTGAGACCATGCCGCGTCTAGCTGCTGCTCTAAGACGATCAAAAGGAAGACCTCTAACATTCTGCGTGGTGTCTGTGTGTTCTATATCGTGTCTACCTACCACTTTCGCGCAACGACACTCTGAGCGTGTTTTTTAGGGAATTGACTAGTTTGAACCTGGGACCTGTTGCTGGTAAGGAGACGTCAGACCACAAATGACATGTAGAATTCAGAAGAGTTCAGTGAGACTAGCGATGATATAACCAAATACTTAATGATTTCAGCGTCAGCTCCACTGCACTCCCTGTAAAAGAATCTTAATACTAACTAAATTTAGTGGAAGGGGTTCAAGGCTTTCCTATTTTTAGTTAGCTGGTAAAATAACGTCGAAAAAGCAGTTAAGTTTACCATTGGAAATTTTATTCTACTCACAAAACATTGTTTATAAATTGCACTATTGATAAAGGGAAATGTTTTAATACAGGATGGTAAAAACCAACTGCGTTCAACAAAAATGTGAACGAATATTCCCTGAGTGGGTTTCCAAGTACTACAATGGATCGGAGGATGACCTGTGCCATATCACAGCTATAATCTAGGTTTAAATTAAGTTTCACAAGAGAGAAAACTATCAAAATGGTCTACAGTGACCCTCAATTATCTTTAATTACTTATCTAACTTGTCGTGAATTACAGTGGCTGATGTGGCTTCTCAATAACTACACTCCTGGAAATTGAAATAAGAACACCGTGAATTCATTGTCCCAGGAAGGGGAAACTTTATTGATACATTCCTGGGGTCAGATACATCACACGATCACACTGACAGACCCACAGGCACATAGACACAGGCAACAGAGCATGCACAATGTCGGCACTAGTACAGTGTATATCCACCTTTCGCAGCAATGCAGGCTGCTATTCTCCGATGGAGACGATCGCAGAGATGCTGGATGTAGTCCTGTGGAACGGCTTGCCATGCCATTTCCACCTGGCGCCTCAGTTGGGCCAGCGTTCGTGCTGGACGTGCAGACCGCGTGAGACGACGCTTCATCCAGTCCCAAACATGCTCAATGGGGGACAGATCCGGAGATCTTGCTGGCCAGGGTAGTTGACTTACGCCTTCTAGAGCACGTTGGGTGGCACGGGATACATGCGGACGTGCATTGTCCTGTGGGAACAGCAAGTTCCCTTGCCGGTCTAGGAATGGTAGAACGATGGGTTCGATGACGGTTTGGATGTACCGTGCACTATTCAGTGTCCCCTCGACGATCACCAGTGGTGTATGGCCAGTGTAGGAGATCGCTCCCCACACCATGATGCCGGGTGTTGGCCCTGTGTGCCTCGGTCGTATGCAGTCCTGATTGTGGCGCTCACCTGCAGGGCGCCAAACACGCATATGACCATCATTGGCACCAAGGCAGAAGCGACTCTCATCGCTGAAGACGACACGTCTCCATTCGTCCCTCCATTCACGCCTGTCGCGACACCACTGGAGGCGGGCTGCACGATGTTGGGGCGTGAGCGGAAGACGGCCTAACGGTGTGCGGGACCGTAGCCCAGCTTCATGGAGACGGTTGCGAATGGTCCTCGCCGATACCCCAGGAGCAACAGTGTCCCTAATTTGCTGGGAAGTGGCGGTGCGGTCCCCTATGGCACTGCGTAGGATCCTACGGTCTTGGCGTGCATCCGTGCGTCGCTGCGGTCCGGTCCCAGGTCGACGGGCACGTGCACCTTCCGCCGTCCACTGGCGACAACATCGATGTACTGTGGAGACCTCACGCCCCACGTGTTGAGCAATTCGGCGGTACGTCCACCCGGCCTCCCGCATGCCCACTATACGCCCTCGCTCAAAGTCCGTCAACTGCACATACGGTTCACGTCCACGCTGTCGCGGCATGCTACCAGTGTTAAAGACTGCGATGGAGCTCCGTATGCCACGGCAAACTGGCTGACACTGACGGCGGCGGTGCACAAATGCTGCGCAGCTAGCGCCATTCGACGGCCAACACCGCGGTCCCTGGTGTGTCCGCTGTGCCGTGCGTGTGATCATTGCTTGTACAGCCCTCTCGCAGTGTCAGGAGCAAGTATGGTGGGTCTGACACACCGGTGTCAATGTGTTCTTTTTTCCATTTCCAGGAGTGTATATAACAGAAAAATCATCGAGTTTCAGATTTTTACTTCAAGTGGCAAATGTGAACACCAGAGCTTTAATTGACGATCGACACTAGTATTACGTAAAAAGGGGATGTAACAGATGAGACTTCTGCAGTTCTGAGTGAAGCCTTATGCGCTCAAAAATGCGGCATCGCGTGCGTTCATTACCTTGTCAGGGGGCGGCGGCCGGCGCAGCTTCGCTCACCTCGCCGTCACGGAAGCAACTTTGTCCTAACTTCTCCTTACTACAATTTACCGAAGTTGGTTTAAAAAAAAAACTATCTGGCTGTGTTTTCATCTGACCAATCAGGGTCTCAATGTTAACCTTAAGCTCTGCCTACAAAAATTCTGTCTATCCAATGAGAAACGTTATACTTTTCGTGGTGGGGCAATGTTTTTTAAAGTTTGCAACGTAACAGAGACGCGAAAAAGTCTCACGCTAAAACTTGCAGCTGGTGTGGTCCTTTTAGCATTATCGTAAGATCTATACTGTTCTTCTGGAGGGCTCTATCTTTTAACATGGGCTGGGGGGTGGTCCTGACGTAACAGAGACGCGAAAAAGTCTCACACTAAAACTTGCGGCTGGGTGTGGTCCTAGCGGTTAGCTGGCGACGTGGGGGTCCGTCCCTTATCGTAGGGCCTTCTAACTCAACACGGTTCTGCTCTCGGCTTCTGTTCTCGATTCTCCCCTCAGAACTGCGACTGTCTCACGGTGGGAAGGTATGACATGCATTTAGGCATTCTTGTGTTAGTCTGTGGTATTTCATTTGCTCACTCGTTACTCGTATTACTTTGGTTAATTTAATGTCATGATTTATTCGAAGCTATGTGACATACTACTGGATTTGCTTATCATGTCAGGGTTTTCATGGAAGGTGTTGGATTTGCCTAACACCTTACATATCACCACCCTTCAAACTTAATTTTTGTACTGAAGTTAGGCAATGATTGAATCGTTGTCTAAGCCAGTCAAAAATTATTCCGTTATCTAAATTTTGTTGCTTACTGTTCAGTCACGTTATTCTGGTTCTATGCTAGATTGTATTACTAATTTATATTTTTATATTCTTCCACATTATTCTCAAAAATGACAAGAGAAGAATATTTTTTTGTGCTGTTATTAATTTTTAATTATTTTCTTTCTTTATTTAAGTGTGAAGTTTGTTTTTTAAGAAGTTTTTTATCGAATGTGAGGAGTCTTTCACATCGATTTTCTTAGAAATATATTTTTTTATAAATGTAGTAATTAAGTAAAATCTATTCCTAACACATTTTCTAAATATCATGTATAAGTAAAATGTTTTTGTTTCTAGACACTCATTTCAACATTGTTACACTAACAAATAAGAACTATTTCCAAGAATTGCTTTGACAAAGAAATATACATACACAAGTATTTAGATATTATCCTAACAAATGGTACAAATGTTTAAAAAATATAAAACATTCAACAAGATAATTTTTTATTCTTTGTTTTTATAAGAAGAAAATAGGTAAAATATAGTTATTCTTTTATTTTTATGAGGAGAAAATAGGTGGCATATAGTTTTAGTGTTTATTATGCCTTACTTTTGTTCTTTATATTCTGTCCATTTCAGAGCTAATGACTTATTTTTATCGATAGTCCATAATCAATGACTGTTATTTTGTAGTTTATTAGCTGTTGTGTGTACTTAACTTATTTAGTTTTTCACACATTTCTTTTGCTCAATTCCTACATCACATAATTTGATTTCACACATTCACACAATCCTATGAATGTTTAAGCATGAGGTTGGCGAATGTTTTTTTTTTTTTTTTTTTGCACGAAGGTGATGGACTTGAGCGAGATGGATGTGGGCAAGTATTTGATGTACAGCTTCGTTCGTCGTTCCTTGTTGGCTTTGCAAGTGTGTGTTGCTGTTGTGGAGGTCCCATAATGGAATGGAGCTGTGAGTGCAGATTCTCGTGGTTTACTGGTTTTGTATGCGTGAAAGTCATCTTTGTGTCGCTGAAAGCGGTCGTTTTTCGTTGTAATACTTCACAGACGACTAGTTTACAATAGGATAGGAATTTGGGAAGGTATGTCGTCTATTCTTCGCCCATCTTCTTTCTTGGTCTCAATCTTGCAAATCTTCAACTTCTGTTCTTCCTGCTTTTTCTCTGCTTCTTACTTGCTTCTTGGTTCTTCTCTGGGCAGGATATGGAAATATTTATTGATAACTAGTCGCTTTGAAGTTCTCCTCTTAGTAACAGTTTGATAAATTATTTGGGCATATCATTTTTACTTTGTGGAAGTTTTCTTCAGTTTCGTGCATCAGCATGCTTTTAATAGCAGTAGTGTGAATTTTACACTTTTTTTTTTTTTTTTTTTTTGCCAGTGGTGGCTTGCCCAAGCAGTCTTCTCGTCGGGCCGTTTTTTGCTCGCTCCATTCATACGTGGCATTCGGAGACCCATCCGGCATTTCGCGTCCTGTCGCGTCTCTGCAGGGCTCTGCCACTGTGCGGCTCTGTGTTCCGTCCCAGCAGGGTTCCACCTAGGGGGCAAATTTATTGCCCACTTTCGATACCTTCTGTTGGTCTCGCTGTCCTTTCTTTTCTCTTGACACTTCTGCCTTGTAGGAATCGTGTCTTGTTAATTACGTCCTTTCCTTTCTTGATACTTCTTGCATTGCAACTTGCAATGGTTCTTTCAAAAAGTTTTACTTATAATCATCTAACATATGTCTAGTATCTACATTGTTTTACGCCTTTTTAAAATGCTTTTCAAATTTTGGTGCCCTTTCCATGTTACAATTCTAAGATATTTTGAGTCTTAACTTATACAAGACCTCAAATTCGTTTTTTATTTTTGTGTAGTGTCATGGTGTATAGCATTTTAGTATTTCATGCTGTTGGACTATCTATGCTTTATCCCTTCACCTTAATCTATGGTACTATTGGTGTTATTTTTCTTTTTGTTTTTATTGAAACTACTTTCTTTTTCCCACCTTCCTCTCTCTTCATTCTTCTTTCTCCTGACGATCTTATCTGCAACATAATCTTGAAATATTGTGCTGATTATTTACCAGTAATAAAATTAATCTTCAAACTTGTACTGAAAGTGTTTAGTACTGCCAGTCTTAGGTAAAATACCCTCTAATTCTCTTTTACTGTGTTCTGAAATACCTTGAACTTCTTGCAATTTTTCGTCGATTTCTTTATGAACTTCTAACATGAGTAGAGGCGAGTCCCCCTTTTGTGCATACCATTCTAATTCTTCATCCTCTTTATCTCGTGTCATTCTTAATTGTTTGTTTATAACTGGTATTTCTTCTAATTTTAGCTTTTGCTCAAAGAGAAGTGTGACATTGCCGAATGTTACGCTACCTTTCCCCATATCTATTATCGCTCGTCTCTCATTTAAAAAATCTGCACCTATAATCAAATCTACTCTTAGTTTAGGTATAATCACGAAGTTGGCTTCGATCTTTTGACCTTGACACGAAAGAGTTAACCTTGTTTGTCTCGTAACTTTCGCAGCATTGTTTCTAATAGGACCTCTTACTTTAATCTTACGTGTTTTCAGAACTGGCAATTCCTCATTGGCATTACACTGCATGAATAAATTTTCTGAGATCGCAGTCAGTTCACTTCCGCTATCAATTACAATATTGACTGGGATATGCTTTACCATGGCCTTCACAATTGGTTGAATTTGAAAGGGTTGGTTCTGTTCTTCTTCTTCTTGCATCAACGAATCCTCCACTGAATCATACATGAGTCTTTTTAGGAATTTCCCTTGTGAATTCGAACTTTCTGTAGGATAAGCTTCGACTGTTACTTCTCTCTCTTTTATTTCCTCTTCTCTATTTCTTCCTTCATTTACACTTTCTTCAACATCCTCTACTTTTTCCTCATCCTCGTCTATCTTCTTCTTCTTCATCGCTATTTCCACATAATAGCATCTAAATGCTCTAATTATCGCTTCATAACCTCCTTCATTATATACGTTGGGTTGTGCACCCACTCGTAACTTATTTTCAACTTCTGTCGACTGCGCATTATCCTCTTTAAATTCGCTTTCCCTGGTTTCCATCCCAAATAGCTTTGCAATACTCATTACTTCGTCCTTTCCTCCTATATTCGTTGTGCATGCCTCTGGTAATTCATCTTCCTCGTCAGTATCCTCCCAATTAATTTCGTCCCAACACGATATTGTTATTTTCTTGTCTTCATTTTCATCTGGTTCCTGCGGATTTGTTTCTTCCTTCTTCTCTTCTCGTGATAAGGTATTTACTTCTCTGTTCAAGGTGCTGCAATTGTCCTGGGTCGGTGTGTCATTCTCTTTGGCATGGGCGCTTAGCTGTCAATTCGAACGTTTACCGGGATTTGGTGGTCTTACCTCCACCTCTTCTATCTGTATTCTCTTTTCTTGTTCAGCTTGTTGATAGTGGTTTCTTTGTTGATAATTTGTCGGTCTATTAGTTCTCCAGTACCCGTTCCGGTTGTCGTTATTCCCTCTGTAATAGTTGTTGGCGTTCCTGCGTGAATTATAGTTATTGCCATATTCTCTTCTAAATCCATAACCGGTTCTTTGTTGAAATCTATTGCCGTTTCTTGGTGCGAATTTATCACATGGTTCGTAATTATTGTTTCTTCGTACGGTGTCTTGTGGATTCCACTGCTTTTTGCTTTCGTTTTCACGTGCGCTTCGTCTTTTTCTTGCGTCATCTTCGAAAACATGAACTCTAGTTCCCTTAGAATACCTTTAAATGCTTCGACGTCATTGCCTCCGCGACCTACTAATGATTGCTGGTATTTCAATGGTAGCTTCATTTCGCATAATTTAATCAACTCTCCGTCACTGTATGGTACATCTAAGCATTGATTTTTCTTTGCCATTAATTCGAAAAATTTCACGGGACTCTTCTCTCCTGAATTTTCAAAATATGGGTTCTGTAATAATTCGTACTTCACTCTGTTCTGTGCTTCTCTGGACCAATATCGTGAGAGAAACTTCTCTCTGAAATCTTCGTACGATCGGCATATCGCTGCAACATTCTGCATGGTTTCTGCGATTGTTCCTGACATGTGTGCTCATATAAAGTCTAATTTGTGTGCTAGCGTCCAGTGTTCTGGTAATCCTACTCGGAATTGATCAATAAAAGTTCGTGGATGTAATGAGTTTCCTTCTCGAAAGTGTTGAAATTATCTGACTGTGAGGAAGTGATCGTTGTCGTACTTCGTCTTAGTTCCATATGAAATTCGCGATTCTTCGCCACTTTTGTTTCTGATCATTTCTCCCGTCGTTCTTTCCGGTTGTGGTAGATCCATTGGATATTGTCCACTGTAACTTTCGCCTACCCTTGCGTAGTATCGTTGGAGCGGTACGCAATAATTTTCTTCCATCGGTTGTGAACGTGTAGCTGAATTCATTGCACTATACTCTTCGCGACCTGGCTTTCCATTGTCACGTATGTTACTTTCCGCCTGTGATTGGAATCGCAAATGCGTAATATCTTCGTTAATTGCTTGTTTTTCCTGTGCTGTTACAGATACGGATGTGGTTGCAGACTCTGTGCTTGTTCGATCCTGTTCACTACGCTCTTCAGTGGTTTGCAACAACTCTGTTCGCAATTTCTGAAATTGTCGCTTCGTTTGCGCTTCTATTTTGACTATGCGGTTATCACATCTTTTCAGCGCTGCTTTTGTGATACGTTTATGTAACACACTGTTTTCAACAACTTCACGCGCTATACCTGCTGCTTGTCAAGTAATTACGTTTATCTGTTTCTCTAGTTTCTTGACTTCTCCCTGGGTGTTGTTACGTAATGTTTTAATCTCGTCCTGAGTGTCATTACGCAATGTTAGTACGTCCACTTGTACCTTGTCAATGTCTGTTCTCAATTGATTGCAACCTGTTATTAAGTTTCCTATCACTTCTCGAGATTCTTTTGCCTCGTCTTGAATATGACTTAGGTGTAACTGAATCTTTTTGTTTTGTTCTTTAATCGCACGCATTTGTCTCATGGTTTCTGCATTTTGTTTCGTCATTTCTGCATTCTGAATTTTAATTTGGTTCGCAATTTCTTTATTTTGCCTTGTCATGGTTTCCGTCATTAATTGTAATAATTCTGTCAGATTGGTGGGTCCTATTGCGTTTTCTTCCGACGTCCTACGCTCTGTGTCTTCGCCCAAGTGTTGGTTTGCAACCGATTGCGTTGAACTGTGCTGTGACACGTTTCTGCTTGCATTCCTTGTATTCTGTGGTGAGGGAGCTCTGATTACTTGTACTATGGGTTCTACGTATTCAAGACGCAAGTTAGATTCCTCATCGACTGTCTCTCTACTTTCTTGCTCCTCTGTCGTATGCTGACTTACGTTTTCTATGCCTTGACGTACATTATCCTCGTTATGGCGCATTATATGTCCTATTTCTCGCGATACTGTATCGTCTGTTGTAATGTCCTCTATTCTCTGTCCATTTTCATGCTGGGTCTCTACCTCAATTCGGTCAAGGTTTCGATCTGTCATTGCTAATCTTTCCGAATCCCTTATTTTCTGTTTTAAAAGCAATTCACTCGCCCTACTTCGCGTCAACATGCGCTCATACGATCTCACGCGTTTCATAAACATTTTGTTTACACGACTTGACAATCAATTCACTTACTTGCTGGGTCAGAACCAACTTGTCAATGATGTATCCGCCACCTGTGCGCTTGCATTGGAGAGAAAACTTAATTCTAACAATATTAAAATTCCTAACTTAATTATGCTATTGTCTCTGTCAGACCCACTTTCTATTGAATACTTTCTTACTATCTATCGCTGCAGCTACAGTTTTCGACTATTTATAACATTAACAAAATTTTTTTTATTACGAAAATTTTTCAACAGGATATTTTTCTGACCTAGTTAGGCATGTGGTCGACCTTCAATCATGGTATTTTACCATCCTGGCAGGGTCGCCATTCTCTAACATTCTGCGTGGTGTCTGTTTGTTCTATATCGTGTCTCCCTACCACTTTCGCGCAACGACACTCTGAGCGTGTTTTTTAGGGAATTGACTAGTTTGAACCTGGGATCTGTTGCTGGTAAGGAGACGTCAGACCACACATGACATGTAGAATTCAGAAGAGTTCAGTGAGACTAGCGATGATATAACCAAATACTTAATGATTTCAGCGTCAGCTCCACTGCACTCCCTGTAAAAGAATCTTAATACTAACTAAATTTAGTGGAAGGGGTTCAAGGCTTTCCTATTTTTAGTTAGCTGGTAAAATAACGTCGAAAAAGCAGTTAAGTTTACCATTGGAAATTTTATTCTACTCACAAAACATTGTTTATAAATTGCACTATTGATAAAGGGAAATGTTTTAATACAGGATGGTAAAAACCAACTGCGTTCAACAAAAATGTGAACGAATATTCCCTGAGTGGGTTTCCAAGTACTACAATGGATCGAAGGATGACCTGTGCCGTATCACATCTATAATCTAGGTATAAATTATGTTTCACAAGAGAGAAAGCTATCAAAATGGTCTACAGTGACCCTCAATTATCTTTAATTACTTATCTAACTTGTCGTAAATTACAGTGCCTGATGTAGCTTCTCAGTAACTATATAACAGAAAAATCATCGAGTTTCAGATTTTTACTTCAGGTGGCAAATGTGAACACCATGAGCTTTAATTGACGATCGACATTACTATTACGTAAAAAGGGGATGTAACAGATGAGACTTCTGCAGTTCTGCGTGAAGCCTTATGCGCTCAAAAATGCGGCATCGCGTGCGTTCATTACCTTGTCAGGGGGCGGCGGCCGGCGCAGCTCCGCTCACCTCGCCGTCACGGAAGCAACTTTGTCCTAACTTCTCCTTACTACAATTTACCGAAGTTGGTTTTAAAAAAATAAACTATCTGGCTGTATTTTCATCTGACCAATCAGGGTCTCAATGTTAACCTTAAGCTCTGCCTACAAAAATTCTGTCTATCCAATGAGAAACGTTATACTTTTCGTGGTGGGGCAATGTTTTTTAAAGTTTGCAACGTAACAGAGATGCGAAAAAGTCTCACGCTAAAACTTGCAGCTGGTGTGGTCCTTTTAGCATTATCGTAAGATCTATACTGTTCTTCTGGAGGGCTCCATCTTTTAACATGGGCTGGGGGGTGGTCCTGACGTAACAGAGAAGCGAAAAAGTCTCACGCTAAAACTTGCGGCTGGGTGTTGTCGTAGCGGTTAGCTGGCGACGTGGGGGTCCGTCCCTTATCGTAGGGCCTTCTAGCTTAACACGGTTCTGCTCTCGGCTTCTGTTCTCGTTTCTCCCCTCGGAACTGCGTCTGTCTCACGGTGGGAAGGTATGACATGCATTTAGGCATTCTTGTGTTAGTCTGTGGTATTTCATTTGCTCACTCGTTACTCGTATTACTTTGGTTAATTTAATGTCACGATTTTTTCGGAGCTATGTGACATACTACTGGATTTGCTTATCATGTCAGGGTTTTCATGGAAGGTGTTGGATTTGCCTGACACCTTACAGACTGACATGACATTAGGAGGTATCCCATGACTTTTGTCACCTCCGTGTAAATACAGTCCCGGATGTTATTCAACCTGTATATTGAGCGAACGTAAAAGGAAACCAAAGACAAATTTGGAACTAGGCGAATTACAGTTCAGAGAGAGGAAATAAAAACACTGGGGAAAGCCGATGGCATTTTACTTCTATCAGAGACGGCAAAGAACTATGAAGATCGGTTCGCCGGAATGAGTAGTACCTTGAAAAGAGGATAGGGGATGAAGATCAACGAAAATAAAATAAAGGACAAAGTATTTTATACTTTGGGCATCCGTAGCTGTTGAAAAACTGATGTTAAGGATTACGATGACAGCTGGTAAGCCGGCCGATGTGGCTGAGCGGTTCTAGGCGCGTCAGTCTGAAACCGTGCGACCGCTACAGCCGCAGGTTCGAATCCTGTCCCGGGCATGGATGTGTGTGATGTCCTTAGATTAGTTAGGTTTAAGTAGTTTTAAGTTCTAGGGGACTGATGACCTCCGATGTTAAGTCCCATAGTGCTCAGAGCCATTTGAACCATTTGATATCTAAAATATACACACAAATTTGAAAGGTCATAGATGTATTCATCGCTCCTAGTCAAGATATATTATTCAGTGAATATTATCTACTTCATATTAGAAAACGAAGGGTGACAAAGATACGATCCTTTAATTTCATTAAACTTCTGGTGTGTGTTTCAAGTAATTATAGACACACGTTTTAAAATTTGCCTGCATGTAAAAAATGGTGAGAGGACACTAAGCAGAATTAAAGCACTGTATCATTCTGGCTAACTTTGATTAAGTATTAGTGTGCGACACAACGCTCCAAGTCGTGAGTATATGTCGTCACTCCGTCCACAAAGTAGCCCTGGGTCCCCCAGTCTGTCAGTCCGTCCTCGTCGGTGATACAGACCGCATCTACCCTTCCCAGCACCAGTTTAATCTGTTGTCACACTTATAGCACACTGTAATTTGCTTTGTGCCCCAACTAATCACGTTAGTAGTGATTATTTTTTATTGCCCATCCGGCTTTTTTTTTAATGCGTCCTCTCACCATAAAATATTTCTCCTTGTTTTAGATGAAGACAAATTTAAATTACATTTAATATTCACTGAATAATACGAGGGCAGTTCAATAAGTAATGCAACATATTTTTTTTCTCGGCCAATTTTGGTTAAAAAAACCGGAAATTTCTTGTGGAATATTTTCAAACATTCCCGCTTCGTCTCGTATAGTTTCATTGACTTCCGACAGGCGGCAGCGCTGTACGGAGCTGTTAAAATGGCGTCTGTAACGGATGTGCGTTGTAAACAATGGGCAGTGATAGAGTTTCTTTTGGCGGAAAACCAGGGCATCTCAGATATTCATAGGCGCTTGCAGAATGTCTACGGTGATCTGGCAGTGGACAAAAGCACAGTGAGTCGTTGGGCAAAGCGTGTGTCATCATCGCCGCAAGGTCAAGCAAGACTGTCTGATCTCCCGCGTGCGGGCCGGCCGTGCACAGCTGTGACTCCTGCAATGGCGGAGCGTGCGAACACACTCGTTCGAGATGATCGACAGATCACCATCAAACAACTCAGTGCTCAACTTGACATCTCTGTTGGTAGTGCTGTCACAATTGTTCACCAGTTAGGATATTCAAAGGTTTGTTCCCGCTGGGTCCCTCGTTGTCTAACCGAACACCATAAAGAGCAAAGGAGAACCATCTGTGCGGAATTGCTTGCTCGTCATGTGGCTGAGGGTGACAATTTCTTGTCAAAGATTGTTACAGGCGATGAAACATGGTTTCATCACTTCGAACCTGAAACAAAACGGCAATCAATGGAGTGGCGCCACACCCACTCCCCTACCAAGAAAAAATTTTAAAGCCATACCCTCAGCCGGTAAAGTTATGGTTACAGTCTTCTGGGACGCTGAAGGGGTTATTCTGTTCGATGTCCTTCCCCATGGTCAAACGATCAACTCTGAAGTGTATTGTGCTACTCTTCAGAAATTGAAGAAATTACTTCAGCGTGTTCGTAGGCACAAAAATCTGAACGAACTTCTCCTTCTTCATGACAACGCAAGACCTCACACAAGTCTTCGCACCCGAGAGGAGCTCACAAAACTTCAGTGGACTGTTCTTCCTCATGCACCCTACAGCCCCGATCTCGCACCGTCGGATTTCCATATGTTTGGCCCAATGAAGGACGCAATCCGTGGGAGGCACTACGCGGATGATGAAGAAGTTATTGATGCAGTACGACGTTGGCTCCGACATCGACCAGTGGAATGGTACCGTGCAGGCATACAGGCCCTCATTTCAAGGTGGCGTAAGGCCGTAGCATTGAATGGAGATTACGTTGAAAAATAGTGTTGTGTAGCTAAAAGATTGGGGAATAACCTGGTGTATTTCAATGCTGAATAAAACAACCCCTGTTTCAGAAAAAAAATGTGTTGCATTACTTATTGAACTGCCCTCGTATATCTTGAATAGGAGCGATGAGTACGTCTGTGACCTGTTAACATTGTGAGTACACTTTAGATATCGCCTTCATAAATTTTAACGTCCACAAAGTTGAGACACTGTATATTACTCTATACCATTTAGGTTGCACTTAAAGGTACGCCTTTAGCCGTAGCAGTCTGTGGGAAGCAAGTGAGTGAGATGAGTGTTGGTCACACTACTGAGCGGACTGGAAATAGCTCGCAGAGCGCAGAGATAAGGATACAGAGGATACTGAATTTTGGAATTATGGTTCGGTAATGTTGATTCGAGGATTATGAAGATATTCATATAATGTTGTTGCTGTATTGGTTGCCCGCGATTAATTTATTATCTGTTTGGAAAATTGAAAATTGTAATTTGGATTTTTCTTTAATGGTTCAACTTAGTTTCGTTGTTCAGATTTGAATAAGGAATGTTGTTTGTCCACGTGTCTCGCATCAGAATTATAGATTTACTATTCCTTTACCATTTCAATAATTAATTTCATATCAGAATCATATTTGCAATAAGAAGTAATTTTTGTAAAGGTGATGGCAGCTATTAAGGAGTCAGAATTTCAATATTGTTTTTGGATGCTTGTCTCTTTACAGCTATTCAATAAATGCAATATTTATCACCACCTCTTCATGAATTTTATTTTCTGATAATGTGTGTTACCGCTTTGCACTTTGCAGAGTACAGTGACGCAAGCATAATCTGCTCAACATAGTTGCACGTCCGTGTAATCACTTGCTCAAGGTTTTCTTTCCCTTTTAGCTGGCTTTTCTGCAGCACGGTATTTTTTTGTGTTCATTACTTTCGAGCAGTACCGAGTTTCCGCTATCAAGGGTAAGCGATGAAATTTTATTAGGGCCAGTTTTACAGTACAGTCAAAACAATAAGATCGTTCAGAATTAGGCTTTGCATTTCAAAATTAATATCAGATTCAGATTACGAAGACATTCTCGTTCTCAAAGTGCAGTGTTACATTCTCCTGAATATTATTTAATGTCTAAAATTTCATTTGATCAATTTGTTTACATAAATTCACAGGGTGTTTTGAGAAAAAGGTTTTGGTTATTTGTTGTTTCAAAATTCGTTTTTCTCAATTCATGAAGTATTTTCATCCTGTTAGTTTTGTGTTTGGGAATTGCAAGTCACTTATTGTGACGTCACGCACTGTAGCACAGTCCACTGTACTGCATAATACACAGTTTCACGAGACAGTTAATTAAACATACACTTTGACGTTATCTAATTAATTTGGTAAATGTTAATTCAAATACAGTTATTGAGTTTGAGATAGTTTTGGCCAATGATTCTTATCAAACAGCATTTCCGTAATTACACTACTTGCATTGTCCAGGATTACAGCACAGACACACACGGAGTTTAAGGAAGAAAGGAAAACCAGTTCAGTCCAGCAGTTATAGTTCACAGTATTCAACTTATTCTCTATTTTTATTCAGAAAACTTACAGTGTTATACCCAGTTACGAAGGGCGTTAAATAACTAGCGCAACTTAGTATTTTATCTGTCAGTTTCTGTGGAATTGTTGCGGGACATCGTAGAATATTTCCGGTCCAGTCCCTACAGTTTCATGAAGTTCAGATAGCTTTCGGAGCGTTGCAAACATAGTACTTTCATTGAGTCTCTTTTGGCGGAAAACCAGGACATCGTAGATATTCATATGCTCTTGCAGAATGTCAGCGGAGACCTGGCAGTGTACAAAAGCGCGGCGAGTCGTTGGGCGAGGTGACTGTCATCATCGCAACAAGGTTGCGCAAACCTGTCCATCTCCAGCGTGCCAGCAGGCCAGACAAACCTGTCACTCCTGCAATGGAACGTGCAGTCACTCTCACTCGAGGTGATCGACGGACACAAGTCAAACATCTCGCTGTCCAACTGGACGTCCCTGTTGCTAGTGCTGACACACTCTTCCACCGACTGGGGTACACACACGTGTGTGCTCCCTGGGTTCTTCAGTTCTTCGCCGCGTAACAGAATACCATAAAGAGCAACGAAGGGCCAACTGTGTGAAGTAGCTTACGCATTACGAGACTGATCGTGATAGTTTCCGCCGTACATCACCAGAGGTGATGAAACATGAGTTCATCACTTCGAATAGGAAAAAAAAGTTATCTGTGGAGTTGTGCTACATCAACTCTTCTCCGAATAAATAGTTCATAGCCGGTCTTCTGGAAATCCAAAGGGGTTATTCTGTTTGATTTCTTCCCTCATCATGCAAAGATCAACTCTAAAGTGGATTGAACTGCCCTCGGGAACTGAGAAAACGACTCGTCGCCCCAAAAACGCAAACGGCCATCTCCTTCTTCACGACAACGCAAGTAAACCGTGCTGCGGCTGGCGTTGGTGCTGTAGTAGGTTTCCACCCTCTGTTGGAGGCCGGACGGCATCGTTAGTTGGCACGGTTGCGGTTGTTTGTCTTTCTCTCTTGCCGACTGGCGCCACTCGGTTTAGCTCACGTTGCCGGTCCGCTAGTGGCAGCAGTGGCGGTTATCGATACGTAGTAACTGTCGCCCTGTCTTTGGGGCGACGTCATCGTGTGTCCGCGTCGTGTGAGTCTGTTAGTGCGAAGTGCGCCAACACGCCGGGACCGCTGGTGGCGCGCGTGGACTGCCGGATCAAAGGACTGTGGTCACGAGGATGCACGACCTCGTCGTAAACCGGATCCTGCAAGCCTTGAGTGCATTTCAGTTCAAATAAAGAAACCTCCACCATTGTAAGATCTCGTGATTCTCCAGTGACTTGGGTTTGTGTTGTCCCTCGTAGCACTGCCGAGCCAAAGAGCAGCGAGTGGAGTGTTTGGGGAAGGCGTATTTGATTAGCTTTCCAGGACTTTTAATTACTATTTACTACCTTCAGCGTGTTACAATTTGTTAAGTTCAACCAGCTGTATTTTTCCTGTCTGGTGGCCGCTAACGCCCCCGTTACCTGTCCTGCGGTTTAGTGTATGTAACGGCAGTGTACGGTTCCTTGCCTTGCCGCTCCTGTCTGGTAAGTTCTGTAGTTTTGACAGCTTTCTTGATTGTAGGCCGGTTGGTGATTCTTCTACTTTGATGGTAGTGATTCCTTTCACGTTCCAGGCGCTCGGAACACAGTATTCTGGGAACATAGTGCAGACCGCCGGTTCCGGCTTTGGCGTAATTTCCATCGTTGCGTTTGGTTGTATTTGCTGTGTTACAGTACGCTTCTTTTAATTTTTTTATATAATTGCCGCTCTTGGCACTACAGCACGTTTTTAAATACACTACTGGAAATTGAAATAAGAACACCGTGAATTCATTGTCCCAGGAAGGGGAAACTTTATTGACACATTCCTGGGGTCAGATACATCACATGATCACACTGACAGAACCACAGGCACATAGACACAGGCAACAGAGCATGCACAATGTCGGCACTAGTACAGTGTATATCCACCTTTCGCAGCAATGCAGGCTGCTATTCTCCCATGGAGACGATCTTAGAGATGCTGGATGTAGTCCTGTGGAACGGCTTGCCATGCCATTTCCACCTGGCGCCTCAGTTGGACCAGCGTTCGTGCTGGACGTGCAGACCGCGTGAGACGACGCTTCATCCAGTCCCAAACATGCTCAATGGGGGACAGATCCGGAGATCTTGCTGGCCAGGGTAGTTGACTTACACCTTCTAGAGCACGTTGGGTGGCACGGGATGCATGCGGACGTGCATTGTCCTGTTGGAACAGCAAGTTCCCTTGCCGGTCTAGGAATGGTAGAACGATGGGTTCGATGACAGTTTGGATGTACCGTGCACTATTCAGTGTCCCCTCGACGATCACCAGTGGTGTACGGCCAGTGTAGGAGATCGCTCCCCACACCATGATGCCGGGTGTTGGCCCTGTGTGCCTCGGTCGTATGCAGTCCTGATTGTGGCGCTCACCTGTACGGCGCCAAACACGCATACGACCATCATTGGCACTAAGGCAGAAGCGACTCTCATCGCTGAAGACGACACGTCTCCATTCGTCCCTCCATTCACGCCTGTCGTGACACCACTGGAGGCGGGCTGCACGATGTTGGGGCGTGAGCGGAAGACGGCCTAACGGTGTGCGTGACCGTAGCCCAGCTTCATGGAGACGGTTGCGAATGGTCCTCGCCGATACCCCAGGAGCAACAGTGTCCCTAATTTGCTGGGAAGTGGCGGTGCGGTCCCCTACGGCACTGCGTAGGATCCTACGGTCTTGGCGTGCATCCGTGCGTCGCTGCGGTCCGGTCCCAGGTCGACGGGCACGTGCACCTTCCGCCGACCACTGGCGACAACATCGATGTACTGTGGAGACCTCACGCCCCACGTGTTGAGCAATTCGGCGGTACGTCCACCCGGCCTCCCGCATGCCCACTATACGCCCTCGCTCAAAGTCCGTCAACTGCACATACGGTTCACGTCCACGCTGTCGCGGCATGCTACCAGTGTTAAAGACTGCGATGGAGCTCCGTATGCCACGGCAAACTGGCTGACACTGACGGCGGCAATGCACAAATGCTGCGCAGCTAGCGCCATTCGACGGCCAACACCGCGGTTCCTGGTGTGTCCGCTGTGCCGTGCGTGTGATCATTGCTTGTACAGCCCTCTCGCAGTGTCCGGAGCAAGTATGGTGGGTCTGACACACCGGTGTCAATGTGTTCTTTTTTCCATTTCCAGGAGTGTAGTTATGTACCGAGTTTACCATCATTTTATCTCCCCCATTTGGTGATCAGTTGCTTGTCGTTTTAAATTAACCTTGCTCCTGTATTTGCTGTTTTACAGTATGTTTTTTAATTTTTTTATGATTGCCGTTCTTGGCGTTAAAGGCCTTCAGCCGTGACTGTGGTTACTTGTCTTAATATTCTAATTTGGGACCACATTGGCTTGTTTTTAAAACATTATTTCCTGTGTCTGTATTTTACGCTGATTAGCTAGATTGTAATGCACTGACAGCTCTATTAATTACGCAGTTGTTCATTCCTTTATTAATTACGTGTGATATTTTTTATTTATTGCTGAGTCTGGAATGACCGTTTTAAAATAAATGTGTGTAATTGCAAAAGGGAACCAATAGTAACTGATTACGGCTCCGTCCACAATCGTAACCGAATCCTGCCTGCCTTGGCTCCCAGGTCTCAGCAAGGGCTCAAACAAGTCTGCGCATCCGAGAGGAGCTGACAAAACTTCATTGGACTGTTCTTCTTCATCCTCCCTACATCCCGGATCTCTCACCTTCCAGCTTTCATATATATCGATGTGGACGTTATTGGTGCCGCAAAACGTTTGCTCCGACGTCAACCAGTAGAGTGGTATCATGGGGGGATATAGGCCCTCCAAGTAAGATGATGTAAAGCTGTCGAACTGAATGGAGATTATGTTGAGAAATTGGATTTTCTAGCCAAAAGAGTGGGGGATATGATGTATTGGAATCCTGAATATAACAACCTGCTTTTACAAAAAATAGAAAAAAATAAAAGTGTTACATTAGTTACTGAACGCCCCTCGTATTTGTGTGGGTTGATTGTTTCCAACTGTGACTCACCGATGTTATAGTCATAGGATACTGTACTACGTATTTTTCTTTTTGTGAAGTGCAGAATTTTAAATTTAAGAACATTCAAAGCGAAATGTCATAGCGTGAACCACTTGCATTTATTATCAAGGTATGACAACATTCGTGCAGCCTTTTGTCAGACAGTATTTCATTACTGTTAACTATTAATATTGTCTGATAGTTATTAATATAAACCATGGACAGCAAGGGTTTCAACACACTTTCTTGGGATTTGTCGGGAAATGCCGTCTGCTAGCACATCGTTTACGTTTGCCTTTTTTGGGCGCTGTTAGTAGTGGTCTAATTTTTAGTTGTTCCGGAGCGCTATGCATTTCTTAAGTTTTTCACACCTCACTTTTTCGTACTCTACTGTTTACAAACAGTGATGTGCGAGAAAGTGTGGTGTGAAAAACATAAGAAATGCATACTGCTGCAGAACAACTAAAAATTAGACCACAACTAACAGCGCCTAAGAAGAAAAACGTAAACGATGCGCTAGCAGACGGCATTTCCCGATGTAAGCGAGAAATCAAGCGAAAACATCACCACTGGTGTTGCTTTACCTTAATAAAGCGAAACGCATCTGCTGAAAAAAAAAACACGCATTTTTGTAGTTGCAACGACAGAACATAAATGCCCTCCAGAATTATGAAGGAACTACGGACAACATGGCCACACAACTGAAGACTTCAATTTTAGTGAAATGACACATTTGAAGTAATGGAAAAATCTAATTAAATCCGAAAAGAAACTAATTGTGTACTTAGTGAAAACTTTTAACTGAAACTCCGTACTGAAGTACGTTATGAAAGTTACATAACATCACGTGCTATGTCTTGAAATATTCTCAAAGCAAAATACTGCTCAACCTTGAAGAAAATAAGTGTTTGAAGTTACCTTCACTGTTCGCTGCAAATTGCTCTGCTTACTTAGCACAGCGTCTGAAAATTCTGACTACGTATTCTTTGCTCATAAGAATGCAAAATCGGATCACACGTAAAAGTGAAGTAATTTAATTCCTGCTCAACACGCCAAATTATGTGTGATGTACTGACGTTAACGAAAGGAAATTGAAATCAGCAAATGCACCAGCTAAAGAAAAATAATCTGCTCACTGCAAAATTTTTCTTTGCTTGTCAGAAACAATTTGTTGCTGCGTATGGCGTAAGGTACAATGCACACACGACAAAATATTTTAAACTTGACTAAAAATGATGGGAACGTGTTTTTGAAAAATTAATTTCTGATTATTATCAAAGAAGACTGTGCAACGCGAGAAGGCTCTAACAATTACGAAATTCACTCATTTTGAAAATTACAGGCATCTAAACCATCTGCGTTATTTACGACGCAATGAAAACGAGGAGATCAAATTCACAATAATCATGAATATTATTAGTTATCTAAGCGACAAAGGCTTCCTACAATTAACAGTTAATTCTTGCACGTGAGTTGGTTATCTTCAAAGATTCTTCCAAAACTCTTCTTCATGCATACAGTCAAGAAAATACCTTTACAAACAAGGTAACCAGACAACTTTTCCCAGTTTCACAAATATCAGATCCCCTCCTCTAAAACTCAACTGCTCGCTACTATGTCACTATTAAGAATGCTCTAGTGTTGCACAACTGACGCGATCAAGCGCACCACAGATTACACTAAACACAGAGCTAAAGATCTTATCCGCTATTCGTGCCGCGTGCTCATGCATCTATGTCCCATCAAAGTAAAGGTGAAATATTTACAATGACTCACTACGTTTACATGCGACACATCTCCCAGAAGACAAAAACCGAAGTTCGGAAATCATTTTTGACTGTTCTGTTTACACCTTAAGGTATGAAGCGGATTTGCTAGCCCAGTTAAATATGGCACCCAGAAAACAGCTGTTACAGTTTCTGATTTTGTCAGCACAATCTCTATTTATGTTCAATTAGACGGGGTGCAAACAGCTTCAGTCTAATATTTCTACTTATCCTTCACTGTACAAAACGCCACTCCGTCCACATTAGCGAAAATTTGTAAAAACAAGACGAGACCTGACAGCCCAAGCACGTTTCAAAACCGGTTTCATTTACATGGGAGCGAAAACTGATTGTGGATTTGGAAAACAGGCAACCAGGAGCGGGAATCCAGAATCGATTATGAAATTTTTACATGACCGCCCAGAAGGGCTATTGGGAAATCGATTTACGAAATTCGGTTTTGGGAGACCCATGTAAACGGAGTGACAGAAAACTTTTGGAAACCTTACAGCGAGTGAGAGACACTGTCGTAGGTCAGCATTTAACGTATTTTGAGAATATCTTACACTTTTGTTAAAACGATCAGGTGCAACTTGGATGAACTGGATACTTATGCAAATAAGCGTTGAGTGCCAAAATGGTCTAATGCATGTGGTGTGCTGTGGGTCACACACTTGCAATGTTAATAATAATCATTCTCAGGTAGAATACAAATTATTGAAACAAAATCGTAAAAGGAGCCGGTAAATGAAGTAGAGCTTAGATATGAAACGTTTCGTTGAAGAGACTGTCTGACAGTCACAGTGTCAGTAATCTAATGTCACTATGGCATATAGTCGCAGGGCATGAACTGCATTTTTGTCAGTCGAAAAGCTAGTACCCTTCTTCTACATCCCTGACATTGCCCAGAATATATTCCACGTTCCTGTGCTATGGGAAGTGCATTTTCCATTCTTTATTCCCAAGCTTCACTTTAACATAATTTTTTCACTAACCAGCCAAAGTTTGACAATCGATGTTGATTTTTGTTGACTCCGGTATAGTTTTTTTACTGACTTTCGAACAGCTTTGCTTATATAATGACAACAGATAAGGCTTTCACAAAACAACAGGACAACCATCAATTACATGTATTCGTCTACAATCTTACAAAATTTGAAACGATTCGCACAAGTTTGAAACATAGAAGTGGCACGCTTCAAAAACCTCCCAGAAAAACCTGTGTTTTGCACGAAATATCCAAAGGACTAACGATTTCTTCAAACCGTTAAAACTTTCCTGAGGCCAACGTCCAATACACCGGTGGACCAAATATCAACCATCGGTCTCTCTCCAGTCCTGAGTTAAAAGTGTGGCTATTTGAGGGAATAATATCCGAACGGTGCATATACCAATGGAGCCATTAACTGAGCATTAATTTGAGCCCAATTAACATCTTTTGCAAAATAAATCAATAGACTCAAATGAACTGCCTGAATGCCAACTCCGGTTGGTTGCTCGAACCTTTGTTTAATATACTGTAAAACACAGCTACAGGAATACGGATGTTGGGATGGCTATACGAAAGGCAGCTGGTTCGGGCTAAAGCAAAAACATTTTACCCCATGTTCCCACCTCAAATGGAAACCATCCGCCAAGACCACCTCCGAACGGCGATTCTGTGCACGGCCTTTTCATACATACTTGTTACAGCGCTTTCGCACTGTAACGATTATACCATTATTCACAATGGATATTTTCCAGAATGAGATTTTCACTCTGCAGCGAAGTGTGTGCTGATATGAAACCTGCTGGCGGATTAAAACTGTGTGGAGGACCGAGACTCAATTCGCGACCTTTGCCTTTCGAGGGCAAGTGCTCTACCGTCTTGTTTTTTCATTTCGTTCGTTTTATTTGGTCGTATCGGACGTCACACGACATCGGTTGAAGTTCGTTGTTGATCCCCGCACTCAGTTTTTTTTTTTTTTCCGAGGCCAGCCAGTTCTCTGACCGAACACGCTGAATGACAGTACAGGCGTCAGAGCTACCCAAGCATGACTCACACCTGTCAATGGAGGTTTTCTCCAGGCACCTACTGACTCCTCGAGTCATACAAAATATAAATTATTGGTTGCATTATTACTAAAATTCTGCGTAAACATCAAAAAGAAAAATAAAGAAACATTTCTCCGTCAAACTGCAGGAGCGGAAAATTTAACGGAACGACAGAGCGTTCTGTTTGGTATACTGTGTGATTAGTCTCGACCTCCTACGATTACGCTCTCAAGAATTCCGGGAACTGTTACGTCTCACAAAGGGACAACGTCGTAGAGAATCTTCTACTGAATAACAACGCAGACGATACCGCTATAAAAATAAGCAGTTCCAAGGATAATTTAGTTTCCAGCCAAAGACACGAAAAGCAACGCTAAGTGTTTTGAGACGCAGAGGACGAACACGTTGAGCAATATACGGTCCTCACGAGAGATCGATGATACAGGCAGGTCACGGCCCAAGCGCTTCGGAGAAGACTGATTCTCAGTAGCACACTATCGTGTGTTTACTACCGGTTTTATCGCCTAAGAAATTTATTATGTTTTTTTTTATATTTTAAAAAAAAGAAGCGATCATTTTGTGACGTAAAATCCCAGAAACTGTCAAAGTCTGTTGATTCTCGCTTCGTTTCATACCACCTGCGTTTTACAGAAAAGACTTAAATATCACTGTACAGCACTAAAACAGAGTAACTGTTATTATCTTGTCCATAGGATGAATAAAAATATCGAAATACAACACAACACGTTACCATGCCTAATGCGGTGTAGGAAAACTGTTGACATTCTAAACAAATTCCAGTCGTCTAAGAATGAATAAATATAAGTCGTGTATGCTTTTCATTGTGTATTGGAACACGTGAGGCAATACTGACTCTACGACTTATCTCAGAAGAAAGATTAAGGAAAGGCAAACCTACATTTCTAGCATTTTTAGACTTAGAGAAAGCTTTTGACAACGTTGACTGGAATACTCTCTTTCAAATTCTAAAGGTGACAGGAGTAAAATACAGGGAGCGAAAGGCTATTTATATTTTGTACAGAAACCAGATAGCAGTTATAAAAGTCGAGGGGCACGAAAGGGAAGCAGTGGTTGGGAAGGGAGTGAGACAATGTTGTAGCCTCTCCCCAACGTTATTCAACCTGTACGTTGAGCAAGCAGTAAAGGAAACAAAATTCAGAGTAGGTATTAAAATCCATGGAGAAGAAATAAAAACTTTGAGGTTCGCCGATGACATTGTAATTCTGTCAGAGACAGCAAAGGACTTGGAAGAGCAGTTGAACGGAATGGACAGTGTCTTGAAAGGAGGATATAAGATGAACATCAAGAAAAGCAAAACGAGGATAATCGAATGTAGTCGAATTAAGTCGGATGATGCTGAGTGAATTAGATTAGGAAATAGACACTTAAAATAGTATAGAAGTTTTGCTATTTAGGGAGCAAAATAACTGATGATGGTCGAAGTAGAGAGGATATAAAATGTAGACTGGCAATAGCAAGGAAAGCGTTTCGGAATAAGAGAAATTTGTTAACATCGAGTATAGATTTAAGTGTCAGGATGTCGTTTCTGAAAGGATTTGTGTGGAGTGTAGCCATGTATGGAAGTGAAACATGGACGATAAATTGTTTGGACAAGAAGAGAATAGAAGCTTTCGAAATGTGGTGCTACAGAAAAATGCTGAAGATTAGATGGGTAGATCACATAACTAATGAGGAGGTATTGAATAGAATTGGGGAGAAGAGGAGTTTGAGGTACAACTTGACAAGAAGAAGGGATCGGTTGGTAGGACATGTTCTGAGACATCGAGGGATTACCAATTTAGTATTGGAGGGCAACGTGAAGGGTAAAAATCGAAGAGGGAAACCAAGAGATGAATACACTAAGCAGATTCAGATGGATGTAGGCTGCAGTAGGTACTGGGAGATGAAAAAGCTTGCACAGGATAGAGTGGCATGGAGAGCTGCATCAAACCAGTCTTAGGACTGAAGACCACAACAACAACAACATGATTTTCAAGCTAATGTTATACCATTCTTCCTGCAAAACAGCGGGGAGTTCAGGTACGATTATAGAGGTGGATAGCGATCACGCGCCCTTCTCTCCAAAGCAGACCACAGAGGCTCAGTCATATTGAGATCTGGTGACTGGGGTGGCCAAAGAAGGTGAGACGATTAATTCTCGCGCTCACAAAACCAGTACTGGACGATGCGAGCTGTGTGAACAGGAATCCTGTCGTAATTGGGGAACAAACATTTTTATGACTCATTCCACAGCACTACAATTTACCGTGCAAAATGATTCATGGAACATGAAACTAACTATCTGTCATTGTACCAGGGGATGGGCTTGATCGCCGTGCGGTCTAAGACGCTGCTGTCATGGACTGTGCGGCTGGTCCCGGCGAATTTTCGAGTCCTCCCTCGGGCATGGGTGCGTGTGTTTGTCCTTAGGATGATTTAGATTAAGTAGTGTGTAAACTTAGGGACTGATGACCTTATCAGTTAAGTCCCATAAGATTTCACACACATTTGAACATTTGATGGGCTTGATCAGTCAAAATGGTCACATAACGCTTGCCAGTAATGCGACCTTGTATGGTGGCCAAGGAGCCAATGAAATAACATGATCTGGCTGCACAGATCATCACCTAACTCCCGCCATGTTTCATTCTTGCGACGTAAACTCGCCCGGAAGATGGAAACAGTGTGATTGGTTGGTTAATTTGAGGGGGGGGGGGTATACCAAACAGGGAGGTCATCGGTCCCATCGTGTTAGGGAAGGATGGGAAGGAAGTCGGCCGTGCCTTTACGAAGGAACCGCCCTGACATTTGCTTGGAGCGATTTAGGGAAATCACGGAAAACCTATATCAAGATTCCCGGACGCAGGTTCGAACCGTCGTCCTCCCTAATGCGAGTCCAGTGTGCTAGCCACTGCGCCACCTCGCTCGGTGAAACAGTGTGAAACTAGACTCATCCGACAAAATGACATTCTTCCAATGCTCCATAGTCCAGGTTTTGCGTCTTTGGCTCCACGTTTTCACATTACGGACATTTGCGTCACTTGAACTGAAAGTGATTTGTGTTATCGGTAATAGTACAAAATTTTTGTTAGTAGCTAGTTCTGTGATCTAAAAAAATAAAAGGTTTTCATATGACGCGGGCTATAAATTGAAAGTAATGGCCGGCATTTAGGCTCTCCACCAACAGACAAAACCATTCGCGACTGGCGGGCTCGTCAAGAAAAACTGGAAAAAATGAGGAAGACTAAATGCGCTAATGGAGGACTGAATGCAGAATGGCCAAAAGTAGAAAATGACGTATTGAAATGGATTCAAGGACACCGTCAAAAGCCGGCCGCGGTGGTCTCGCGGTTCTAGGCGCGCAGTCCGGAACCGTGAGACTGCTACGGTCGCAGGTTCGAATCCTGCCTCGGGCAGGAGGCAGGATTAGTTAGGTTTAAGTAGTTCTAAGTTCTAGGGGACTGATGACCACAGCTGTTAAGTCCCATAGTGCTCAGAGCTATTTGAACCATTTGAACGCCGGCCGGTGTGGCCGTGCGGTTAAAGGCGCTTCAGTCTGGAACCGCGTGACCGCTACGGTCGCAGGTTCGAATCCTGCCTCGGGCATGGATGTGTGTGATGTCCTTAGGTTAGTTAGGTTTAAGCAGTTCTAAGTTCTAGGCGACTGATGACCTCAGAAGTTAAGTCGCATAGTGCTCAGAGCCAACCATTTGAACACCGTCAAAATGGCATTGGGATTACTACAAAAATGATTCAAATACACGCTCGTAAGCTAGTGGTACACTGAAACTTAAGAGAGCTTAAGGTTGCCGTTGGTTGGTGCTACAGGTTTATGAAACGGATTTAGGATGTAAACCAAAACCAAAATATCTCAGAAATGCGACAAGAGTATGCAGAGAAAATATTTCCATCGCTCTATTATTCACCATCGAAATAAAACCAGTGTGGAAGTAAGCCAAATAGCGAATGTGGATGAAACTCCTCTGACATCTTATGTGCCGAGTAACAGAACTGTTGCCACGAAAGTTGCTAAAACTGTAACTGTAACAACAAGTGGACATGAAAAAAAAGCACTACACTTTTGTCCTTTCACGTTATTCTGACGGTACTAATCTTAATCCAGTGATCATTTCCAAGCGCAAAATAGTGCCAAAACATTTTGAAATAGCGCCAGGTGGTGTTGTTCACGTGCATGACAAGGGTTGAATGGTAGAGGCTGGTATGAAATTACGGATTAACAGAGTATGGAAGAGAAGAAAGGATACTCTATTGAAGAAGAATGATCTTCCTGTGCCAGATCACTTTAGTAGCCATTTGAAAAATTCTCTCAAGGAGAAACTGAAACAGGGAAATACAGAGCTTGCCGTTTTCCGTGCGGACTTACTTCACAACTGCAACCTCCAGCTATCTCGATAAATAAAACATTCAGCGTATTTATGAGAGAAGAATGGAACAAATTAGTGATGGATGAAACGCAACATGAATTCATTCCGAAGGGAGCTTAAAATGACCTACAATCAAACAAGTGTGTCAGTGCATAAAACAGTCGTGGTCTAGAGTGGGAGAAGAATTTATTGTTAAATCTTTAAGAAGCGCAGCATAAGTAACTCTCTCAAAGACAGTGAATATCATCTTGTATATTAATAGGACAACGATGACGATGAAGAGCAGAAAAAAATGATGACGAAGAAGAAGAAGAAAGTTCAGACGATGAATTTCAGGGATTTTTAAGGTCAGCTGGGTTTTATAAATTAAGATTTTTTTAGTCTGTCTTGGCATTCTAATAACAAAAATGGTAAAAATCTTACTTTTTAAAAAAAATTGTTTAAAATTTAAGGTGCGTCTCACAGTTCGTAGCGTCTTATAGCTCTTAGAATACGGTAGCTCCAACACAATGCATTCGTAACTACACAGAACACTGTTATGACCATGGCTGACACTTGAAACTTCTTTATAACTTCGTACAGGTGCCGTTCGTGGTCAAACACCACAGTGAAACTTGCACGTTTGACTAACATCTGCTTTTATGTTCAAGCATGCATTACTTGCAGTGTATCTACATTTTTGTACAACCCCTGTACGTGACATGCACTTTCTGCTCAGTTCCACGTTCAGTACTCACAAAAAAGGTAGCTAGATTTCTTCCAGCATAATTGTGGACCAGATGGAGAAATGTCACCAAGAGTTGGTACACATATTAGCCTACCGGGAAAATCTTACGCTTTGTGTGTGTGTGTGTGTGTGTGTGTGTGTGTGGCCATAGGGGTGCGAGTGGCAAATGTGGAGCGCATGCAACAGCTAGGTTCACAAGTAACTTTTTTCTGGATAAAAGACTGGAAGGTGAGCCATTGCCATCACACCTAGAAGAGAGGATGGGATGGGGATTGGAATCTGATGAGTAATTTTAACCAAATCTGATTCACTTACTGACTGGAGAAAACTGCTGTGATGAGGCTCTCATAAGGGTTTTAAAATGTAGAAACTGTCGTAAACGGGTGATGTTAGACACTGTGATTCCGTCAAAGACGGCAAAGGATTTGCAGGTTCAGTTGAAAGGAATGGACGGTATCTTGAAAATACTTTATAAGATGAACATAAAAATAAAGCTTGGGTAACGGAGTTTTGTGAGGTAAAATCAGATAATCCTGAAGGAATTTCATTAGTAGGATACCAATTTTCCTATTTTGGGCAGCAAAATACTGACGTTGGAAAATTCGCCATATTTCCCATTGTAGCTCAGCGAAAATAGCACCCCCGGGTATTAGGTAGGTGTGGGTACGTTTTGGTGGCCTGTCTTAGCTGTCTCGCCGTTTATAAAGAGATGTGATGAACCGGAGGAAGGTAGGGAAGACATATCGTGTCGCATAGTAAATTGCCATGCCTATGATGGAATAAAAACACGCAAATACGAGTGTAGCTACATCTGCTCACGTTGGGATTTTTTAAATCTTGGTTATGGCGGAGAAACCAAAGAAGTTCTTTTTAAGCTAGTTTTTTGTTATATAAATTCTACAATGAATTTTTCTAAAAGATCTTACATCTACATCTACATCCATACTCCGCAAGTCACCTGACGATGTGTGGCGGAGGGTACCTTCAGTACCTCTATCGGTTCTCCCTTCTATTCCAGTCTCGTATTGTTCGTGGAAAGAAAGATTGTCGGTATGCCTCTGTGTGGGCTCTAATCTCTCTGATTTTATCCTCATGGTCTCTTCGCGAGATATACGTAGGAGGGAGCAATATACTGCTTGACTCCTCGGTGAAGGTATGTTCTCCAAACCTCAACAAAAGCCCGTACCGAGCTACTGAGCGTCTCTCCTGCAAAGTCTTCCACTGGAATTTATCTATCATCTCCGTAACGCTTTCGCGATTACGAAATGATCCTGTAACGAAGCGCGCTGCTCTCCGTTGGATCTTCTCTATCTCTTCCATCAACACTATCTAGTATGGATCCCACACCAGTGAGCAGTATTCAAGCAGTGGGCGAACAAGTGTATTGTAACCTACTTCCTTTGTTTTTGGACTGCATTTCCTTCCAATGAATCTGTCTGGCATTTGCTTTACCGACGATTAATTTTATATGGTCATTCAATTTTAAATCACTCCTAATGCCTACTCCCAGATAATTTATGGAACTAACTGCTTCCAGTTGCTGACCTGCTATATTGTAGCTAAATGATAAAGGATCTTTCTTTCTTTGTATTCGCAGCACATTACACTTGTCTACATTCAGATTCAATTGCCATTCCCTGCACCATGCGTCAGTTCGTTGCAGATCCTCCTGCATTTCAGCAGAATTTCCCATTGTTGCAACCTCTCGATATACCACAGCATCATCCGCAAAAAGCCTCAGTGAACTTCCGTTGTTATCCACAAGGTCATTTATATATATTGTGAATAGCAACGGTCCTGCGACACTCCCCTGCGGCACACCTGAAATCACTCTTACTTCGGAAGACTTCTCTCCATTGAGAATGACATGCTGCGTTCTGTTATCTAGGAACTCTTCAATCCAATCACACAATTGGTCTGATAGACCATATGCTCTTACTTTGTTCATTAGACGACTGTGGGGGACTGTATCAAACCCCTTGCGGAAGTTAAGAAACACGGCATCTACCTGGGAACTCGTTTCTATGGCCCTCTGAGTCTCGTGGACGAATAGCGCGAGCTGGATTTCACACAAGCGTCTTTTTCGAAACCCATGCTGATTCCTACCGAGTAGATTTCTAGTCTCCAGAAAAGTCATTATACTCGAATATAATATGTATTCCAAAATTCTACAACTGATCGACTTTAGAGATATAGGTCTATAGTTCTGCACATCTGTTCGACGTCCCTTCTTGAAAACGGGGATGACCTGTGCCCTTTTACAATCTTTTGGAACGCTACGCTCTTCTAGAGACCTGCGGCACACCGCTGCAAGAAGGGGGACAAGTTCCTTTGCGTGCTCTGTGTAAAATCGAACTGGTATTCCATCAGGTCCAGCGGCCTTTCCTCTTTTGAGCGATTTTAATTGTTTTTCTATCCCTCTGTCGTGTATTTCGATATCTACCATTTTGTCATCTGTGCGACAATCTAGAGAAGGAACTACAGTGCAGCTTGGAAAATGACATTTAGTATTTCTGTCTGTCTGTCATCCTCTGTTTCAGTACCATTTTGGTCACAGAGTGTCTGGACATTTGGTTTTGATCCACCTACCGCTTTGACATAAGACCAAAATTTCTTAGGATTTTCTGCCAAGTGAGTACATAGAACTTTATTTTCGAATTCATTGAACGCCTCTCGCATAGCCATCCTCACGCTACATTTCGCTTCATGTAATTTTTGTTTGTCTGAAAGGCTTTGGCTCTGTTTATGATTGCTGTGAAGTTCCCTTTGCTTCCGCAGCAGTTTTCTAACTCAGTTGTTGTACCACGGTGGCTCTTTTCCATCTCTTACGATCTTGTTTGGCACATATTCATCTAATGCATATTGTACGATGGTTTTGAACTTTGTCCACTGATCCTCAACACTAACTGTACTTGAGATAAAACTTTTGTGTTGAGCTGTCAAGTACTCTGAAATCTGCTTTTTGTCACTTTTGCTAAACAGAAAAATCTTCCTGCCTTTTTTAATATTTCTGTTTACGGCTGAAATCATTGATACAGTAACCGCTTTATGATCGCTGATTCCCTGTTCTGCGTTAACTGTTTCAAATAGTTCGGGTCTGTTTCTCACCAGAAGGTCTAATATGTTATCGCCACGAGTCGGTTCTCTGTTTAACTGCTCAAGGTAGTTTTCAGATAATGCACTTAAAAAAATTTCACTGGATTCTTTATCCCTGCCCCCCTTTATAAACGTTTGAGTCTCCCAGTCTATATCTGGTAAATTAAAATCTCCACCCAGAACTATAACATGGTCGGGAAATCTACGTGAAATATTTTCCAAATTTTTCTTCAGATGTTCTGCCACAACAGCTGCTGAGCCAGGGGGCCTATAGAGACATACAGTTACTATGTTTGAGCCTGCTTTAACCGTGACCTTCACCCACTTGCTTTATAGTATTTACAGTGTCCTTATACTTTTGAAAACGTTTAAATTTCTTGACGGGTTCGGCGACGTAGCCTGCAGATGCAGAACAATGGCTGACTTTCGACAAGCAAGGGGTAACGATTTGGTGTCACTGTGTCAGAAGAAGCAATTGAGGTCTTCCATAGCTAACTAAAGTCGTTCGTGGATAGATCTTATTTCTAATACCACTCAGTCCGAATACATTTCCAGAGTTTACTAATTTCTCTCGAGATTTTCTTTCTCTATCCCATGATGCAAGATAATACAGAAAAGAATACAATGAAAACCTTTTTATGTAAAAATAAGTACAGATGCAGTTTGTGACGGTGGTTAACGTCATGAAGCTGTCTCATTCTCGTGGCATAGTACAGTCAAAATTAAACTTCCTTTACTGACAGACAGTAAACTGTTGCAGTTCCTTGATTTGACTGTCTCATGTGAGCTGTGAGGTACGTATTGTTAAAAACGTAACGCGTGACAGTAACTGTTTCTTCACATCGATATTGAGCCGTATTATGGAAATTTTGTTTCAATAATTTGAAATGAACGTATCGTTTTGGTGGGGTACTTTCATGACCAACACTTGTCTTTCACTTCTCATAATGCTTCGTGGTCATCTGGCCTTTTTGGATGCTACATAGAACTGACTCATTCAATCACCTGATGTGAGGTGATTTTTTGCTCTCCAGAAACTTCTGAGAGCTAAGGTCTATGCAAATCTCTTGGAACTATTGGACAGTTAAATACAGTAACATATCATTTTTGACAGAATGACCCACGGAGTTGAAATGTTCCCAACATAGATTAATATTTGTAAGTGCTTTCTTCAGTTTCAAAATATACAGACACGCAAAACGAGTGCTAGTACTCTACTGGACAACATACTGCTATTCATAGTTCAACTCAAATCAACCTACAAAGTTACGTTCCTATCACACACGTATTAACGATATCCCATACTTTATAGTAAACATTGGCACAAAATTATGGTTGCTTATTAAACAGCTTCCATCAGGCAGGACAGTGCAAATTAGCCGATAGGCAACAACGTACTTACTGTACAGCGTGAGCAAACTATACTATGACATTAAAGTATAGTGTATTTACATTCAACTAACATTAATATTTAGTATTGACCACTCTAATATCTCTTCCTGAAAGGCGAGGATACAGAATCACAGTAGGCTCTCTAGCGCAAAAACGAACAAATCGTAAAGGACAATCATTGGTGGAATGTCTAAAAATTTGAGACTATTTATTAAGTACTCAGATTTCAGCCATCCTTTATACTAAACAGATGGTATGAATATCTGTTGAACCCAATCTTTGGAGCGATCCACATACACCGTCTGACCACATTACGAGACCTTCAAAAGGAAATAAAAATGTAAAACTTTTACGAGGTGCTAAACTGGATTTGGATCAATACGGTTCAAATATAAATCCGACAAATCTGTCTTGAAACATCAGTTGGCATAGGGCTCCCATGATAGTTAAGTTTCACACCACAATATGTATGAATAATCAAAAAGCAAAAGTTAAACAAGCATGAACTGATAACAGGTCCTGATCGAAAGACGTCTTAGTTCAGATTGCAACTTATCCGCCCTAAAGAAAACTCATGGTCGCTTGGCGAGCTAAAAACAGTGGTCACAGAATCGTCCTAAAGTGAAAGAAACGTTGTAGAGTATGCGCTCCTGATGTATGCAATTCACTACAACTAGTACTATATGAGTTCTGCGATATAAGGCCCAAGGAATGAAAGTACTCTTTTGGTTTGTAGTGGACCTGAATATGGCGGAAGCATTGTACCGAAACTAATTGTTTGCAATAAATGTCTTTGAGGATACGGCTGTGTGATGTTAGTTTCCTTTATTTATATAAACAGTCGCCGTCTTCCACAAAAAAAAAGTTCGAAAGTGTCGTAGACTATAATAACATTCAATGACGGGAAAAATAACAGGGACTGATTTCAGGGTACTAATTGCCTCCTTTGTTTATGAGCCTTAACTGTTTAAGAACAAACTTTCATTATCTTGATCGCAATTCATAGTTAATAGCTGGCTGTTTGAAGTTTTAGGTGAGTCATTTGCATATTCGAAATAAACAATTACAGTATTGGAATGTCTTTGGACGTTTGTTTAAATTGATTGAATTTCTTTGCTTTTCGAAAAATATGACTGATTCTGACAACATCCATTTTCTTCGAAATCAGCTTAATGTTGATGAGGTATTATTCTTGTTATAATGTGCAATTCTGTACACACATCATATGTGTACGTCATTTTCACATTTAAAATTCTTCTGGGAACGTTTTATTTTATTTAGATTGATGTTTTTTATGCACTAATTCTTGAATGCTCGCAGCTCTTGCCCCGTGCTTATATTCACGATTGTTTATCATTAGAGTGCCATGTTATAGTGTCGCATTTCGCTGTATGGATTGTAAAGATCGTACTGATTTTAGTTTTAATTTTCGTAGAATGACTAGCTGATTGTTAAGGCCATATACGTAGTCTTTAGCGTCTGATTACCAAAAAGTTAACAAAATTTTTTGTGGTGGCCGTTTTCGCAGCAGCTGTATGCAGATTGCAGTTATTTAAAAGAAGAACGCCTTCTGCATGCTGCACATTACTTTTTTATTACGCAACCTTGGTCGTATTTTTCTTTTAAATTACCAAAAATTAACTTTGACTCATAGCTTAATTATTGACGATAACAGTCAGCATTAGTAATTGGGCGTACCACATCTGGTTCCAGGCGGGTGAGAATTTGTCACAGCATTCGGTATTAGTGTTTTAATAAAACCCAAAGGAGAATTAAACAAACATTGAAGTTCATCTGCGCTAGAGGCTAACAGCACAATGCTGCCAGTAACAGCAAGGAGCTTCTTCCGTTAACATGAATTCATTTATCGTTTTACCATCTTAAATATCATCAAAGTTCTACGTTGTGTACTGGGAGTAGTTTCTACGATACGGTGTTTCCTTGTATGATGTCTCTTTCTGTTCTAAGACTCCCGCTGTCCTGATTATGTGATTCTTGAACTTTTCTCGGTGGATTGGGTACTGTATGAAATTTCGGAACTGCAACCGGATGACGTCGATATCTTGCCACGATATTCTAGCTTGAAATCCATTCAGCCTTTCGGTCATCCGACAGTGTAAACCTCACGCGAAGATAACTGAATGGCTGTCAGCCGAAATATCGCGGCAAGATGTCGACGTCACCCGGCTGCCATCCCGCAATCTCATGCAATATCCTCGTGACGTCTGATAGCTACTGCAGCCTTGATGATCACTTCTTTCAGCACACCAACGAACACTAAGGTGTTGGCCCGTGGTCTAGGGGTAGCGTCTTTGATTCATAATCAAAACGTCTTCGGTCCCGGGTTCGATCCCCGCCACTGCCTAAATTTCGATAAATAATCAGCATCGGCGGCCGAAGACTTCCGGCATAAGAAGTCAGCCTCATTCTGCCAACGGCCTTGTCAAAGAGGCCGGAGGAGCGGATAGAGGTTCAGGACACTATCTTGTCCTAGGGGTGGGAAATTGCCCCTAAAGGCGGAAGAATCAGCAATGATGAACGACACGAGGACGCAGAAGGCAATGGAAACCACTGCATTAAAGACATGTACCGTGTATCCACAGGACATGTGGCCTGTAATTTAAGACGTATCATGATGATCTCTCCATTGAAAAAAGATTCTGGAATAGTCCCCCATTCGGATCTCCGGGAGGGGACTGCCAAGGGGGAGGTTACCATGAGAAAAAGATTGAATAATCAACGAAAGGATAACGTTCTACGAGTCGGGGAATGGAATGTCAGAAGCTTGAACGTGGTAGGGAAACTAGAAAATCTGAAAAGGGAAATGCAAAGGCTCAATCTAGATATAGTAGGGGTCAGTGAAGTGAAGTGGAAGGAAGACAAGGATTTCTGGTCAGATGAGTATCGGGTAATATCAACAGCAGCAGAAAATGGAATAACAGGTGTAGGATTCGTTATGAATAGGAAGGTAGGGCAGAGGGTGTGTTAGTGTGAACAGTTCAGTGACCGGGTTGTTCTAATCAGAATCGACAGCAGACCAACACCGACAACGATAGTTCAGGTAAACATGCCGACGTCGCAAGCTGAAGATGAACAGATAGAAAAGTGTATGAGGATATTGAAAGGGTAATGCAGTATGTAAAGGGGGACGAAAATCTAATAGTCATGGGCGACTGGAATGCAGTTGTAGGGGAAGGAGTAGAAGAAAAGGTTACAGGAGAATATGGGCTTGGGAAAAGGAATGAAAGAGGAAAAAGACTAATTGAGTTCTGTCACAAGTTTCAGCTAGTAATAGCGAATACCCTGTTCAAGAATCACAAGAGGAGGAGGTATACTTGGAAAAGTCCGGGAGATACGGGAAGATTTCAGTTAGATTACATCATGGTCAGACAGAGATTCCGAAATCAGATACTGGATTGTAAGGCGTACCCAGGAGCAGATATAGACTCAGATCACAATATAGTAGTGATGAAGAGTAGGCTGAAGTTCAAGACATTAGTCAGGAAGAACCAATACGCAAAGAAGTGGGATACGGAAGTACTAACGAATGACGAGATACGTTTGAAGTTCTCTAACGCTATGGATACAGCAATAAGGAATAACGCAGTAGGCAGTACAGTTGAAGAGGAATGGACATCTCTAAAAAGGGCCATCACAGAAGTTGGGAAGGGAAACATAGGTACAAAGAAGGTAGCTGCGAAGAAACCATGGGTAACAGAAGAAATACTTCAGTTGATTGATGAAAGGAGGAAGTACAAACATGTTCCGGGAAAATCAGGAATACAGAAATACAAGTCGCTGAGGAATGAAATAAATAGGAAGTGCAGGGAAGCTAAGACGAAATGGCTGCAGGAAAAATGTGAAGACATCGAAAAAGATATGATTGTCGGAAGGACAGACTCAGCGTACAGGAAAGTCAAAACAACCTTTGGTGACATTAAAAGCAACGGTGGTAACATTAAGAGTGCAACGGGAATTCCACTGTTAAATGCAGAGGAGAGAGCAGATAGGTGGAGAGAATACATTGAAAGCCTCTATGAGGGTGAAGATTTGTCTGATGTGATAGAAGAAGAAACAGGAGTCGATTTAGAAGAGATAGGGGATCCAGTATTAGAATCGGAATTTAAAAGAGCTTTGGAGGACTTACGGTCAAATAAGGCAGAAGGGATAGATAACATTCCATCAGATTTTCTAAAATCATGGGGGGAAGTGGCAACAAAACGACTATTCACGTTGGTGTGTAGAATATATGAGTCTGGCAACATACCATCTGACTTTCGGAAAAGCATCATCCCCACAATTCCGAAGACGGCAAGAGCTGACAAGTGCGAGAATTATCGCACAATCAGCTTAACAGCTCATGCATCGAAGCTGCTTACAAGAATAATATACAGAAGAATGGAAAAGAAAATTTAGAATGCGCTAGGTGACGATCAGTTTGGCTTTAGGAAAAGTAAAGGGACGAGAGAGACAATTCTGACGTTACGGCTAATAATGGAAGCAAGGCTAAAGAAAAAGCAAGACAGTTTCATAGGATTTGTCGACCTGGAAAAAGCGTTCGACAATATAAAATGGTGCAAGCTGTTCGAGATTCTGAAAAAAGTAGGGGTAAGCTATAGGGAGAGACGGGTCATATACAATATGTACAACAACCAAGAGGGAATAATAAGAGTGGACGATCAAGAACGAAGTGCTCGTATTAAGAAGGGTGTAAGACAAGGCTGTAGCCTTTCGCCCCTACTCTTCAATCTGTACATCGAGCAAGCAATGATGGAAATAAAAGAAAGGTTCAGGAGTGGAATTAAAATACAAGGTGAAAGGATATCAATGATACGATTCGCTGATGACATTGCTATCCTGAGTGAAAGTGAAGAAGAATTAAATGATCTGCTGAACGGAATGAACAGTCCAATGAGTACACAGTATGGTTTGAGAGTAAATCGGAGAAAGACGGAGGTAATGAGAAGTAGTAGAAATGAGAACAGCGAGAAACTTAACATCAGGATTGATGGTCACGAAGTCAATGAAGTTAAGGAATTCTGCTACCTAGGCAGTAAAATAACCAATGACGGACGGAGCAAGGAGGACATCAAAAGCAGACTAGCTATGGCAAAAAAGGCATTTCTGGCCAAGAGAAGTCTACTAATATCAAATACCGGCCTTAATTTGAGGAAGAAATTTCTGAGGATGTACGTTTGGAGTACAGCATTGTATGGTAGTGAAACATGGACTGTGGGAAAACCAGAACAGAAGAGAATCGAAGCATTTGAGATGTGGTGCTATAGACGAATGTTGAAAATTAGGTGGACTGATAAAGTAAGGAATGAGGAGGTTCTACGCAGAATCGGAGAGGAAAGGAATATGTGGAAAACACTGATAAGGAGAAGGGACAGGATGATAGGACATCTGCTAAGACATGAGGGAAAGACTTCCATGGTACTAGAGGGAGCTGTAGAGGGCAAAAACTGTAGAGGAAGACAGAGATTGGAATACGTCAAGCAAATAATTGAGGACGTAGGTTGCAAGTGCTACTCTGAGATGAAGAGGTTAGCACAGGAAAGGAATTCGTGTCGGGCCGCATCAAACCAGTCAGTAGACTGATGACAAAAAAAAAAGGTGACAAAAGCCATGGGATACCTCTTAGATCGCGTAGGACCCTTTGCAAGGCATAGTGCAGCAGCTCGTCGTTGCATAGACTCAGCAAGCGGTTGGAAGTCCCCTGCAGAAATATTAAGCCATGCTGCCTCTATAGACGTCCATAATTGCGAAAATGTTGCTGGTACAGGATGTTGTGCACGAACTTACCACTCGATTATGTCCCATCAATGTCCGGTGGGACTCATGTCGGGCAATCTGGGTGGACAAATCTTTCACTCGAGTTGGCCAGAATGTTCTTCAAACCAGTCGCGAACAACTTTGACCCGCTCTGACATGTCGCATCGTCATCCATAAAAATTCCATAGATATTTGGGAATATGACATCCATGAACGGCTGCAAGTGGTCTCCAACTAGCCGAACATCCAGAGGACCCAGTCCATTCTATGTAAACACAGCCCACATCATTATGGAGTCACCAGCAGCTTGCACTGTGTCTTGTTGACAACCTGGTCCCTGGTTTCGTGGAGTCTGCGCCACACTTTAAAGCCACAATCATCTCTTACCAACGAAATCGGTACTCACCTGACGAGGCCGAGGTTCTCAAGTCGTCTAAGGTCCAAACCATATGATGACTAGCCCAGGAGAGGCGCTGTAGGAGATGTGCTGTTAGCAATGGCACTTGCGTCGGTCGTCTGTTACCATAGTCCATTAACGCATTGTCCTAACGGATACGTTCTTCGTACGTCCCACATTTATTTCTGCGGTTTTTACACGCAGTGTTGTTCGTCTGTCTACGCAAACGCCGCTGCTCTTCGTCGTTACGTGAAGGCCATCGGTTACTGTGGTGTCCATAGTGATAGATAATGCCTGAAATTTGGTATTTTGGGCAAAATGTCAACATTGTGGATCTGGGAATATTGAACTCCCTAACGACTTCCGAAATGGAATGTGCCATGCATCTAGCTTCAGTTACCATTCCGCGTTCAGAGTCTTTTAATTCCCGTCGGGCGGCCATAATCACATGGGAAACCTTTTGAAGTGAATCACCTGAGTGCAAAAGACAGCTCCGCCAACGCACGGGCCTTCTATACCTTATGTATGCAATACTACCGCCAGCAGTATGTGTGCATGTCTTTATCCCATGACTTTTGTCACCTCATTGTCGTTTTGAAGCTGTTGTCCTCTTTCTCAAGTGGTGTGAGTACAGATTATGTTGAAATTTAAAAAAAAAAGCTTTTTTTATAGAAACGTCTTAGTTCTAGGAAAAGTTATAACACATATTCATCTCTCAGTTTTATAATATTGGTCACGATTAAAAACTGATCTGTTTTGTTATACCTTCCTGAAAAGCCAATCTGTTTTGTTTTATGCAACTGCTAATACTTTGATAGAATGTCGTGTATACTGTGGAGAAGAGGCAACATCTGCGATCCCATCATAACTAGTTACTGATTGCTATGTACTATGGACCTGCTATTATTTGATACAACAACAATTAACCATTTATACTGAGCTTAAATTCATGTACGACAGAAACAGTCATGCTGCCGAAAGCTAATCGTTAAGATCCAGATTTTCAAATTACTTCCAAAAGACATATCATTATTAGGTGCTTTTGAATTTGTTATGTGCTTAATTATGGTATTATTTAAGTTTATAATTTCATTTAAGATAAACCAGATACGTTGGATTTCCAGACCTTGCTGGCGTCACTCTATAGCTTCCACACTAATAAAATATTTTTAAAGACATTTATGTGAATGTCCTAACATACAGATGTGAAACCTTTGATATTGGTGATGACAAGTCATTGTTTAAATCAATGTGCAGGGTAATACTTGACTGGAAGGACTGGCTGTTAATTTACATTATGCAAAAGTACTGAACTGGATGTTAATGATAGTAAGGAAGAAGCAGCTATCAGGACAGTAGTAGGACAGGAGCGCCCTCTATGAAAAACGTATGTTTTTAGGGGTGTCCGGATACCTTTGATCACATAGTGTATGTGGAATGTCGCGACATGTGGAAAAGAAAGCTGGACATTAGATAAGGAGGAGAAAACTCGCCTTGAAGCTGCAAAAACGTGCTTCTGAAGGAGAATTACAGGAACTACCTGGCCTGACAAACAAAAGAGTGAGATGGTTCTACAGGAAACAGGAGAGAAGAAAGGACTACCATAAGTTACAGGTCAACGCCAAGTAAAACTTGTTGACATTCAACCAGACACGGCATTATTCTGTAAATCATTTTCGAAAGCAAATTTATATGTAAGAAAACGAGGGAACGACCGAGAACACCCTGTTTAAAAAAATATGATCAGTTAGATAGGATGTTCTTCATACACGTGTATGAAGAGCTGAAGAGAGGAAGCTGTGGCTGCAGAGATAAGGCTTAGCGTTCTGCACCTTAAAACAAACCGTCCTTTTGGTAGCAGTCATTTTGCAAAAGCATTCAAAGAAAGTATAACGTCCGCCTTTTTCTGTTAGGTCTTTTTCGGAACACTTTTGTTCAGCCGTTAACCCTTTATCTTTGTCCACTATTGCAGCTTATGCCCTGTGTTGCTCCTTCCTTCTTTAACCAATGTGTCCATTGCGTCGTAGAACGTGTCAAAGAAAGAGAAGCGAATGTACCACAGTGTGACAGCGTTCAAAAGATGGAGTAAATCTGTTCACGCAGACACGTCCGCACATTTTAGTTCTCCGTAAACTGACAAACGTAATGAGCACAATAAAGTTTAATTAGTTTCCACGACATACGGCAGCAAATGTTGGAACTTTTTTCGTGACTGAAGCCTTCTTTATTTGTAATCTTTGTGCTGATTTTCGTAAAGCACGCTAACAATTCGTCCCTCAGGTTTACTTTTGCTCTAATGGTTTACTTTCAACCTTTCTTACCATTCAGTACTGAGTGGAAAATAATCTGAATGAAGACCTGATTCCACAAAATTATGGTTTGTCGAGAGTTTGGTCTTCTCTGTTGTTCACGCTCGTTCAGGCAAATTCTAGGCTGGTGCAAAAATTACGCCTCAGAGAACACGACACAAAAAGGTTAAAATACCGCAGCACACAGAGCAAAGTTTACACGATTCACAGTCGGCTTCCCACCTTGGCGTTACGTTGACGACAATGGCGTTAGGGAGAGCATCCGGCCACAAAGTTAACGAATAAAATAAAATTTGTCAAATTCTGAAAAAGTAAACCTCTTACTAGGTGGGATAAATGCTATAGGAAACACAGTAGGACACGTACGAAGACAAACAAGGGTAAGAAATCAAACGAAATTCGATTATACTGTAATGAGCCACTGGTGAGCGTCTCCTGCACAAAAATACTCAGAAAATATCGCTGAACATGTTCCGCAATTTCTTTAGTGTTGTTCGGGATCAACCTATACGAATGCACGTTGATGGCTGCATGATTCCATACTCTGATGTTTAGTAAGAAAAAATTCTTACACGAATCAGCTAAACACTTCTCATTCCGGAACACTGTTACATGTGATACCTCACAGCGCTACAACATACTACACGGCGTCACAGAATTTTAAGATTCTGTGTGATGTCCGAGCTTCTGCGTAGTTTATTAGGTAGAAAATTTTAATGCGTTTCCAGGCTGACTAGTTCCCTGTTACATTATTTTAGCTGTTGTGCTGTTATTGTCTCTTTTAACAATAAAAGTTTGGTCTTCTGTGTGAAGGTATCAGTGCTAGTGGAGAGAGTGTACCAGAGTGGCTGAGAATTATATTTTGTTCCAGCTGTTCCCGGCCACACATTGTTGTGGCTCAGTCTGATTAAATGGAAAAGAAAGAAAAGAGAAATCGTACATTTCTAATATGCAAGGGAATTGGATATACACTCATGGAAATGGAGAAAAGAACACATTGACACCGGTGTGTCAGACCCACCATACTTGCTCCGGACACTGCGAGAGGGCTGTACAAGCAATGATCACACGCACGGCACAGCGGACACACCAGGAACCGCGGTGTTGGCCGTCGAATGGCGCTAGCTGCGCAGCACTTGTGCACCGCCGCCGTCAGTATCAGCCAGTTCGCCGTGGCATACGGAGCTCCATCGCAGTCTTTAACACTGGTAGCATGCCGCGACAGCGTGGACGTGAACCGTATGTGCAGTTGACGGACTTTGAGCGAGGGCGTATAGTGGGCATGCGGGAGGCCGGGTGGACGTACCGCCGAATTGCTCAACACTTGGGGCGTGAGGTCTCCACAGTACATTGATGTTGTCGCCAGTGGTCGGCGGAAGGTGCACGTGCCCGTCGACCTGGGACCGGACCGCAGCGACGCACGGATGCACGCCGAGACCGTAGGATCCTACGCAGTGCCGTAGGGGATCGCACCGCCACTTCCCAGCAAATTAGGGACACTGTTGCTCCCGGGGTATCGGCGAGGACCATCCGCAACCGTCTCCATGAAGCTGGGCTACTGTCCTGCACACCGTTAGGCCGTCTTCCGCTCACGCCCCAACATCGTGCAGCCCGCCTCCAGTGGTGTCGCGACAGGCGTGAATGGAGGGACGAATGGAGACGCGTCGTCTTCAGCGATGAGAGTCGCTTCTGCCTTGGTGCCAATGATGGTCGTATGCGTGTTTGGCGCCGTGCAGGTGAGCGCCACAATCAGGACTGCATACGACCGAGGCACACAGGGCCAACACCCGGCATCATGGTGTGGGGAGCGATCTCCTACACTGGCCGTACACCACTGGTGATCGTCGAGGGGACACTGAATAGTGCACGGTACATCCAAACCGTCATCGAACCCATCGTTCTACCATTCCTAGACCAGCAAGGGAACTTGCTGTTCCAACAGGACAATGCACGTCCGCATGTATCCCGTGCCACCCAACGTGCTCTAGAAGGTGTAAGTCATCTACCCTGGCCAGCAAGATCTCCGGATCTGTCCCCCATTGATTATGTTTGGGGCTGGATGAAGCGTCGTCTCACGCGGTCTGCACGTCCAGCACGAACGCTGGTCCAACTGAGGCGCCAGGTGGAAATGGCATGGCAAGCCGTTCCACAGGACTACATCCAGCATCTCTACGATCGTCTCCATGGGAGAATAGCAGCCTGCATTGCTGCGAAAGGTGGATATACACTGTACTAGTGCCGACATTGTGCATGCTCTGTTGCCTGTGTCTATGTGCCTGTGGTTCTGTCAGTGTGATCATGTGATGTATCTGACCCCAGGAATGTGTCAATAAAGTTTCCCCTTCCTGGGACAATGAATTCACGGTGTTCTTATTTCAATTTCCAGGAGTGTACATTCCGTCTCCTCTCTCTTTGTCGATCTTCTCACCCTTCCTTCCTATCCCGTCCTTCACCGTCTCCCCCTTTCACTGTCCATCTTCTCCATCCTCTCTCACTCTCTCTCTCCATCTACTCCTTATCCCTCTGTTCTTCAGCTGCTCCCCCATTTCTCTGTCAATCTTTTCTTCCCTCTCTCCCTTCATCACCTCCTGCCCTCTCTCTCTCTCTCTCTCTTTCTCTCTCTCTCTCTGTCCTTCAACTCCTCTCCACCTCTCTCGATCTTCTCAAGCCCTCTCTCTCCTTCCATCTCCTCCTTTCTGATTTCTATGTACATTTCCTTCTACCCCTCTGCCCATTTTCTCTTCCCTCCTCTAGCTGATCTTGAGCCACAGTTACTGCAAATTCAGATTCTGTAGTAGTATTCAGATCGTAGGCCGATAAGCCATAAATAAAACTTTCACTATTATATGTTTTATAGATGTATTATTATATTACGTATATTAAACGTACATACCGTATGTCCACCCGAATGTTCATTAAAGTATTGCGCAAAAATTTGAAATAAATAGATCAAGAACCTTTCGGGATTTTTGATAACAACGATTCCCCTTTCCATATTACATATTTATTTATATATTATATATATTTAAAAAGAGGCATATAAAAGCACGCTCGTATTCGAATACTACGTTGTATAAAAATTTCAAATCAATCGGCAAAGAACTTTCGTAGATTTAAGATTTTAAGGAAGGAACATTTACATTTTTGTTTACATGGATGTAAATGTTATTTTAGATTGTTATCAAAAACCTCATATTCGTTAGTTGAAAATCTTATGTCTCTAAGCTCTTCACCGATTTCTTTGAAATTCTAACGCAACGTTTCATTCGAATGCGCATGTTTGCAAATATTTGAATACGTTATTCGACAAGCAAATCTAAAGAAAAAAGTTCATGTAGCCATAGGTCCGCAAATGTTTAGTTGCGAAGTTACGTGCTAATAAAAGATTTTGCCTGAAATTTAGCAACTTCGCTAATATGAAGCCATCGCAAAACTGTAGGAGGTTAAAGTAAAGAACGATTTCCATTTATTTTGTTGTTATTGGTCTGGTGAATCTAATAAAATATGTCCCAGGTGTGTACCTGCTGTGGTTTTCCAGAACATCTAGAGAAGCAAAGGCGTAATTTCGTAAAATGGTATTAATAAAAGCAGATTATCTGACACATTCATACAATTTCAGTTAACGTTATTACCAACATTTTTCCAAAATTAAATTCTCTACAACTTCTGTTGCAAATTTTGTGCAATTGTCTGGTATTAAAAAAAAAAAAAAAAAAAAAAAGCAAATTGTACCAAGTAATTAATAAATTAAAAATTTTACGAAATTACATCATTGCTTCTCTGAATTTTCTGGAAAACTACTGCAGATACACGTCTGGGACATGTTTTATTAGATTCACCAGACCAATAACAACGAAATAAATGGAAATCGTGCTTTACTTTAACCTCGTACAGTTCTGCGATGGCTTCATATTAACGAAGTTGCTAAATTACTGACAAAATCTCTTATTAGCACGTAACTTCGCAACTAAACATTTGCGGGCCTATTTTTGAAATGACCTTTTTTATTTAGTTTTACTTGTAGAGTAACATATTTAAATATTTGCATCTCTTCGTGAATATATATTTCTGAACTCTCCAGCTACAAAAACAATTGTGGAGGTCATTAGTCGTGAGATACGGCCCGGGTGAGGTGTACAGCTGACGACATAAAAAATGAAATTAATGGCCTCCGCTCAAGCTGCTGTTACGAGAAAGCAAAAGTACGTATCGACATACTTATTTCATCATATATACAGGTTGGTCCATTGATAGTGACCGGACCAAATATATCACGAAATAAGCGTCAAACGAAAAAACTACAAAGAACGAAATTCGTCTAGCTTGAAGGGGGAAACCAGATGGCGCTATGGTTGGCCCGCTAGATGGCGCTGCCACAGATCAAATGAATATCAACCGCGTTTTTTTAAATAGGAACACCCATTTTTATTACACATTCGTGTAGTACGTAAAGAAATATGTATGTCTTACTTGGGCCACTTTTTTCGCTTTGTGATAGATGGTGCTGTAATAGTCACAAACATATGGCTCACAATTTTAGACGAACAGTTGGTAACAGGTAGGTTTTTTAAATTAAAATACAGAATGTAGGTACCTTTGAACATTTTATTTCGGTTGTTCCAATGTGATACATGTACCTTTGTGAACTTATCATTTCTGAGAACGCACGCTGTTACAGAGTGATTACCTGTAAATACCACATTAATGCAATAAATGCTCAAAATGATGTCCGTCAACCTCAATGCATTTGGCAATACGTGTAACGACATTCCTCTCAACACTGACGTTTCTGAGATTTCCGATACTCGCGCAATTTGTCTGCTACTGATGTGCGGATTAGCCGTGACAGCAGCTAAAACACCTACTTGCGCATCATCATTTGTTGCAGGTCGTGGTTGACGTTTCACATGTGGCTGAACACTTCCTGTTTCCTTAAATAACGTAACCATCTGGGGAACGGTCCGGACTCCCGGATGATGTCGTCCAGGATACCGACCAGCATACATAGCACACGCCCGTTGGGCATTTTGATCACAATAGCCATACATCAACACGATATGGATCTTTTTCGCAATTGGTAAACGGTCCATTTTAACACGGGCAATGTATCACGAAGCAAATACCGTCCGTACTGGCGTAATGTTATGTGATACCACGTACTTATACGCTTGTGACTATTACAGCGCCATCTACCACAAAGCGAAAAAAGTGGTCTAACTAAAACATTCACAGTTCTTTATGTACTACACGAATATGTAATAAAAAATTGGGGTTCCTATATTTTTAAAAATCGCAGTTGATATCCGTTTGACCTGTGGCAGCGCCATCTAGCGGGCCAGCCATAGCGCCATCTGATTTCCCCCTTCAATCTAGACAAGTTTCGTTCTTTGTAGTTTTTTCATTTGACGCTTATTCTCGTCTTCAGCCTCGTCCTGTTGGTGGCCTGCTGTGCGAACGCCGGCAGCAGAAATTTTTACGAAGTCTCAGACGGTGTTCAGGAAATACAGATTAGGCAGAATTGGTGGTGGAGTGTTTGTGTCTAACAGTAGTGGTTTATCTTGTAGTGAAGTCGAAGTAGATACTCCGTGCGAATTGGTATGTGTGGAGGTTATACTTAACAGCCGAACTAAGTTAATAATTGGCTCCTTCTACCGACCCCCAGACTCCGATGATATAGTTGCTGAACAGTTCAGAGAAAATTTGAATCTCGTAACAAATAAATACCCCACTCATATGGTTATAGTTGGTAGGGACTTCAACCTTCCCTCGATATGTTGGCAAAAATACTTGTTCAAAACCGGTGGTAGGCAGAAAACATCTTCCGAGATTGACCTAAACGCTTTCTCCGAAAATTATTTGGAGCAGTTAGTCCATGAACCCACGCGAATTGCAAATGGTTGCGAAAACACACTTTACCTCTTAGCCACAAACAATCCAGAGCTAATAGAGAGCATCATGACTGATACAGAGATTAATGATCACAAGGTCGTTGTAGCTAGGCTCAATACCGTTTCTTCCAAATCCACCAGAAACAAACGCAAAATAATTTTATTTAAAAAAGCGGAAAAGTGTCACTAGAAGCCTTCCTAAGAGACAATCTCCATTCCTTCCGAACTGACAATGCAAATGTAGACGAGATGTAGCTCAAATTCAAAGATATAGTAGCAACAGCAATTGAGAGATTCATACCTCATAAATTGGTAAGTGATGAAACTGATCCGCCATTGTACACAAAACAGGTTGTTCGTTGTTTTTGGGGAAGGAGACCAGACAGCGTGGTCATCGGTCTCATCGGATTAGGGAAGGATGGGGTAGGAAGTCGGCCGTGCCCTTTCAGAGGAACCATCCCGGCATTTGCCTGGAGTGATTTAGGGAAATCACGGAAAACCTAAATCAGGATGGCCGGACGCGGGATTGAACCGTCGTCCTCCCGAATGCGAGTCCAGTGTCTAACCACTGCGCCACCTCGCTCGGTACAAAACAGGTCCGAACGCTGTTGCAGAGGCAACGGTAAAAGCATGCGAAGTTCAAAAGAACGTGAAATCCCGAAGATTGGCTTAAATTTACAGACGCGCGAAATTTGGCACGGACTTCAATGCGAAATGCCTTTAATAGGTTCCACAACGAAACATTGTCTCGAAATTTGGTAGAAAATCCGAAGAAATTCTGGTCGTATGTAAAGTATACAAGCGGCAAGACATAGTCAATACCTTCGCTGCGCAGTGCCGATGGTACTGTTACCGACGACTGTACCGCTAAAGCAGAGTTATTGAACGTAGTTTTCCGAAATTCCTTCACCAGGGAAGACGAATGAAATATTCCAGAATTTGAAACACGAACAGGTGCTAGCATGAGTTTCTTAGAAGTAGATACCTTAGGGGTTGCGAAGCAACTCAAATCGCTTGATACGGGCAAGTCTTCAGGTCTAGGTTGTATACCGATTAGATTCCTTTCAGATTACGCTGATACAATAGCTCCCTACTTAACAATCATATACAACCGCTCGCTCACCGATAGATCTGTACCTGCAGATTGCGCAGGTCGCACCAGTGTTTAAGAAGGGTAGTAGGAGTAATCCATCGAACTACAGACCTATATCAAATGGCTCCTAGCACTATGGGACTTAACATCTATGGTCATCAGTCGCCTAGAATTTAGAACTACTTAAACCTAACTAACCTAAGGACATCACACAACACTCAGTCATCACGAGGCAGAGAAAATCCCTGACCCCCGCCGGGAATCGAACCCGGGAATTGACGTCGGTTTTCAGTAGGGTTTTGTAGCATATACTGTATTCAAACATTATGACTCACCTCGAAGGGAACGATCTATTGATAAGTAATCAGCATGGTTTCAGAAAACATCGTTCTTGTGCAACGCAGCTAGCTCTTTATTCGCACGAAGTAATGGCCGCTATCGACAGGGGATCTCAAGTTGATTCCGTATTTCTAGATTTCCGGAAAGCTTTTGACACCGTTCCTCACAAGCGACTTCTAATCAAGCTGCGGGCCTATTGGGTGTCGTCTCAGTTGTGCGACTGGATTCGTGATTTCCTGTCAGGAAGGTCGCAGTTCGTAGTATTAGACGGCAAATCATCGAGTATAACTGAAGTGATATCAGGTGTTCCCCAGGGAAGCGTCCTGGGACCTCTGGTATTCCTGATCTATATAAATGACCTCGGTGACAATCTGAGCAGTTCTCTTAGGTTTTTCGCAGATGATGCTGTAATTTACCGTCTAGTAAAGTCATCCGAAGACCAGTGTCAGTTGCAAAGCTATTTAGAAAAGATTGCTGTATGGTGTGGCAGGTGGCAGTTGACGCTAAATATCGAAAAGTGTGAGGTGATCCACATGAGTTCCAAAAGAAATCCGTTGGAATTCGATTACTCGATAAATATTACAATTCTCAAGGCTGTCAATTCAACTAAGTACCTGTGTGTTAAAATTACGAACAACTTCAGTTGGAAAGACCACATAGATAATATTGTGGGGAAGGCGAGCCAAAGGTTGCGTTTCATTGGCAGGACACTTAGAAGATGCAACAAGTCTACTAAAGAGACAGCTTACACTACACTCGTTTGTCCTCTGTTAGAATATTGCTGCGCAGTGTGGGATCCTTACCAGGTGGGATTGACGGAGCACACAAAGGGTGCAAAAAAGGGCAGCTCGCTTTGTATTATCACGTAACAGGGGAGAGAGTGTGGCAGATATGATGCGCGAGTTGGGATGAAAGTCATTAAAGCAAAGACGTTTTTCGTCGCGGCGAGATCTATTTACGAAATTTCAGTCACCAACTTTCTCTTCCGAATGCGAAAATATTTTGTTGAGGCCAACCTACATAGGTAGGAATGATCATCAAAATAAAATAAGAGAAATCAGAGCTCGAACAGAAAGGTTTAGGTATTCGTTTTTCCCGCGCGCTGTTCGGGAGTGGAATGGTAGAGAGATAGTATGATTGTGGTTCGATGAACCCTCTGCCAAGCAAATGTGAATTCCAGAGTAATCATGTAGATATAGATGTAGATTTGGCCCGGTCACTATCAATGGACCACCGTGTATATGTGGCGCTATAGTATGTTTATAAAAAACACGCCCAACGCGAATCCAACGTGGCGACAAAATTTAAAAGGAATCAGTGAAGAACTTTCAGAGATATGCGATTTTGGTTCAAATGGTTCAAATGGCTCTGAGCACTATGGGACTTAACATCTGTGGTCATGAGTCCCCTAGAACTGAGAACTACTTAAACCTAACTAACCTAAGGACATCACACACATCCATGCCCGAGGCAGGATTCGAACCTGCGACCGTAGCAGTCGCGCGGTTCCGAATGCGATTTTGGAAGAGCGAACATTTATATTTTTATTTGTAAAGATTTTACACTCTGGCGCTAATTTTCAAAAAATCGTTAACTGTCCTCTCCGGTCTACTGTAGAGCTATCCGCGCATAACAGCACCCACCACCAGAATGCGTGCGAAGCGTCTGCAAAAAGACGTCCCGCTGCTCTTGTCCTTCTCCGCAGATAACGCTGACGGCGCCAGAGTCAACGCTCAGACATCGGTTATCGCCTGCCACGGTCCTTATATAACGGCACGTTGTCCAGCCGGTGTCACCCAGTGAACCTCGCGAACGCCTCAGACGCGCAAACATGGCACGATCGAGACTTGCGCTGCCCCTTCTCGTCTTCGGCCTCGTCCTGTTGGTGGCCTGCTGTGCGAACGCCGGCAGCAGCTCCTCCGACTCTTCGGACTCTCCAGAGTCTTCCGACTCCTCAGAATCGCATGAGCACCGTTCCAGGAAGCACAGTCACAGCCACGTCAATGTCGAGCACGGACACCGCTACGGCGAAGCGGAGGTCACCGCCCTGCTGAGGTCTATCGTGTTCAAGAAACCTGCAGTGTAGGTCATACTTGCTAATCATCTACTTTTACACTCTTACTTATAAGCTTCTCAGAGAATACGGACAAATTACACATAGTTCTCCCAAACAAGATTGGAAGAGTTTTGTATGATTCCAATAGTACGAGGGCATTTCGAAAAGTAAAGATACAATGGCTCGCAGTCCTTAAATAGAACATTTATTTAGAAAACGTCAGTTAAATCATATTAACTGGTTTATTTGTTATTTTCGACATAATCACCCCCGTTATCCAAACATTTGTTAAGTCGGTGCACAAGCTTTTGTATCCCACAGTCATAGAGGGTTGCCGCCTGTTGTCGGAACCGCATTTCAACTTCATCTTTGATCTCTTCATCGTCGTGGAATGATTTTCCACCAAGATGTGACTTCAGGTAACGGAAGGCATGGAAGTCGGTGGGCGCAAGGTCCGGGCTGTATGGCGGATGGTCCAATACGTCCCATTTGAATTGTTTGAGTAGTGCTTTGGTTACGAGCGCCGTGTGAGGCTGAGCGTTGTCATGAAGCAAGCGGACTCCACTTGTCAGCATTCCCCTATGTTTCTTTTGAATTGCCCTTCGAAGACGTTTCAAAGTCTGGCAGCGTTAACTGTCGTTCCAGGAGGCATAAATTCCAACAGAAGAATGCCTTGTCTGTCCGAAATAACAGAAGCCATGATTTTCTTCGCTGAAATCGACAATTTGCATTTCTTGGCTTTTGGTGAATTGGAATGGCGCCATTGCATTGATTGTTGCTTGGATTCAGGTGTATGGTGATAAACCCACGTCTCGTCACCTGTCACAATGTGATCAAGGAGCTCATCACCTGCTTCAGCATAGCGTGAGAGGAAGTCGAGTGCAAAGCCCATCCTTTTCTTTTTGTATTCTTCCGTTAACAGTTTTGGAACCCAGCGCGCACACAATTTCCTGTACCCTAACTGGACAGTCACAACATCATAAAGAGTTGTCATTGACACGTCCGGTATGATCTGATGCAATTCTTTCAATGTGAGACGTCTATTCGCACGAATTGCTTCCTCCGTTCTCCAAAGAAGGGCATCACAGATGGCCGACCTGTTATTTGTTCGTCATGAACATCGGTCCTACCTTCAGAGATGTGACGACACCATTTCGTAACATTTTGTCGATTCATAGTGTTCCCATAAACAGAAACAATTTCTTTGTGAATATCCGCTGGTCGCTGACCTTTTGCATGAAGAAAACGTATGACGGAGCGCACTTCGCATTTCGCGGGATTCTGAATGGGCGCGGCCATTTTGAACACGACCTACTCCAACCAGAAGCAACGTTTAACTGCCGAACGACCGCGAGGAGAAAGCTAACGGTTCAAAGTTAACACCAGTGTTGCCAAACTGCTCGCCAAAACTCTTCTGTTCCTCTGGCGTACGGTGTATCTTTACTTTCCGAAATACCCTCTTACACCACCATTTGTCAAGCAATGCAACTACAATTTTCGAACTTATTCTGTGACTAATACTCAGTTCACTCCAGTGTCTACATCTCTATCTGCATCTTTACTCCACAATCACTTTATAAAGTGTGAAGTGTATTTCGGGTACTTCTACAATTTCACCCTTTTCCTATTCCATTTGTGATGGTGAAAGAAAGCTCTAGGTTCTCTGATCTACCGCCTTCTCATTTCGAAAGATGCACACTGACGGGAAAAAATTCTCAGTACCAAGAAGAAGTCGCGCGAGATAAACGAAAGTTGGTAGGCATGTTTTTACATCTGAAAGATGACGTCTTTTCCAATTTCGCACCAGCGGATAAGGGAAGCCGGCCGTGGTGGCCGTGCGGTTCTAGGCGCTCCTGTCCGGAGCCGCGCTGCTGCTACGGTCGCAGGTTCGAATCCTGTCTCGGGCATGGGTGTGTGTGATGTCCTTAGGTTAGTTAGGCTTAAGTAGTTCTAAGTTTTAGGGGACTGATGACCACAGCAGTTGAGTCCCATAGTGCTCAGAGCCATTTGAACCATTTGATAAGAGTACCACTAGTAGCGCCACCATGAGGGCACAAATCAGTAGTGAACATAATTTACCTTTGAGGTTGGACGTGGTGAATTGATGTTAGTCAAGAGTGCCTTCGAGACAACGAAGATTCCATCATATGCAGTTCACTAACTTTGAACCAGGTCGTTCAATAGAGCTACGAGTAGCTGGCTGTTCCTTCCACGATATTGCAGAAAGAGTTGCCAGGAATGTTGCTACTGTACATGGTTGCTGGCAACGGTGATTACAGGAATGTACGGTCGCAAGAAGGCCGGGCTCCGGACGGCCACTCCAAAAGGAAAGACCGTTGTGTTCGGCATATGGCTGCGGCACATCGAATTCCGACTGCAGCAGCAATCTGAGCTGCAATTGGGACCACAGTGACAAAACGAACTGTTACAAATCGGTTTCTTCAAGGACAGCTCCGTGACAGACGTCTTGAAGCGTACATTCCACTGACCCCCAGACAACTGACGTTCGCGACGTCAGTGGTGGCTCTGAGCACTAAGGGACTTAACTTCTGAGGTCATCAGTCGCCTAGAACTTAGAACTACTTGAACCTAAGTAACCTAAGGTCATCACACAGATCCATGCCCGAGGCAGGATTCGAACCTGCGACCGTAGCGGTCGATCGGTTCCAGACTGTAGCGCCTAGAACCGCACGGCCACTCTGGCCGGCGCGACGTCAGTGGTGTCAAGTAAGAGCCACTGGAGGGCAAGGAGGAGACCTGTTTAGTTTCCTGATGTAAGCTACTTCTTCGTCTGTGGCAGTGAGGGCCGTGTGTTGGTTAGAAGACGGCCAGTTGAACGCCTCCTACCTACCTGTCTATGTTCTAGAGACAATGGAGTTACGCCTGGAGCTATGGTTTGGGGAGCGATTTCGTACGACAGCAGGAGCACTCTCGTGTTTATCCCACCCATCCTGCCTGCAAATCTGTACATCAGTCTGGTGATCCGACCAGTTGTGCTGTCATTCATGAACAGCATTGCAGGGGTGTTTTCCAGAAGGATAATGCACGCCCACATGTTGCTGTCGTAATCCAGCATGCCCTACAGTGTGTTGCCAAGTTGTCTTGGTCTGCTCGATCATCAGATCTGTCTACAATCGAACACGTGTTGGTCATCGTCGGACATTAACTCCAGCGTCATCCACAACAAGCATTAAACGTCCCTGTACTGACAGACCAAGCGCGAAAGGCATGGGACTTCACCCGACAAACTGACATCCGGCACCTGTACGACACAATGCATTCACGTTTGCATGCTTTTATTAAAAATTCTCTCGGTTACAGCTGTTATTACTGAATGAGCATGTCACATTTGCATTGTCTTTTATCGTGCTTACGTGAACTTGTCACGTAAATCACTTTATATATTACTAGACAGATATAGCCAGAAATTTCATTACTTTTACTTTACATGTGGCAAGGGCCTTATCGGCCATACGCCTGCTCTATGAGCCTCTTCCACTTCTGCCTGTCCAATGCGCTGTTTGTCCACTTGCCGTTGCTGTTCATCCTAGTTGTGTCCTCCCTAATGTTGTCCCGCCATCTGATTCTGGGACTCCCTCTTCCTCTCATTCCATCTATTGTTCTGCTGAATGCCATTCTGGGTAGTCTATTCTCTGTCATTCTTGCTATATGGCCTGCCCAATTCAACCTTCTCCTCTTGAGCACTTCGACGATGTTACGGTGTTTGTACAGCCCTCTTAATTCTTCATTTCTTCTTATTCTCCATTCCATGTTATTTTCGTCGTATACAGGTCCGAAAATTTTCCTTAGTACTTTCGAATATTAACAGACTTTTATCATCTTTCTTTCTAAATATTAATGTTTCACATCCATATAACATCACAGGCATAATGGTCGATTAATATAAGCGGATTTTGAAGTTACTGCTAAGTGATATTTTTCTTAGAATTTTGAAGAAACTGAGAAGTGTCTTGTTTGTTGTTGATATACCAGCATCTATTTCTATATCAGTTCTGTTGTTATTACTAAAAAGACTTCCTAGGTACTTGAAGTGGTCAACAGTCTTGAAATTGAATCCATTTACAGTCAGACGTGCATCTTTTCTGGTTTTCTTATTTATGGGCAGGTATTCTGTCTTTTCTTCATTAACATGTAATCCTTTTTTCTCAGCAATTTTGTAATAATTTTGCATCATTCTGATTAATTCTCTTTTGAAACTACTTATTAGTGCTACATCATCTGCATAGGCAAGTCTTGTAATATTCACATGCTGTAGCTGGATCCCTTATGGACTGGTTTTAGAAAATTCTCTATCGATCTTCTCTAGGACAAGGTTAAATAAAATAGGTGAAATGGCATACCCTTGTCTCAGTCCAGTGTACACCTTAAAATCTTCAGTTTCTCCTACCGGTGTCTTTATGCGACACCAAGTGTCACCTATACACATTTTAACTAATCTGTTTCATTTTGATGGTATTTTAAATTCCTTCATTATATTTAGCAGTGTCTGTCGGTGTATGCTATCATAGGCTTTTTTTAAAATCTACGAATAATATGTGGACATCTACATTGAATTCCCACGCCTTCTCAGTTACTTGTCTTAGAGTGAATAAGTGATCTAATGTGGATCTGTTTCTGTGGAAACCGCATTGGTAGTCCCCAATCAGTTCGTCTGTTTTTGGTATCAGCCTGTTTAATAGGCAGCTCGGTAAGATTTTGTAGGTGACATCTAGTAAGGCAATTCCTCTGTAGTTATCACAAACTAGTGGATCATTCTTCTTAAATATAGGGCACAGAATTGCAGTTTTCCAATCTGCAGGAATTTCATAACTCTACTTAATCATTTTTTGGTGTTGGATTTTTTTCCGTCAATGTATATTACAGCAATCAATACGCACTTCATTCTTACAAAGTACGCACTCAGAAATAGTACGCCCCTCCGCGATGCAGTGGGCTTGTCTTCTGTCGCCTGCCACGACGGCTGCATAACAATATTTGTGACGCTCTCCTGCTGACCCGTGACGAAATGTATCGCTTTTCTTTGACCTTTCTCTATCTCCGTCATTAATCCTATTTAGTGAGGTTTCCAGACTATCGAACAATGCCCAGGAATGGATGAAACAATAGCTCTTCTTGGCTTCCTCTTTCCTGGCGAATCACATTTCCCTGGGATCCTTCCAACGAGTCTGTCTGGAATCTCGCTTCTGACAAACTAGTTTCATGTAGTCGTCACAGTGCTACGAGTATGAGTCATTCCGTGCACTTAGTCCTAGACATTTTATAATGGTTATTGTTTCCAGCGCTCGATTATTCAACAGTAGTTCGTCGTACCACTGCCGCACTTCGCTCAGTGCATCATGTTTTCACATGTTTTCAATAGTATTGCACGTCTTTGCTGGACAGGCCTTTCCACAATCCACACAAAAAAAAGAGCAATCATGTCAAAGTGAGAACGGAACAAGTTCCAATTTCAGCGTATCAGGAGTTAAAGTGAAGGTTTCCCTGAAGATTAAACGCCGTATTAGTAGCCAAAGAAAGAATTACTTTCATAGAGGAAGTCACTGGAACACATTGATTGTCTGTAAATAGGTGCACGTAAAGGATGTTTCACTATCCCTATTACAGGCTACAAATGTTTGTAGAGCGGACTTAGTAGATAAAGTTTTGACAAGGAACCTAGGGCCGGAAATATAACGTTCGGATGTAAAATAAGTCTCAAGTCTCAAGTCCCCCACCCCCTTACCCATCCCTATGGTGCACACACAGCGGGCCTGTGTGTCCTGCAATATTTCGAGTACTCGTCTTTAGGTTCTCTTCTACAATACGAAGGGCGTTCTATGTCGAGAGCGCGGCACGTCCGCGGAGTATCACAGTCAATCCCCCTCTAGCCTGACGAAATGTTATGTAATATCACAATCACAATGAATGACGACGGCACTCTCATCTCAGTTTGTATGCGTACACTGAAGCGGGAGATTTTAAAACGTTCTAATCTGCAAATTTACGTTGTATCTATGAGGTACCTTTCCGGAAATCAATTCCTGATCAAAATTTTATTAAGTAATTCCTCTCTGTAAACCGTAGAAGCAAGTAATAGGAACTGTGAAACAGCCTGTGTTAAGTACATCTTCCGGTACTGACATACTGCTTTCGTTGCGTGCTGTGGTGTGCGTTTCTACCTAGCGACTGTCGGTTCGTCGGCAATGAGATGCTGCACTGTTGGCGTGAGGGACCGTCTGTGATATTCATATCAATCATCCCCTCCACGTCCCCCACTTTGCCGTGCCCACTCCACCTCACCACTTCAACTACGCAATCACGCCTGAGGAGCGTCAGGGAAAGATTTTTTTATTGCGACCAAATGAACGTTTTTCTCTCGAATAAAACAGTTCATTCCGTACTTCTTATGGTGCAGACTGAATAGAAAGTCTTCGTTTGTTTTGTTTTGTTGTTGCTGTTTACGAGAGGAAAATAATACGGCTTGAAATTACTTAAGATTTACTGTCCTGTTTTTTGCACTCACGCCACAGGACGATCTCTGAATTCGCGGGCTCTCACGATAGTGGGTGGCTGTAAAGCTCAAAGAGGTAACCTTCATCTTTTTCATTGTTGGTGATCTTCTTGTTGTTGTTGTTGGTGGTGGTGGTGGTGGTGACTGATGGTGATGGTGGTGGTTGTGGTGTTGTTGTTAATGATGAACATCTTGCAAATAGAAGAACGACTGGAGATCCACCTCTGATATGACGAGAGGAAAATCAGCCATGTCCTTTTTAAAACAGCCCCACCTACTTTCGCCTTCATCGATTTAACGAAAACATTAAAAAACCTAGATCTGACAGACCAGTTGCGACTATTGTTGCTGTTGTTGTGGACGATGATGATGATCATTGAATATGCGAAGGTCTATAGTTAAGCTGGCTGAATCGCATTAAAAGACATACAGCAGGTGAAGAATAATTTTATTGATCACAAAGTTTGCATGGCAGGTTTCGAAATTATTTCCATTTTCATAAATCCAAGTGCAAAGGCAGCACAAAGACAAGAACGTTGCCAGATGGAAACAATTCCGAAACGCTTCATGGGTACTTGGTGATCCACAAAGTCATTCTTCACCTGCTGTATGACTTCTTACGCGACCCAGGCAGTTCAGCTACGCATATTTACTAGAATGGTTGCTAGCCTCCTATGTGAAGTTATGTCTCACGTTTTTTATTACTGAATTATAGTGCATGGAGACAAGATAGTATTCGCTCTTCGCAGCTTTGCATTTCACACAGATAAGTAAATTTACAAACACTAGTCTATTTAAGACATGTTCTGAGGCATCAAGGGATCACCAATTTAGTATTGGAGGGCAGCGTGGAGGGTAAAAATCGTAGAGGGAGACCAAGAGATGAATACGCTAAGCAGATTCAGAAGGATGTAGGTTGCAGTAGGTACTGGGAGATGAAAAAGCTTGCACAGGATAGAGTAGCATGGAGAGCTGCATCAAACCAGTCTCAGGACTGAAGACCACAACAACAACAACAACAGTCTATTTAAAATGGCTCTCGCGCGCACACACACACACACACACACACACACACACACACACACACACACACACACACACACTTGTAGCTTTAATTAAGATGTAAACATTTTTGAGAACTCTTTGATGGGTTCGATTGCTTTACCAGTAGTAAAGAAAAAGCAGTTCTTTTGCTCTCTAAATCTAGATGGTAAACATATTTTAATGCTGATAGCACCAATATCGTCAGGTGCTTATATACAGGGTGAGTCACTAACTATGGCCACCTAGAATAACTCCGAAAGTATGATAGCAGCTGAAAAGTGTGTGGGACAAATGTTTCATGGGGCAACGGAGTCCATAATATGACGTTGGTTTTTTTGTTGCTAGGTGGGGTCGCATCAGAGATAGGAATGTCAACTTCGTTTTTTTAAAAATGGGATGCTATAGTTTGGTACTTATTTTCTGATAGCGGCTATCGAGACGAATCCAGTGATATGTAACAGTAAGGTCTTTGAGGTCAACGAAGGTCAAAAAGGTGGCATGAACGTTCATTTACAGAAGATGTTCAAAGTGATGACCGTTGGTATCAATGCAGTGCTGCAATCTTCTTATCAAGATTTGAGTGGTATTCCTTATCACTTCCGCACTCATCTAAGCACATGCTCTGACAATTCTCCCTCGCATATCATCCAAATAGTAAATATTCGAAGAATACGGCGTATCCATCTAACGTGCCATTGACATGTAAACACCATTCTACGGTTTCGCAATACAACACCAATAGCAACGGTAACACTAGTATCGTCGAATTAAGCGAGTGTGAATGAAGTATTCCTTCGAAGAACAAGTCGATATGCTTCTCACTTATCGACAATGCCAACGAAATTCAGTGAGAGCTTGAGACTTATACGCTGAAACATATCCTCAACGTACTCGCCCTACACGTGGTACATTTAAATATATGAATAATAAATTGAGAGCAACTGGATCTTTAACGCGTCGGAAAGCTACCAACGAGGAAACGGAAACTGGTACTCTTGCCACTGTGATTCGAGATCCTTGTATTAGTTCGCGTCAAATCGCAAGGGAATCTGGCATGAGCCAGAGTAGTGTTGTTCGTGTTCTGCATCTCCACAAATATCATCCTTACCATATCAGTCTCCACCAAGAATTAACTGGTACGGATTGTATGAGTCGCACTGAATTCTTCCGATGGGCTGAACTTGGGATTTAGAGGGATGACACATTTATTATATTGATTTTATTTACTGACGAGACTACATTCACGAACCATGGAAATGTTATTTGCATAACATGCTTTATTGGGCAACTAAAAATCCATGTTGGCTGCGGAAAGTTGCACACCAAAAACCGTGGCTGGTGAATGTATGGTGTCGGATCCTGGAGGACATAATTATACGCCCCTATTTCATGGAAGGAAATCTTAATGGTAGGCGAAGTATACCACATTCCTGCAAGAAACATTAGGTCAGTTATTGGAAGAAATACTTCGAGTGACAAGGAACAGAATGTGGTATCAACACGATGGGTGCCCGGCACATTTTACACTGATGGCTAGAAATGAGTTGCAGAGACAATTCCCAAATCGATTAATTGGACGCGGAGGAAATGTGTCGTGGCCAGGTCATTCGCCAGACTTGACGCCTCTGGCTTTTTTCTTGTGGGGATTCGTAAAAGATATTATTTATAAAGAGGTTCCAATTACACCTGAAGATATGCGAGAGAGAATTGTCAGAGCATGTGCTTCGATAAGTACGGATGTGATAAGGAATATCACTCAATCCATGATAAGAGTATTGCAGCACTGCATTGATACCAGTGGTCATCACTTGGTACACCTTCTGCAAATGGACGTTCATGCCACCTTTGCGACCTTCTTTGATCTTCAAAGACCTTACTGTTACACATCATTGGATTTGTCTCGCTAGCCGCTATCAGAAAATACGTATTAAACTGTAGCATACCATTTAAAAAAACAAGTTGACCTTCATATCTTCGAAGCGACCCCACCTAGCAACAAAAAGCCAACGTCATATTACGGCCCAGGTTGGCCCATGCAGCTCCATCATACTTTCGGAGTTATTCTAGGTGGCAACAGATAGTGACTCACCCTGAATTCATTTACATCCATTTAAATCTACATGTTTAATTTAATGTATGTGTTTTATATCAAGAACTCCTTAAACGTATAAATTTTTAAAAAAAGCAGAAATTAAAATAAAACAAGTGCCACAAATTTACTTACTGTAGAGTTTCCGAGCATACTTAAAAACTTACTATCTTAAAAATTATTCTCCAAACATTTGTAATATTCTTCTCAATAAACATTTTTCAGGGGTATACTATTCTGATAGATGACAATGTTTCCACTGGTTTGCAGAAACTAATAATGTGCGTAACACGTACACCAGAATGTGGTAGAGCAAAATCATCAGCACAATATAGTTTCATTAGTTCCTACTGCAATGCCTTTTTGAGCTTTCTACGTGATTGTCGACTTTTTTATTTGTAATCTTGGTGCTGTGTTTTGCTTTAGTGAGTTACTTTTAGTCTTTCTTACCATTCAAATAGTAAGTGGAATGAAATCTGAATGAAGATCTGCTTCCACAGAAGTGGTCTTCTCTGTTGTTCGTTTGCTTCCCACTTCTTTCCTATCCTTTTTTGTGGTTATTGTTGTTCTTCTGTCAATTGCTTCCCTATCATTCTTTCTTCATGTTTTTCTTGTCGTCTGATAACAGCCCTCTTGAATTCTTCACCTTTTTTTTTCTTTTTCGTGACATGCCTTGATCTGTGTGCTGAATGGTGGGAATAGTTTCAAGTTGGCTAGAAGAGTTCTCAGTTACGCCCCAGCAGCACAGTTGGGCGCTTTCCTCCCTCGTCAGTTTTTTGGCGTCTTACAACGAGGGCTGGAAGTAGTGAAGTGGCTTTCGCCTACGTGTTAGCGGTAGGTGAGTACCAAGGCCAATGGGATTTTTGCTTACGGAGCTTACCGTTACAGATACTTTTTTGATAATGACAAATACTGTGTACGCAACTGCTGTATCAATCATACAAGTAAATTACAATATTCGGTACTCATGTTATAGATCTACTGTTCATGTAACATATTACACATTCAGGAACAAATGAGTCAGTGAAACTTGACGCAGTCGTATCGTGACATAGACTCAACGAGACATCGAAAGCGTTGTAATGCCATCGTGATATCACGTCACCGTATAAAATATTACTGTTTTCGTCTGGCAGCCAAAGACCTTGATGTCGTTCGCCAAAACCACCCTATCCACCCATCTATCCATTCAAAGAGCAGACACACATTACATGATGTAAAACTTGTACCATGTGGTCATTGGACCTAACATGGCAGTGAGATGTTGTGTATGTGAAAATTAGTTGTATAGAGTCAGTATAGGAACATAAGTCACAATCAAGATGTAACAGAATGGCAGGAAGGAGCTACCCTGTTTGGAAGTTCCCGTGATCATCCCGAGATGTTCCCCATTTGTTGGAGAGTTTGGTATACCAATTAGGGCTGTCTGACGTGTGTACAAAGAATAATGTACAACTCACAGCCATGTAAAATCATCGTAGAAAAATCCTAGTGTACAGGCACCCGTGACAAGTGTCACGCCTTGCCAATGACGTTCGGTCTCAAACCAGGAAGAAGTTGAATCCTGTAGACAGTTAAGCCGCGACGTATTTCTTCTACAAGATCGACGTTGCGACTCTTCTGCTGAGATCTTCTTCAGGATCTTGAGGTGTTTACTGTTAACTGAACATTGATCGGAATTGCTACTGTCAGGTTCATCTCAAAACAGATTCCGAGTGAACATTGCGAAGGTAACTGCAAGCAGTGGACATTTGATGTCGAGTACGTCGCAAAAGGCCATTGTCCACAGTGGCAAATAAAATTCACATCTTAGGTAGGCCGCAAAGCACCTACGATTACTGTGGAAAGTAATGGACTGGGCTCGTTTAGAATGGTGCGACAAGTCGTAAACTTGCATCTTTTCAAATAGTGCGAGGTCCAAAGTCCACCAGCATCTCAATGAGCCCTAAAGCTCACTATATATTGAGACTATTTTAGTAACTCTATAACATTTTGGGAGTGCTTTCAGTACCATGAATTGGGACCAGCCTCAATTGAAGGTGATTTATTTATTTACCGTTTTCGAGCTTGTGCCCACCTTCAGGTCATTATACCCTCACCTTCACGTTTCTACCTTCATTGTTGAAGTTCACTGATTAAACAAAAAAAACAAATTACATGATATTGACTAAATAGACACAAGTGAAAAAATTGGAAGTGGCGAAGTGACATGTGTTGATAATATTAGTATACTTGTATTTAGCTAGAGCATCCAGTTCGTAATTGCACATTTGTCATCTTTTTTACAAACACAACGGACGGCCTTGCCGCAGTGGTAACATCGGATCCCGTCAGATCACCGAAGTTAAGCGCTGTCGGGCTGGGCTAGCACTTGGGTGGGTGACCATCCGGTCTGCCGAGTGTTGTTGGCAAGTGTGTCGCTCAGCCCTTGTGAGGCAAACTGAGGAACTACTAGAGTGAGAAGTAGTTGCTCCGATCTCGTAAACTGACAAAAAGGCCGGGAGAGCGGTGTGCTGACCACATGCCCCTCCATTACCGCATCCAGTGACGCCTGTGGGCTGAAGATGACACGGCGGCCGGTTGGTATCGTTCGGCCTTCATAGCCTGTTCGGTCGGAGGTCTTTTCTTTTCTTTTACAAACACATTTAGATTCTCATACAATGTAAAAAACGTGACCAATGTGCAATTAAGATTTGGACACACTAGCTATATAAGTATACAAATATTTCAGCACATGTCACTTCGCCACTTCCAATTATTTCAGTTGGATCTAGTAAGCAAATGTCACATAATTTCCCTTTTATTTAAAAATTGGAAATTTGTGGCAAGACGCCACAAATGGTTCAAATGAGTCTAAGCGCTATGGGACTTAACATCTTCAGTCTTGAACCGTGCGACCGCTACGGTCGCAGGTTCGAATCCTGCCTCGGGCATGGATGTGTGTGATGTCCTTAGGTTAGTTAGGTTCAAGTAGTTCTAAGTTCTAGGGGACTGATGACGTTTGATGTTAAGTCCCATAGTGCTCAGAACCATTTGAACCATTTTTGAACTTAAAATCTATGGCTCTAAGCACTATGGGACTTAACATCTGAGGTCATCAGTCCCCTAGACTTAGTACTACTTAAACCTAACTAACCTAAGGACATCACACCCATACATGCCCGCGGCAGGATTCGAACCTGCGACCGTAGCAGCAGCGCGGTTCCGGACTGAGGTGCCTAGAACAGCGGCCGGCAAGAGGCATCAGACCGCACGGCTACGCCGCGCGGCTTTTATTTAAACAGTGAACGCCAACACTGAATGTAGAAACATGAAAATGAATGAGTAATTACCTGACGTTGGACGTAAGCGCGAAACTGATCGTGTCGTAAACAAACCACCTTCAGTTGTGAGCGGTAAAGCGGGTCTCATTCTACACGCTATAAAGAAACAGTCCAGGAATTCAATTCATCCATTATGGGTAAAGCTCACATAAACCGGGATGTTTATGTCGCATTCTCGGCGATGAAATTGGAACCTGATGTCTGAACATGTGCACCGCTTTGTTCGATTACGGCAGTGTTTAGACGACCAGTGACTGCAGAATGACAAGACATCATCCTGTCGTTACCGAATACTACGAGCCCCTAGTTTACGTCTTCTGCTCCTGCTACTGCGAGCCCCTAGTTTACGTCTTCTGCATCTGAATGACGAGTATGGTGTGAACATTCCCGTCTTCAAAAATGACAACAGCCGTGTGAACAGGGTTGCACACAACGTTCGTGTCTGACGAACTATTACGCGTCCTATAGCACTTCAGCTGCCCAACTACGTCACCCGACTTGAATCCCATGGAAAACACCTAGTACTGTTTCGAACAGCGGGTGACACATGTCAGTTAATATTCCAGCAATGAGTGGCTTTAGCTGGATATGACACACCTGAAGACATTTGTGCGTTCCCATCCTCAACTAAACGAGGCCACTATCAACACTAGAAGTGGTGTACTACGATACTAGCGTGATATCTCCCGTGGTTGACTAATTCTTTGTGCGGTGTATCTATGACCCCTCAACCGCGAGAATTGGTCGGAGTTGGGTCCAAGGTGTATACACCTTGCTTCATAGGGTCTAATATGTACCCAATAGGATCACGATCATGTAAACTAGAAGCTCGTAGTAGCATTCTCGCGCCCATCATGTGCTTTCTCAAAGCATTCGAGAGCGACAGGATGGTGCATTGTCATGTTGCAGTCACAGGTCGTCTACAAATTGCCGTAATCGAACAAAGCGATGCACATGGTCAGACATCAAGTTCCTTTTGTGTTCCGCAGCGAGAGATGATGGCGTGTGTACCATGGGCCAAATTTCATCTGATGTACACATTCCCTGCTCTAAAACATCTCCCACACCATGCTATGAGTGGGAGATACTAGTAGAGTTTTGTTGTACTGGATTACATTCTCATAGGAAGAACAGTCGGAACGCTTGGCCCAAACATTCGTTGGTGGTATTTTGGTTAAGGTGTAACATTATTTATTATCGTTTGGCAAACAGCCTCATCATCATTTAAACACATGATCCAACTTGTTACAGCTGCCTACATCTTTTCCACAGCTGTCGTCTTCACCATCATATCTCATGGGTTTGCAACATCACTGTAGCACTACTATATTCAAGATTGTGCTGTAAATCCTATATTTCGTTCCATTCTAAACATATGGCTCTTCGAATGATTTCTTTTTTGTCAGAGCAGTGATTTAACATGTACCGCTCACCATTTTAGTGCCTCGTACCAGCACATAGTCAAAGCTTCATTATTTAGAAACAAAATTTACCGTAGTCCGACTTCTTTGAAATTATTGCTTCCTTACCCTGTGTAAACGATTGTTCGTGCATCTTCTAATCGATTTAGAAAAATTTACTTAAAACCTATTGATCCCATCTTCGTATTCACAAAATTATGGTCTCATATATTAAAATTTTAGCTTTGTCTCCTTTTATTAACTTCAGACATGCACAGTAACTGGTGAATAATAGTCTATGGAGAAACTTAGATTGATTGTCTCTAACATAGAGAACAAATAGATCAAATGATGCCAAGGAAAGCAGGCGTCCCCAATTAAAGCAACTGTATGCACAGTATGAAGCTCCCTGTTGTAAATTAACGTACGTCATATGCTGTCATTTTTTAAGAAACTTCGCCATTCGACTGTTAGTTGTTCATTTATCTTACACAATCATGATTTCGGATTTGTAGCCGTTCTCAAGTGGATGTTCAAATGTTAAAAATTTCTGACCTGTCTGTGAGATCATAAAAAAAATATATATTTCTGTCTTATGGACCAGTTGTATTACAGATACAAGTACATATGAAAGACACACCGTGCAAGTGAAAAACCATTTCCGCGACCCACAATACATTCATCACTTCTGTTCATCAACTAGCACTGACACTTACACTGACATTGACATTCGTCAGTGTCAGTTAATGAAAAGAAGTTGTGAATGCAGGTCACAGTAATATATTAGCCATTAAATATGCCATACTGTATTGTGCACAATGTCAGCGAATTAACAATCAAATGGCGGAAATTTCTCTCAAAAAGTTCCATATGACTGTGCCCCCCCCCCCCCCCCCAGAAAGGAAATAACAAACTCAGTGATTTCGAGCTATCTACGTACACGAAATCGTGCAGACGCACCAGCCTACATTCTAATGGAAACAGCTTGAATGATTTTTTCACAATCTACATGCCTCAGAACGACTCTATAGACTCAAACCTAACGCGTGTGGGCCCGTGATCGGGTGGACGATAGAATGGACCAGCCAATTGGACAGCCTCATTCTATCCATCGACCACGTAAAAGGGCCTCGAGAAGCATCTGCCCCGAAATGCCGAATTCAGCTTAGTAACGACTGTGTAGGAGCCATATGACCGTGTGGCCAAAGATATTTTTTTCGTCAGGTAAGAAATTGTGTCCTGTAGCGAGTGAGCATACACCTTATTTGTGATGCTGCATGAAAGAACCATGGGGCCCATAGAACATACCGCCAGTAATCCCCAGTCCCATGGAATCTATAAGGCCCCTTCCAAAAATTAGCACATGAGTGAGTTAGGTGAAGATAATACCTGGTAGGAATCCCAATATGGTGGTTGTCTGTTGAATACACCCATCAGAAAATAAGAAGAAAGTCCGTCAGCAGTGAAACTTTGCTGTGGGCTGTCGAGTTTTTATGGGTGCTAATTTACGTGGTAGAAATTTCTGAAAAAAGCGTTCAACAATGTAAAATAGTGGTAAGCTACAGGGAAATATACAAAGTGTGCAAGAATCAAGACGGCATAACAAAACTGGTAGACCACAGACGAAGTGCTCAGATTAAAAATGGTGTAAGACTGGAAGGTAGGCTTTCGACGCTATTGTTGGTCTATACATCGAAGAAGCAGTGACAGAAATAGAAGAAAGGTTCAAGAGTGGGATTAAAATTAAGGGTGAAAGGATATCAGCGATAAGATTTTCTATGATAACATTGCTATCCTCAGTGAAAACGAAGAAGAATTACAGAATCTGTTGAATGAAATGAACAACCCAAAGAGTGCAGAATATGGACTGAGAGTAAATCGATGAAAGAAGAAAGTAATGAAAGCAGAAATGAGAAAAGAGAGAAACTTACATCAGAATCGGTGAACACGAAGCAGACGAAGTTAAGCAATTCTGTTACATAGCAAATTAAACCATAATGGAGGGAGCAAGGAGGACGAAAAAGCAGACCAGCACTGGCAAAAAAGGGCATTCCTAGGCAAGAAAGTCTACTAGCATCAAAGATAGCCCTTAATTTCAGGAAGAAATTTGTGAGAACATACGTTTTGAGCACAGCATTGTATAGTACTGAAACAAGGACTATAGGAAAACCGTGACAGAAGAGAATCGAAGCATTTGAAATGTAGTGCTACAAACGATTGTTGAAAATTAGGTGCACTGATAAGGTAAGGAATGAGGAGGTTCTCCACAGAGTCGACAAGGGAAGGAATTTCCGGAAAACACTGACTCGAAGAAGGGACAGGATGGTAGGACATCTGCTGAGACATCACATCGTAACTTCCATTGTACTAGAGGGAGGTATGGAGGGTAAAAACTGCAGAGGAAGACAAAGATTGGAATACATGTAGCAAATAATTGAGGACGTAGGTTGCAATTGCCACTCTGAGGTGAAAACGTTGGCACAGGAGAAGAATTCGTAGCAGACTGCATGAAACCAGTCAGAAGACTGATAAGGCAAATAATAATAATGTCTTGCTAGTGAGGACACGGCGCATTATCTTGAATGGAGAGTCATCGGGACATGTAGGAGTACAACGTCAGACGTGATCCAGGGCAGGGTACTGAGACTGTTGCTTTTCATGTCGAATATTAACGACGCGGCAGCCGTCATTGATAGTAAACCCAGACACCTGTTCATAACGAAGTAATATCTGAAAAAATCTGCACAAATATCGAGATAGATCGAGGTAAGATTTAAAAGTGATGCGAATACAGGCAACATAAATGTGAAAGTGAGACTTCAGTTACGAAGAGTAGTATCCTACAACTAAAATATTAATGAGTCAAAATTGGAGTCAATTAACTCATTCAGATCCCCTGGGGTAACAGTGTGTGTGGGTAGAGGAAATAGAATGATCACGTAGGCTTAGTTGTAGGTAGATCAGGTGGCAGACTTTGATTCGTTGCTTGGATTATGGGTAAATACAATCTTTCTACAAAAGAGACCTCTTACAAAACGCCTGTGTTTCCCATCTGGGAAGCGTCACCGATATTCTGAAAAATCTGAACTGTCAGACGTTTGAAGATAGCCGCCCATTACCCTGCGAAAGCCCCCTATAGAGTTTACAGAACCGGTGTGAAGAATTTAGAAGTATACTATAGCCCCTACGCATCGCAACCATAGGGATCTTGAAGACTATATTAGACTAATTAGACTAACTCTCAAAGTCGTATTTAAGCATTTATTCTTTCCGCGGTCCATAGGAGAAGGTAACGGAAAGAGACTCTAACATATTGTACAGTTGTACGGACCCTCTGCCACGCGCTTCAGTGTGGTTCTAGATGTAGAAGTAAGTCGCGTGGTAAACCATTCCCCTCGTGCTAATGAAGGGTATGATAGTCCATGTTTTTCATCATATCATGGAGAATAGTACCACACTTTGCCAGGAAATGAGAGCATATTCTTCACAAGAAAACTAAAAACAACATATTTATAGTCATATGTTCATTAGAACTTATTTAGTAGCCTTGGCGTTTTCCTCATTATGTTCTTATTTCCAACCTTAATTAGACACACCTCCATAACATGTCTGTCAAACATAACATATCAGAATTCGTAATTTTCGATCTCTGTTAGCATTGAGTCTCCAGAATTAAGGAAGTTATATTCTTCTATTGATTTTCCACCGTGCTGCCGTATTTGCATTTACGAACTCAATATTCTGGATTAAATATTTATTAGGTAACTAGATATACCTTTGATTTCAGTTTATGTATTTAGTGAGTAGTGTGTATATATTTACTTTAACGCTGGCAACCACTGCTATGAACATTCCCTTCGCGTATGTGATCAGATGAAGCTATCACAACACCAAAACTAACGAATGACGCATTCTACTAAATGAAGAGCAAGACTTGTATTACCTACATAAATGTTTTGCTTCCACACAAGGGTCTAGGACTTCCGCAAACGATTTTATTACTTGCCTTCTTTGCCGAACACATCAGACTATACAAATTTTGTATTTCATTATTGTAGCTCATACAGTTGATTAGTAAGACGTAAACCATTAACTTTTCCTTCTTAATTTACTGGTTCAGTTCAATACTGCTCTGTTGGTAGCTTCAATCTTCCTTAACTCATTCTGTGCCTTATTCAAAACGATATTCTTCTGTTTCCTCGTTCATACTAATTAATGAAAATCAATAATAATAACTTTTAATTATGTTAACATAAATATCATCAAACCCACAACTGTTTTAGGCGTTTCATTTTGTTACATCCTTTGTCGGAGCAGCAACAGACATGCCGCCATAGTACCAAAAGCAGTTCATAGTTGTTATTCTTCTGATAATCCAACAGTTTGCTATGTTGCCGTTTACATGTTGGTTTCTGAATCTACTTATTAGAGCTCTTTGGCATGGTTACGTGTTACATTTTTATTTACATTACACATTCCTTCTCATTTTTCTAATCACTGTAATGCTGAAACCTATCTAAGGTGCTGCGAATACCTTCATCATTATTGTACTGCTTCCTAATTTTAGAACACTTATCTTAATTTCACTATACATCTTCTTCTATGTTACTGGCATTGTATGTAGCAACAGTTTTCTTCCTCTTTATTTTTTACTTTTTTTATTAGTTCTGACCTTCTTGTGCTTTTGAAGACAGATTTAGCCAAAACAGTATAGTAAAGTCGTCGGCAAGTAGAGGCAACGGTTAATTGTGTTCAGACATTTGCAAGAATATAAGCAGTCGTACATTTCGCACTTGTAAATATCACAGAGCAATTGCAGCTTGCAGATAACAAGTGTAAATGTTCATACCGTCTGCTCTGATCCGGACATGTTGTGATTCTATCCCATGCTATGAAATTGATTCGCGCAATTAGCATCTATGTTTTGGTCTGACATCGAACGATGGACACACCATTGTTATCCTAACCCCAATGACGCGGAATTAAAGGCGTTAAATCAGGTCAACGCGGTGGCAATCCAACAAGCTCTGCTCGGCGTACCCAATTATCCTCAAAGTCGATAGTTGGCTGTGTTCCACATCTACAATGGAAATATGCACGAATTCCATCATGTTGGAATCGGAAAGAGCTGCGCACAGCAAGCGATTCTGCACCTAGTAGTTTTGCAAGTGTGATATGCACAAACAAACGGTAAGCTACACGATTCACGCTTGTTGGTAGCAGACGATAGCGAGACGATACCACTCCATAATTTCCTTGAAATCTTCGTCGGCGGGACGTAACAGTAATCGCACATTGATTACTATAGTCCCAGGTGCGACTATTTCCACTGTTAAAACCAGCACAAATAAAATATAACTCAAGTTTGTTTGCGTTGCAAAATTATGCACATTTTGATGAAGAAATCACTCGCAAATTTCTATAGGATATAAGAAAGTTGGTGACTGTAGCAAATGAATCATCATATGATCGTACACGCTTGTAAGGCGTAACCCTGCAGTACTCTATAGAGTGTAAGCAGTTAAGTACCTTGCGTCCATAGCTCGCGCCACACCGCACGTACTCGCCACGGTGCACGTACTGGCAGAAGGTGGATTATGAACGTCTCTTGTAAGGCAGCCTCAGAATCGCGATCCATCAATCTCCAACACATTCAGAAAGCTGACCACCTGTTCCTAAAGTGCAACATCAAATAATGTAGTGTGAATGTCTGCAACTGATTTCTTCCTATAAAATGTACAAGGGCACGTACTGCTACGTCTACAGCGAAATGCATTTTTACATCAGTTACTTGGTATCTGAAGTGAAGTATTGCCTACGAGTAGTTACGTCACCACTCGACGTCGCACCACATTTGGTCGATTTTGGCTACAGAGACACACACATAAGTGTTGACAACGTCGCATATGCCTTTCAATTTCCTACAGCATATACACAGTAAAAATACAAGGCAGTTATCTGAAGCACTAGATTTTCTATTTTAAGTTACAGTAGTAAAAACACTATACAGATTGTGACATTCGTAAATTATGTAAAGGAACGAATTATTGTGACTATATAGTCGTCCTGCAATGAAATATTGTAATATTGTGCTGGACTGATAGTTCTGTGCTTCAAATAACTTTACAGTAAATGACATAAGCTTCATAGCCAGAAATAAGTAAATAATCCCTTACGACATAGAGAACTGTGGACAACTTCTGGAGAACTGTGCGGACGATGCAGTCTATAGTATTACGCATTCACACCGATTTTCTGTGCTCAGAGACGGGAGTTCTGCGTCAAGGTAATATAACACTGGTGTCTCCAGATAGGAAACACGGTAATTGATACAATGGGCGTCTCTTCCATTACTCCTCGCCACCGTGTAACACGTAACCATGCCAACGAGCTCTAATAATTAGATACAGAAACTAACATGTAAACGACAACAAAGCAAACTGTTGCTTATCAGGAGAATGACAACTATGAACCGTTTACGGTACTGGGATCAGTGCGTCTTATAAATGACGAGTTGAAATTGATATTTACATGGACCGATCAAGGGACACATACTGACCATCGTATAACTATTGACTAATTGCTTTTAGTAATTTCTTATAAAAAAGGAAGTACTACGTATTAGAAGAAGACTTTTGTATTGCAGTGTGTTCCCTTCCCATAAATTTTTATTAACGTTTCTTTTCCAGCGTTCTGGACTGCGATGACCGAAAAGGTGCTTGCAACGGGATCTCGCAGACCATCGTACACTAACTCCGCCGTACAGTCACATTCTCAGAGATGGAACTTGGTTTATGATTTTGTCTTTCTTTTTTTTTTAATTATGATACTCATGTAGGGATGGACTGTCACCTAGTATACAGTTATCTATGTTGTAAGTGCTTGTAATAAAAAATATTTAAAAATCTTAACATGGAAATCTGATGTCTCGCACATTTATCCTGTTTGAACCAGCCTCCCTATACCGCCCACCCAGATCTCCTCTAATCCCATAATAACAAACTATTTCCTTTTTATGTCTTCCATTGATAATCCAAAGGCAAAAACTGCGTCACGTCGTTTTTTGATACAATGATAAGAGTAGTGTATGCTGGTGTGCCAGGGTGACAGAAAGGAATAAACTCACGCCGTACTGACTCGGCAGGTGTACTTAGCGTTATATTTCATTCCCTTTCTGTAAATTATTATAATGTCATTAATTCCTGACATTTCCTTTCCAGCGTTACGTACGACGTGACCTGCAATGAGAGAAACGGTGGTTGCAACGAGATCTCCAACGACTTCAGGCGTTAGCTCCGTAGTACAAACATTCACAGTCTCAGAGCTGTAACTTGCATTCTAATTTTGTCCTTTATAGTTTAACTGTTATCCTCTTGTATAAATAAACTGCCTTCTAGTAATCTGTTACCTATTTTGTAAGTATTTTTAATTAAAACAGGTAACAAAACATTTAAAAATCTCCAAATGCATGCTGCAGGCGACGTCAATCTCAGTTGTCTCTCTTATTTGAACAAACGCCACAATACTGCTGTCCTATACTTCTCTAATACCATGAAGATTAAGACTTGTGTTTTTGTATCTTTTATGTAGTTGATAAGGTCTAAAACCATCCTAAGTTATTGTTAGGTACAGTGACAACAGCAGTGCATCGACTTTGAGCTGTTTGATACAATCTCTTACAGATTCAGCGAAGGGATAGATCCATTCGGCACTGATTCGACACATGTACTGAAGATCGGCATGGAGAAATATTTACTTACACTCATTAAAAAAGACTGTGGCATCTTCCCAGTGCAGGGCCCTTCTGATTAATTCTGTTTCTGAATCCTCTGAAATATTTCACGAATGAGATAAAGTTATAAAGTTCCAGAAATCGGTTAAAAATAAAATATTAACTTCAACTACGCCATTTTAATTTACAGTTTCGTCAAAGTTCTACCCTACTTTGCTAACAAAATTGTGTCAGTTTCCGTACAACTTGTTACACCAGTTCTGAATTTCTTAATCACAAACCTTCTGTAGATGACGCGAAAGAGACGCTTTCTTCGTGAGGTCTTTAAAACATGCTGAATCTGAACCCTTAGAAGCCGCAGAGAATAAAATCTGTAGGTCTTTCGACATTTGGTTAAGTTCGTTCCCTTTTTTTATTTACCATTAAACTAAAGCCCATGTTTTAAAAAAAACGATGATATGCACATTATTACCTGCATTACAGAATCCTGGAAAGTTAGTGTTTGCAATGAAACGCCACAAAAGCACACCAGATATTTATACAGCACTGTAGCCAATATATCCAGCATAATTTAGTTTTACCCATAAACGTTGAGCAACAGGTTGCAACATGAGAAGAATCAGCATATGTCATGGTTTCCCTCATTTTTTCGCAAAAAATATATACATATATAGTTTCATCGTAGGTTTACAAGGAAAATATATGGGTTACGAAAAAAAAATATTTGCTGTAATCGTTAACAGACAGGAAACATAGTTGAGTTCCTCAGAATTAGTTATTGGAAATTTTCATGACGGGAAATTTGTCATGACGTCACTGAATGACTGCCATGATACTATACCAAGTAGGAGAGATAAGCACACAAAAGAAAATTGTGACAAGCTCCAGTAATTAAGTCAGAAGAATAATAACCAAGAAAGGCAATCTCTTAGCTACATCGCAACACATTCTGCACTGGTATGGTGACATTTGACATTCGGTGAGATTACAGTTGAACTGCAGTGACACATGTTTGACAGGCATTTATAAGTAAGTTTTGTAACATTGCTTTTAGTGTACATTCATTTATATTTTTGTGGTTATTTTTGTATTAGCTTTTAAAGAAAAACAAGTTTCAGATTTTTGGTTATTCCAGTTCTTGAGGACTGTTCCACTTACATAAGGAACATTAGCATATCAGTTCCATTGGGAACTGGTGTATGTTGAAACGTCCCCTTTAAACTATTCTACATGACTGTGCTTAAACTGACACACAATGTTTTGTTAGCGCAACGCAATCTGACTTTCAATACTCCCTACAAAAGAATGGCCCTGACTAACATTAAACTATACCTTTCACAAATCACTTACCTCACAAAAATCTTCGCTGCTCAAGCGACTGCAATACAGCGAGCGCCACTACTGCCAGCTAAATAAAAGATTCAAACTACTGAAGGCACTAACTACTGATAGGGATAGTTAGCAAATGAAAGATATTAATAGAGAACAAACAATGTATTTACCTTGACATCATCATATATAAATATAGCAGTTCATGACAAATTTCAAAACTCCGCCATCTCTCTCCCCACATCCACCACTGCTGGCGGCTCACCTCCAACTGCCCAACGCTACGCGCTGTTCACATCCAGCTGCCGCTGCCCAACACTACAATGGCAGACAACAATGCCAACTAGACACAGACTGCACACAGCACAGCCAGTGATTTTTATACAGAGGTGGCGTTACCAATAAAAGAACCTAAACAGCCTACTTACATAGCCCCCATGCTCCCCACAAAAAATTTTACAAATTGGATTGGGCAGTGGCCAATACAGATTTGAAAAAAATTTTTCATAATTACAATAACAAAGAAATCAAATGCACACACTTATTGATAAAATGTTGGTCAAAAGCTAAAATTTTCTCACGGTCCATAAAGACAGTCCAGATTGTTCATCACAGTAAAAATGCAGAGTTTTTCTCAAAGTCTGAGCAGTAAAAGAAAATGCACATGGAAGTAGTGGATTTCCATGCAGTCTTGAAGAAGTAGCGTTGCCCTTCCAACGGAAAGACAGTGCTGACTCTTGACATGCTGACAGATAATGGGCCACAACAGAGCAAACCCATAGCAGAGTCAGTTGTAGTTTGGAAGAATATTGGTAGGTAGGTCATCACAGAGCAGACCCACTGGAGTCTTGGTAGAGATTGTGGTATTGGTGGGCCACCAGAGGTGCAGACCCACTGCAGTCCTTGTAGAAATAATGGTATTGGTGGGTCATCAAAGATGCAGACCCACTGTAGTCCTTGTAGAAATAATGGCGTTGGTGGGTCATCATAGATGCAGACCCACTGTAGTCCTTGTAGAGATAATGATATTGGTGGGCCACCAGAGGTGCAGACCCACTGTAGTCCTTGTAGAGATGGCCAGCAGCCATCTGTTGTGATTGTGCAGGTGCACATTCACCATCGAAGAGTCTTGCGGAGAATATAGCAAGTCCATAAACCACCACTTGTGCACTCACAAAGTTTTTTGGAGTTGTCGTTAGAACGATCAATGCTGTTATCCAGTCCCTTGCTGAATTATCAACACACGTGCAAACACTAACAGTCCCTACTTCTCACATATTGTCCATATACTATGACCAACAGAAACGTGTGCAGTGAAATGTAACTTACAAGTTAATAATAAGATGAACTGGTGTCAATTACAATTTTAAAACATAAGAATACAATAACAAAGGTACAAAATACATCATTAAAAACATAACAATACAGATAACATTTGTAGTACAGGCTTTATAAAAGAATCGAACTAACATATACATCAGTGGAATTATGACATGAGTACATAGATAAAAGATCAGAATAACTTTCGAAACATCAACTTCACACATGAGCTTTAACACAAAACAGAGTAAATAATGTCTAAACATCTTTACAAAGTAAATAACACATTATTAATGCCAATTGTATTTGAGGATAACAGTATTCCTCATCATAGTGAATGTAACTTAGTATTAGAAGAGAAAAAAGTTCCATGAAACAGTACACAGAGACAGGAAGAAAACAAATACACAAGGGTACACAAACATATAGTGGGATAACACCAATAGGAAAGGACAGGGTTCGTTTTCAGTGTAACATGTGGTACTGCAGTCCAACCCAAAACTTCATATATCCTTCCTCTTATTTCATCCTTTGTTTCCACCAAAAAAATTCTATCTAAGCATGCTTTCTGTATTTATATGTTCACACATTTCTTACCTCAACATTTATTTCCAAGAAAATCCTACCTAAACCTGTTTTCTGTACTTTTTTTCGTATAACTTCTCAATGCATTTCTTCCAATTCATCGCAACTCATTCTCTTAGAGGCTACCCCCTCTTAAGCTAACTTAAATCTACTGAGCTCAGATGCTAAACTAAGGGACGAGGCAATGCAGCAGCACATAAAACAATTAATATAAACAGCAATAAAAAAATGGAAAATCGCAAAGCAAGCTACAGTAAATCTAAATTACCAAGCAATTCAACATTACAACTAATATGAGGCAATGCGCAGCAAACAAAAAAAGAAATCTGGCTTAGCAGAGTAACACAAATTAAAGTTCAGTAGCACTATGCCTGGCAAACAGCAGCTTATATCTAAACATGACATAGCTCAAGCAGAAAAAATATTACAGCAAAAACAACAATGCAGATAAGGGAAATGTATATTCACATCTTAATGTCTATGTAATTAAAGTGGTGCACCACAACAACTTATTGTAAAAAAAATATTACCAAGTACTTGAAAAGAAAATTATGTGTCCAGTTACTGTTACTAGTCCCTTCTTATTGTTCTTTCCTTTCCAAGTGCTCCTTTTTTTAAAGAATGTGGATTACAAAATTATCATTTAATAGATCTGTTGACAGAAAGTGTTCACATTAGCAGATGCATTTAAGTTTATTTTATAAAACTAATGCTGTAACACAGCTGGAAAACAGGTATCAAATGAAATAAGCAATTACGCAAACCAAAGCATAAAAATATCATTCAATAGTCATGTGACATTTTATAAGTTAGTAGAAATTCTCTCAACTCTCGTAGAAAGACGCTTGTCGTAATCAGGTGTGCAGATGTAAAAATATTTCTCGTCATTTCATTAGGCATTTCAGTAAATATCATAAATTACGAGCTCCACAATATGCTTTCAACAAGAAAATGTCAATAGCGAGGATAATGGCCTCCCCTTTTTTTTTTTCTACCTGTGCTTCCGGAAAGGCACACCCTAATGGCTTGTTCTCCAGGTGTCTGACACAGCGGTGTGCCGACGACGCACGTGCAGGTGGTCACTTAACTTTCTTACGGAAATATTTACTACAGCAGTTTCCGCTACAGTGACAGTCTCATATAAAAATTTCACAGGTCGAGAATTTACGTTGCAAATGTGTAGAAACAAAATCCTATGAATATAACAGTGTCCAAAAAAATTTTCGCCGGCATTGTGATACATTCACGCATTTACACACATTTCATAACTCTTAAAGTACGATTCTTGGTTTCCAACATCCTGTTTCACAAGTCAAGAGTCCCTAACTTCTATTCATTACTCATATACATATAAACACGTAATCACATTCCTCATATATGGTAGCATAATCTTATTGATATAAACATACCTCAACAGCATAATACACATCGTCGTCATAAAAGTAACATCATAACACCTCAGTCAAATCTCAAAAAGGTCGTAGCTTTCTGCAATAATTTCAAACCATAAAAAATATTCTCTGCTCATTTCAATAGTGTCATCTGCCTCAAACGTACTTTAAAAATCATGATTTCATACCAAATACATCATTCAAAGCTCTCATAGTATCACAATGGTTCCGAAAAAATATGAAGAGTTCACACAGTACAGACAAAATACAGTTTCATAAGTGTGAAGTTACCCAACTGTGTATTGCATAAACATGTGTCACTGATGTAGTAAAAAAATGTTTATCTCTCAGTTAAATGATCAGATAGCTGTGTAATTTGTGTGTTAGAGAAATATGGTACCGATGTGTAAAGTTGTATAAGCAAATACCATATTAGCTAGGGTTCCTTGTGGTTGCCACACACATGGTACACAAAGTAAGCGTGTACCCCCCTGAGGATTAATGTAATTATACCCTCAGGTGTTACAGATTACAACAATGGAATGAAATGTATCACGGAAAACTTTCTTTGTAATTCAAAAATCTTTAAAAATAAATGTTTTAAGTACAAAATTAATCACTCAAATACGTGTACTGTAGCGCTAAATGTGCGTCTTGTTGCAACATAATCTGTGTGGAAGTGTCGTAGTTATTGTCCTCTGAAAGCTAAGTTCTGCAGAAGTCAATGTACTTACCTCATAATACACAAAAGTGAAATGCTTTGCATAGAGATATCTTAGTTATTACGCTTATTGTTGTGATGATGAAAGTACTGTGCTGTAATGTATTGTTGTGCTATGGAAAAGGCTGTCTCCTTGTAGCTATACCACAAAAGTTACTAATAAAACATGTTTTGATTTCCAGAAGAATTCAGAAAAACTGTGCAGATATAAAACAGATACACTGCAAAAGCAACACTGTAAATTGTCACTCATTAGTAGCGTCGTGATAAAACCGTGTAGTTGTCACTTAAACTAACCACTGTGTCGTCTGGTATCTCACAGAAAGTACATTAAACCCAGAATGTGTTTTCAAGTAAACCAAAATGTTGCATTAAAATCTCATTAGCAGTACTGGTAAATGTTCTAAGTATGTAAGCCTGATAGTCATTACGTAATCGTGCAACTAACAAGCAAGAATATACAAATACAACACTGTGTCGTCTGTTCACTATAACAATGCATTCATCATTTCTGTTTCAATAAGTTCTCTTGTTTCTTGACTGGATATTTAACTGGATATTTAACTTCAAACATTGTTGCATGTTAACAGAAAGTACATTAAACCCAGAATGTGTTTTCAAGTAAACCAAAATGTTGCATTAAAATCTCATTAGCAGTACTGGTAAATGTTCTAAGTATGTAAGCCTGATAGTCATTACGTAATCGTGCAACTAACAAGCAAGAATATACAAATACAACACTGTGTCGTCTGTTCACTATAACAATGCATTCATCATTTCTGTTTCAATAAGTTCTCTTGGTTCTTGACTGGATATTTAACTTCAAACATTGTTGCATGTTAACAGATTCTAAGTCTGACAAGCATACTAGTAATGTAAAGTGAAAAGTTTTATGGCAATGACAAAGTTAAAAAGCAGATTATCTTTCAATAAACGGTTTTACATGTGAAATGTGGTGCAATCCTTTACTCTTCATAGTACTCAGAATTTCAGCTTGAACGCAATTATCATGCAGTATACGTCGGTAAAGAATACTGGAATTTTCTCAAGGTTAGCTTCTATGTTATTTTTCTCTGAGCCAGCCGGCGCATGTGGGTACCTGCGGCGCGAGTCATTGTCTGTCTCTTTGTTGGCGCGCGTTGTTATTGCGATTAGGAGACCTAACTTCTACAAATTCGCCTTGCCGAGAGGGCCCAGCTCGGTTAGAATCCCGCCAGTTCTGATGAAATTCACGTCTGTCGTTTTGTCGGTAGTTTACATAGCTTCTTGTTTGTCGGTCATATGGTGGAGAATTTCTCCGTGAATCGTAACTCTGTGCCGAACTGTTGCGTCTGAAGTTATTCTGCCTCCCTTGATAATAATTGTTTTGGTTCCCATATTGTCTGTTTCTCTGATTGTCTCTGTGATAGTCATTACTACGGAAATGCGATCTTTCTCTGTAACTATTATTACTCTGCCAGTGGTTGTCATATGGGTGGTGTCTGTTTTGGTCACGATTTACGTTGTAAGAATAGGCTTGTCATGTCCAGTTATTACTTCTGTCGTCACGGAATTGTGACGGATGTGACCTGTAGTGATTGTTTTCCTGTTTTCGCATCCCGCGACGGTCTGTGTCAATTTCCAGTTCTTTTAACAGTCCCTGAAAAGCTTCAATGTCTTCTTTACAACGTCCTGCTAAAATAATATGTCGTAAATGTTCAGGTAATTTGATTAAGCAAATGCGGATGAGTTCTGAGGGGCTGTATGGGTTTGACAGGTACTGATTCTTGTGCAACATGTCTTCGAAATATTTCACAAAACTGGAGAATTCAGATTGTTCGAAATGTTTCATCATTATGATGCTATGTTTTACTCGGTCTTGTGTGGCTTGAGACCAATATGCTGAGAGAAAGGCATGGTAAAACTCTCCTTCACTGTGGCAATCGTGAATTACCGATCGCATTCTTACAGCTGGTTCATTCTCCAAGTAGCCACACATAAATTCTAATCTGTGTTCTAACGACCAGTTGGGAGGAAAACAATGCGAGAATTGATGGAGCCATGCTTGTGGATGAATGTCGTTGCCAGAATTCTTAAATGTTTTGAATTTACGTGTAGTAATGAACAGCTTATAGTCAAAATCATCATGTCGCCGAGTCGCATATCGGTCATTGTTAGGTCGTGTCGGCATTCCATCTCAAAATTCGGTGCACATTGCCAATTTCTTTCATAACTTCCGAAATGCCCTGTGTCATTATTTTGTGGCTGTTCCGTATTTCTGTGTCCCTCTTCCCGTATTGGGGCGCGAGTATCCTCTGAAATACGTAATTCTTGTATTACCTGTGTCAGCTGATCTTGTACTTCCCGGATTTCTCTTTTGTACTGTGTATTGATTTGATTTTGATTCTGTTTGAATTTTCTAATTTGTTCATACTCTTCTGTGTCAGTGAAGGCTACAGGTCTTGTGTCATTGAGATCATCATCTACCTTTGTAGATAAGTTAGTGACCTGATCCGAAAGTTCGGCTACTTTCTCCGATAGTGAACACATTTCCTCAGTGTGTTTTTCTGAACCAAGTTTCAGAGTGTCCATTTGTGTTGAAATCGAATCTACTGTGTCCTTTAAGTTTTCCTGAGTTTTTGCAAGTTGCGTAACCGAATCGGTAGATGCAACTGAGTCAATTTTAGCCCACAAGGTCTCATGATTTTCATGAACAATGGTTTGCAGTTCTTTTATGGCTGCTTCGTGATTCTGTAATGCATTTTCATGCCGCGAAAAAATAGGTTGAAAATGCTCACAAATTTGTGTTTTTACGTCATTACAGACTTTTTGACATTTCGATTCAATGTTATGTAACTCAGTAGTTAAATCTTCACGTGTTTGTTCAAGTGTTTGTTCCAATGAGTCTAACTTTTTAAGATTTTGTTCCACTGTGTCTAACTTTTGAAGCTTTTGCTGTGTTTGTCTCTGATTTTGTTCCATTGTGTCTAACTTTTGAAGCTTTTGCTGTGTTTGTCTCTGATTTTGTTCCATTGTGTCTAACTGTTGCTGTGTTTGTCTCTGATGTTGTTCCATTGTGTCTAACTTTTTAAGATTTTGTTCCACTGTGTCTAACTTTTTAAGATTTTGTCCCATTTGTCTCTGATTTTGTTCCATTTGTTGCATTAATTGCAATAATAATGTATTAGTGTCTGGAATCTGTTTCTCTACGCTTTTCGGCAGTGCATTTGCACCGGCAACATTCACATTTTGACAAGCAGAAAATGTGTCTTGACTTATTTGAGAAAACGGTGATGACCCAAAACCTGAATCTACAGTATTTGCGAAATTGTGTCCTGTCATTTCGGATTCCTGAGGCGAGCTGTTGCCGACCGATCGATCGATAATGCTTCCCTGTTCAGTAATTGTTTCACTGTCTACACCATTGTTTGCAGCCCGCTCCATTTCCCTATGCACAGTTACCAAATTACTACTTTGAACATCAGTTAATTCATTGCTCGGTGGTGCTAACACACTGCTTTTGTCTTCACTGTCATTTCTCAGTTTACTTTGGAGCCTAGTATTACGTTTTTCACACGCCATAATTGTCACAATATTTCACACAATAACACATAAAAGCACAATTTGAAGAGCAAAAATAGGAGAACACATTAACATAGCACTGAAAATAATATCTAGTTAATTGCAAGCGCAGCTGCGAAATACTTGCTGCAAATCTACATGCATGCCACAACTGTTGTACTGTACAATAATGAAAAACTACAACTACAAAGGAAATTCTCTCTATAATTACGCGCAAGCAATAAACAAAAGCTACACTAATTACACAAACTACAAGAAAAAATCAGAAGATTCCAATTCCAGTGAGGTATTCTCGGCTAAGGGTCGACATATGAAACATCCCCTTTGAACTATTCTACATGACTGTGCTTAAACTGACACACAATGTTTTGTTAGCGCAACGCAATCTGACTTTCAATACTCCCTACAAAAGAATGGCCCTGACTAACATTAAACTATACCTTTCACAAATCACTTACCTCACAAAAATCTTCGCTGCTCAAGCGACTGCAATACAGCGAGCGCCACTACTGCCAGCTAAATAAAAGATTCAAACTACTGAAGGCACTAACTACTGATAGGGATAGTTAGCAAATGAAAGATATTAATAGAGAACAAACAATGTATTTACCTTGACATCATCATATATAAATATAGCAGTTCATGACAAATTTCAAAACTCCGCCATCTCTCTCCCCACATCCACCACTGCTGGCAGCTCACCTCCAACTGCGCAACGCTACGCGCTGTTCACATCCAGCTGCCGCTGCCCAACACTACAATGGCAGACAACAATGCCAACTAGACACAGACTGCACACAGCACAGCCAGTGATTTTTATACAGAGGTGGCGTTACCAATAAAAGAACCTAAACAGCCTACTTACAATGTATTTTCGTTTGTTATGATACGTTGTACATCCTACGAGGTATTGTCGCTATGGACCTTTCGAGCGAGAAGTAAATCCATCTTCTTGTTTATCTACGTAATAATTTATGCATCCGTAATCCCTAAAGCAACGGTTCTCCATGCCGCCCTTATGCACCTGCTCCACAACCTCGTCATTAATGAGACATAGTTTCCGACTACATTTTTCAACATGGGCATCTTCGTGTATTGCGCGTGGAAAATTACCTGACCATAAGCGTACTATCTGCGGATCTCAAGGCATGAAGCCCACACACTGAACATAACTGAATCTCAGTTTTGATAGGAACTACTCCGAACTGTAGGACGGTAGAAATGTATTAAGCATTACAGAGCATGGTTCGTAAGTCACAGAAATTGAAGAGATGCATGAAAACGGATAGTATTCTATTAATATATTTATAATATAAGGAAAATGGGGTTGGCTACATACACAAACAGTGGAAAGAAGTTCCAGGCCACAGATCTAGACGGGTATTGCACTGAACTGCCCTCTTAGTACTGTACTTCAATAATCGATTTGGAAACATACTAGAGAGTGGTTCTGACTGTGTGGAGCAGCGCCAACAGCAAATGTTTTACGTTACATGAAGCAGTTACAGACAGTCATAAAAAAATCGTTGCATATGGTGAGTTCAATACTGATTTCATCTTGGATAATACGGGACGAGGGCATTTAAAGTAACTGCTTTTCAAATTTAGTTTTCTTCACACAGTAACATTAAGAATAATAACAGAAGAATAAAGCGAAATAACAGTTGAAAATTTATTTTTGAACCATATCGTTTTTATTAATCATATGTCAGCCACACAAGAAATGGTTTACCTGGTCATGGTCAAATGCCAACAATGATGTAATCTCATCGATCAGGTTTAGCTAAGTACAGAAAAGTTACAGTTTCACAGAATCACGAAAATGCTGACACAGTCACACTACTCGGAGACAACTATGGAAAGAAATTTGCCTACGACATCCAGTAGGTGAGAAAATTTAATTATTTTCTAAAAATATTCTTAAAAAACTATGAATCCTGTTTTTCATTAAAACGGTTGAGATCAAAATCTGCTGTATTAGGAAGAGAGATTTATTAATACGTAGGACAAAATCTAATCAAGACTTAAAAGTGCACCACGAGCAGTGCTGCAAAATTAGATCACCGAAAACCATAACACTTTTCGTTTTAATAGTATTTCAACCAAAGAACTAAAACAAGGTGCTGACTTGATAGTGCCTCTTTGAGGTTCCTTTGCAACCAGCAGATGAGTGAAGAATTTTCTGAAAAACTAAAGTAAATACTAGCGATACCAATTTATGAAAGTGTAGATAACCAAGCGACCACTAACAGGGGACTCATCTTTCCCCTTCCCTTGCAACTTTGGTCAAAATAATATTTTTGCTACAGATGCAGGCAAAAAGTATATTACTTAAAGTTGATAACCAAACATCAAGTGGAAACGTTTTCATGGAATCTGGAATTATTACGCTTACGTGCCATCACGTATACCAGCTATTCATATTTCTAGTTAATAATAAGAGTGAATTTAGTATGAACTCTGGAATTCAAATTTTTATGTTAAAAGTAAAACAAACTAATTTTCACAAATACTACTTGCTCCATTCTCAACGGAGTTTTATATTCTAGTGCAAAAGTCAGTAACGATTTGTCAACAGACTGGAAATCGGAAGATATCGGTGACTGAAGTAATAAAAGGGTACCTTATTAGACAATCGTGTTATTAATAAGAATATTGCGACATGGGGACGTAAATTATAATTATAGTGAATATTAATGTTCGTAATATACAGTTTGTCAAATTCTGCAGCATGTGAATAGCTGTATTGCTATCTGAAATCAGTTAAGTTACAAAGATACTTAGTATGAAAGGGAAGAACAGTTGCTTGTTACCAAGTAGTTAGCTGTTTTTCTTCTACTGTGCGTAAGGTACGTAATTTACACACATGATCTGCGAGTATATTATCGTTAGTCATGGTTTGCTGTTACGATACTTTACAGAAACTGACTACAAAGATAGCTTCAGCCTGTTATGTGTAATTACATTCATTCCGCATTCATCAAGCCTCTCATTCATCATGGGAATTTCGACACAAGATATGTAAATGAATATTGACAAGAGATAAAAAGTCAGCAGTTCTACTTCCATAAGCCACAATGATAATACCAGGAGCGAGAAGGGAGTACCATAAGCATGACTCCGCTAGCTGTTGATATTCATATGGCACTTGTCTTCGTTAGAGGTCATATGGTACTTAGAGATCCAGCTGCCCAAGCGATCAGTGGGGTAGGGATGTGAAAACCGATCGGTTAAAATCGATACCGATATTTTAGTTCCGAATAACCGGTATTTTCAGTATTTGTTTGGTCTCGGTTATAATAATTTTTTTTCATTTTTGTTAATAACCGAGCAGAAAAACCGAAATATTAAGTAGCCAAAGCAACAGTACTAGTATTTTTCGCTTTTAAATAAACCTTACTTAAAAAGAATTTTGATACGTAAAACTAACGTTATTTTAAAATATTGTGTTGTTACAGAAAATGAGAAAAGTTATCAGCGACATTTTTAATGACAATGCCGACACAAACGAGCAACAAACACATGGCATACGAACTTACAGAGGGTTGCTGAGACAATAATGTCCCTGTTGCATTGCGTACTGGGTGGTGATCACCCAACTAAAGTAGAAAGAGACTTAAGGATACTAAAACCCAGCCACAGCCTATCAGCAAACTGGCTGTTGAGGAAACCTTCCACATACAGAAGCCAATAGCAGAAGGAAAACAGGTCATGATGCTGAGAAAAAAAGGCCTTCCCAAAAAAACGTAAGTAAAAACGAATAGATGCGCGAAACATCGCGACTAACTAAATCACGTTTAGAGCATAAAAAGATAGCTCCCAACAAAATTTCTCGTAAATATCGTTTGGTTGCAGATGACAAGCTACCCGTAATAAATAACACACAAGTGGTCCTGAAAAACCATGCAAACCGAGTGTGATGGTGCTAACAAAAAGAAACGAATTGTTTTTTGAATAAATATCCACATAATTTTGTAATCATTTAGTAAAATCTTCACATTACAGATTAAATAAAACAGAAACTCACTGATGATGGCATAGAGGTGCTGAAACATGGTTGGAAACATGGGCAAAACGGTGTTTTGCATAACTGGCGGACCTTACTTCCAACGGTTTTATCTGCAAACACGGTAAACACAAAGAGCTGCCAATCCAAATGATAAATAACAACTGATTCCTAATTACAACACGAGTTTTGAGCATAGTTTCAAAATATTTGAGTCAGCATGAGAATACTGGTGATTTTTTGCAGTATTCAACCACCTAAAACTTTTCGAGAATAGCACTGAATGGTTGACGGACGAAGTTTTTCTTTTATTTGCCTATTTAATTTGATATTTGGATTCCGTGTATCTTGAATCTGACAGAGTCAAAATCTTTCAGTCTTTATCCGATTTCCGCGTTTTCACAGGAAATAACACGAACAAAAAAACCGAAAATCGGTTATTTCAGAAACAGATTATTTCGAGCGGTTTTAAGAATCAGGTTAACCTGGCGTGAAAAGAAAAACGCTGTACCTGAAAACCGGTTGTTTCAGCGGTAATCACGATCCCTACAAAGGTGTCACCGAAGATACAACTAATAAGGGGAGGATCTGACATGTGAATCATCGCTTTTGACCAAGTTTTGCTAGGCCGTTCTATATTTAAAAGAAAGAGACGCCTTTTCGAATTTTTGGTAGACACACCGAAGTTTCTGAAGAAAAGAGGTCAAAACTGGTGACAGAAAAACGTATTTTCAGTGCTACACACCGATAATCGTCTCAAAACAAATATTTTTACTAATATAATATGGGGTCCAAAGTTAATAATGCTCGAGTTACTGACAATGTAATGATAATCTGGTACTGTTATTATTCATGGTCGACTACCCCCTCCCCTACGGGCAGAAGTGCTGTGGTTCGGAACGCGTCCCACGCACGTGAAACAATGCCGTGAGCAATACCAAACTCCTCGGCCACACTTGTCGCTTCGTCCTGCTTCCAGTTGCCTGATGATTCTTTCCTGTGTGAAGTCATCCAATCGTTGTCTACGTACCATGTAATGAAGAACACCTCCACAGTGAGCCATAACTGCTCGCTAATTGAAACACACTAACTTTTCCCGTCCCTTCATTTGCCTTGTGTTGCGGGGTCATCCCCATTTCGTGAGAGGATGTGGATACAACATGAGGCGCGCCGCCTCACTTCACTGTGGATCTCCGCAACCATCTCAGTGCTTCATTTCCTGATCGCTGGACTGGAAGAGACTATCCTGTTCCATGGGCTGCGAGGTCACCTAAGCAGAATCCCCTTGATTATTTCCCAAATGTAAATTTCGTGTGACTAGGGCCTCCTGTCGGGTAGACCGTTCGCTGGGTGCAAGTTTTTCGATTTGACGCCACTTCGGTGACTTGCACGTCGATGGGGATGAAATGATGATGGTTAGGACAACACAACACCCACTCCCTGAGCGGAGAAAATCTCCGACCCAGCTGGGAATCGAACCCGGGTCCTAGGATTGACATTCTGTCGCGCTGACCAGTCAGCTACCGGGGGCGGCCTCATTATTTCCTATGGGGATATCTAAAGTCACTTGTGTATGAGACTTGTGTATGATACGGTGATGGAATTAGTTGCCAGAATTGTAGCTGCCTGTGATGTGATTCGAAACACACAAAGGATATTTGTCAGGGTGCGTCGGAATCTTGTTCGCCGTTCTCATCCTTCCACTGACGATTATAGCCGTCAGTTTCAGTATATTTTGGAAGATACATTACAAACGGTACGTTCACTGTGTCATTGAGGGTATTTCCCGTTTACAGTAACTAATGTAAATAAAAAAGTACACAGTAATGTGCTTTTTGTTCCTATTATCTCCTTAAGCTGGCTTCTCCGACCCCAACTTCCCTACCTCAAAATGTGCAGTGGAGCATCTTCTGTGTCCCGTGAAATTTTTGTACACTCTTACGTAAACACCCTGTATAATAGTAGGTAAAGTACGAGTGAACTGCCGGCCGTTGTGGCCAGCAGTTCTAGGCGCTTTAGTCTGGAATCGCGCGACCGCTACGGTCGGAGGTTCGAATCCTGTTTCAGACATGGATGTGTGTGATGTCCTTAGGCTAGTTACTGTTAAGTAGTTCTAAGTCTAGGGGACTGATGACCTTCCTATGTTAACTCTCATAGTGCTCAGAGCCATTTGAACGAGTGAATTGCGCTGTTGTCAAAATTACTTAGCACATGATGCACCTTTGTTCATTAAAAACTAATTTAACAAATATATATCAACAAAAATATATTGGCAGAAATGCCGTACAGCTGTTGTAGCCAGATTGTCCATCTAATGGCTGAACATTGAATAATACCCCAAGCCTCGAGCAGACGTTCATCACTAGTTGACGCTCTAGCACCAAACGGTAAGGCATAAAAAATATCTATGATGCACGGCTACAGAAAAGAAAAATAAACAACAATCTGAGGCTGTTATCTTCCGTCGCTGTCCAAATTGCAAAACTTTCTGGATGCTAATAACATATTTTCCTGTCAAGAACCTGAAAAACAAAGAGTGATTTACCAGTACTTATATACGGCTAACTAACTAGAAATATAAATAAAAGAAATACAATGTTAACGGTACGTCGGCACTTGATCACGTAAACCGAGGAGTACCCAGCTACTTTGGTCAGCCTTATGTGTGCAAACGCGGTTTGAAGCGAATGAAAAGTTTAAATAAATAACAGCCTAGGTGGGAAAAAATGCCGCATTCTTTCAGTAAAATAATAATACCGCTACGTAACAGGCAGTACGACCCTACAAAAATAGCTTCTTATCTTAGAGAACCACGTTTCTTGGCGATTCTCCAACGAAACTTTCCACATACAATATTACAGCTCAGTAGATCGATGTTTAAATTGTTTAGGTGCATACACCGTGTGATCAAAATGACTCTGTGCCTCCCAATCTTGCTACATGCGATGTTTCACCTGCACCCAAACAAAGAAACGATTTCCAGTCTACTTCCTTACTAGAATCATAGGGCTGGCACACATAGAACCTGCATCAAAAATTAAAGCCCCAGAATGTTGAGTGCAAATAGATTTAAACTGCATATTCAATTATGTCTCGAACAGCACACTTGATTTTTTTACAAATTGTTTTAGAAGACTTATTCAGAGTAGAAAAGGATCCATACGCATCAAATATGTGCTCTGAGGGCACCTTTTCAGCGCCCACTTCTATGTGACGGTAAAAAAACCGCTCCGAGCTATTTAATACGAACATGAAGAGGAAGAACTGCCTCCACAGAACTTTTATTCAGGACGATCTGGTTCCAGAAGCAGTGATAGTCTACTGTTGACAAATTAAATGCTTAAACGACCCTGAAACAAATAGTTGATTTATAAGTTTCCAAAAGGCTAAGTAATTAAGGCGAAAAGTAATTAAAAGACGAGTATCTTCCAATTAATACCATGTTTCGAAAACTTTGTTACACTACCTGTAAGATAATAACTGCTCGCAATTTAATTGAGATCAGCTATAGCGGTGATAAGCACGGTATCTTGCAATTAGTGACTGTAAATATCTCTTTTCTTGGGCTAAAAGTCAACTTCGTACGCTAGTACAGAGCTACAGATATAATATATATTTTTGTGTTCAGTATGTTTCCGTTCCGTGAAAACCTTTTATGTCCTGCACATTGTTTTGTGAGCTGCACTGTTTACAGTATATGATCATCTATTAGTTGTCGTTTTCTATTAACTAATACCCACTTCGAGAGTTTTTCTTTATACAGTAGAATATGAGAAGTCAACGTATCTGTCAATTGAATGAGGTTGACCTCAACAGTATTACAAAGTACACTGAAAGCGGATACAACAAAACAGATAAACTATCGAGGCCGTAAATATACAGAGATGCTGGAGTTATGATAGCAGTGATATATGTAAACATGGAGACAGTATTGAAAACAATCACGGTGTCGTTGTGTAATCGGACAATTCAATGAAAATATGAAAGTGAGGAGTCCGGTAATGCCTAAAATCTTTACAGTCTTACTCTACTTAATATAACCATTTTTCGTGCTGTTGGATGCTGATTGCGGATATACCAGAAAGTGTCGGTAGTCAACCCAAAGTGTTACGTTCCAAAAAAAAAAACGAATCATGCATTTTTCATACTCGGAACGAATATAACGATAGACCTCCTGTTAAAGAAAAACCTTTAAAATAAAATATCAGCGAAATACTTGTCAGATAAATGTCGTGGCTAAGACTTTCGGCACAGTACAGTTTCGCCTGCTTTGCACGTAAACAATTTGTACTGCTGTGGAGCATTTCTTTTAACAGTCTTGCCCTCCACGTTTTGTATATTTTGGTTCCACCTACTACTTTAAACTTTAATAAGTGTTATATCACTAGTTTCCTCAAGAGATTTCCAATGATGTGTTAAAAGAAATTATATTCGTGACTTTCATATCCCAAAAATGTCTATCAATGTAAGTTAATTAAACTAATAACGTTCGAAGTTATAATTGAAAGCCGGCCGGTGTGGCCGAGCGGATCTAGGCGCTTAAGTCTGGAACCGCGCGACCGCTACGGTCGTAGGTTCGAATCCTGCCTCGGGTATGGATGTGTATGATGTCCTTAGGTTAGTTAGGTTTAAGTAGTTCTAAGTTTTGGGGGACTGATGACCTCAGATGTTAAGTCCCTTAGTGCTCAGAGCCATTTGAACCATTTATAATTAAAAGAACAATATTTTAGGCCTTAATAAAACTTGAAGCGTCTGTGTAATATTGTCGATTTGCTCGATACATGATCCATCCAGTATGTTAGATACTGTTTAAATTAATAACATGCTACACCAGAAAAAAGACGTTATTCATCCAGTTATAGACCTCGATCTCTTACCATCTGTTATACAGACACTCCATTGTCAGAATCTTTACGTTCATCAGTGTCAATCGTGTTATGATATAAGGACACAGTACATATCATTTTTGCCGCTAGAACAGAACACAGCCTGCTATCAGCCGCTGCTTCAGCCTCTGCTTTGGGCATCATTTGTCAATAAGTACAGAACGACCTTTAGTCAACACGCCGACTTCTCTATTGTAAAAATTAGCTTCATACGTCGATAGTCAGACCTGCACTTGTTGTTAGTGTGTTAAGAGGATTCCGCTTCAAGCGGCCCAAAGAGAAAAACTGCGGAATCGAAAGCAGAAAAGATGCTCAATCAAACACGGACGTGGAGAATCATACGTAGTGAGTAGGATAAAGTCTTACAAACTGTGTACTGCCTATTAAACTCTACCATAAAAACATAACTAGTAAACTATCTCCGTGGTGATGCCGCATATTGGACAGAATATGTATTAGGTTGTATCTAGCCGTTGCACGTGACCAGTTAGACAGACCATTGATAATTATGGCGTCGAGTGGTTCAGGTTTATTTTGTTCTCTAAGGAAGAAAATAAGTCTTTATGTAGCTAATCCTCTGTACTCTTACGTAAAGTCTATTTATAATTTATATGGCATATAACTGTACCTATCAAGCGATGACACAGCGAAGAAACACTTACAGTCTCCCAAGGCTATGTGCAGTAACAGCTAACAAAGTATCACGTTGTCTTATAAATTGCATAATCACATTTTCTACGTATAGTACCGATATATTTTAAAATAATGATCCCTATAGATGTTTTAACAATTGATGTCATTATATAATTGATCTAACAGTTGTACACGTCCTGCCTGCCATAGCTAAATCTTCAGCTTTTTGGTGTAATCGTGCTTTGCCTGCCTCCACACACCACTCATAGGCTACAGTCAGAAGTCGTTGTAATTTTAAGCAACTTGCAGCTTATTACAACCAAACAGCAGACCAATTGCTTCCCACAAACTGTAACAGCAGTGTCAGTCTGACAAGGTTCGCTCAACTTTTGAGAGATACATATGGCAGAATTGTGACCGTACGAAATGCTATCAGTGACTTCTCCAAAACTGGGATCTGGCCATTGGGTCCTCCCTTTTTTCGAATTCAGACTTCGTAGCGAGTAAATCCAAACCATAATCATAGGCTAGAAACGAGGAAAGAATGAGTGAACAGACAATTACAGTACTCCCAGTAAAGTCAAGTCAAACTAATGGAAATGAAACAGTTCTGCATTCTACAGCTCTCACAAAACGAACTTGTATTTCAAAATTAGCCTAACATTTTAGACGGTGAACAAGTATTAAAAGTCAAAACCTGTTTGACAATGTCTTAAAAATTAATAAATATTTGCTATGCCCACCAGATTTCTGTGTTTCTTCATACAGTAGAAAACTGGAGCGACAAAAGTCATGGGACTTCCTAATATCGTCGCGGGTCCACTTTTGACCGGGGTAGCACAGACTCAACAAGTCGTTAGAAGTCCCCTGCAGAAATATTGAGCCATGCTGCCTCTACAGCCGTCCAAAAAAAAGTGGCTCTGAGCACTGTGGTACTTAACATCTATGGTCATCAGTCCCCTAGAACTTAGAACTACTTAAACCTAACTAACCTAGGAACATCACACAACACCCAGTCATCACGAGGCAGAGAAAATCCCTGACCCCGCCGGGAATCGAACCAGGGAACCCGGCCACGGGAAGCGAGAACGCTACCGCACGACCACGAGCTGCGGACTACAGCCGTCCATAATTGTTAAAGAATTACCGCTGCAGGATTTTGTGCACGAACTGACTTCTCGATTATGTCCCATAAATTTTTTATGTGATTTACGTCGGGCGACCTGAGTGGCCAAAACATTCGCTAGAATTGTCCATAAAGTTGTTCAAACTAGTCATGAACAATTGCGGCCTGGTGACATGGCGCATTGTCTTTCATAAAAATTCCATCGTTGTTTGGGTACATGAAGTCTGCAAATGGCCTCCAAGTGGCCGAATATAACCACCTCCAGTCAATGGACGCTTCAGCTGGACCTAAGGACCCAGTCCGCGGCCGGAGTGGCCGAGCGGTTCTAGGCGCTATAGTCTGGAACCGAGCGACCGCTACGGTCGCAGGTTCAAATCTTGCCTCTGGCATGGATTTGTGTGATGCCCTTAGGTTAGTTAGGTTTAAGTAGTTCTAAGTTCTAGGGACTGATGACCTCAGCAGTTAAGTACCATAGTGCTCAGAGCCATTTGAACCAAAATTTTGCGGTTGTCTACGGAACCATTATTCTAGCGCTTAGAGCCTTTTGACCCAGTCCATTCCACAGCCCACAGTATTACGGAGCCACGATCTGCTTGCACAGTGCCTTGTTAACACTTGGCTCTATGGCATCATCTCTTACCAACTGACATCTGGATTCATCTGACCAGGCCACCAGGGTCCAACCGATATGGTCATGATCCCAGGAAAGGCGCTGCAGGCGATGTCGTGCCGTTAGTAAAGGCACTCACGTCGGTCAGTTGCTGCCACAACCCATTAACGCCAAATTTCGCAGCACTGTCCTAATGGATACGTTCGTCGTACGTTCCACATTGATTTCCGCGATTATTTCAAGCAATGTTCCTTGCCTGTTAGCGCTTACAACTCCACGTAAAAGCCGCTACTCACGGTCGTTAGGTGAAGGCCGTCAGCCACTGCGTTGTACGTGGTGAGGAGTAATGCTGAAATTTGGTACTCTCGGATCACTCTTGAAACTGTGGATCTCGGAATCCTGAATTCCCTAACGATTTCCGGAATGGAATGCCCCATGCGTCTCGCCGCAACTATCATTGCGCGTTCAGAGTCTGTTAATTCCTGTTGTGCGGCCAAAATCACGTCGCAAACCTTTTCATGTAAATCACCTGAGTACGTATGACAGCTCCGCCAATGCACAGACCACTTATACCTCGTGTACGCGATACTACAGCCGTCTGTATGTGTGCATATTGCTATCCCATGACTTGTGTCACCACAGTGTATAAAATATTTGTTTATAAAATGCACTATTTTGCACCTCTCCATCTACTGTATTTTGTTTCTTAAATTGTAGAAAATGTACTCTACTGGCCATTAAAATTGCTACACCAAGAAGGAATGCAGATGATAAACGGGTATTCATTGGACAAATATATTATACTAGAACTGGCATGTTATTACATTTTCACGCAATGTGGGTGCATAGATCCTGATAAATCAGTACCCGGTACCCAGTACCCAGAACAACCACCTCTGGCCGTAATAACGGCCTTGATACGCCTGGGCATTGAGTCAAACAGAGCTTGGATGGAGTGTACAAGCAAAGCTACCCATGCAGCTTCAACACGATACCACAGTTCATCAAGAGTAGTGACTGGCGTATTGTGACGAGCCAGTTGCTCGGCCACCATTGACCAGACGTTTTCAATTGGTGAGAGACCTGGAGAATGTGCTGGCAGGGCAGCAGTCGAACATTTTCTGTATCCAGAAAGACCCGTACAGGACCTGTAACATGCGGTCGTGCGTTATCCTGCTGACATGTAGGGTTTCGCAGGGATCGAATGAAGGGCAGAATCGCGGGTCGTAACACATCTGACATGTAACGTCCACTGTTCAAAGTGCCGTCAATGCGAACAATAGGTGAACGAGATGTGTAACCAATGCCACCCCATACCATCACGCCGGGTGATACGCCAGTATGGCGATGACGAATACACGCTTCCAATGTGCGTTTACCGCTATGTCGCCAAACACGGATGCGACCATCATGATGCTGTAAACAGAACCTGAATTCATCCGAAAAAATGACGCTTTGCCATTCGTGCACCCAGGTTCGTCGTTGGGTACACCATCGCAGGTTCTCCTGTCTGTGATGCAGCGTCAAGGGCAAGGGCAGCCATGGTGTCCGAGCTGATAGTCCAAGCTGCTGCAAACGTCGCCGAACTGTTCGTTCAAATGGTTGTTGTCTTGCAAACGTCCCCATCTGTTGACTCAGGGATCGAGGCGTGGCTGCACGATCCCTTACAGCCATGCGGATAAGATGCCTGTCATCTCGACTGAAAGTGATACGATGCCATTGGGATCCAGCAATGCGTTCTGTATTACCCTCCTGAACCCACCGATTCCATTTTCTGCTAACAGTCAGTGGATCTCGAGCAACGCAAGCAGCAATGTCGCGATACGGTAAACGGCAATCGCGATAGGCTACAATCCGACCTTTATCAAAGTCGGAAACGTGATGGTACGCATTTCTCCTCCTTACACGAGGCATCACAACAAAGATTCACCAGGCAACGCCGGTCAACTGCTGTTTGTGTATGAGAAATCGGTTGGAAACTTCCCTCACGTCAGCACGTTGTAGGTGTCGCCACCGGCGCCAACCTTGTGTGAATGCTCTGAAAGCTAATCATTTGCATATCACAGCATCTTCTTCCTGTCGGTTATATTTCGCGTCTGTAGCACATCATCTTCGTGGTGTGGCAATTTTAATGGCCAGTAGTGTATTGTCGAATCTTTCGTCATATATGTTAGACAGCTTCAGGTTATTAGCATTACGTTGAGACAATACAAATTATATTTCAGTAAAATCAGAAAAATGATGAAAGCAGTATAATTTATGAGACTTTAGCCCCACCAGAAACGCTGTGATCCAACCGATAATTAGCAGCTTCTCCTGGTCTCGAAAATTTCAGGCGACTAGGGAAATGAAGCTAACCTGCTACTAATCTGTACTAATCACAGTTCAAGTTCTTCACAAATACATAACCTAGCCATCAAGTACAACCGTTCTTGCGACTTTCAGAAGATGGAAGGAGATGTAATCCACTTACTGTTTCACTGCAGTTTTCCGAAGCACAGAGAAATAGCTTACTCGAAAATCTTAGGAGAGTGTCACAGTTGCTCTGGCTTTACTGCAAAATGAAAGTTCGAAAACGTGAAAACCTTTCTTGATGTTAGAGAGATAGTACCGTTTTATTATGAAATTTAATTTGTTATTATTGCCTACATAAACATTTCATGAGAATCGCCACGAATTCATTTCCTGTTCCCACCTCGTCTCAGAGTAGCACTTACGACCTACGCCTTCAGTTATTTGCTGGATGTATTCCAGTCTCTGTTTTCCTCTACAGTTTTTACCTTCTACAACCATGGAAGTTACTCGGTGATGTCTTGACGGATGTTATATCATCCTGTCTCCTCTTCTTGTCAGTGTTTTCCATGTATTTCTTTCCTTGCAGATTCTGCGGACGTCGTCTTGATTCCTTAGCTTATCAGACCACCTATTTCTCAAGCAACATGTATTAAGTCTGTGGCGATACTGCAAATTATTCCGAAACCATTTTTCATACTCTTCTCGTTTCTCTGAATAGATGTTTTTAAATTAGTACCACGCTGTTGGCAGTACTTTTCAGTAAACCAATGTCAACAAAAAAACACAAAAAAGTAAAAAATATTACCAGAAACATAGTATTTTCAGTATTTTATTTTATGAAATGGTGACGAACAAATGAATGATAAATATGTACAAGATGTTTCACATCCTGAAACGGATGCAGATCATTCATTCACACAATCCTGTGGCACCGGCCATTATGTCCCGTTCTAAAACCGGAGCCGCATTTGACTAGGTTAGGGGCGATGATGAAACCTTTGGACTGTGAACTGTTCGAGCTGGCCGTGGTTACATCATCTGGCAGTGACGTCACTGACAGCGTCGAGTTGTCCACTGCGAGCTGTGTGCCAGAGAGTGGCGCTGCTGTAGTCGCATTGTCGCCGGCGCTGTGGCTGGCTGCTGCGGCTGCTCCCTCTGATGACGTGGAGGCAGTCGGAGGTAGCGCCGTGGTCGTTGTTCGCTGGAGCGGCACGAACTTGTTGACGAAGCTGCTGATCTTGTCTAGGATAATGCCGCCATCGCAAGGCTGGTGTGCCAGGAGAACCAGCGCGAGGACAATGAGCAACGGCTGGGGGGACATTTGTACCACTCTGGCAACAACCTGCAACACACCCGACAACAATTTCGTTAACACTATCGCTTATGTTACTGTGCTTACTATCTAATAAACAAAAAAAGTTAAAAAACTGCCCAAGTGCGAACAGGACTCGCGCACTGAGGGTTCTGTACAAACTTAATAATGTTTATAGACAATTCACCCGTTCCGGGACTCGAGGATTTCGACGATTTTTGCCTTTTATTGGCACTGATATTGGCAAGACAGGGGCCCCAGCAATTCCAAGGCTTTCGGGAATGCTTTAATTTGAAGTTGGAAGTAGGATTACAAATAACAAAAGAAAAAGTTTTTCATGTGGTGTAATTACAGATTAACGATGTTCTGATTTTTTTCCAACACTTGTACTGTGTAACCTTTCTTTTTGCCAAATTTCATGACTCTACATCAAGGGGGAATACCCTATACGTTTTAGTAAGTGAGTGTGAGAGTATCAAAATATGGTGCATAGATAGCCGCGTCTTTTGATTGCACTGAGTTAGAAACGTAACATTTGTACACCACTAAAGGCAAACCTTAGTATGCGACATAAATTTCAAATTCCCAAGAGACCTTAACAGACGGACGGGCAGGTAGACAGTCACAGAACAAATGGCAAAAAATTTTTCGTTTGATATAATTAAAAATTCATAATTTTCGGATTTTTTCCTTTGGTTGTGGTGTGCAACCTTACCTCTTGCCGAATTTCGTGATTCTAGACCAACGGGAGGTAAGGGTAGGCTTTGATGAGTGAGTTTGCGAGTATCAGTATACGTGACATAAATGGCCGTCTCTTTTTGGAAATTGGTGGTAAGGTCTTCTGAGAACAAGCTGCTGAGGTCATCGGTCCCTATGCTTACACAGTACTTAAGCTAACTTAAACTAACTTACGATAAGGACAACACACACATTCATGCTCGAGGGAGGACCCGAACCTCTGACGGGGGAAGCCGCGCGAACCGCGACAGGGCGCCCTAGACCGAGCGGCTACTACGCACGGCGCAGTATCTTTTGATTGCAATGATGTTGAAAATAACGTTTGTTACACCGTCAAAGGACCATGACCTTAGTATATGACATAAATTTCAACTTCATCCGTTTACCCGTTCCTCAGTAAAAGGGGGCTTAGCAGACGTACGGACAGACAGACAGATTTCAAAGGAAATACAATCTTTCGTGTGATAAAATGAAGAACTCATAATTTTCGTTTATACTATGAAACATTGCTTCTTGCCGAATTTCACTATTCTAGACCAAGGAGAATTACTCTACAGATTATGATGAGTGAGTTTGCAACTGTGAATATACGTGACATAAATGGCCGAGCTTTTGATTGCATTGTCTTAAAAACTAACGTTTATTATATCGCCAAAAAAGTATAGGCCTTCGTATGGGCGGCAGGAGTGGCCGGCGGGTCCAGGCGCTACAGTCTGGAACCGAGCGACCGCTACGGTCGCAGGTTCGAATCCTGCCTCGGGCATGGATGTGTGTGATGTCCTTAGGTTAGTTAGGTTTAATTAGTTCTAAGATCTAGGGGACACATGACTTCAGAAGTTAAGTAGCATAGTGCTCAGAGCCATTTGAGCCTTCGTATGTGACATAAATTTCAACTTGACACGTCTACCCGTTCCTGAGAAAATGGTTTTGAACAGCCGGACAGACAAACTGAAGTACGCCCTTCTAAAAATCTTTACTTCTATTTAGAGCCAAAAAACGTTATCAGGATATCGTTGGGTTCCTTTTAATGAACAACCTTCGGAATTTACAGCTTATATTTTTTAAATTTCCCTTTCGCTAAGCCATATGAAATGGCAAATACATTTTTAATGGGACCATTCATGGAACTAAGAGTTATTAAGAGTGAAATAATCCATAATTTTCAAACTACTGTATAGTATAATGTGAAAACTCAAAGTGTATAATAAAAAGCCAAAACAACCTTACGTGGAATTAAAAGCAAGGGTTGTTACATTAAGAGTGCAATGGAGATTTCAATGTTAAACTCAGAGGAGAGAGCGGATGGAGGGAAAGAACACATTGAGGGCATCCACAAGAGAGGGGGCTTGTCCCACGACATGTTGGAAGAAAAAATTGGAATTTATGTTGAAGAGACAGAAGATCTAGTATTAGAATCAAAGTTTAAAAGAGCTTTGGAAGACTTAAAGACAAATAAGGCAAAAGGAATAGATAACGTTCCCTCAGAATTACTAACATCATCGCGGGAAGTTGGGACCAAACGACTATTCAACTTAGTGTGTAGAATCTATAATTCTGGCGTCATACCATCAAACTTTCGAGAAAATATCATTCACGCCATTCCGAAGATATCAAGAGCAAAAAGTACGAGAACTATCATACAATCAGCTTAATAGTCATGCATCCAAATTGCTTACAAGAATAACATGTAGCAGAATGAAAAAAAAACTGAAGATATTTTAGATGATGATGAGTTTGGCTTTAGGAAAGGTAAATGCACCAGAGATTCAGCCCTGACGTTGCGCTTGATAATGGAAGTAAGATTGAAGAAAAGTCAGGACACGCTCATAGGATTTGTCGACCTAGGACAAGCATTCGACAATACTGTTCAATCTACACATGGAAGAAGCAATGATGGACATAAAATAAAGTTTCAAGAGTGGGATTAAAATTCAAGGTCAATGGATATCAATGATAACATTCCCTGATGACATTTCTAAGCTTAGAGAAAGTGAAGAGGAGCTACAGGATCTGCTGAATGGAATTAACAGTGTAATAAGTACAAAATATCAATTGAGAGTAACCCGAAAACAGAGAAAAGTAATGAGGAGTATGAGAAATGAGAATAGTGAGAAACTTATTAAAGTTGGCGATGGCGAAGTAGACGAAGTTAAGTAATTCTGCTATCTTGGAACGAAATAACACATGACGGACCAAGCAAGGAAGACATAAAAAGCAAGCTAGCACGTACAAAGAAGGCATTCTTGGACAGGAAACGTCTACTGGAATCAAACATTGACAGTAATTTGAGGCAGAAATTTCTGAGAGTGTACTTGTAGAACACACCACTGTATGGTAATGCAGCAAGGGCTGTGGGAACGTCGGAGCAGAGGAGAATCGAAGCTTTTCAGATGTGGTGCTACAGATGGATGTTCAGAAGTAGGTGGACTGGTAAGATAAGGGGTGAGGAGATTCTCCGCAGGATGATAGGGCACGAGTTAAAACATGGTACTAGAGGGAGCTGTAGAGGGTAAAAACTTTATGAAAAGACGAGCTTGGAACAAATCCAACAAGTAATTGAGATCGTAGGGTGTAAGTTCTATTCTGAGATGAAGAGCCTAGTGGGGGAGAGGAATTCGTGGAAGGTCGCATTAAACCAATGAGAAGATTGATGACTCAAAATAAAAATAATTACTCGCATATAGAACATGAATGTCACAATAAAATTACGTTACTTAAGCGGAACATCTGTCGGTGACACCTAATAACATTACTCCATTAATTTAACGGCTGGCATTGTTTGCATATTGAATTTTGAAACAATACCTTACCAACGTACCAGCATTGCTTATGACACGAAAACAACCATTGCAGCCGGCCAGTGTGGCCGTCCGGTTCTAGGCGCTTCAGTCAGGAACAGCGTGACCGCTACGGTCGCAGGTTCGAATCCTGCCTCGGGCATGGATGTGTGTGATGTACTTAGGATAGTTAGGTTTAAGTAGTTCTAAGTTCTACGGGACTGATGACCACAGATGTTAAGTCCCATAGTGCTCAGAGCCATTTGAACCATTTTAACCTGACAAACGCCACAACATAAATACTGACGGTGTCAGATTTGATTATGACAATACTCGTCCCCACGCTGATGCTCCTGATCGGGAGAAAATCGCCAGATTTGGTTGGGAGATGCTCCAGTATTCACTATACAGTCCGGGTCTAGCACCTTCGGACTTTCATCTGTTTGCTTCCATGAAGAAATTCCTGACCGGCCACCGTATAGTACAGATGCGGAGGTGAAATCAGCAGTCCGCAGATGGCTATACTCCAACCGAACGAACTTCTACGAATAGGCCTTATTGAAAACGGTAAAATAGAAATGCCGTGTGGCTAGCCCATGTTCGAAATCACTGAGCTCCTCTGATCAACCAATTCTGCTGTAGCTTCTCTAGTGACAATACAATAATCCCGGCCTCCTTTTATTTTGTCAGGTCCGCTTCTCGTGACATACTGCGATTAACTGCACGTTAAATTGGGGCATCCGGATACTTTTGATCAGATAGTGTACACTGAAGCTGACCAAGTCACCAGGATGTTCTTTTTCCTGTTTTCCTAAGTACTACGAGTAACGCAACCACATTTCCAGATTTTTACCATTGATCGAATTACAGGAGGGCAGGATTGAAAATTATGTCTTTGGTCTGGGCATACTTGGATCAAAGATATAATTCACAGTAAAATTCGATCGGTGATGTGTAACATTATCGTTACTTAGCTAATTATACTTCCAGCATCATACTAAACGAACTGTCAAACAAGTGTCAAATCGTATTTTGAAGTAAACGAACTATCAAAAATATGTCAAATTATATTCCATACGTTTATAATTACTACATATCACGTAATCACTACGAATTAGATGATGACAGTTTACTATAGATGCTATATGGAGGTCAAATCAAACTGTATGTAAGTACCAATGTATAGTTCCAATGTATAATTATTCACATGGACAACCACCATATATTTAGATAGTCTCACCAGTACTGTATTAGCTGGTTGCTTTAGAATGGCAATGATGGCGAAATAAATGTTGTAAAACTATTACATTTATTGCAGTTGATTTGGACATTTCCTTTCCAAAAGCAAAGATTCATACTTAACACACTCCTCTGCTGTACTAGTCTCGAACTAATAAACGTTACTGCGTATTAATCCCGATTGGTTAAGGACACTCAGTTGCCACTATGTAAATGTGCTATCAGAACATTCCTAGTCATTAATTTCTCATTCTCCGAGAATGATCTGAAAGCGGCTGCTAATCTAAAGCGACAAAAGTTTCAAACAAAAATAGCGCAAGAGGCGCAGCAAAACGGTTGAGGTCAGCCAACAGAAACCATTACAAGCCTGCTATCAGCTGTTATTCGACCTCAATGCCTTGTATCTTTACATTTCGTACTGATATTAGTCCGTAGGGAATATCTAAGGATTCGTAACAGCTTTCAAAGGCACATCGTTAATACATAGAAATTTCTCCCGCTTAGAATGAAATTTTAGATTTCATAAGCTAACAGGAGAACACCAGAGATGGAATATAAACAACTGTGTGCCACGTAATAATGCCTACAGCAGTCGTAGAATCTAATTTAGAAATGATTATTGACGAACAAGGAGCAAGCACTGTCAACTAACGGAGCAACTGAAAATGCACAGCTTATTCATTATTGTTCAAATAATGGACTCAAAGAAATTTTAAACGCTTTATTCTTCCTCACATTTGGGTAATTCTGTCTTTTCTTTCATTCACTCGAGAAATGCCATTAGCTGTAAAAAATACCTTTAAGTTTCTAAAAGTTGATGGATGGGATGTGTAATTCAGTAGTTAGGTAGTGTCTCCCGATTGTGGAGGAGGTTTTCAATTTGTAGGCCCACTTATTTTGTTCAAATATTCCTTAAGGAAAGGCACTCTCATGTACAAAACAGCTTCAAACGTCTTAATACATTATAAATGACTTAATGCGTAAAGTATTTGACTTGAAGCACTTAACCGAGAAAAAGTTTAGAAAAGGTTTCAAATTCTGTTCAAAGTGTTCTAATTCTTTAGTGCGAGCACTATATGAATAGAGCCCAGGTAATTTGGACGCTGTGTGTTACGCTGCGTCAATACGTATACACAGTTTCACGTTGATATATTTCGTACTGTCTTAAACCTTTAACGTAAGATTATATCTCTTAATGAGCAGATTGAGACAGCATTTCAAATTTTTAATTTCGGTCAATAAAATCAAATATTTTTGCCCCTGCAAGTCGTTAGATAGGCAGCTTGGACTGAGCATGAACCAATTTAACCTTTTAGTTATACAGATACCAGAAGACTGGAGTGAAGTAACACGTTATGTCACTCATTTCACTGAAAATATATGTCAGCACCAATGTCGTAGCTCTAACTAACAATTGTAGCAGTATGCTCTTCCTATGAGTGAATTTGGTGTATACTACTGGCGATGGATGCTCATTAATGTTGGCATTGTCTTGAGTAGTTATTTGTCTTTGGTGCGGTGCGGAGTTTCTGTTTTGCCTGATACGTTATGTACTGCCCTTTGGCACGTGGCGTACTTTGTATGCTGTCACCGTGTAAACGCTATTACCTCATGATGCAATATACTGGTGTAACGTTCTCTAAAAATTAGTGGGTACATTAAGCTGAAGCAATTACGGCATTTCCGCCGTTGTATATTTCCCATACAATGTCCTTAGAAGCAACACGATATTCGTCTGCTGTTCTTGCTGCCCTCACTCAAAAGCTTCATTATCTTCTTCGCCGGGATTGTATTGTACTGTTTAGAAATTTAAAAAATCCAACACATCGCAAACAACAAATACTGTTCGGACAATGGGAACCCTGCTGTTAAAATTTTAGAATGTCGTACTTCATAGCTTCCGGATCTGCTACACCCCTAAACAATTCCACCGAAGAAACCGCCGTCATGCAAATTACTTTAATTCCGTTGCGACTCAGCCATATCCACAAGATCTAATATGACAGATCAGCTCCATCTACTATCGAATTCCTTTGCACATAAAATTACTGCCTCAAATTGAGTTCGCGTTCATTTACATTATTAACGCCTTATCTTAAAAACAATTACTTCCAGGAGGATTTTGTTATGGTATTGATAGCAGCCGCCTACAAACACAGTAAAGGCTTAACTTCTACCTTGCTGAGTATGTTACTCACCGGACGAGAAGAATTTATCCAGAAAACTACGCGCTTCCTCGTCGAGATCTGGTCGACTGAGTACACGAGTTGCGTTGCTCGGTCTGTTGGTGAAGCAGAGATCCGGTCACCTTTTATTGAGAGTTCCTCTCCGTGCTCAAACTGAGTCCAAGGGTGCCCCATGCGATAGAAGAGACTGGAGCGAGGTTTCAGGAACATCTGCACAACAACAGTGTCAAGGAAAAGACGCGTGCCTTCACATCGTCCCCATTTCCATTTAGAAGCGTAATCAACATTTGTACCAAAGTGCAATCGATGCGCGTTGCATTTAAACAAGATCCAAAATACTGCAGCGCGCGTACGTTCCAGCTAATAATTTACTAAATAGTTAATTATCTAATTAAATCCTGAAACCCTGCTTTATGTGATGGAAACCGACCAATCTTGCGTTCTTCAAAATGATTTCAAGTTCTCAACGTGTGTCAAGTTCTCTTATTTTCCTTCTGTGTGTCTTGAAGCAGTTCTGTCAGATATTTTTCACCTCTTTATTCCTACCTCTAGTGTAGCATTTTATAAACAACAGTTAGCAATAGAGAGAGAGACCTGCGTATTTGTAGAGTTCACTTTACCGATGATTTTCGTAGAAAAACAATACAGGACACCACTTTAAATACAAGTATACTATTGTACTGAATACAGTTCACGTGTCGATACTATGAGTGCTTTCGCGTTGCCCCAGATCGTATACCAGTGATGTTAATTGTGATGGTAATGAACAGTAGTCTGGTTATTGTCCTACAGTGTAATTTCTTCATGAAAATATTTCTCTTATAGGTCGACATAGCTATCAAGCAAACCCGTTAACATCTTTGCAACGTGACAAAATGATAACCACAAACTACCTCTTACAAAGTTCTGTTAATAAAGCTGATGATACTTCGTGTATTAAGGGGAGCCGGAGGTGCCTATGCTACCCATGTTAAAATCACTAAGTTTGAGGAACATTTATGAATAAACTACCAAATATAAAAATTTCTATTTTTTTTACATATAGAGGGATTTTGGAGTATCTTTTCTAGTTTCCTTCCAATTATTTTTTTTATTAATGACCCAAATTTTTTTACAAATAATTGCTTTATAATTAAACTGAAATGAAACTACTGAACATATTGCCAAATGGCTGTGTTACAATGTAAGTTTGACCACTAGGAGTGCTATATAAAAATTTCATCTCTCTAGCTTGAGTGGATTTTGAGAAAATGTTCCTTATATTCGAAAAATTCTAATTTACGGGAAATGGCTATCAAAGTTTCTCAATATATTCCTGCACTATAGGATGGATTATCAGGGTCTTCTTCTTCATCCTCCAAAAGCTTCCTCTTCTGTCTTCTTTTCTGGCCTGTTGTTCCATCATGCTTCATATGCCTTTCTCTTCTTTCTGCTCCTCTTATCCTTTCTCTGTCAATATTTCTTAGTGCTCGTACAGTGTTCACCCCAGCTGTAAATCCTAATGCCTTCAGAACTTCACACTTCACACTGTTCCCTTGGTTGTAGGTTGCTATTGCATCACAAATGCCAAAGTGCAGTGTTTTTATGCTTACAAACACCCTTTTAGGAATCACTTTCCAAATCAAATTGTTTACGCTCTCATTAGGATTCTGCGTCTTTCCGTGTAGACATTTGTGTAACATTTCTGGCTGTGCTAAGCCATGAAAAATTGGTTTTATTGCATTTATCACAGCTGCTGGCAAATCATGTTTGTGATCATAGTCCTTTTTTTGCATTATATTTGCACCAGGAATCTTTTGGGCACAGGCTGTGTTGAGGGTATTCATTGGAAGAGGCAGTATGAAGGAACAATGCCCACACTGCTTTTCGCATGTCACTAACATTACTAGTATTTTGCCTTATAGCATACCCATAGTATCTCTGTAGACGTTCAATCACCTCATCAGTAAGCCTGCCTCTCCCTCCTATTGTCTTTCCATCACTGAGCTTACTTGAACCCAAAGTTTGTTTGAGCCTTCGAAGCCGAAACGGTAAACAGCAAAGAGACGATGTCCCGTGCTCTTAGCGCTTCATTTGTCACAGAAAACAATGTAGCCAACCCTTGCACACTCGCTGTATGCGTAACATAAGGCGCTGTATGCGTAACAGGCCGAGAAAATCCCAAGCAGTTCGCCAGGAAGTCACGAGAGGGTGTTAGATGCATTCAGCAGCCGCCCATTTCCTCTGCAGGCGTGGGGGAAAATGGTAATAACTCCACTTCTAGAGCGAGTAGAACAATAATTCAAAGTTTACATTAAAGAGGAATGTTCCAATTAATTTTCGGTATAAAAAAAAAGGTCGTAATTTTTTTGGATTTGACCACCTCCGGCTCCCTTAACCGTGTTCAGCGACACTGCCAGACATGTCAGTGACAAAAACATTGATGGTATTTGTGTATGTGTGTGCGCGTGAGTAAGTGTGTTTGTGCAAATAAAGTACAAATATCCAGAGTTATAACAGAAATACACTCCTGGAAATTGAAATAAGAACACCGTGAATTCATTGTCCCAGGAAGGGGAAACTTTATTGACACATTCCTGGGGTCAGATACATCACATGATCACACTGACAGAACCACAGGCACATAGACACAGGCAACAGAGCATGCACAATGTCGGCACTAGTACAATGTATATCCACCTTTCGCAGCAATGCAGGCTGCTATTCTCCCATGGAGACGATCGTAGAGATGCTGGATGTAGTCCTGTGGAACGGCTTGCCATGCCATTTCCACCTGGCGCCTCAGTTGGACCAGCGTTCGTGCTGGACGTGCAGACCGCGTGAGACGACGCTTCATCCAGTCCCAAACATGCTCAATGGGGGACAGATCCGGAGATCTTGCTGGCATGGGTAGTTGACTTACACCTTCTAGAGCACATTGGGTGGCAGGGGATACATGCGGACGTGCATTGTCCTGTTGGAACAGCAAGTTCCCTTGCCGGTCTAGGAATGGTAGAACGATGGGTTCGATGACGGTTTGGATGTACCGTGCACTATTCAGTGTCCCCTCGACGATCACCAGTGGTGTACGGCCAGTGTAGGAGATCGCTCCCCATACCATGATGCCGGGTGTTGGCCCTGTGTGCCTCGGTCGTATGCAGTCCTGATTGTGGCGCTCACCTGCACGGCGCCAAACACGCATACAACCATCATTGGCACCAAGGCAGAAGCGACTCTCATCGCTGAAGACGACATGTCTCCATTCGTCCCTCCATTCACGCCTGTCGCGACACCACTGGAGGTGGGCTGCACGATGTTGGGGCGTGAGCGAAAGACGGCCTAACGGTGTGCGGGACCGTAGCCCAGCTTCATGGAGACGGTTGCGAATGGTCCTAGCCGATACCCCAGGACCAACAGTGTCCCTAATTTGCTGGGAAGTGGCGGTGCGGTCCCCTACGGCACTGCGTAGGATCCTACGGTCTTGGCGTGCATCCGTGCGTCGCTGCGGTCCGGTCCCAGGTCGACGGGCACGTGCACCTTCCGCCGACCACTGGCGACAACATCGATGTACTGTGGAGACCTCACGCCCCACGTGTTGAGCAATTCGGCGGTACGTCCACCCGGCCTCCCGCATGCCCACTATACGCCCTCGCTCAAAGTCCGTCAACTGCACATACGGCTCACGTCCACGCTGTCGCGGCATGCTACCAGTGTTAAAGACTGCGATGGAGCTCCGTATGCCACGGCAAACTGGCTGACACTGACGGCGGCGGTGCACAAATGCTGCGCAGCTAGCGCCATTCGACGGCCAACACCGCGGTTCCTGGTGTGTCCGCTGTGCCGTGCGTGTGACCATTGCTTGTACAGCCCTCTCGCAGTGTCCGGAGCAAGTATGGTGGGTCTGACACACCGGTGTCAATGTGTTCTTTTTTCCATTTCCAGGAATGTATATAGAAACTGAGAAACAACATGAGGACACATGTATTTGGAACAAGTAGTTTGCGATATAAATACTGTAGGGCTGTTCAGGAATTTTTGTTTTGGGTTATATTACTAGTTTCATCTTACCATGAAGAAAATGGCTACACCTCTAATTCCCTATGAAGACTCAATTCACAATAAAATACGAGGGAAGATCGGAAAGTATCGTACTATAATTTTATTACCAAAAAGATTTATAAATAACAAAACAAAAAAATCACAAATGGACATACAACTTTTACGTACTTTCCTACATAGTCATCAACGTTCTCAACACATTTCTAACATAGTGGTACCATTATCAATAAGCCCTATTCGTAGAAGTTCGTTCGGTTGGAGTACATCCATTTGCGGACTGCTGATTTCACCTCCGCATCTGTCGCTATACGTCGGCCGGTCAGGAATTTCTTCATCGGAGCAAACAGATAAAAGTCCGACGGTGCTAGGTCAGGACCGTATGGTGGATGCTGGAGCATCTCCCACCCAAATCTGTCGATTTTCTCACTATCAGGAGCAGCAACATGGGGACGAGTATTGTCATGATGAAATCTGACACCGTCAGTATTTATGTTGTGGCGTTTGTCACGAAGGGCACGTCGAAACTTTACCAAAGTTTAATCTAGACTACAGAATTCACAGTGGTCCCGTTTTCAGCAAAGTTCACCAATAACACACCATATATATTCCAGAACACTGTCACAAAAACTTTCCTAGCAGATTCATTCACTTTGGATTTGTTTCGTTCTGTGGCACCGGCATGTTTCCACACCATAGAGGCCTGCTTAGTTTCGGGCGTATCGTGGTATGCCGATGACTCATCAAAAATGACAATTCCTTTCAAGAAGACTTGTCATTCCGTGGCGTTACGTGTTAAGTGATCCAAGCTTGTCATCATTCGCTGGCCCATGTCATTGCCTGTCAGGTTCTTAGGCACCCCAGGGAGCACTAACTTTACGAAATTTCAACGCGTCATGATCAATATCGTACACCGCACCATAGGAAATGTTGGATGGCTTGCGATAAGGTTCGCAGTTGTACATGCCGGTCGCTCAGAATTGTTGCGTCAACGGCTCCGACATTCCCTGGAATTGCAGCTCTTAATGGCCGACCGCAGCGTGGCGAATCACATAGGTTCACAAGGACCTCTTGGAGGAATGCACACCACCTGGAGACATTGCTACGGTCCACACAGTCGTCCCCCTACACGCCACGGATTCCTCTGTGAATTTCACTAGCCTTATACCCTTTGGCCCACAAATATCAAACTAAATTTCGTTGCTCTTCACAAGTTATAGAACGTGCGCGCCATTTTTGTTTCGTAATTCATTCTTCTCTCGCTAGAGCTGCACATAAAGACAAATTACCCTCTGTAGCACAAACTTCAAACTGTATCGTTCCGAGAATTCAACATTCTAGCAGCAGTACCAGGTGGGAAAAATTATTGTGCGTTACTTTACTATCCTTCCTCGTACATAAAAATCCACAATATTGTTTATTAATGAATTGTGAAAGCTGTGTATTCATTTTAAGATTCTACATATAACATACGTCTTTAATTAAATTGTATATAAGAATCTAATAATCCCAACAACAAAGAAGGCAGGCGTTGTCAGGTTTGAGAACCACAGAACCAGAAGTTTAATCAGTCACTCTAGCAAAGTATAAGTAACAGTAAAACGAAAACGAAGCAGATGGAAATATGTGAACTGTCTATTATTTCAAAAGTAATCAAGTGAGTATGAAAATGGAATGGAGAGAGGTGGAGGAACGCACGCTCGACAACTTGTGAAGAGCAACGAAGTGTAGTGTGATATTTCTGGGACAAAGAGTATAAGCCGAGTGAAATTCACAGAGAAATGCGTGGCGTGTATGAAGGATGTGTAAGAACTTCCAAGCTCAATTTCTGTAGAATATTCAGAATAACCTTCGAAACATGTGACCGGGCATTATACTGCAACAGAATGATGCAGTCCGTCAACATTCCTGGGCGTTTAGATTTGATGGCGCGTTTCAATTTTTGCAAATTGTCCTCTTACCACAGAGCGTTAACTGTGGCACCCTGTTCCACAAAGTCACCGAGGAGCGGGCCATTGCACTGAAAGCCCTTACACATCCTCCGTACATAACCGATTTCTCTCCATGCCGTTTCCATACTTTTAGAGCCCTGAACATAAATATCCGTCGCCGTCGATTTGCTTCGGACGAAGAGACGCACGCCTCGTTCCATTGACAGCTCATACACTTTTTCATGAAGGCATCGACCGTCTTGTTTCACGGTGAGATAAACGTATTAACAATTATGGTGATTACATTTAAAATAATAAATGTTTATTTTCTTTTTTTCCACCTGTCACGTTTCCCTTTCACTACCTCTTATACCAAAACGACTTACGTACAGAAGAATGGAACGACTGGTGAAGTGCGATCTGATAAGCTGGAGTTAGGAACGAATGGAGGAACACGCCAAGTCAAACAATCCCCATGTCTAGTCTTGTATAATACACTGAACAAAGGAAAACCTACATTTCTAGTATATGCAGATTTGTGAGAGACTTTCCTTAATGTTGACCGGAATATACTCTTTGAAATTTTGAAAATAAAACACAAGGAGAGAAATGCTATCTATGACTTGTGCATTAACTGGACTGCAGTTTTAAGATACGAAGGACATGAAAAGTAGGAAATTGTTGAGAAGGAAGTAAGACATGGTTGTAGCCTATTACCCGTGTTATTCAGATCGTATACATAGCTAGCCGTGACGGAAACCAAGAAGAATTTGTGATATGAAACTGTAGTCCAAGGAGAAGAAGCAAAGACTCTGAGGTTTGTAGGTGCGTTGCGGAACTGTCATAGGAGGCAAATGCCTTGAAAGATCAGTTGGAGGGGACATATAACCTCGTGAGAAAAGGTTATAAGGTGAACATCAGCAAAAGTCCAACGCGGCTGATGGAATTGAGTCAAATGAAATCGGGAGCTGCTGAAGGAATTAGATTAGGAAATGAGGCACTGAAAGTAGTGGATGCCTGGCATTTGGAAGGTGAAGTGAGTGGAGTAAGGAGGACTTAAAGGGTGGACTTTCAATAGCAAGAAAAACGTTTCTGAAAAAAAGTCTTCATCAAATACAAATTAAATTGTTAGGAATCTTTTACTGAAAGATCTGTCTATAATGTAGTCTACTACGACACTGAAACGTGAAAGATAACCGATAACAAAATACAAACCTTTTGAAAAATGGTGTTTGAAACGAATGTTCATTATTTGACGTTTGTATCAAGAAACAGTACCGAACTGAAGACGAAAGATCTTTATGGCACAAATCGACTAGCAGAAGGGACAAGTTGACAGGAGATATCGTGAGTGACCAAGGAATAGTTATATCGGCAATTGATGGAAGTATATGCGGAGAGGAGGCGTAAAAATTATAGATGAAGGTCAAGGTATAAATATAACAACCAGGTTCAAGCGGGAAAGGCTGCAGTAGCTGTGTAGAGATATCACGCACGGAATTTACTATCATAGAGAGCTGCACCAAACCCGTCACGAACTTAAGTAAACAAAGACAACAATAACATTACGTTGTGATTAATTATATTCTAATGAACTGGGCCTTGCCGTCGGTGGGATGACTTGCATGCTTCAACGGTGCAGATAGCCGTACCGTAGGTGCAACTACACCGGAGGATTGTCTGTTGAGAGACTAGACAAACGTGTAGTTACTGAAGAGGGGCATCAGCCTTTTCAGTAGTTCCAGGGGAGACAGTCTGAATGATTGATTCATTTGCTCTCGTAACATTAACCAAAACGGCCTTGCTGTGATGGTACTGCAAATTGCTGAAAGCAAAGGTAAACTACAGACGTAATTTTTCGAAAGGACATTCAGCTCTACTGTATCGTTAAATGATTATGACGTCCTTCTGGGTAAAATATTGCTGTGGTATAATAGTCCCCCACTAATATCTCCAAGCGGGAAGTACTCAGGAGCATGTCAACATCAGGAGAAACAAAACTCACATTCTATGGATCGGAGCGTGGGATGTTAGACCCCTTAATCGGACAGATAGATTAGAAAATTTAAAAAGAGAAATGGGTCGGTTGAAGTTGTATATAGTTGAAATTAACGAAGTTCGGTAGCAGGAGGAAAGGACTTCTGGTCAGGTGAATACCGGGCTACAAATACAAAATCAAATCGAGGTAACGCAGGAGTAGTATTTATAAACAATACGAAAATAGTAATGCGGATAAGTTACTACGAAAACCATAGTGAACGCATTATCGTAGCCAAGTCAAACACGAAGCCCACACCCAACAAAGTAGTGGAAGTTTACATGCCAACTAGCTCCGCAGATGATGAAGAGACTGAAGAAATGTATGATGAGATAAAAGAAACTATTCAGACAGTTAAGAGAGACGACAATTTAATAGTGATGGGTGACTGGAATTCAATAGTAGGAAAAGGAAGAGAAGGAAAAATAATAGGCGAATATGGACTGGGGGGAAAGAAATGAAAGAGGAAGCCGCCTAGTATAGTTCGGCGCGGAGCATGATGTAATCATCGCGAACGCGTGGTTTAAGAACCATAAAAGGAGGTTGTATACTTTGAAGGAACCTGTACACACCGCAGGATTTCCGATTGACTACATAGTGCTAAGACAGAGATTTGGGAACCAGATTTTAAATTGTAAGACATATCCGGGGGCAGATGTCGACTCCGAACAATACTTATTGGTTCAAATGGCTCTGAGCACTGTGGGACTTAACTCCTGAGGTCATCAGTCCCCTAGAACTTAGAACTACTTAAACCTAACTAACCTAAGGACATCACATAAATCCATGCCCGAATCAGGCTTCGAACCTGCGACTGTAGAGGTAGCGTGGTTCCAGACTGTAGCGCCTAGAACCGCTCGGCCACCCAGGCCGACACAACTTATTGATTATGAATTCTAGATTAAAACTGAATAAAATGGTAAAGAGTAGGAAATTAAGGAGATGGAGCCTGGATAAGTTGAAAGAACCAGAGGTTGATGAGAGTTTCAGAGAGAGAATTAGGCAACTGTTGACTAGAAAAGGGGAAGAGAATACGGTAGAAGAAGAATGGGTAGATTTAAGAGATGAAATAGTGAAGGCAGTAGAGGATCGAACAAGTAAAATGACAACGCCTAGTATAAATCCTTGGATAACACAAGAGATACTGAATTTAATTTGTGAAATCAGAAAATATAAAAGCGCAGCAAGTGGAGCAGGCGAGAGGGGATACAAACGCTCAAAAACTCAAACTAACAGGACTGCAAAATGGCTAAGCAGGAATGGCTAGAGAGCAAATGTTAAGATTTAGAAGCATATATCTCTAGGGGAAAGGTAGATACCACACACGGGAAATTAAAGAGGCCTTTGGAGGAAAGAGAAGTAGCTGTATGAATATCAAGAGCTCAGATGGGAAACCAATCCTAAGGTAAGAAGGGAAAGCTGGTAGAAGGAGTATATAGAGAGTCTATACGAGGGAGATGTTCTTGAAGGCAATATTACAGAAATGGAGGAGGACGTGGATGAAGATGCGATGGGAGATATGATACTACAAGAAGAATTGGACAGAGATCTGAAAGCTCTAAGTAGAAAAAAGGCCCCAGGGGTAGACAATATTCCGTCCGAACTACTGACACCTTTGGGAGAGCCAGCAATTACAAAACGTTTCATCTGGAGTACCAGATGTATGAGGCAGGCGAAATACCCTCAAACTTCAAGAAGAGTGTAATAAATCCAATTTCAAATAAAGCAGTTGCCGAGAGTTGTGAAAAGTGTCGAATTATCAGTGTAATAAGTCATGGTTGCAAAATACTAACACACATTCTTAACAGCAGAATGGAAAAGCTGGTAGGCGCAGACCTCGAGGGATATTAGTTTCCAGAATGAAATTTTCACTCTGCAGCGGAGTGTGCGCTCATATGAAACTTTTCTGGAAGATTAAAATTGTGTGTCGGGCCGACACTCGAACTCGGGAGCTTTGCCTTTCGCAGGCAAGTGCTCTACCAACTGAGCAATCCAAGCACGACTCACAATCCCTCCTCACAGCTTCTTCAATTCCGCCAGTACCTCGTCTCCTACCTCCCAAACTTCATAGAAGCTCTCCTACGAACCTTGCAGAACTAGCTCTCCTGGAAGAAAGGATACTGCGGAGACATGGCTTAGCCATGCAGTGAATCCTGACTCCGTTTGGAATGCCTGTGTGATGGTCTGGATAGATGTCTGCCTATTACACATTACGACCCTCTTCAACTGTTGGCGGTCTCTGTCAGTCAACAGACGAGGTCCTACTGTACGCTTTTGTGCAATACGAGTCCCTTCACGTTTCCACTTCACTATCACGTAGGGAACAGAGGACCTAGGGATGTTTAAGAGTGTGGAAATCTCGCGTGCAGACATATGACACAAGTGACACCCAATCACCTGACCACGTTCGAAGTCCGTGAGTTCCGCGGAACGCGCCATTCTGCTCTCTCACGAAGTCTAATGACTATTGAGTTCGCTGATATAGAGTGTCTTCCCTGGTAGGTGGTCTGAAGCAGGCATGGCCTGCTCGTTCACCGGCTCTCAACCTCTGAGAGATCTGATTGGGCCTTCTCAAAGTATCGAGTATCCAGAAGCCATTCCTGATGTGGTGGCACTGGAGCAGTATGCTCATGCTGCCTTTGACACTGTTCCGATGTAGCCTGGCTGATGTGAAAGTGTGAGACAGGACGCATACGTTGAGCCACATTGAAACCATTTTCCACGCATGCTGTAATTGTGGCTGCATGGTACAGCGCGTATTAGACAGCAGTCTCTGTGACGTTGTATGACGGGACCAAAAAGACGTCATTTTGCTCGATTTTCTGCTTCAGGCGGAAATCATCAGTGTATAATGACAATCCTGTTAGATGAACATCCGCAACTCAGCATTATACCAGAGGTTGAAAATACCGCTTCAGTTCTAAAGTTCTTTTATAATCACACGACCCGTTTCGGGCTCTTATAAGCCCATCTTCAGGTGTCGTAACTTAGTGCTGTGGCCCCCGAGCGCCGCGGTGGACGTGTACTTGACGCGGTGTGCTACCTATGAGAGCAGAACAGGGAGTTAGGCTTAAGTAGTTCTAAGTTCTAGGGGACTGATGACTGATGATGTTAAGTCCCATAGTGCTCAGAGCCATTTGAACCATAACTGATTATTTACATACATGTAGTCGTTTTCCATAACAGATAGCTAATTTCTCATTAATCAGCTTTACAGTAGACTTTCTGGTATATCTGTATTTATATTTATGTATGAATGCATTAGTATTCGATATTTGTAACAGTGTATGACTGTGAGACATTGCTTACCCCAATCAGTCATAGGAGGAAAGCTAGCCACAGGACGATGTCATAGGTTGCAAGTAACCACTCTTCGAGCCTTGACTTACACTAGCCAGTTTGGTACCTGATTCTCTGTTGCACACCACCAGAGGTCAGTACCCCACCCCCCCCCCCCCCCCTCCCACCAGAGCTAAGATACGTGATGTAATAACTGAAAATTACGCAGTTACGAAAAGACAGAGTAACTACAGGTTGTCCAGTTTTATTTCCCTAATGACCACACAAAAATGTTTTAACCATAGAAAAATGATTTACATGTGAAGAAAAACAACATAATAAACCACTGATAAAGAAGTGGAAATTACTGGGTCACATTACAGACGTCATCGGGTGGGACAAGTGGAACTGGGAGAATAGACAAGAAAAATCTTCATTCCAAACAATCTTGTTAATGGTAGCTTTCTTCGCTCAGCCGGACATAATTGTACCGGTCATGCTGTATGTTAGCATTACTCCAGAATGAGAGGAGCTGATTGTTCGAACTGGACACCATATGGGCAACTTCACTGAGAAGTGCGAGGGCAACGATCGACTAAGATAACTACAATCCGAATTTCAAATAAAAGAAAACGTTACCGCGGTCCTACAAATAATCACCTGTTCCGATAAGATCCCTCAGAGAATCACTAACGCCTATTCACGTCCTGTTCCCTGATTCTATCAATCACGGACGAGAGCTGCACCCCCCATCGAAAAGACGTCTTCATGTGCCAGAAGCCGAGGTCTGCTCCCGTCAGAACCCTGAGCTCCACTTTCATCGGAGTCTGGCGCAATTAGCAAACATCTGTGCACTCGCATACCAGAATCTAACAGCCAGAACACTCATGTTGGTAACGGAACAGTATTGTTCTTGTCGAAGATTTAAAACCGGAAGCCCACTAAAATTTCCTTTCTGTACGCTCCGCGACGTCTCAAAGGGAGAAGAGTCCAAAAACTGCATTTTTGTCCAGTCAGAACCGTAAACTCGTAGTCAGCCCGGGACTCTATGCCCTAAAAATATTTCGAGGAAACATTACAGTGGATAATTCCATGCAGAAGAGAGAGAGAGAGTTGTTTTACCCAAGCTGGTGTCAGGTCGTCGCGGCATTCTGGTAAACAGAAATGCTCAACATTCCTTTGTCCATTTGTGTCAGTAAGACTAAAATGTCTCTCAATATAGCCGTGCGCTTCCGCCTTGGCGGTACTGGAGCTAACGCCCACATATCAATTTGAAAAATCAGCTTCATCTCATAAGATTTAAGTTCCCCAGACCGGCTCTTGAAAGCAATCCCCTTTGCGAGTCTTTAGAATAACGGCGAAGCTGCTCTGTATCGGAAACCGCAGCGCAGGCCAATCTCTACATAGACTCCGTAAAAAATTGCTATAATTTACGGTTGGCGAGTTCTTTTGTAGGCACGAGAGGTAATGGGCGTTTCTTGTTCTGGATGCCGGCGGAATTGTGCGACGAGGGCACATCAGTTTTTCAAATAATAAAAATTAGTTTCAATATAAACAAAGACAGGAAAGGTTCAAACTGAATTGAAGAGCGAGATCCAAGCTGAACAAAGTCAACTTAAACAAAAGATCGCAGCATGGCAGGTTAAGTAGGAGTCATTGTCGACTTGGAGTCAAAATTGAAGAAAGAATTCAAAAAGAGGTTGACAAGATAATCAGAGGTGCAAAGGCACACATAGAGAAGACAACTGAAAAGAGAACTGTGAATGTGCACCCAACTGATGGGAGCCAAGGCGGCAGACGGGGTTAGGCGAGCAGAAGAGAAGCAAGAGGACACAAAAATGGAGTTTAAGGTTATACAGAAGCAAACCACGATAGTTGAGCAGCAAATCAGTGAAATGGATCAGCCACTACAAGAAGGGTAAAAAATGTTCTCACGTGTGGAAATTTGAGTGAGAATTTTCAGTGTCGTTGTGGGAAGACGAAGTTCAATAGGATAGAATTTCGAAAGGGAGGGGCTGTACATCCCAAAGAATGTGTGGTAGGGTTGAGGAGGAACATATTAGCATACTAGAATCAGGATAAGAAAATACAGTAGATTCGACATGTCCTTTAACGAAAGATGACTGTTAATGTTGGGCAAACAACGATCACAACCACTGTCGAAACCCTGTGGAACTTATTTAGAAGTTCGTATAGAAGATTTAATCAACAGAAATTCAATTAATTCGATAACGGATATTCCATGGGGTCCAGAATTCTTTTTGAGTCATCAGTCTTCTGAATAATTTCATGCGGCCGGCCACGAATTCCTCTCCTGTGCCAACCTCTTCATCTCAGAGTACCACTTGCAACGTACATCCTCAATTACACTCCTGGAAATTGAAATAAGAACACCGTGAATTCATTGTCCCAGGAAGGGGAAACTTTATTGACACATTCCTGTGGTCAGATACATCACATGATCACACTGACAGAACCACAGGCACATAGACACAGGCAACAGAGCATGCACAATGTCGGCACTAGTACAGTGTATATCCACCTTTCGCAGCAATGCAGGCTGCTATTCTCCCATGGAGACAATCGTAGTGATGCTGGATGTAGTCCTGTGGAACGGCTTGCCATGCCATTTCCACCTGGCACCTCAGTTGGACCAGCGTTCATGCTGGACGTGCAGACCGCGTGAGACGACGCTTCATCCAGTCCCAAACATGCTCAATGAGGGACAGATCCGGAGATCTTGCTGGCCAGGGTAGTTGACTTACACCTTCTAGAGCACGTTGGGTGGCACGGGATACATGCGGACGTGCATTGTCCTGTTGGAACAGCAAGTTCCCTTGCCGGTCTAGGAATGGTAGAACGATGGGTTCGATGACGGTTTGGATGTACCGTGCACTATTCAGTGTCCCCTCGACGATCACCAGTGGTGTACGGCCAGTGTAGGAGATCGCTCCCCACACCATGATGCCGGGTGTTGGCCCTGTGTGCCTCGGTCGTATGCAGTCCTGATTGTGGCGCTCACCTGCACGGCGCCAAACACGCATACGACCATCATTGGCACCAAGGCAGAAGCGACTCTCATCGCTGAAGACGACACGTCTCCATTCGTCCCTCCATTCACGCCTGTCGCGACACCACTGGAGGCGGGCTGCACGATGTTGGGGCGTGAGCGGAAGACGGCCTAACGGTGTGCAGGACCGTAGCCCAGCTTCATGGAGACGGTTGCGAATGGTCCTCGCCGATACCCCAGGAGCAACAGTGTCCCTAATTTGCTGGGAAGTGGCGGTGCGGTCCCCTACGGCACTGCGTAGGATCCTACGGTCTTGGCGTGCATCCGTGCGTCGCTGCGGTCCGGTCCCAGGTCGACGGGCACGTGCACCTTCCGCCGACCACTGGCGACAACATCGATGTACTGTGGAGACCTCACGCCCCACGTGTTGAGCAATTCGGCGGTACGTCCACCCGGCCTCCCGCATGCCCACTATACGCCCTCGCTCGAAGTCCATCAGCTGCACATACGGTTCACGTCCACGCTGTCGCGGCATGCTACCAGTGTTAAAGACTGCGATGGAGCTCCGTATGCCACGGCAAACTGGCTGACACTGACGGCGGCGGTGCACAAACGCTGCGCAGCTAGCGCCATTCGACGGCCAACACCGCGGTTCCTGGTGTGTCCGCTGTGCCGTGCGTGTGATCATTGCTTGTACAGCCCTCTCGCAGTGTCCGGAGCAAGTATGGTGGGTCTGACACACCGGTGTCAATGTGTTCTTTTTTCCATTTCCAGGAGTGTATTTGTTGGATTTATTCCGGTCCCTGTCTTTCTCTACAGTTTTTGCCCTCTACAGCTCCATCTAGTACCATGGAAGTCATTCCCTGATGTCTTAACAGATGTCCTATCATTGTCTCCCTTCTCCTTATCAGAGTTTTCCACATATTCCTTTCCTCTACGATTCTGCGGCAGAATCTCCTCATTCCTTACCTATCAGGCCACCTAATTTTCAACATTCGTCTGTAGCACCGTATTTCTAATGCTTCGATTCTCTTCTGTTCTACTTTTTCCACAGTCCACGTTCTACTGCCATACAACGCCGTGCCCCAGACGTACGTTCTCAGAAATTTCTTCCTCAAATTAATGCCTATGTTTGATCCTAGTAGTTTGATACTAGTAGATTTCTCTTGGCCAAAAATGCCCTTTTTGCCGGCACTAGTCTGTTTTCGATGTCCTTCTTGCGCCTTCCGCTATTGGTTATTTTGCTGCCTAGGTAGCAGAATTTGTTAACTTCTCATCTATTTCGTGACCATCAATCCTGATGTTACGTTTCTCGCTGTTCTCATTTATGCTACTTCTCATTACTATCATCTTTCTTCGATTTACTTTCAATCCATATCCTGTACTCATTAGACTGTTCATGCCATTTAGTAGATCATGTAATTCTTCTTCACTTTCTACATCTACATCTACATGTATACTCCGCGAGCCACCTTACGGTGTGTGGCGGAGGGTACTTATTGTACCACTATCTGATCCCCCCTTCCCTGTTCCATTCACGAATTGTGCGTGGGAAGAACGACTGCTTGTAAGTCTCCGTATTTGCTCTAATTTCTCGGATCTTTTCGTTGTGATCATTACGCGAGATATATGTGGGCGGTAGTAATATGTTGCCCATCTCTTCCCGGAATGTGCTCTCTCGTAATTTCGATAATAAACCTCTCCGTATTGCGTAACGCCTTTCTTGAAGTGTCCGCCACTGGAGCTTGTTCAGCATCTCCGTAACGCTCTCGCGCTGACTAAATGTCCCCATGACGAATCGCGCTGCTTTTCGCTGGATCATGTCTATCTCTTCTATTAATCCAACCTGATAAGGGTCCCATACTGATGAGCAATACTCAAGAATCGGACGAACAAGCGTTTTGTAAGCTACTTCTTTCGTCGATGAGTCACATTTTCTTAGAATTCTTCCTATGAATCTCAACCTGACGCCTGCTTTTCCCACTATTTGTTTTATGTGATCATTCCACTTCAGATCGCTCCGGATAGTAACTCCTAAGTATTTTACGGTCGTTACCGCTTCCAATGATTTACCACCTATGGCATAATCGTACTGGAATGGATTTCTGCCCCTATGTATGCGCATTATATTACATTTATCTACGTTTAGGGAAAGCTGCCAGCTGTCGCACCATGCATTAATCCTCCTTTCACTCAGGATAGCAACGTCATCAGCGAATCGTATCATTGATATCCTGTCACACTGAATCTTAATTACACTCGTCAACAGGTCTTTTATTTCCATCATTGCTTCTTCGATACACATATTGAACAGTAGGAGCGAAAGCACTTAGTTCTTGGACGTTCACTCTAATTATTCCCTCTTGGCTCTTGTACATATTGTACATTACCCCTCTCTCCCTATAGCTTACCCCTATTTCTCTCACAGTTTCGAACATCTTGCACCATTTTACATTGTCGGGCGTTTTATCCAGCTCGACTAATCCTATGAACATGATTTTATTTTTTGTTAGCCTTGTTTGGATTGTCAATCACAATTTCAGATTACCTTTCTGGTGCCTTTACCTTTCCTAAAGGCAAACTGATCATCACCTAACACACCCTCAAATATCTTTTCCATTCTTCGGTATATTATTCCTGTAAGCAACTTGGATGCATGGGCTGTTAAGCTGATTGAGCGATAAATCTCGCACTTCTCAGCCCTTTCAGTCTTCGGAACTGTGTGGATGATTTTTTGCGAAAGTCAGATGGTATGTCCTCAGACTCATACATTCTACTCACCAAAATGAATAGTCGTCGTTTTTTTGCTCCTTCCCCCAATGATTTTAGAAATTCTGAGGGAATGTTATCTATCCCTTCTGCCTTATTTGATCTTAAGTCCTCCAAACCTCTTTTAAATTCTGATTCTCATACTGTATCCGCTACCTCTTGTAAATCGGCCCCTGTTTCTTCTCCTATCACACCAGACAAATCTTCCCCCTCACAGAGGCCTTCAGTGTACTCTTCCCACGTATCCGCTGTCTCCGCCACATTTAAATGTGGAATTCCCGTTGCACTCTTAATGTTACCACCTCTGCTTTTAATTTCACCGAAGGTTGTTTTGACTTCCCATATTCCGAATCACTCACACTGACACTCATTTCTTTTTAGGTTTCTGTGCATTTTTCATGCAGTCATTTCGTCTTAGCTTCCCTACACTTCCTATTTAGTTCAGTCCTCAGCGACTTGTATTTCTGTATTCCTGAATATCCCTGAACATATCTGTACTCCCTTCTTTCATAGATTAACTGAAGTATTTCTTCTGTTACCTGTGATTTCTTTGCAGTTACCATCTTTGTACCTATGTTTTTCATTCCAAGTCTGTGATTGCCCTTTTTAGAGATGTACATTCCCCTTCAACTGTACTGCCTACTGAGCTATTTCAATATCTATATCTATCGCCTGAAAGAACTTCAACGGTATTTCGTCATTCCTTGGTATTTCCGTATCTCGCTTCTTTGCGTATTGATTCTTCCTGACTAATCTCTTAAATTTTAGCCTACTCTTCATCACTACTACATTGTGATCTGAGTCTATATCTGCCCCTGGGTACGCCTTACAATACAGTGTCTGAATTCGAAATCTCTGTCTGACCATGATGTAATCTAACTGAAGTCTAAACGTATCACCCGGTCTTTTGCAATTATAACTCCTCCTCTTGTGATTCTTGAACAGAGTAGTCTCTATTACTAGCTGAAATTTATTACTGTGCTGGAAGTATGTACGCACAGTGCGATAACGTACTTAGAAAATTACATTATACAGATCAGTTTAATTAACTATCTAATTAACTGTTTCCTAATTCCATCTGCACTTAGAGTTTTGGGTATTCGACTTCCATCCCTAAGATCTTCATTGTGATCTGAGTCTATATCTGCCCCTGGGTACGCCTTACAATACAGTGTCTGAATTCGAAATCTCTGTCTGACCATGATGTAATCTAACTGAAGTCTAAACGTATCACCCGGTCTTTTGCAATTATAACTCCTCCTCTTGTGATTCTTGAACAGAGTAGTCTCTATTACTAGCTGAAATTTATTACTGTGCTGGAAGTATGTACGCACAGTGCGATAACGTACTTAGAAAATTACATTATACAGATCAGTTTAGGAACGGTAAGCTAAAATTTACAGTTTTATGCAGAAGTCAATGGAAGGAATCACTCATTAACAAGCGATCTAAATGATTGAGGAAGGCGTAACCACAGAAGGAGAAGAAGAAAGACAAAAGAGGGGAATGGAGAAAAAACCCGAAAGGACAGGAAAACTAAGAAACATATGTGATGGCCCACACTTATTTGAAACGGCAACCGGGACAAATTATTTGTTTTGGGCAACACGGACACACATAGGTATGAAGACCAGACAGTAAGGAGAAATAGTTATTTACAAACACTGACACCAACACAGAGTGATTGGTGAAGTAAGGAAAGTATAGACAGTGTATACAGACTGAGAGGCCAACAAACACATGAAGGGGTTGGAAGTTGTAGACATAGAAGACGCCTCTTTCAAAGAGGCACCCAGCAGTGGAGGGGCGACGCTGAAGCCAGGCGAGACGATGTCATTCAATAAACACGAAGCAAAATACTGCGTGGGTAGAAATAGATACAGCAATAAATACAACGATCCATGGGGGCAGAGTTGTGCGCATATCGGCACTTTAGAGCAAGCGAGAATGCAGACGAATGAAGATCTTAGGGATGGAAGTCGAATACCCAAAACTCTAAGTGCAGATGGAATTAGGAAACAGTTAATTAGATAGTTAATTAAACGTGAAAAAATGTGAGAGTTGAAGTTAATGCTGAAATACCAGGAGGAAGGAATGAAGGAATATATCAATCAGCAGTGTTGTGAGCACAATAGGGATGAGGCAGAGGAACTGTGAGAGGAAGACGATTATGTTATGGAAAGAGGAAGAAGAGAACCAGGAGAGTGAGATGGAGACAGTGAGCACTGAAGAGGGGAAGGAGGGTAACGAAGAGAAAATGAAGATGATACAAACAGTGAAGGAGAAGAGGACTTCAGTGAAACGTAAGATGAGCAGAAGAAGTGGGATGAGAAGAAAAAACAAAAATGGAGGCAGAGAGAGGTAATGGGGGGAAGGAAGATAAAAAAGACGAAATGGAGGATGTTTGAGATCTAGAAGAGGAGAAGGCGAAGCAATGGAGGCACAGTAGCTCGGTAGATGCAAAGGCAGAAGAATACGATGTAATGATTAATAGAGAATTGTGTCAGTTGGAAGGAGAGGGGAATGTTTGAAACCACAAGTATATAGCTATGGAAGATGAAGATTTTACTTTATTTGGCATACGGTCAGACTTGTACGAATGTTTCATTGGAGACGAAGGAAAAGTGGAGTTTAGAGTCAGCCATGTACCAAACAAGGAACCAGTGGATGTACTGCAGCTAGTCTCGAAAAACCGCTGGATAAATGAAAAGAACTGATAAGCCAGGAATTTCAATGATGAGTGCACGTGAAGAAGCTGAAAAGTGTTAAAAGAAGATGAGAGGAATGGGGAGGCAAGTGATAGTTTTCAGCCTCTATTAGGAATCTGAATGGTGGAATTTTGAAGACTAATTTATTGACAAAGGCAGGCTATCTGGAATATATTGTTTCAGCATAATACAATAAACTGTAAACTATTCTGTATCCAAAATCAGAATAAAAAACGTCACTGGAACTTTAACCAAAAAATTATTCATACAGCAGCTTACTGACGGTTGAGAAAATATATCTGAAATTGTACAATAGTTTGAAGGGATTTTATTTATGGTCAACTGCAATTTGACATCCAGGTGCTGGCAAGAAACTCTGCTGAAAGAGATTCAGAAGTATGCAGCTTTCTTATTTGATGGAAAATGTTACCCATTTAATGTTGTGCTCTTTGGGATTAATTTATCTATGTCAGTCTTTATGAGAGTCTTGGATGCTGTTTTTGAAGCCTAGTTAAGTTTAAACTTATTCAAAATTCAAATCTATGTAGACAATCTGTTGATAGTGGCAGGACAATGGGAGATGCCTGTCAGATACTTGAAGAGCTATTTGGAATACTTATTAGAACAGGAATGATGCTGAAAATGCGAAATCAGAATTTTTGAAAGAAACGATAAAGTTCTTGGGGCTTTACATTTGACAGGGGGAGAACTCAGCTGGATTTGGAAAAGATAAGAGCAACCAGGGAAGCACCTTCTCCAATAGACAAAAATCAGTTAAAAGCACTATTCAGAATGTGGAAATTTTATCACAAGTTCATATAGAATCAAGCATTCAACTACCAAAAAGTAGCAGAACTGGGTAAGGAAACATCTGGTTATTGATTACTGAACCCCAGCAAGCATTTGAGAAGATCAAGAAAATGTTAACTAATGCCATATCATTTAGCTACCCTAATATGTATGTACCATTTTATCTCGCACCAGGCGCTAGTGGCCATGGGATAGGTCGAAATCTATTTCAAGAAACAGAAGAGAATGGGAAGAAATAACAGAAAACAATGGTCTTCACCAGTTGTGGTCTGACGAACTGTGAAATGAGTTACAACATAACTGAAAATGGAGCTCTAGCAACTACTGGGGTTTGCAGAAGTTCTCATTTTATCTAGCACCAGGCGCTAGTGGCCCTGGGATAGGTCGAAATCTATTTCAAGAAACAGAAGGGAATGTGAAGAAATAACAGAAAAGAATGGTCTTCACCAGTCGTGGTCCGACGAACTGTGAATTGAGTTACAGCATAACTGAAAAGGGAGGTCTAGCAACTACTGGGGTTTGCAAAAGTTCATCTACTACGATTTGGGAAATCGAACAATAGTCATCACTGATCATAAAGCATGATATACAGGTTGTACATAAAGTCTGGGAACACTTTCAATCATTTATTGCATAAGAACTAAACATTGTACAGATGTCATACATATTTAATTTCGAAGAGAAACTCTGACTTTTTTTTTTTTCAAATATTCGCCATGCACCACACACCGACTTCTTTGGATTCCTTATGAATGTCTCTCGCACGCACTCAACGTTCATTTCACTCACACTGGGACGTCCGCTTCTCTTTTCCAGGCACAAGCAACCCGTCGTAACAAATTTGCTGTGCCAGTGGTAAATGGCCTTCCTTGTTGGTAGCTTCTTACCGTACTTGGTTCTAAACATCCGTTGAACAGCTGCAGAACACTTAACTCCAACAGAAAGCTCGCTCCGCACCTGAAGTCGCCATGTTTGCGACTAGCGGTGACTAGCGGCAAATTACCAAACTACGCCGTGGCGGTGTGAAAAAAAATCTTTCAGGTTTTCTCTCCAAAATGACATATGTATGATGTCTGTAAAATGTTTGGTTCTTGTGCAATAAATAATTGAAAGTGTTCCAGGACTTTATGTACACCCTGTATATGAAGGAATACCAATTTTTACATGATAAATCGAGTATTGTTTCTGCAGCATTTTGATATCAAAATTAAATATGCGCAGGTAGAACACAATGTGATACCTGGTACACTTTCCAGAATGTCTATAGGTACATAACGGGGAGACAATGCGTTCAATGTCAAAGCAGGAGTCAAAACCATGAATATCATAGAAAATTAACAAGAAATAGAGGTAAGAAGAATTTGTAAGGAACTACACCTATTACAGGAGGAGAATCCTTACTTGAGAATGATACAACACAGAATTCAGCAGGAAGACCATAAACTACTGAGACTCTGCCTTATTCATTGACAAATCTTATTTACGAGAAGAAGAAAAGAAAACTCCGACTGAAGAATTTGTTGGCTCAAAAAGTTAGTGGATGAATTAATTTATTACATGCACATCAGTCATGGTAATTTTGGGGTTATGATATGTTTGAGAAAACTGCAAGAAACTGTCATTTTCAAGGACATGAGGAAGAGGACAAAACAGTCTATCAGCACCTGCGATCAATGTCAGAAAGTGAATAACCTGAATAAAACTGTTCGAGGAAACATACAGAATACTGTAGTAAATTTTACAATTAATGCCGGTAGATCTGTTCTGCCGCCTCCTTAGAACTATTGGAAGTAGTCGGGTCGGTTTATCTTTGTTGTATCTGAATATTCACCAAATTCATAAAACTGTATCGAATCAGCAGAAGTATGCTGTCCGAGAGGTTCTAGGCGCTTCAGTCTGGAACCGCGCCACCGCGACGGTCGCAGGTTCGAATGCTGCCTCGGGCAGTTAGTTAGGTTTAAGTAGTTCTAAGTTCTCGGGGATTGACGACCTCAGATGTTGAGTCCCATAAGGGTCAGAGCCATTTGAACCATTTGAACCAATCAGCAGAGGTAAGGGAAGAAATGTAGTGGGAAAGGTTGACCAATACTTGCAATTAAAAATGGACGCATCTAAGACAATCTTGTCTGATGGCGGTCTGTGATTTGTGTCATAAGAGTGGAAGAATAATCTAACAGCTCTTGGTATCAAAATATTACATATTACGCTCTGCCACTCCGAAATTAATCCATCTGAATGCTGTGTGAGAGAGATATCATGCATAGCCAAAATCTACCATTCGGTTTGACACACCGCTTGGGGAAAACATGTCCGACAGTTTGATGCATTAATCTTGAAAATACTGCTCATAGTTGTTGATGGTGAGAGAACTACCACACGATTTCATTAGAGAAAAGAAGGATATAAATAACTGAGTTGTGGGGGACCATCCGGCGAAGATGTAAGAAGACAGCCGCTCGCTGGAAAAGATGTAATTAGAAAATGGGACATATAGAATCCCAAATTGGAGATTGGGTTCTAGTTCCGAATCACAGGTAGTCCAGTGAGTAACCTGGAGAGACTGAGAAGTGTGTCGACTTGTCTGAAGAACATTTCGTATTAGCAGAAAAACCTGTGGAAAAATACACAAACTAAGCAAAACTGATTCAGCCAGACAACATGAAACTAGAAACGTCACTGAGTTAAGAGAATATTACAAAAGAAGAGATGAAACAAGATGAAGATCAATCTGGAGATTTTGTTTGGAAAAAAGAGTATAACGTTAACATAATTTTAGAAATTTGTTTGTTAGTTTCCTCTACATGTAATGTAGTGAGTCAGTGCAATAATTTTATGTGAGAGAAAGAATGAAGTCCTGTACGTCTGGATCCTACACTGAAGTTAAAACAATCAGCCTACCGACGAATATTAGAGATTATTGGGAAGAGACGGACTGATTATTGAAGAGCAGAAGTTGGTTTATCTACACGTTGGAAAGCCTGAAACAGCGGTGGGAAGAATGAAAAAACACAGAGGTGTTGACTATGAGACGTCTTTTGCTGTTGGGAAGGCAGAACAATTGACAGTCGTAGCGACACGAGTTATTAAAAAAAAAAAAAGCTGAAGAAGAAGACAGCGGACAGCACAATAAGACTTGCGTGTGCCGTTACAGCTTTCGTTGGATTAGATTAGTTAGATTAGCACTTGTTACAAAGATCACGAATACGACAATTCGTCATGATCTGGTATGTGTGTTACGCCATTTACTGTACAGAACTGTAAATACTGTGTGTTATTAAAATTTAATGAGAGTCCATTTGCAGAAAACCACTTAATCATTTTCTTGTTTGTTGGGTATGATTACTATAGTTGTGTCAACAGCAGTTTTGCGGATTGTGATGCAAGTGGAAACTAATTATTATTTTTCAACTCTTGAACTGAAAACTATTTCAAAAGCGTGCTTTACAGTGGTAGGGACAAAGACATAAAAATGTTTTGGTAATAAAACGGACAATCTGCCATTAAGTAGTTCCTCAGACGTCACTGTTACGACTGCAAAGCTGTGTCCAAAATATCTGCCTATACAACATAATCCGATCCTACATCTTGCTCAGAAATAGTTTTAAAGTTTTGCAGTGTGTAGTTTACGATAGAGTTACGAACCAGAACAGCCACAGAGACAAACACAGCGAAAGTTAGATACAATGGAACAACACCAGAGACAAACACAGCAACAGCTTCAAAAGTTAGACTCAATGGAACAAACACGTTAAGATTTAACTGCAGAGTTACTTAAAATTCAATATACATGTCTAAAAGTCTGTAATGACGTAAAAACACAAATTTGTGAGCATTTTCAACCTATTTTTTCGCGTCATGAAAATGCATTACAGAATCACGAAGCAGCCATAAAAGAACTGCAAACTATTGCTCCTGAAAATCACGTCACCTTGCAAGCTAAAATTGACTCAGTTGCATCTACCGATTCGGTTACGCAACTTGCAAAAACTTAGGAAAAATTAAAGGACACAGTAGATACGATTTCAACATAAATGGACACTCTGAAACTTGGTTCGGAAAAACACACTGAGGAAATCAGTTCACTATCGGAGAAAGTAGCCGAACTTTCGGATCAGTTCGCTAACTTATCTACGAAGGTAGATGATACTCTGAATTACACAAGACCGGTAGTCTTTAATGACAGAGAAGAGTATGAACAAATTAGAAAATTCAAACAAAATCAGAATCAAATCAATACACAGTGCAAAAGAGGAATCCGGGAAGCACAGGATCAGTTGACACAGGTAATACAAGAATTACATATTTCAGAGGACACTTGCGCTCCAATACGGGAAGAGGGACATAGAAATACGGAACAGCCACAAAATAATAACACAGGGCACTTCGGAAATTATGAAAGACATTGGCAAGGCCGGCCGGAGTGGCCGAGCGGTTAAAGGCGCTACAGTCTGGAACCGCACGACCGCTACGGTCGCAGGTTCGAATCCTGCCTCGGGCATGGATGTGTGTGATGTCCTTAGGTTAGTTAGGTTTAAGTAGTTCTAAGTTCTAGGGGACTTATGACCACAGCAGTTGAGTCCCATAGTGCTCAGAGCCATTTGAACCATTTTGAACATTGGCAAGGTACACCGAATTTTGAGATGGAACCGCAGAAAAGAAGTAACAATGACCGATATGCGACTTGCCGACATGATGATTTTGACTATAAGCTGTTCATTACTGCACGTAAATTCAAAACATTTAAGAATTCTGGCAACGACATTCATCCACAAGCATGGCTCCATCAATTCTCTCATTGTTTTCCTCCCAACTGGTCATTGGAGCACAGGTTAGAATTTATGTGTGGCTACGTAGAGGATGAACCAGCCGTAAGATTGCGATCGGTTATTCACGATTGTCCCAGTAAAGGAGAATTTTATCATGCCTCCCTCTCAGCATATTGGTCACAAGCTACACAAGACCAAGTAAAACATAGCATCATGATGATGAAACATTTCGAACAATCTGAATTTTCCAGTCTTGTCAAATATTTCGAAGATATGTTATATAAGAATCAGTATCTTTCAAACCCATACAGCCCCTCAGAACTCATCCGCATTTGCTTAATCAAATTGCCTGAACATTTACGACATATTATTTTGGCAGGACGTTGCAAAGACGACATTGATGCTTTTCAGGGACTGTTAATAGAATTGGAAATTGAGACTGACAATCGCGGAACACAAAAACAGGAGCACAGCAATTACAGGTCACACCCGTCACAATTACGCGATGACAGAAATAATAACTGGACACAACAAGGCTATTCTTACAACATAAATCGTGACCAAAACAGACGCCACCCGTATGACAACCGTTGGCACGGTAGTAAGAATTACAGAGAAAGATCACCTCTCCGCGGTAATGACTATCACAGAGACAATTAGAGAAACAGACAATATGGGAACCAAAATAATTATTATCAAGGGAGACAGAATAACTTCAGACGCAACGATCCACCGTGCAGTTACGATTCTGGGAGAAGTTCTCCACCACATGACCGACAAATAAGAAACCATGTAAACTACCGACAAAACGACAGGCCTCAATTTCATCAGAACTGGCGGGATTCAAACACGGCATGGCCCTCTCGACAAGGTGAATTTGTAGATCTCCAAATCCCAATAACGACGCGCGACATAATGAGACAATAGGCAATGACTCACACCGCTGGCAGCCACAAAACGTACGTATGAAGCTGACGACGTAGGTGCCGTGGCTAGTAATTAGGTAAAAATGGAAGACATTAGGGACAGCTTACTTCAGGAACACGACGTAAAACAGAACAACATTACATATCCTGTAATTCACATTACAGTAAATGACATAAAATTTACGACAGTACTTGACTCAGGCAGTCCCATTTCAGTAATTAGTGAAACAGCCTTTAGCAAATGCAACAAATCGAACGATTGTCCCACACTTCCGTTACGTAAGATTAAATTACAAGGTGCAATCTTTGGAAAAAGCGTAGATGTACGCCAACAAACCAACTTAGAATTCTTTTGTCAAAGCCACAGCTTCTCTATGAACTTTCTTATTGTTCCATTATTGTCGACGGAAATTATACTGGGAGTAGACTTTTTGAATGAATACAAAGCAATGTTAAACTTTCGCGATGCTGAAATAACTTTAGAAAAAGAAGGTAAGTCAGTAGCTTTGAAATTTGAAGATTGGCTCTCAAACCATGACGACGAAATTAATCGGCTTTACCTCCGGTTAGGCAACAGTTCGGAATTTTCGACGGAACTTGACACCAACAATCACTCTGCAAGTACTGACAGGGATGATATCGACGGCGTATTTGATACTAATGAGTTAATTCAGCATAAAATTCAGACAATTGAGAATTGTAATGACACTGATAGGCAGGACCTTTTTGAGATTTTACAAGCACATTCCACAGTTTTTACTCACAAAACAGAAACAATCAAGGGATTTCAATACCAATTTCGTGTTCATGAGCATACTAAATTTTGTGTTAGACCATGCGTAATTCCGGCACATTATAGCGACCGTGTTAGAACAGAAATACAATCTATGCTTGACTAGGGCATTATTGAGCCTGCAGTAAGCTCATACAACAATCCATTACATGTTGTTGAGAAGAAAAATGGATCGATCAGGCTTGTCTTAGATTCGAGATAAATCAATACTATCGTCATTCCTGAAACAGATAGGCCGCAAACGTTGGAAGAACTTCTTCAAAATTTTAATGGTGTAAAAGTGTTGTCTTCTATTGATCTCAAATCCAGCTTTTATCAGATCTAACTTCATCCAGAATGTAGAAAATACACAGCTTTTCTTTGTTTCGGCGTTTGTTATCAATTTCGGAAACTTCCTTTTGGTTTGAACATTTCTTCGGCAGCATTCATTCGTGGGCTAAATTCCATATTATCTGAGTTCTTAAAACGTCGCATCACCTTATATGTGGACGATATTCTGATAGCAGAAGCCTGATGGGAACAACATAATCGCATCCTCAACAGCGTGTTACATATTTTTGCAGAATCTGGAATTATAGTTAACTTGTAAAAGTCTGAATTCGGAAGTTTTTGGGACATATTATTTCTTCTGAAGGCATTCAGCCGGATCCTGAAAAGTTAGAAGCAATCAGAGCCATTCCAGTTACATCCACAAAAAAACAAGTCCGCAGTTTTCTAGGTCTCGTAAATGTTTACCGTCGTTTTCTGAATATGCAAATTCTAGTTACACCAAAACTTTGTTCTCTCACGGGAAAAAATACTATTTGGAACTGGGACGAACAAGCACAGTTGGAATTCAATTCTTTGAAAGAATCGCTACTATACGCGCCAATACTAGCTCATCCAGATCTGTCACAAGATTTCTGCCTTAGCACGGATTCTTCTAAAGTCAGTCTTGGTGCCCAATTATTTAAAGAAGCCATAGAAAATGACACTACCGTTCAGAAAACCATTGCTTTTGCTAGCCGAGTGCTAACAAGATCTGAAAAAAATTATTCCATTACTGAATTAGAAGCTTTAGCTATCGTTTGGGAATTTAGAAAATTCTGTTTCTTTCTTTCTGGTAGGCACGTAAACGTATACAGTGATCATCGTGCATTACAATTTCTTATGCCTTCAAAATTAAATCATGACAGATTAAAACGTTGGGCACTGTTTCTGCAAGAATTCCACTTCACAATAGTCTACATTCCCGGCAAGGAGAACATTGTTGCGGACGCACTGTCACGCGCATCGGTTGGGCTTGAGAAAAGTAACACAGAAGGCAACCTCGAGAAAAATTTCCGTATTCTTTACATTCAGAAAGTCGCCTTTGAAAACATCATCACCACATCTTTGAAGGACATTGCTCATGAACAAGATAAAGATCCGATTTGGAAATACATCAAAAGTAAATGGCATGAAAAGACACACACTCAGATTCGGCATTATTATCTGGTTAGAAACAACATACTCTTCAAACGCTGTACTGTTGATGACGAGCTATGGGTACTTTGCATTCCTGACGACTTTGTTAATAAGCTCATTTGGTACATTCATTTCAGCTACGCACATTTTGGTCCAAGAAAATGTTATCATATTCTTCGGACGACTTGTTATTTTAACAATATGGAGAAGAGAATTCGAAGAGTCTTGTCTATTTGTAAATTTTGTCAAAAGGCTAAACCATCTACTATCTTACATCGTGCTCTGTTGTTTCCTATCATTCCTTCTAAATTAAAAGAATTTCCTACCGTTGATCTCTTGGAACCCCTTGTCAGAACATCTAATGGATTTTCGTACGTTCTAGTCACTGTTGAACTTACTTCAAAATTTGTTTCTTTCACACCGTTACGTAAAGCCACTGGACGGTCTGTATCCAACGCCTTTGTTAAAAATTTCTTACGTGAAGGTGGACACGTTAGTGAAGGCATTTCAGATAACGGACCGCAAGTCAGATCTGCTGTTTTCTCATGCATGCTTCGGAATCATAAAATCAAACCTGCTATAATTTCATCGTACTCACCACATTGTAACCCGTCTGAACGGATTATGACAGAAATCAATAAGCTTTGCAGACTTTATTGTCACAGAAAGCATCAGCATTGGGACAGATATTTACACTTATTTCAAAACGTGCTGAATGAAATGCCTCATGCCTCCACTGCTTTACCACCTATTCTTGTACTGAAGAATGAAGAACCACCAAACAGAATCAGAGAGCTTGTACCTTTTCCGAATACACGTAAACTTCGACACAAAGACATAATTGATTTGGCTATTAACTATATAAATTCTGCAGCAGACAAAAGGAGAAAACTACACGGTAAAGCAAATGCAAAGAAATTATATATTGGTCAGAAAGTTCTCATTAAAGCTCATTCATTGTCACATAAGAAGAAACACTTGAGTCACAAATTCTTTCTGATTTACAATGGACCATACATAATCCGACGTATACCACATGATAATTGCGTTGAAGTTGAAACTCTGCGTACTAGGAAGAGTAAAGGATTGCACCACATTTCACATGTAAAACCGTTTATTGAGAGAAAATCTTCTTTTTTAACTTAGTCTTTGCTACAAAATTTTTCACTTCACGTTACTAGTACTCTTTGTCACACTTAGAAACTGTTAACATGCAACTATGTTTTAAAATTAACTATCCAGCTGTAATGGTACTTGAATTACACAACCATTACGGCACCTGACCTGAATCTCTCGATACCAGCAATATTCTACTGTATTTCTGTAAAGTAGTTGACATATTTCTGAGGCAATATTAGAATTTGATTTCATTTGTGATACATCGATATGTTTATATTGCAATGATATTATTCTTATGTGTATTCTTTCTTTTATCACTATGATCTTTGACGTACTTGTAACTCTGATTTTTGGGCGCGTAAGCGATAGTTAGTTAGTTAGTTAGTTGTTGAGTTGTTAGAGAGTAGGACCTTGAGAAAGTCAAATCTTGGACGTCATGTTGGAAAGATGCATATTGTAGTTGGCTTATAAAATGTTTAATCTCCAAGAATGGTTTGTGAAGCGCATCTACATAACTTTTGAATATAGCAGGATAAAACTTAGGCCTCTTTGCATCCGAGCTTGGAATCATAACCACCTAGATTTTCAACGATTGAGCCATGATTTTACGTCGAGACTAGCATGGGAAACACAAAAAGATGAGTGCCTAGTTTTTTGATTATTACATGAAATGACTTTATTAACTGTGCTTTAATGAGACCTGCCACATAATATGACTGTTGTTGCCCGAAAATGCAATATTTAGCAGCGTGAGCAACACCACAATCGTTATTAAATGCTGACCTTTGTTGTGGTAGGGTTGTTAGACAGTCTAGAACCTATGGAACATATTTAGACGGTAATTACGAATCCATTGTTATAGTGAACAGACGAAAAAGTGTTATTGTGTGTGTACATTCTTGCTTATTTGTTGCACTATTACGTAACGACTATAAGGCTTACATACTTAGAACATATATTGCTAATGATATTTTAATGCAACATTTTGGTTTACTTGAAAAGATATTCTTTATTTGAAGTACATTCTGTGAGATTAAAGATGACTTGGCATTTGGTTTCTTTGATAGCTACACGATTATATCACAACGCTACTAACCTGTTACACAATTTACATTGTTGCTTTTGCTGTGCATCTGATTTTTCTGTATTATTCTGGAAAGTAAAACATGTTTTAGTAGTAACTTTGTGGTATAGCTACAATGAGACAGCCTTTTCCGTAGCACAACAATACGTTACAGTACAGTACTTACTTCATCACGGCAATAAGCGTAATAACTACGATATCTATAAGCAAAGCATTTCACTTTTGTTTATTACGAGGTAAGTATATTGTCTTCTACATAACTTTGCTTACGGACGACGATAATTATGACACTTGGCACATTTTCTACCCTTAAGTAATGACAGAGATTCTCTTACAACAAGACGCACAGTTAAGCGCTACAGTACACGTATTTGAGTGATTGATTTTGTACTTAAAACATTTATGTTTAATGATTTTTGAATTACAATGATACAAAGGTTTTCCATGATACATTTCTTTCCATTACTGTAATCTGTAACACCTGAGGGTATAATTACATTAATTCTCAGGGGGGTACACGCTTACTTTGTGTACCATGTGTTAGGCAAGCACAAGGAGCCCTAGCTAATATGGTATTTGCTTATACAATTTTACACATCGGTACCATATTTCTCTAACACATAAATTACACAGCTATCTGATATTTAACTGAGAGACAAACATGTTTTTTTACTACATCAATGACAGATGTTTACGCAATTACACAGTTGAATAACTTTGTACTTATTAAATTGTATTTTGTATGTACTTTGTGAACTTTTCATATTTTTTCGGAACCATTGTGATATTATGAGAGCTTTGAATGATGTATTTGGTATGGGATCATGATTTTTAACGTACGTTTGAGGTAGATGACACTATTGAAATGAGCAGAGAATTTTTCTTAGGTCTTAAAATTATTGAAAGAAGCTGCGACGATTTTGAGATGTGATCGATCTGTTATGATGTTATTATTACAATGACGATATGTATTATGCTGTTGAGGTATGTTTATGATCAATAAGCTGATGCTATATGAACAAGTTGATTATGCTACATATTTATTATGATGAAATATTAAAGAAGTGTCGACGAAATGTACACTCCTGGAAATGGAAAAAAGGACACATTGACACCGGTGTGTCAGACCCACCATACTTGCTCCGGACACTGCGAGAGGGCTGTACAAGCAATGGTCACACGCACGGCACAGCGGACACACCAGGAACCTCGGTGTTGGCCTTCGAATGGCGCTAGCTGCGCAGCGTTTGTGCACCGCCGCCGTCAGTGTCAGCCAGTTTGCCGTGGCATACGGAGCTCCATCGCAGTCTTTAACACTGGTAGCATGCCGCGACAGTGTGGACGTGCACCGTATGTGCAGTTGACGGACTTTGAGCGAGGACGTATAGTGGGCATGCGGGAGGCCGGATGGACGTACCGCCGAATTGCTCAACACGTGGGGCGTGAGGTCTCCACAGTACATCGATGTTGTCGCCAGTGGTCGGCAGAAGGTGCACGTGCCCGTCGACCTGGGACCGGACCGCAGCGACGCACGGATGCACGCCAAGACCGTAGGATTCTACGCAGTGCCGTAGGGGACCGCACCGCCACTTCCCAGCAATTTAGGGACACTGTTGCTCCTGGGGTATCGGCGAGGACCATTCGCAACCGTCTCCATGAAGCTGGGCTACGGTCCCGCACACCGTTAGGCCGTCTTCCGCTCACGCCCCAACATCGTGCAGCCCGCCTCCAGTGGTGTCGCGACAGGCGTGAATGGAGGGACGAATGGAGACGTGTCGTCTTCAGCGATGAGAGTCGCTTCTGCCTTGGTGCCAATGATGGTCGTATGCGTGTTTGGCGCCGTGCAGGTGAGCGCCACAATCAGGACTGCATACGACCGAGGCGCACAGGGCCAACACCCGGCATCATGGTGTGGGGAGCGATCTCCTACACTGGCCGTACACCACTGGTGATCGTCGAGGGGACACTGAATAGTGCACGGTACATCCAAACCGTCATCGAACCCATCGTTCTACCATTCCTAGACCGGCAAGGGAACTTGCTGTTCCAACAGGACAATGCACGTCCGCATGTATCCCGTGCCACCCAACGTGCTCTAGAAGGTGTAAGTCAACTACCCTGGCCAGCAAGATCTCCGGATCTGTCCCCCATTGAGCATGTTTGGAACTGGATGAAGCGTCGTCTCACGCGGTCTGCACGTCCAGCACGAACGCTGGTCCAACTGAGGCGCCAGGTGGAAATGGCATGGCAAGCCGTTCCACAGGACTACATCCAGCATCTCTACGATCGTCTCCATGGGAGAATAGCAGCCTGCATTGCTGCGAAAGGTGGATATACACTGTACTAGTGCCGACATTGTGCATGCTCTGTTGCCTGTGTCTATGTGCCTGTGGTTCTGTCAGTGTGATCATGTGATGTATCTGACCCCAGGAATGTGTCAATAAAGTTTCCCCTTCCTGGGACAATGAATTCACGGTGTTCTTATTTCAATTTCCAGGAGTGTATATGTGTAATGAGGTAAGGAATAATGAGTAGTGGTTATGAACTATGATTTGTGAAAAAGGATGTTGGAAACCAAGTATCGTACTTTAAGAGTTATGAAATGTGCGTATATGCGTGAATGCATCGCAAAGCCGGCGAAAATTTTTTGGACACTGTTATATTTATAGGATTTTGTTTCTACACATTTGTAACGCAAATTCTCAACCTGTGAAATTCTTTTTTATATGAGACTGTCACTGCTGTCACAAATATTTTGATAAGAAAGTTAAGTGACCTTCACGTAATGCGTCGTGGGCGCCCAGCTATGCCACCTGCCTGGAAAAAAAGCCATTAGGTGGAGAAAAAAAAGAGACCATTAACCTCGCTATTGACATTCCTTTGTAGAAAGCATCGCAAATACGACACGCTCATTACTTGGGAACATATCGTACTTTGTGCTACTTACTGAAATGCTTATGAATTGATGGGAAATATTATTACATCTGCACGCCTGATTATGACAAGTGCCTTTCTACGAGAGTTGAGAGAATTTCTACTGATTTATGAAATGCCACATGGCTGCTGAATGATGTTTTTATGGTTTGTTTTACATAGTTGCTTATTTCATTTGATATCTGTTTTCCAGCTGTGTTGCAGCATTGGTTTTATAAAATAAAATTAAATGCATTTGCTAATGTGAACACTTTCTGTCAACAGATCTATTAAATAATAAGTTTATGATCCACATTCTTCGAAAAAGGAGCACTTGGAAAGGAAAGAACAATAAGAAGGGATTAATAACAGTAAGTGCATACATAATTTTCTTTTCAACTACTTGGTAATTTTTTTGGTAGAATAACTTGTTGTGGTGCACCACTTTAATGACATAGACACTAAGATGTGAATAGACCTTTCTCTTATCTGCATTGTTGTCTTTAGTGTACTATTTTTTCTGCTTGAGCTATGTCATATTTAGGTATAAGTTATTGCATTCGCTGCTGTTGTTTGCCAGGCATAGTTCTACTGAATTTTACATTGTATTAAGCCAGTCTTACTACTGATTTATTTTTCCTTTTGCTGCACATTGGCTCATATTAGTTATAATGTTACATTTGCTTTGCTAATTTAGATATACTGCTGCTTGCTTTGCCAATTCCCATTTTTTGTCATTACTGTTTGTCTTAATTGTTTTGTGCTGCTGCATTGCCTCATCCCTTAGTTTAGCATCTGAGCTCAGTAGATTTAAGTTAGCTTAAGAGGGGGTAGGCAATATAAGAGAATGAGTTGTGATGAATTGGAAGTAATGTATGAGGAAACATCTATGAAATGAAGTTTTGGGTTGGTCTGCAGTACCAAATGTCACACTGAAAACAAATCCTATCCTGTCCTTTTGTGTCATTCCACTACGTGTCTGTGTACCTTGTGTATTTCTGTTATTCCTGTCTTTATGTGTTTATCTGATAAGACTTATGTTGCAGAATTTTTCTGATACTAAGCTACATTCACTATGATGTGGAATACTGTTATCCTAAAATATAATTTGCATTAATAATATGTTATTTTCTTTGTAAAGATGTTTAGACATTATTTATTCTGTTCTGTTTTAATGCTCATGTGTGAAATTAAAGTTTTGAAAACTATTTTCATTATTTTATATATTTACTTATGTCATAATTCCTGTAAGACTGATGTATATATTTATTTCTATTCTTTTGTAAAGCCCGTATTACTACAAATGTTATCTGTATTGTTATGTTCTTTAATGATGTATTTTTTGCCTTTGTAATTGTATTCTTATGCTGTAAATTTATAATTGTATAGACACCAGTTCATCAAATTAAGTATCATTTCAGTGCACACGTTTCTGCTGGTCGTAATATATGCACAATATGTGAGAAGTTTGGACTGTTAGTGCTTGCATATGTGTTAATAATTCAGCAAGGGACTGGTTAACAGCATTGCTGGTTCTAAGGACAATTCCAAAAACTTTATGAGTGCACAAGCAGTGGTTATGGACTTGCTATATTGTCCGCAAGACTCTTCGATGGTGATTGGGCACCTGCACAGTCGCAACAGATGGCTGCTGGTCATCTCTACAAGGACTACAGTGGGTCTACACCTTTGATGACTCACCAGTACCGTTATTTCTACAAGGACTGCAGTGAGTCTGCACCTCTGGAGACCCACCAATACCATACTCTCTACCAGGCCTACAGTGAGTCTGCTCTGTGATGACCTACATACCAATATTCTTCAAAACTTTGACTGACTCTGCTATGGGTTTGCTCTGTTGTGGACCGTTACCTGTCTGCATGTCAAGAGTAAGCATTACCTTTCTGCTGGAAGGACAACACTACTTCTTTAAGACTGCATGGAAATCCACTACTTCCGTGTGCATTTTCTTTTACTGCTCAGACTTTGTGCATAAAATTGTAATTAATACTGTGATGAATGATCAGCACTGTCTTTATGGACTGTGTGAAAATTTTAGCTTTTGACCAACATTGTATCAATAAGTGTGTGCATTAGATATCTTTGTTATTGTAATTACGAAAAATTTCTTCAAATCTGTATTGGCCACTGCTCAAAACAATGTGTAAAATTTTTTGTGGGGAGCATGAGGGCTATATAAGTAGGCTGTTTAGGTTTTTATATTGGTAACGCCACGTAGCGCTCTGTATGAAAATCACTGGCTGTGCTGTGTGCAGTCTGTGGCTGGTTAGCATTGTTCTAATATTCGCTATTGTTGTGTTGGGCAGTTGTATGTTAACAGCGCGTAGCGTTGCGCGGTTGGAGGTGAGCTGCCAGCAGTGGTGGATGTGGGGAGAGAGATGGTGGAGTTTTGAGAGCAGATGATTTGGACGTGTGTTCATCAGAGACAGTAAATTTGTAAGACTGGATGTCATGAATTGATATATATATTATGACTTTTGAATACTATTAAGGTAAATACATTGTTTGTTCTTTATAAAAATCTTTAATTTGCTAACTATGCCTATCAGTAGTTAGTGACTTCAGTAGTTAGAATCTTTTATTTAGCTGGCAGTATTGGCGCTCGCTGTATTGCAGTAGTTTGAGTAACGAAAATTTTTGTGAGGTAAGTCATTCATGAAAGGTATAGGTTATTGTTAGTCAGGGCCATTCTTTTGTAGGGATTTTTAGAAAGTCAGACTGCATTGCGCTAAAAATATTGTGTGTCAGTTTAGTGTTGATCAGAATAAGTAAAGAGAGTAATATCTGAGTATGTTCAGTTTTGCTCAGCTGTTTGGAAAGCAAATAATGTAAGAGTTTTATCGGCATAGTCATTCATTAATTTTTCTAAGGGGACGTTACAGTGTGAACACCATACTTACAGCTTACACATACACAAAATCGTAATTTATGATTAGGATAGTGTTATCAATGGTAAACAATGTCTCAAAAATAAATTAACATTGTTTGGACCAAGATTTTGGGAAGGCTTCCATAGATTTTATGTCGAATGCCGGAACTTGTAATCCCCTCTCATCCATTTCCAACTGGCATCTCTCTGTTGCCTCCCCCCACCCCAAATTACTTGGCTGAATAATCAATGGGCCGGATCTCCAAAAGCCTGCTCCACTCCTTAGAGTGGAGAATGGAAGGATTTAAGAAAAAGCAATGTAACTTGAATTTGATTTACTCATATCTTATTTAACCACTATGGTCGGCCATCCAACAGCCTGCTCATTACTGAAACAGCTATGCTAAATACAGTTGAGAGAGTTGCAATATTAAAAGCTTGACTATAATTTTGTTCTACATACGAGGTTAAAGGCAGGACTTAATATGATCTATATACACGAATATAGCATTTAATTGACGGATATCCTGATCTTAGATTTTGTTCGGAAGTGTTTGTCATTCAGTGTGTGTTATGTGTCACTCAATATCACTACAACGTAACTCTTGTTAAGCTTCACATATATACATTTACAACGGTTAACATTTTGTTATTAGATTGGATCTGAATATCTTACACAACACCAAATACATATATGTCAGTAGAGCACATATATATCCACTTGCTCATTGGATAACACTACATCAAACATAACTCATATACTTGACTGAATAACCATTTTCAATAACAGACAGTGTGTGTGTGTGTGTGTGTGTGTTTGTGTAAGAGGTATGTGAATGTGTGAGTATTTACCTTATACACTGCAGTCAGTCGTAAGAGGCAAGCTAGCCACAAGATGATTTCATAGGTATATTCCTTATTTTGTGTTAACCTGATTAAATGAAAAGGGGCGTACTACTTTGGATTAATTTTGATCAGAAAAATTTCGTTGTGGGTACACTGTGGATTAAACTGCAAAGTGCTGGTGACATTATAGTGATCTCTCACTAATGGCGCATTAGAGACAGTGTGGGGAGAGTACTGAATTTCCCTATACTAATTACTTGCACCAGAATGTTTACTGGATTACGTCAGAGATTTTTGAAGTCCGTTCAATCTTGTGAAACATTATTAAGTAATCGAGGAGCAGCCATGATAGTTAGTTTTAAGAAGGTAGTGGTCAGGACCGGTTTAGTACTCTGAATCATTCCCTATTTTTCAATATGCTTTATGTATAGTTTTTACATTTATTTGTTGGCTTACTAATTATCATTTGGTCAGTAAGGAAGACGTATTTGCCGTAAAAATTGTGCTTCTTATGTAACTTTGAAATCCAAGCCTGAATAGAAATTAAAGTCATGCTGCCTATGAGCAAGTCATTTTATTATTACCTGTGTAAATTTCTTGCAAATGTTGAAAGCGTGTGCGCATTATCTGTATTTAATTGTTTAGGACGAAACTATTGGGATTATAATATTATGCGTGGTCTGAGAAGGACCGATTGACAGAAGTGCTCCACTCTACATGTGTATGTCATCTGTAAGTTATATACGTTTTAAATAGTCATCCAATTTGTTCATTTCATGTATTTTTGTGGTCTGTTCTGTGCCAGATAGGAGATAATGAGCATGTCAGTGTGTCTTCTGGTTGATAACTACTATTAAAGTGGCTGCGCGATATTTTAGCAGTTGTGCGGTCTTAGTAAATTCGGTTCTCATATCAGCTTAGAATCTGGCAGCCAGTTGCGACTCCAATGTTTGCGAGTGTTCGGTAACGCGCAGCACGAGACTTAGAGATATATGGGTTGTTTTTGAGCGTTATTCACTTGTTACATAAACGTCGTACTTTCGGTACGATTCAGATTCACCTAATATGTAAACAATGGGTACTGGCATGGGACACTTCTTTTAATAATCTTGGCCTTCCCTGTTTATTATATTTGCCATCTTCTTTTTAAAAACCATTTAATAATAAGTGTTGTATCACTAGTTTTCCCAAGGGATCTCCAACTATGTATTCTCAACATTCACTTGCCAAAACTTTCTTTCAATGGTATGTCAGTCTATTAAACGAATGATCTGCAGATTACATAGTCCATCCAATACATGAGATATTGTTTAAATAGTGACATTAGGAGGAAAGAAGTTACTCTGGCAGTTATAGCCATCGATCCTTCTTCATATGTTGTATACACACTCCGCTGTGAAATCGCTGCGTGGTATTAAGTTTCAGTCGTGTTATGACATATGTTCAGAATTCATGTCACAATCTTTGTCACTAATGTTGAACATAGTCTGCAATTAACTGCTGCTTCGCCTTCTGCTTTGGTAGCCATTCGACAATAACAACAGACTAATGTTTAATCAACACGCAGCTCTCCCCACCGTAAAAATCAGCGTCATGCAATCGATTTCTCTAGAACTTTTTCGGAAAAATCCTCATTTGTTATCAGTGTGTAAATCAATTATGTTCCAGTCGTCACAATGAGGTGGAATGCGGAATCGAAACCAGAAATACTGCACAATCAACCGTGGAGTACTGAGTATTAGTGAAGTTGCCATCTAACCGGTCATTAGAAGCTTCCCCTGGTTTCGAAAATTTCAGACGAGTAGGAAGCTGTAGGAATATGTACCAACCATGGATCAAGTTCTTTCAGGTTACATGGAACAGATAATCCGCTCTGTGCCTTTGAGAAAGGATAAGAAGATGTAATCCACTTGCTGATGTCCTGTAGTTCGAAGCACAGGGAATCCACTTACTTCAAAATCTTGCGAAAATGAACATTTCACTACAGACAGGTGTTCCGGTTTTACTGCTACTTGAAGGTTCTCAAGTGTCCAAAATCCTACTTAGTCTGAGACGATTTAGCAAAGTTGTAAAGAATTTTTATGAAATTCAGTTTGCTATCAGGTACTGCATTAATTAACACTTTAATCTCCAGCTATATAGTTCTCAATCTCTGTTGAATTCTTTGTAAAACCTTCAAAATGATGTAGAACAGCAGTCAGTCGCCCTTTCCTTTCAGGCGATATTAAAGCAGCAAATCTAGATTTCGGCTCATACTAGACAATATCAACACTAAAAAATACAAGAAGTACATAGTCAGGCGACAGTACAAAAAATTACAACTCGTTGCATAACCTATATCGCATGTACATTAAATTACATACCAGTTTTAACACATGTCCTAGTACGTCAACCCCTGTTGTTTGAGCTCCTGTCACAGTTTATTCAACATTACTGTATAATGAGGGCAGGTTCCGCAGAGGACACATAAGCTGGCTGTATGGCGCTCTCTATATGAACTACGTAATGTGTAACATTAATAGTAAGCAGTTATGGTCTCTAATAAAACTTAAAATATGCATAGGAATAACACAAGATACAATACAAACAAAATTATTGACGTTGTTGTCTAATCTGCTGCCACATTTAACATCCAACATTAGAAGATATAAAAAAAATGCCAGATTCACTCCTAGTGAGTCAATGTTTTGTTATTCTTTAAGAACACATAGGTAACGTCAGATTCATAAAATTTTTCTTAAATATTTACAAAATACTAGGAGGCACATGAAGAACGCTGCGATTATTAGAATTGATTTGATTTAATTTTTTTTCTTTTCTATTATTTTTCTCTCATTTAATCGTCGCTGCGCGATACGCGGTTCCTCTTACCTACTGAATAGTTCATAGATGGCGTCAGATATCAGCTAGATAGATGGTTGGTGTTCTCCGCAAAGCCTAGTTTCAATAGTCTTGAATGAATTATGACTGAAGCCCGAACAACAGAGGACTGACGTACTAGGGCGTGTATTAAAACTCTGAAATGCTGATATGTAATGTAATGTACATGCGATATAGGTTATGCCACGAGTTGTAATTTTTTATGCTATCGCCTGACTGTGTGCTTCTTGTATTTATCACTGATAATAGCTAGTTTTTTGCCGAAATTTAGATTTTCTGCGTTAATAAAGCCTGAAAGGAAAGGACGACTGATCGATTGCTGTTTTCCATAATTTTGCAAGTCGTATCACAGTCGTTGAGTGCATTCCACATTCCTAACGGAAGGTCATTTGATCTTTGTTACACCCTATTTTGTCTACAGTAAGTTTCCTGTCAAAATTCTTTAGCTATGGATATTGTGTCTATGTATACAGTTAAATATCTTAAATCAGTGTTCAAACTCTTGTCATTTCTCTGTATAGATGTTTTAATATTTATACCAAACTCATGGCGTATGACTCACAACATCCAAGCCAATAAAAAGTGAGTTCCAGAAAGAATGGTGTATTTTCAGCATTTTATTTTATGAAATGGCGACAAGCAAATGAATGATAAATATGTACAAGATGTTTAGTTTCCTGAAGCGGGTGCAGATCGTCCGTTCACAGAATTCTGTAGCATTCCCGTTATGCCCCCTTCCGAAGCCGGGTTAGGGAAGACGATGAATGTTTCCACGTGCGGGGTATCCGACCCTGCCGTGGTCACATCGTTCGTCAGTGAGTCACGAAAAACTTGCCGCCAGAGGACTGTTGTTGCTGCTGTTGATGCGTAGGTGCGTTGCGGTGGCGGTTGTGATTGGCTGCTGAGGTAGCGCGCTGTGATCTCGGAGGCAGCTTCGTGGACGTAGCTCGCTGGAGCGGCACGGACGTCTTCACGAAGCTGCTGAACTTATTGATGACGATGCCGCCATCGCAAGGGCGGTGTGCCACAAGCACCAGCGGGAGAACAATAAGCAGTGGACCGAAGTACATTTGCACCACTCTGGCAACAATCTGCAACACAGCCCACAACAATTCCTTAACATGATTGTCTTTTTGCTTACTATAAACAACAAACAATAGTTAAAGATAGTTTTTTTGATATACTCGTTTTCAATTCAGAGTTGTAAGTTTCTCACATGTTTTCTACTACTGTAAATAATTGATCTTTATCGTAGTCAGACAAAGATGAACGAGCGCACTGCAAGTGTAACGAATAAGATCCTTGAGTCTGTGTTTAGTTTTATTTGCGGTTGACTTGCAAGTCAGTCAGTTGTGCAGCGTTGGGGCATTCTTATTACAGGCATAGTAGCGGACGATTGAGCTTTTCAGAGAATGGAATCTATTATCTGTAAAGCTGGGAGAAACGAAATGGAAAACTTTATTATGGAGATAAAAACTCATTTGTAATACTTCCTCGTTATTTATATTGATGGAGAAGATTTTGGAGATACTTTAAAGGTAACGGAGATATGCGCAAGAATTAAATGTTTGTTTGTCGGCACTCTTAACTGAAGGAAATCCTTGTCCCTCTGATAACTAATAATGTTTATGATCAGTGCTAATTTGATCTCTTTGCCTTCATTATGTTCCAAATTACGCAACTGGTTGAGACGTTTGTAATTTTTGTAATGAGATAATTTCGCAGTTGTTAGAATCTTCTTGTGTTTTACACTCCTTTTTGCCAATAATTAGAGTTTGATTTCTCAAGAACGATTTTCTTTAAAGTAAAACCCACGTCCACGTAAGGTTTTGAATATTCTGTCGTGTGTGCATTGCACCTTACGCCACACGAACCACAGATCGTTCCTAGCAAGCAAAAAAGAAAGAAATTTGTAGTGAGTAGTTTATTTTCCTTTAACTGCTGCATCTGCTGACTTGTATTTGCTTCCGAGAATGTCAGTACTCCCGACGCAAAGACAGTATGCTGAGCTAGAGGTAAGTCACTTTTATTTCAGGGCAGATCACACCTTGCATTCGTGAGCAAACAGTTTGTAGTCGGGGTTGTCAGGTGTTGTACTAGCAAGCAGATTAATTTTCAGTGAACAATATTGGTAATTTCAAACAGTTATTTTCTTCTGAGTAGAACAGTATTGGTAACTTCAAACAGTTATTTTCTTCCGAGTAGAGCAGTACTTAATTTTGTGGATATTTCAAGTGAAACACTGCACTTCATATCAGGCATCGTTCATAAAGTCCTTCGGTACTGCAGTAGCAGGAGCTCTGTAGTTTAGTTTCAAGGTAGTCAACTCTTTCACAGAAGTTTGTAGACGAGGCGTTTTGATTTGTAGGCCTACTTGTCTTGTTGAAAAATTGCTTATACCAGAACATAGGGGTAAAGTACAACGTTCCATCACTCCCTTCACGGAAATTCTGTCTTTCAGCATTAATGTCTAAGCTCATTTAATTAGATTCATTTTATTTACTACAAATTTTGTATTTCATGAAATTTAAAGTTTATTTCACGACACTGTTCATGTGCTCAACACAGGGCCAAAGAACACTCAGTTTTGCTCAGAAATTGAATACCGTACCTGACGTACACGTTACAGGAGGCGAAAGGTTTTAAAATCACTATATTTAATTTTCTCACTTACGGACAGTTTACAGAGCCAACAAAATTTAGTAGGCTACCGCTGGGTTGTTACAAGCGGCGAGCAAAAATTTTACATTTGAGGGCGTTGCTGTAGCTTACATGCAAACCAGCGTGACTCCGATGCAGGTATGTAAGTAGCGACACGTGGAAAGGAGTTAGTGTGGCTTTCGAAGGGAAATTTTTTGATCGCCGCTTATATTCATATACACGTTTTGGAAACTACAGCTAACATAAAGCGAAAATATGCAAAATGTTTACCGCCAAGGTCGGTTTAAAGCTGCGCAAAGCCCGTAGCACCGATAAACTAGGAGCGCTCATTCCGCAGTATGTGCTCACAGATTTTTTGACAAATTACTTAACATCCATATAATATGTGAAAGTAATATCAATAAAATTTAATTTCACTAATTCTAGCATTAGCAGATGCTATGCTGCTTGATTTTTGATTCAATATCTGACAAACATAATCAGCATTACACGTAAAGAACCTTTTACAGTTGTTAGCTGCAGTCACAGTCCAAACAATAAAGTGATTGGCATACGAGCATGGGAAGAGGCGGGGGCCGGAGCGATTGGGGGGGGGGGGGGGGGGGAGGTTGTCAGTTAACGTGTTCCAGCGAACACATCATCGCTGGGCCACCAGCAGATGGACGTTACCGTTTCTAAATGTATCCTCGCGGTGCCTATTGACGTGTAATATTGGATTTCTTTAGCAGGGTGGTAACAATCTTATCACTATTACAGAACTTTCGCAATTAGTTTAGGCCGCTCACCCGCATGCAGGTAAACGCCCCTGACAGAAAACATTGCAAACAACGAAAACGAATCACAGTAATTACGTCGCCGGCTGCAAGCGGTGTGTCGTAACCAACAGCTAATTCAGGAGAGCGTTGTGACAACGGTGAAGAGGATGGAAAGCATATAAATTTGCAGTCAGTGCGGGTGGGATAACAACGATAGTGCTCCTGCTGTCATACGACATCGCACTCCAGATCATAACTTCACATGTAGGGCCAGTGTGTCTAGCATGCTGACACGTTGGTTGCAGGGCCTCAACTAGCCTCCTTCTAAGCAACACACGGCTATCATTGGCACCGAGGCTTTGTTCATCAGAAAACACGACAGACTTCGCCCTGTCTCTGCCCCCCCCCCCCCCTCCTCCCACCCAATGAGCTCTCGGTGGACACCTCTGAAGGCGGTGATTTCAGGTCAGGGGAATGCTCGCTACAAGGCCTCTGACACGGATCTGTCCTTGAAGTAACCGATTTGTAACAGTTCCTTGTACCACTGTGGTGCCGACTGCTGCTCAAATTGCTGCTGCAGATTCCGTACGATGCGCCAGAGCCATACGCTGAACACTCGACCGTCCGGAGTCCGTTTTTTTTTTGGGGGGGGGGGGGGGTGGACCGTATAATTCCTTTGGCCACCGCTGCCAGCAAGCAAGTACAGTTGCTTCAATCCTGTCAAGTGTTACTGCAATATCGGAAAAAGAACATCGAGCTTCTCGTAGCCCTGTTACACGACGCCGTTCAAACTCATTGAGGTGTTCATAATGGGGTCTTTGTCGCCTTAAAGACATTCTTGACTAACGACAACTCATCAAGTCCAACCTCAAAGGTAACTCACGCCCACGACCGTTACAGCGTGTGTACAAAGCAAACCTGATGCGCATCGTCATAGTGGCGCTACTAACGCCTCTCTCATGCGACTGGCGCGAAATTTGAATAGACATCATCTTTCAGATGTAGAGACACATCTTCAAACTTTCGTTATGTCACACAACTCCTTCTTGGTGTTGCGATTTTTTTTCCGTAAGTGTGTAATATGACAGACCAGTTCTGTCTGCAATAGAATTTCTTTACACATATGATTAGTGCTTGAAACTGAGAGTTTGTCTTTACCTAGTAACGAGTTATGATAAAAGCAACTATTTTCGAGAGGAGTACTTAAAAGCAACAATGATAGCTGGCGACAAACACAGTACAGGCTTAACTTCTCTCTTGCTCAGCATCTTACTCACCGGACGAGAAGTATTTCTCCAAAATATTACACGCTTTCTCGGCGAGATCTGCTCGACGGCTTATGTTGTACGGTCTGTTGGCGGGACAGAGATCGGGTGACCTTTTATTGAGAGTACCTCTTCGAACGTAAACCGTGCCAAAGGTTGCCGTGTGTGATATATGAGACTGGAACGGAGTTTCAGTAACATCTGCACGACAGTGTCAAGGAACAAGGCTTGTCTTCACGCTGTCCCCAATTCCACTTGAAATTCTAAACAATATTTCATGTGAAAGTGTAATTGATGAGCGTTGCACTTCCAAAGATAAGTGACTGCAGCAACATGTGCTCCAGCCAATTATTTTCCAACTAACTAATTAATTACTGATTTCAGTTCTGTAACTCGTTTTTAACATGACATCACCTGAAGGAAACAGTCCACACTTGCGATATTCAAAATGCCTCCAAGTTCCCAGCGTGTTTCAAGTTGACTTGATGCACCTCTTCAGACACTTCCTTCAATATTTCGCACCGCTTCACCCTTTTCCTATGCGTGGCATGTTGTAAACATAGCTAGCAAAATGGTTCAAATAGCTCTGAGCACAATGGGACTTACCATCTTAGGACATTAGTCCCATAAAACTTACAACTACTTAAACCTAACTAACCTAAGGACATCACACACATCCATGCCCAAGGCAGGATTCGAACCTGCAACCGTAGCGGACGCGCGGTTCCAGACTGAAGAGCCTAGAACCGCTCGGCCACACCGGCCGGCATAGCTAGCATCACAGACAGAGTTTTGTGTTTATAGAGTTCGCATTACGTATGACTTCGTTCAAAAACAATACAGAACATTATGAAAACAAAGAACTTTGAGGTAAAATACAACCCTTCTCCTGAAAACTGCCCAGGTTCAAAAATGGTTCAAATGGCTCTGAGCACTATGGGACTTGACTGCTAAGGTCATCAGTCCCCTAGAACTTAGAACTACTTAAACCTAACTAACCTAAGGACGTCACACACATCCACACACGACCGTAGCGGTCGCGCGGTTCCAGACTGTAGCGCCTAGAACCGCTCGGTCACACCGGCCGGTTGTCCAGGTTCGCCACCACTGCTAAAATGAAGAGGTCACTTCACACACTAGATAGGCAAAATTAAATGGCCCATGTATTGTCAACAACACTGACGCGGGATTGAAAATTATTAATGACCGTCAGAGAATATTATGTAAACGAACACCGTTGACAGAGATGTAGCGCTGTGCTCGATTTATCCACGCTCGGTTTATCCAACTGTGAATCACGCCTAGCAGCCCTTCCTGCAACAGCGGTTTCAGTGTTATGCCGTAGCTCTGCCAGTGTGTGGAGATTACCGGGGTAGACCAGATCCTTCAATTTACCCAACAGGGAAAAATATCGCAGATCAGGCGATCGGGTGGCCACGGGATTGCGGTGCTTCCGCTGACTGTCCTCTCCTCACCCAGCACATCATGCACGCGTCAGAAGGTTGTCACGGATCCGTTTTTCTGAATCTATACTGCACATACTGTCATTCATCTACAGTGGGTTGCGTTAAACAGTTTCTGGACATTCCAGCTAGCATTAATAGTTCGGTGTAAGGATTATGTTATGATGCGTTACGTCACCATACTTCGAGCACCGAACACCAATCTTGAGATCATGCAACGGCTCTTCTAAGTTTTATAACTGACCGCTGACATCGGCCGTCCATGCGTCGGTTTTACTTCTTATTGGTAATAAGATTACGGTGACGTGGAAAACTTGCTGAGTGTCAGAATTAAACTACTTACAAGTGAGAGATAAACCTTGTAATAACCTTCTTGAAAACTTTTTCAGCAGCCACGCAGTAATTCTGCTCCACATCTACATGATTAACCTGCGAATCACACTGTATACCAGTTCACAGTTAAGTGCTTGGCTGAGGTCTCGTCGAATCACCTTTAAGCTATTTCTCTACCGTTCCACTCTCCAACAGCAAGTGGGAAAACCGAAGTCCTGCCGAGCTAGCTCTGATTTCTCTTATTTTATCATGATGATCATTCATCCGTTTGTAGATAGACGCCAAAAAAAAAATATTTACGCATTCTGAGGGGAAATTTGGTGATTGAAATGTTGTGAGAAGATCCCGCCGCAACGAAAGACGCCTTTATTTTAATGATACTACTCTAGTTCAAGCATGTCCGCCCACGGTAGGTGACTGGTCACCTCGACAGAACGTCAATCCCAAGGGCCCGCGTTCGATTCCCGGCTGGGCCGGAGACTTTCTCCGCTCAGGGACTGGGCGTTGTATTGTCCTACTCATCAACGTTTCATCCCCATCGACGCGCAAGTAGCGTCAAATCGAAAGACTTGCACCCGACGAACGGTCTACCCGACGGGAGTCCCAAGTCACACAACATTTATTATTTAATTCAAACATCACATCCATGGCACTTTCTCCACTATCTCGCTATAATATAAAACAAGCTGCCTTTCTTTGAACTTTTTCGGTATCTTTCCTCAATCCTATCTGATGAGGATCCCACATCGCTCAGCAAAACTCCAGAAGAAGACGGGCAAGCGTAGTGTAGGCAGACGCGATGGATTTTCTAAGTGTTCTGTCAGTATAGTGCAGTCTTTGGTTCGCTTTCCTCACAACAATATCTGTTTGAGCGTATTTAGTTGAATTCACAGCCTTTAGATTTCTGTGATTTTTCATGTACCCGAAATTAAGTGTATTTCTCTTAGTGCTCACGTCGATGATTCCACACTTCTCGTTATTTAGTGCCAACTGCCACTTTTTGCACAATACTGATATCTTGTCCAAATCATTTTGCAGCTGGTGTTGTTCATCTGATCAGGAACAGCAGAGGGCCTATAACTCTTCCTTGGTGAACGCCAGATGTAATTTCTGTTTTACTCCATGGCTTTCCGCCAATAACTTCGGATTATAACCTTTATGATAGGAAACCACGAATCCAGTCACACAACTGAGACGATACTCCGTACTCATGCAACTTAGTTAGAAGTCGCTTGCGAGGAACGGTGTAAAAAGCCTCACGGAAAGGTAAACATATGGAATCAATTTGACATTCCGTGTCGATGGCACTAGTTACATCGTTAGATTAAAATAGCTAACCGAGTTTCACAAGAACGATATTTTCTGAATCTGTGTTGGCCATTTGCCACAAATTGTTTTCCTCGAGATAATTCATAATGTTTGAACACAAAATGTGCTCCAAAACCCCACAGCAGATAGACGTCATTGGTATAGGTCTGTAATTCAGCAGATTACTCCTATTTTTCTGATTGGTTGTTAGTGTGTTCTGTGCAAGTTTCCAATCATTGGGTACGGATCTTTGTACGAGAGAGTCGGCCATTGGGGCCGTGCGGTTCTAGGCGCGTCAGTCTGGAACCGCGAGACCGCTACGGCCGCAGGTTCGGATCCTGCCTCGGGCATAGATGTGTGTGATGTCCTTAGGTTAGTTAGGTTTAAGTAGTTCTAAGTTCTAGGGGACTGATGATCTCAGCTGTTAAGTCCCATAGTGCTCAGAGCCATTTGAACCATTTTTTGTACGAGCGAACGGTTGTATATGATTGCTAAGTATGAGGCTATTGTATCAGCATACTTTGAAAGGAATGTAATTTATATACTGCCTGGAGCAGAACAGTTGTCATTATAAAGTGATTTAAGCTGTTTAGCTTCAGCGAAGATACCTACTGCTTAGTTACTCATGTTGGCAGTTGTTATTAATTCGAATTCTGGAACGATTACTTCGTCTTCTATGGTAAAGGCATTTCGGCAAACAGCGTTTAACAACTCTACTTTAGTGGCATTGTTATCAATAACATAACCATTCCTATTTTGCAGTAGTGGTACTGATTGCCTCTTGCCGCTGGTGTACTTTACATGCAAACAAAATCTCCTTGAGTTTTCTGGCAGATTTCGAGACAGAGTTTCGTTGTGGAAACTATCAAAAGCATCTTGCATTGAAGATCGTCACTTTCGAGTTTCTGTGAAACTTTGCCAATCTTGGGGATTGTGCGTTCTTTTAAATTTGGTACGCTTTTTCCGTTTCTCCCGCATCAGTGCTCTGACCAGTTTTGTGTTCCTTCGGGAATCAGTAACATTAATACGAGATCTTTGGTATATATCTCTCAACTGCTGTCGACACTATTTCTCTGAATTTACCCCACATCTGGTCTACGCTTAGGCAGTGAGATTGGTGGAAGACTGTCTCTTACGAAGGCGTCAAGCGAATTTTTATCTACTTTTTTAAATAGATACATTGTGAGTTTATTTTTGGCGGATTTGGATGTTATGGTATTCAGTCTCGCTACAACTAACTACTACAACTAACCCCTGTTTTCGTCATGATGATCCCTATTTGCTCTGTATTAGTTGTTGCTGAGAAATGAAGTATGTTTCCGCAACGATTTACACTTCAAGAGGCTCATGAACTAAGTGTTCAAAATAATTTTCTGCGAAAGCATTCAGAACGATTTCGGACGCGTTTTGTGCCTACCACCGATTTGAAACCTGTATTTTCTGCATTTTCTTCAACATATCGAGAGCAGATTGCAGTCACCACCAACTGCAATTTTGTGAGTGGCATACCTGTTTGATATAACATTTTCTGGAGAAATTAGTACCTGGCTTAATGATGGGAGCAACCGACTGGCTGGAAAACAATCAACCCCTTTAGTTGTGGTTTTATGTATCAGTTGAATTATTCATTCATTCTTCTGAGTGAAACCAGTCTAAGGGAGCAATCAACGCAGCCAGTTAAAGCTTTACGTTTCGGTTGGAGTGTTAATTAATTACTTAATTAATTAATTAAGACATTCATTCATTTGCGCGGGTGCCAGTCTGGGAGAGCAACCGAATGTAAACAGTCTATTTAGTCAGTTGTATCTGCAGGATTATTATTAATTCATTTATTTCAAGTGGAACCAGTCTGTGGGGGCAACAGAATGAAAACAGTCGACGCAGTCCGGCGCATTCAGTTCTGAGGGGAAACATTACATCGTTTTGCCACTGTTAAATCAATATTGTTGACTGCACGCTGTTATCCCCTATCGTCACTGTTGTTACCATTTCGATATCTGCTTTTCATTGAGTGTCAATAAGTAGCTTGTAGTCCCGTTTCTCGTCCATGCTTATGAATAGGCATTTACTTAATGATGAACCTTGTGTCAAATTGGAAAGCAGAAAGGTTCAGTGAAAGGGGAATGGAAGAGATCATATAGCTGGATAAAAAGTTATCCTCAAGACAATTTCAATGCTATATCTGTATCTGCAAGGGTAACTCATATTATGAAGCTATATTAATTACAGAAATTAAAAAGCATAGTTAATGGGGACAAATTCTTTTCCAAAAACCAACTACAGTATTTCGGACAGGTGACAGTATATGCTTAATAAGCAAGTGACTAAATCATCAAACATTTTTAAAAAATGTATTTGCATTGATATTTTCAGAAAGCATGAATGATCGTGTGGATTTTCCGTTCACACCGCCTCAGAATTTACTGAAATATGACTATCGGTGATGCGTGCAAACCAGCGGGAGGAGAGACAGAGAGAGAAAGAGAGCTTCAATAGATTTTAATAACAAAGTAATCGTTCATCTCTTTAAACATACTGTAATGTAGCACCAATTACAAATCTTTCAAAACGAACGAAACATCCATATTTAGGCCGAATATCAGAAGTAAGAAAAAATTGTATTTCAGTAAATAAATCTAGTAATTTTGAAAATACTTCACTTTCAGAAATATACTTCTTATTGTTTTCCTTGAAAGATGATACGTTATCTGTCTCTAAAAAAGTTCGCAAACCTGGTCATGGTTCGTGTGTAGCCGAAAAGGCTGGAAAAGTATCTAAATGAAATCGCCTAAACACGGCGACTGAGTGAAACAATTCACGCACCCTGCCGTTAAGTGCGAGAGACTTGTGTCATTCGGGTGTCTCACATTAACAAGAGGACCGCGCCTCACCGTGTCACCGATTGCGTCCAAATTTGTGATATGTGAGGGACTTTGCCAGGAATGAAAGTGACAAGTAGGAATTTCTATGTGGCCAAGCGTTTAGAAAAAATTGAATTTTTGCCGCGGGTCGGGCGAGACACGAGCCTTTTATGATAGCGTAGTTTCGAGACAACGGTTGGTGCGACGGACAACGTGCAGAATGGTAAACCGAGGGTAATGGGGCCGAGACTCCGCACAGAAACTCTTTTTTTTTCATTTTTATTTTGAAATTTTACGTTACTTGCACTGCAAATAAACCTAAGTAATGTTCAGTGTGTTGTATTTACTGGTATTTTCATAAAAAGTATGAAAAGAAAGAAAAAAGGGAAATATAGGATTTCAAATTATTGTCTAAGGAAGGATTTAACTGACAGCGCCCACGAGGACACTGCATATAACTTTCCAAGACGGGACTGTAATTAAACTGACAATTTCTAAGGAACAGAGACATTGTTGGACCGTGGTAATCCCTGTCAATGATGGACGATGAAAAGGAACTAAACAATGTTGTAATTTAATCTCAAAGATACAAGAAGAAAATTTGTTCGACTGTCATACCAGAGGAATACTCTAAAAAACTTTTTATCATTGAAAGACAAAGGACTAATTTCGAGGTTCTTTTATTACTTCTAATATTAACTACCTTTTGTTCTGATGTGCTGGCGTAAAGACGTACTGTATAGTTTCATGTCTATGTGTATGTTAAATGAAGGTGTTAAATGATGAAAAATGTGTTTTATAATTTCTGTCAAGATCAAGCCTAAATCCCATACCAATGGAGTACAAATTATTCTGTTAATTCGAGAAGGCGAATTTTAGATGGAGGCAACGATCTTTACGACGGCGCTGCTCAACAATAGAGGTACGTGATTGTGCTCACTACTTTCCTTTGGTGGCCGCTGAGATTACTTTCGATGTGTTTTGCCGAGACATTCAGAACCTGCAATCTTCCTTTTCGTATAAAAATAGGAGTCCGATAGAAAAAGAAATATTCTCAAATTTAAATAATTGCAATTCTTTTACCCAGGCCACGGGGTGAGTTACGACGTAATATTTTACACAAAAAAATTTAAGATAGATCTTTCTCATCAGATCGCAACCACTCGTACGCGAATGTACGTACCCTCTGAATGTGTCTAGTCAGTCGTGCGCATTGTTCTAAAGCTTTTCTGTTAATATTCTGTGGATTGCATCTCCGCAATTAATTATTGTTTATGCCGCAAATCGCACTTCACGCGAAGTATTTAGTACGCAAGTTTCAGGCTCCATTTAATGTCAAAAAATTCCGAAGTACGGCTGACTAAGCAAACCGCTACAATAATTTCATGTCCCTACAACTACAATAACAAAAAACAGCAACAAAAAAAAACAATAACAGAGAGAGGGTACGTTACAACGACATGAAACACACTAGTGGGACAGTTGAAAATACCGATATTTTCTCCCATGAATATCGATAACTGCAGACGAAATGTGCTCTTCCGATGTATCGACGTATCAGTAATCAAATAAATAATCAGCTGCCAATATTTTTATTTTATACTATATTTTATCCCAATTTTCGGTAATATTTGAAATTGTTGATTTGTAATTGTAGAACATAATTTTAATTTCACTGTGTGAAGGAGTCTTACCACTTTTTGAGCTCTCGCCACGTCCAGTCTGTCTGTCTGACTGTGTGAAGCGTGTGAGGTGGCACAAAGGAGAAGTCCAATTGCACTGGGGGTGGCGGTATGGATAGAATAACAAGATTTCCGCTGTGAAGAAACAGCACACCACTTGCGTTAGAAACAATTTTTAATGCAAGTAGTGTGCTATTTCTTCACATCGGCATTCTTCAAAAGCAGTTACAGAAAATAATGGACAAAAACATAAATGACAAGATTGATCTTTGCAGTGGGCGGAGACGTGTGAAGGAAATGCTGATGTAATCGGCGCTCGGCGCTACTTACAGAAACTGCAACGTTTAACTTCTCCAGGAATTTTGACACTACAACTGATGGACCACTGACCGGGGATCAACATGGTGTGTTCAGACAAATCCGATACTTGATGAAACCGAACGATGGACCCATCGGACACCTTTTATTGTGCCACTTACATGCAGTTACCATTGTTAGCAACGTGGTTGTCGCCAAGCGTTAACGTGCATCGTTTTCCTTTCAATTCTTGCTCTAAGGGGGGTAAACAGGCTGCTAGCTTGTTGATGTACAGGATATCTAATAATAAATCAGTACTTTAATATATAGCTCCGAGCCGGCAGTATATTTACCATGCCGCTGATATTTTTATACGCCGGTACGTCGATATTTATCCCTCGTTATATCGATACTATTATCGATATAACAGTGGTCAATGACGATATTTTTTAAAATATCAATGTATGGGATTCCCGAAATTTTTTAAAATATCAACAGTCCTACATAGTAAATACGTAGCAGAGGTGGAGTGGTATATTTCTAACGAAAAATGATACAGATTTCACCGCAAAGGAAGACAGGATAACAGACATAAATAACATTTACTTTCGACACAGGTCAGACTCCAACATAAAGGTCGATATTGGACTCCCAGGAAGGAATGTGACCTCCTTGCGCACTAATGCACATTTTACACTTGCATTCATGCTGGCTAATCACCTGCTGAGGAGTCCTTGGGGCATATAGTAACACTCCTCTCTCAAGACAGTTTTCAGTTCTTGCACGGTTCGGGGACGAGGTATTCGTTGAGAAACACCGTCTGCCAAGAGCATGTTTTAAGTCTGGGGAGTACGCAGGCCATTCCATACTTTCAATATCTTTGCTTTCCAGTATGTCCAACACCTCAGCAGTCCTATGTGCGCTGGCATCGTCGTCCATAAACAGAAAGTCGGGACGGCACACATAAACAGTTGTACATAATCCAGAACAATGTACTTGCAATACCGCTATGCTGTAACGGTACCTCGTGAAAAAATATGTGGCGGTGTTCGGCCATACCAGAACGCCTAGGGCATACCGATGACATTCATGAACATTCTGTGATGTGTAACATGTTCCCCATTCTCTATACGCTAACTGGTGGCCAGCATCACTTGCAATTGTGAAGCGGGATTTGTCGGAGAACATCACTTTTGACCACTGTTGCTGTTCTCAAACAACATGCCCCCTAAACAACGAACTCTTTCACGATGAAGGTGTGGTTGAAGTGGAATGTATTTAACAGGCTTGTGAACATTCAAGCCAGCCTGATTTAATCTCTGAAAAATGGCTGTGGCAGAGACACGTGTAGTGGTAGCGGTTGCTGCGTCTCTAGCTATCTACCTAGGAGTGGGTTGTCCTTTCCTTTTCACCACGGGGTCTTCTTGTCGATCCACTTGCGGTGTGGTGGTCGTGTACGGCGATAGACATGCTTTCGCATAGCATTTCTATGTTCAGCGGCCTTTGTAAATCGTGAGATGACACTTTTGGACACACCCATTATTGTGGCCACAATTGAAACATTTTGACGGGATTTGAGCCTTCCAAACGTTCGTCCAAGATTGTAATCATGCAGATGATATCTTGTAGATATGTTGCCATACCACATGGAATATCACACTAATCGGTGCCACAACAACCTTCGTCAAACACCGTACTGCATGAACTGTCGAATACATACAGAGCGTTCGTGCACAGGCTTCGCTGCAGTTAACACTTCTCGCCCTCTACATTTCCTTTTACCATCATTGGTCAGGTGTTCCGTAGCAATTGCCATTTGTTGCGTAGCAATTGGTAAGTGTTTCTTAGTACGTAGTTCTCATGTACGCCTTACAATCCCTTCCTGGAAATTAATTTGCAATCCCAAATTTTACTTTCCTTTCGATGCCTTCAGAGAAAATATTAATAAATACAATGTACTGAACATTGTTTAGGTTTATTCGCAGTGTAACTAAATTAAAAACTGAAAATAAAAAAAATAAAAACAAATTCTTCATAGAGACTCCAACCCCGGACCCTTGGCTCACCGTTCTGTACTCTTTCCGCTGTGCCAATCGCTGTTTGGAAACTTAGCTAACACAGGTGGCTCATGTCTCGCCCAACCCGCGAAAAAACGCTATTTTTTCTAAACGCTTGGTCATTTGGCGCTCCCACTTGTGTGACTTTCATTTTTGACCGAGCTCTGCGTATAGAGTCTACCATAAATTTGCAAGAAATCGGTGATGCCGAGCAGAAGTGGTGCCCTTATAAGTAAACGTCTCATAGTCAGAGATATAAGATTTTTTTAACTCAGTCACTTTTTATGATATAAACATTACCCGTTTCCGCCCTCAAGGCACGAAGACTTGTTCACCAAATGCCACCCAAAGTACCAGAATATCGCCCTTGAAGGCCGAAGCCGGTAATGATTGTATCACAAAAAAGTGATTGAGTCAAAAATAAAAAATAATACCTTACAATAAGTCAGCCACCGTCTCCGCAAACGGAATGGCGTTTTCTCCAACGTTCATATTGCTCACGTGGCGAAGAGGCCAGTTTTATTCGGTTGTTTCATTCGAATGAAAAAACCGACTGAATGAAAAAGCAATGGACTAGCCTTGTCAAAACCAGTCAGTTGTCTCGTCACTAATCTGGACTTAGCAATGCGCACGGCGACGGCAGCCTGTCAGTGGGTCTAACAATTGTAAGGGCAAGGGGTGCCCGGAGTTCAATACCGTTAATCGGTGGAGGTTCATGAGCATACATTCTGGGTATTCACAAATTTTTAGACTGAGATAAATTTGAGAGTATAAATTTAATAGCGTCTGCTGTATAACAGTTATGCTTTATCAACAAGTTTATATAATTACAGCCTCTGACAATAATAATAATAATAATAACATGCACAACTTATCTCACAAAAGAAAAACAGTTTTTGTCGAATTTTGTTGTTTTGTACGTAATTAAATATACTTTAGGGCAAGAAAGAAATAATATACAAGCTTTCGATGCTCCAGTTTCGCATTTTTATGTAAATGGGAGTTTTCGTGGCCTTTTTATTTGTCGAACTAATGTACGAGATCCCTAATACGTTTATTAGTCCACAAATTTACTTCCGGACAACAACTTACGCTACTTGTAAAGTTCTTTGTCAAATGGTCGCTTGTTGCCACGCTTATTTAATTTCGTCACTTTCTCAATCAACGATTGTGGTCTGGAAGGTCTTCATTCATTTGCAGCTAACTTTTCCTGGCACTTTACTTTTCTGTTAGCCTTTAAAATAGACGGAGCAGAGCTCATGTTGACACTGCACATGGAAGCCAATCCCCACACAGTAAACAACCAACTCCAAACACAAACTGCCGTTTCTGGAAATGATTAAATTCAAGTAGTAATGTATACACACATGGTCGCTTCATTATAATACAAATGAGGCGCTGAGAACCCTAAAGGCCTATAGTACACCGTCGTCAATCTCACATTTAAGTCAATATCAAAGAAACCAGTGAGACAGGTTTTCGTGAAAGTTCTTATATAAAATGGGGGCCTGCTGCACAGATAAAACTGACTCACCATAACATAAAGCATGAATAAAAATTGCTCAAATGGCTCTAAGCACTATGGGACTTAAAATCTGACGTCATTAGTCCCGTAGACTTAGAACTACTGAAACCTAACTAACCTAAGGACATCACACACATACACGCCCGAGGCAGGATTCGAACCTGCGGCCGTAGCAGCAGCACGGTTCCGGACAGAAGCGCCTAGAACCGCTCCGCCACAGCGGCCGGCTGAGCATGAATAAATACTACAATCTCACAACTGATGATGATGACGTGCTTTAGGCCTTTATAGTTCTCAGCGACTCAAATGTATTACTGTACGATAAAATCCAAAACTTAATATACTATTAACTTATTCAGAAATCCATAAAATAAGATTTTCTATTAGTATATCTATAACATACACAGACGTCCGATCTAATTTTACTAAATACTGACAAGGGAACCTCCCCATCGCACCCCCCTCAGATTTAGTTATAAGTTGGCACAGTGGATAGGCCTTGATAACCTGAACACGGATCAATTGAGAAAACAGAAAGAAGTTGTGTGGAACTGTGAAAAAATAAGCAAAATATACAAAATGAGTAGTCCATGGGCCACCAAAGCAACATAATGGATGTTGTGAGATCAGGAGCGTCGTGGTCCCATGGTAGCGTGAGCAGCTACAGAATGAAAAGGTCCTTGGTTCACGTCTACCCTCGACTGAAAATTTTACTTTCTTTATTTTTGCATAGTTATTATCTGTCCTTTCGTTCATTGACATCTCTGTTCACTGTAATAAGTTTAGTGTCTGTGTTTTGCGTCCGCATCGCAAAACCGTGCGATTAGTAGACGAAAGGACGTGCCTCTCCAATGGGAACAGAAAACATTTGATCGCAAGGTCATAGGCCAACCGATTCCTCCACAGGAAAACACATCCGATATATTCTATACGACACTGGTAACGGCATGTGCGTCACATGACAGGAATATGTTGTCGACCCACCTAACTTGTACACTTGGCGAATGGGTAGAAAGATTCTTCTACCTTGCCCGATTTAGGTTTTCTTGTGGGTGTGATAATCACTCCCAAAAAAGTGATGAAAACATAAGCGTTTGTCACATAAACTGAAAAGAAAAAAATTAAATTTTTCACTCGATGGAAGATTTGAACCACGGACCTTTCGTTCCGCAGCTGCTCACGCTACCAACAGACCACGGCGCTCCTGCGTTGCCCGCGTCCTTAATGTTGCCTATCTTCCGTTGAACTACTCAGTTTGTATATTTTGCTTATTTTTTCATAGTTCCACACAACTTCTTCCTGTTTTCGCAATTGATCTGTGTTCAGTTTTTCAAGGCCTATCCACTGTGCCAACTTATAACTAAATCTGAGGGGGGTGCGATGGGGAGGTTCCCTTGTGAGTAAAATTGCATATCTGAGGAGTGTGCTGCAGTCTAGGTGAGATTTATACCAAGTGAACAGGGATAACAGTTTGCTGCAGCACCTGGTGGCACTGACGTAAACTTGTAGTTAAGTGGTAAAGGCTAGCTGTGCACGCCATGAAGCGCGCACATTGTTTATCAAATCCGTATGTATTTGACCCATAAGACAAAAGCTCCTTGAAACATACACAGTTCAAGATGTGCTCAGGACCCTGATGCCAAGTTTCACGGAGTCTGGAGGAGTAACAATACATATCGAGGCAGATTTAGTGTCATGTATTTCAGATTACGGCATTCATTTTTCATTTGACAGCATTCAAAGAAAAAGAACCAATAAATCCGCAAGGTGTCAAAAGTTGGGATGTTCACGTGCTCTTGCGCTCTTACACAGCAACCGCCACTGTCGTTAAATTAAGATTTGATTTTAGCTATATATCAGTCAGTCGTTGCTTTGTATGATTACAGAAATGACGAATGATATTAATTACACCAGACCAGGTTATTTGAATGAACTTACTGCTAAGATTGAATGAAATATGTAACAGTTATATACGAATTTCAATGCGCAGTGCTTCTAATGTTTATTTTCAAGAATAGAAGTGGAAATATGTTATTTCAGTAATTCGTCGTTTTCATTGCTGTTTTGAGAAAGTATGATTCTCTGGATTTTCAGTCTGTTAGATGCAGAGCAGGATTTTTATTGATATGAAGAATATTACGTGAAGTTAAGACCATATAACTAGTTCCTGGAAAATATAGAGATTCTTTAGACTTACGTATGGAAGAGAAGAGCTTTATTTAAACCAGTCAGACACACATTTAGGGCTTCAGATAGACAGATTAGTCAATTAACGTTGTGCGTATTCGGAGATTATGAATATTACGCCCCTATTTGATAGAGCGAGAACTCATTATTACTTAAACGCCATGGAAAAGGATTCTAGAATAGGTATCAGTTACATGCAAAGTTTCGACAACATCATCAAACGCCACAGTGCTGATGGGGATTTTCTGATGCGAAATGGCGCATGTTCTTTGAGTTCACGTACCGTCACTATGCGTGCCAGGCTCCACCCGAAGAAATGAAAAAGGATTCAAATATCCTGATTCCACTTCACTCAGAAACCACCGGCAGAACCGGTTGATGCAACGAAATCACAGTGTTCAGCATTTTCTGTGACGGACAGTTCTGTTGTTCACTAACCAGGGTCAATTCTGATTCAGTCTTATTGATATTTTCCGGGCCAGTTTTATTTGCTCCAATTTGTGCTGTACTTGCACTCTGTGAGAATTACAAGTTTATTTTTATTTAAAGGAGATAAAAAATGTGCCACGTCCCTTTCTCTCATTGGATACCATGCAGGACACCACGAAAATAAAGAAAGGCAGGTAACAGCACATTATTGTAATGAACTCAGTTCACATGTCTTCATTGTGATTACTTTCGTGTTGCTCATGATGCTATGCGATTAAAAAAAAATAGGCGTATACTGATAGCTGTCGTACATCCAGATTTCTTCATGAAAATATTGCTCCTATAGATACAGATAAGCGACGAACAGACCCACTTTCCCATGTGTAGCGTGACAAGATGATAACCATTAACAGTCTGTGACAGGCAGTTCTGTTCATAAATCCGCAAGTATTGTGCATATCAAACGTATAGAGAGAGAGTAACAGAGATGCTAAAGAAATTCAACTGGCAGACACTTGAAGAAGATTATCCTGAGAAAGGCTAATAACAGTTTTTGATTGGTGAATTCGAGGTATATTACAACCCTCCGCTATTCCCTCCAGTAGGAACAGTGAGAACAATATTACATTAATTACAGCACACACAGTGGCATTTAAAACATCATGCTTCCATGCTCCGTATGTTAATGGAACGGTTGCAAACCTTAATAAGTAGTACCGCGGGAAGTGCCCTCTGCCATGCACTTTAGTGAGTTTGTGAAGTATGCATGTAGAAGTAAATGTATCTGTGGATTGTGTAACCTTTTTAGTGTCTATTATATTTCAACTGTTTCTTTATTTCAAGAAGTGGAGATTGGGGACCAACCAAGAATTTGCCTTATACATCGTGGAGAACCGCCAAAAAACCACATTCAGGCTTGCCATTGTAATACACCGACGAACATTAATAAACCACGTTGATTCGATCCTGGCGTGGCTCACTTTCCTGTCACAGAATCTAGCGAGCTACTCGCTCAGCTATACAAACGTATTGGTCACATTTCATAACACGTGGTATATTAAATATTACCTTGTACCACGGCTTTTCGAGAATGAATATGAGTGAGTGTACGAATACCGTAAACCACGTATACTTTGACCGATCTTCAGATTCAAGTGTGATTATTACGACCATTTTTCTTCTGTGTTACTTTAGTGAACAGAGAGGCTTGTATGAAAATATTACATACTAATTAGTAAACTTTCTAAAATGCAGAGGAGGAAATGGAAAAAATTGTAGGTGATCAACGTTAACATGGATTTGGGGGTACATTAACTGGACTATACTTCCACCACAACCGTCAACTACCATTCCATTTGCGGTCTATATTTCAAAACCACAATGAAACCTTCACGACCCAGGGATAAATACACTGATCTAAAATTTTCTTAAGTAGTTTACTAAGCCTCATAAAAAAAGAAACCTCGTATGGTAAATGAATCAAACAAAATGACCCATCACCAAAATTATAAATATAATGGAAGGTACCAGGATGGAGTACGACGCACGTAGCTCTAAATTCAGTTGAGCGTAATACCTTAAATTTCATCCGTCTGAAACGTACAGGGTAAATCCTTATTTCAAAACATCCGTTGCGGTTAGAATTAAGATTATCCATTTATTAAGTCAACATTTGGCACTTGTGGCCAGACAAACTTCATTCCTTGTTTTCGGAGGTATTTGACATTACATGTCATACCTGAAAACTGCCTGAACGACAAGAGCTTGCAGTTTGTGTAATATATGACTGACATTTATTTTCGTTATTTGTAGACTCATTAACAGCTACAAATGAGCGTTAGTCTACACATCGAAGGTTAATTTTTTTTTATTTCTTAGTTTCACACTGCCATAGGCATCTACATCGTTTAATAAATTGCGTTTTCGTAATCCTCTGATGACAATGACCAGTGGCCGAAGTAACCACAGAACAGAGAAACCACGCACGTGTTCTCTGATATCATAATGTACTGGCAGACATGCGGATGCGAACAAAAAAAAGTAATCGGTGGTCTGTTTTGAGAATTATTTGAGTAGCACACATGTTATAGTTGAAAACATTAATGGGTTTGTAGTTTAGTGACATCAAATGGTTCAAATGGCTCTAGGCACTATGGGACTTAACATCTGAGGTCATCAGTCCCCTAGACTTAGAACTGCTTAAGCCTAACTAAACTAAGGACATCACACACGTCCATGCCGAAGGCAGGATTCGAAACTGCGACCGTAGCAGCAGCGCGGTTCCGGACTGAGGCGTCTAGAACCGCTCGGCCATTAGTGACATCGGTGGATTTTGCAGAACCAGATTTGATTCAAATGGTTCAAATGGCACTGAGCACTGTGGGACTTAACTTCTGAGGTCATCAGTCCCCTAGAACTTAGAACTACTTAAACCCAACTAAGCTAAGGACATCACACACACCCATGCCCGAGGCAGGATTCGAACCTGCGACGTAGCGGTCGCGCGGTTCCAGACTGTAGCGCCTAGAACCGCTCGGCCACAACGGCCGGCCCAGATTTGAATACACTTTTATGTGCACAACTGCAAGTCGCAATAGGTTCACCAAGTTTTGCGCAAGAAAATCAACAGTACGTGGCGCCATCTAGTGCATATTGACTGATCTTTATCATCAAACAGTATAGATTGAACACCTAACTCAGAGCTGTAAAGCTTTTGGTGTTGAGTGTTCAAAGTAACCACGGTGGCTGTCCGTAAAAACGCTAACTGTAGTGGAAATCGGACTCTGTGAGGTGGGGTTTCACAGTTTCCAACAATAACTCGGCCTCCATAACTGGGTTACTTTGTTGCTGCAATCTCTACTACATTTTTTCCCGAGGCATCTTACACCGAAAGGCCGCTTGTTTGTCTCCGGAAAAACCCTCAGCCGCTCCGGTTCTAGTTGAAACTACTTCACCCCGTCGATAAACGAGTAGCCAGAAAAAAAAGGAAAAAAAGAATAACGCTTTCGACGAAGTGATAACTGCTACAGAAAAGTAACTGCGCCGAGGACGACCCATATTCGGCGGTAGGTTATCGGCGCACTCGCGCGTAGGCGACTCCGTATCCATATATACCGCCCCGTCGGCAACGACAGTGCACTGCGACTGCATCCGCAAGAGAAGCAGAACGACTCGAGAGATGAGGCCGTACACCAAGCTGTTTCTGGCGTTAGCGCTGGCCGTCGTGGTGGCGGCGTGCGTGGTGTCTGCGGCCAAAGGCGACGGCGACGACGAGAACGCCTCCGGCAACGCGGGCCACGAGGGCCATGGCGGCCGGCACGAGGGTAGAGGTCACCAGCACCACGGCGAGGGCCGCAACTGCAGCCACTCGCACGGCGGGGAAGGCGGCGCCGACCACGGGGGGCGGCCCGGCGGCAGGGGGCACCGGCACCACCACCACCACCACGGCCACCGCGGCCAGCAGGGCGAGCACAGCCACGAGGGTAGCCACGAGAGCCAAGAGAGCCACGAGGGCAGCCACAGCGGCCGCGGAGGACACCAGCACGGCCAAGGCGGCCAGGGCGGCCAGCAAGGGGGGCAGGACGGCTCCCACGCCGGGGAGAACCGCGAGGTGAGTGCCGCCTCTGGGACCCTTTCTGGGGTCCCCCAACTTCAGTCGGTAGACACGGAACCGTTATACGTTTAAAATATTTGATCCACTAAACATCCGCAACTGAGTAGCATACGAGGGTTGGAACTTACACTACTGGTCATTAAAATTGCTACACCAAGACGAAATGCAGATGATAAACAGGTATTCATTGGACAAATATACTAGAACTGACGTGTGATTACATTTTCACGCAATTTGGGTGCATAGATCCTCAGAAATCAGTACCCAGAACAACCACCTTTGGCCGTAATAACAGCCTTGATACGCCTGGGCATTGAGTCAAACAGAGCTTGAATGGCGTGTACAGGTACAGCTGCCCATGCAGCATCAACACGATACCACAGTTCATCAAACTGGCGTATTGTGACGAGCCAGTTCCTCGGCCACCCTTGACCAGACGTTTTCAATTGGTGAGAGATCTGGAGAATGTACTGGCTACGGCAACAATCGAACATTTACTGTGTCCAAAAAGGCCCGTACAGGACCTGCAACATGCGGTCGTGCATTATCCTGCTGAAATGTAGGGTTTCGTAGGGATCGAATGAAGGGTAGAGCTACTGGTCGTAACGCATCTGAAATGTAACGTCCACTGTTCAAAGTGTCTTCAATGCGAACAAGACGTGACAGAGACGTGTAACCAATGGCACCCCACACCATCACGCCAGGTGATACGCGAGTATGGCGATGACGAATACACGCTTCCAATGTGCGTTCACCGCGATGTCGCCAAACACGGATGCGACCATCATGATGCTGCAAACAGAATCTGGATTCATCCGAAAAAATGACGTTTTGCCTTTCGTGCAACCAGGTTCGTCGTTGAGTACACCATCGCAGGCACTCCTGTTTGTGATGCAGCGTCAAGGGTAACCGCAGCCATGGTCTCCGAGCTGGTGGTCCATGCTGCTGCAAACGTCGTCGAACTGTTCGTGCAGATGTTTATTGTCTTGCAAACGACCCCATCTGTTGACTCGGGGATCGAGACGTGGCTACGCGATCCGTTACAGGCATGCGGATAAGATGCCTGTCATCTCGACTGCTAGTGATACGAGGCCGTTGGGATCCAGCACGGCGTTCCGTATCACCCTCCTGAACCCACCGATTCCGTATTTTGCTAACAGTCATTGGATCTCGACCAACGCGAGCAGCAATGTCGCGATACGATAAACCGCAATCGCGATAGGCTACAATTCGACCTTTATCAAAGTCGGAAACGTGATGGTACGCATTTCTCCTCCTTACACGAGACATCACAACAACGTTTCACCAGGCAACGCCGGTCAACTGCTGTTTGTGTATGAGAAATCGGTTGGAAACTTTTCTCATGTTAGCACTTTATAGGTGTCGCCACCGTCGCCAACCTTGTGTCAATGCTCTGAAAAGCTGATCATTTGTGTATCACAGCATCTTCTTCCTGTCGGTTAAATTTCGCGTCTGTAGCACGTCATCTTTGTGGTGTACCAATTTTAATGACCAATAGTGTAAATAGTCGCAACTATTTATTCACAACCGATACAACAGAGTTACATGTTTGCACCTGTCACTGTCCTCCGAAGTAGTGTGCGTGTGAAATCTTATGGGACTTAACTGCTAAGGTCATCAGCCCCTAAGCTTACACACTACTTAACCTAAATTATCCTAAGGACAAACACACACATCCATGCCCGAGGGACGACTCGAACCTCCGTCAGGACCAGCCGCACAGTCCATGACTGCAGCGCCCTAGACCGCTCAGCCCCCCGAAGTAGTCATCAGAGTTGTGTAGAACCCGTTGCCAGCGATGTGGAAGGCGTAGTATACCGTTACCAGAGCCTGTTCTGTTGACGGTGCGAATGGAGCGGTCTACTGCCTGTCGAATCTCTGGAAGAGTTCTGAAGCGAATGCCACGAAGTGGTTCCTTCATCTTCGAAATCAAATCAAATTCACAAGGACTTGAGTGTGGGGAGTATAGTGGATGGTACAGTACTGCCCAGTCCCATCGACCGAACAGAGCAGCCACAGCTTGCGCTCTATGCCCCCGCGCATTGTCGTGCAAAATGATGGGTGGGTTGCGCAGAACGTGTCGCCGCTTCTTTCGCAAAGCTGGTCAAAGGTGATGCTCCTAAAACGAACAGTAATACTGTGCATTGACGGTCTGCCGTGGAGGAACGTAATGCGTTAGGATAACACCATCACAGTCGTACACGATAACTTTCACCATACTGAGGCTCTGGCGCACTTTCAACTTTCGCAGCTACCCATAATGACGCCATTCGTTGGGTTGGCGTTTCAGTTTTGGCTCGTACGATGTGGCCCACGTCTCATCCAATGCTGCGATATGGCGTAAGAAAGCCTCCCCTTCGCGCTCATAGCGCTCCAAGTGCGTCTGAGCAGCGTCGTAACGCATCCATTTCTGCATTTCCGTCATGTCATGTGGAACCCATCGTGATGCAATTTTTCGCATGTTCAAAAATGGTTCAAATGTCTCTGAGCACTATGGGACTTAACATCTGTGGTCATCAGTCCCCTAGAACTTTGAACTACTTAAACCTAACTAACCTAAGGACATCACACACATCCATACCCGAGGCAGGATGCGAACCTGCGACCGTAGCAGTCGCGCGGTTCCGGACTGAGCGCCAAGAACCTTTTCGCATGTCCAGGCCTCCTTCAGGATGCGAAGCACAGTCGTATGCGCTATTCCGGGGTTGAGGGCTAGCTCACGAATCGTATGGCATCGATCACTGTCCACTAACGCGGAAATAGCATGCACTTCTTCTTCAGAGACGTTAGGACGACCTACCCGATGCATGTCTGCCACAGTCTGCCGACCTTCGTTGAAGGCTTTTACCCAACGTGCCACTGTTCCGTACGGCAATGCCGATTCCCCGCACGCCTCTTGAAGGCCTTGATGGCACTGGCGTGCTGTACGACCTCTGGCACATTCAATCTTCATCCAGCTCCGCTGTTCCTGTTTCTAAAACATAGTGACACCGTTACGTTAGACCATTTGCTCACAAGTGACTGTTTTTCCCTCGATCGTGCGCACGCCGGTGACGTGGGTCGGGCGAGTCCATTTGCTCGGAGGTAAGGTAAGTATGTCACGTGTGCTATGAGCGACAATAGTAGAGTCCATTCCATAATACCTGCACAGCAGTGTTGTCATTATTTAAGTTCCAACCTACGTATTTTTACAGGATGTCAAATCAAACACCTTTCAGTCGTCTAATTTCCAAACTGTTATTTTATTTGGTTACCAGTTTCGGCGATTTACTACGCCATCTTCATGCCCCGTGACTGGCAGGTGATGGTTGAGGTATCACTGTATCAAGCAGAAATCTACAGGTAACAGTATTTGAATGCAGGTCCCTGTTTTGGCACGAACCGAGGTTGCAATCTTCCTACACGTCGGTCAGGGGGCCTGAATATGGCGTAGTAAATCGCCGAAACTCGTAGCCAAATAAAATAACAGTCTGGAAATTAGACGGCTGAAAGGTGTTTGACTTCATATACAGAACAGTGGAGTGCCGCAATTATCTCTGGGAAGGTGGACATACAGATATTTATACAGGGTGTTTCACAATTCGTGTTACACACTTCTGGATTTTATAGAGGACACTCAGTAGATCAAGTTTTAAATGGGAACCCACGTCCTGAAACGTTAAAGCTGTAGGCACTAGCGCCTTAAATGTATGTATGTACAGGGTGATTCCGTGATGATGTAACGAACTTTCAGGGTTGATGGAGCTGGATAAGTGCATCAATTTGAGGTAATGGTGTCTGTACCGGAAACTAACGAGTTGAAAGTTGTAAGTGAAAACCGTTCTGAAACCTCTGACAGTGTAATACATGTACTGTTACTGTTCTTGCTAAGACTATGGGACATACAGCTTTCAGAGGTGGTAGTACAGACCGAAACAAGGAAAAAAGTCCAGTAAACATTGGTTCTAAAATTTATACCTTAACAGCTTTGAGCACTTGTTCATTAGAGGTGATATTTTCACACTAGCGAAGACCAGCAAGTGGTCATAGCTCTATAGGTATGCATTCTACAGCCCTAGTTTACTAGATTTTTTTTCTTGTTTTGGTCCATACTACCATCTCTGAAAGTTGCGTACCCAACATTCTTAGCAACAACGGTACGGGAATATGTGTTCCACTTTCATAGGTTTCAGAACGGTTTTGGCTTATAACATCCGACTCGTTCTTTGCCGGTGCAGGCACCCTTATCTCAAACTGGTATATTTACCCTTCTCCATCATACTTGAAAGTTTATAACATCATGGTGGAATCGCACTGTACATACATACATTTACAGGTGCCGGCGCCTGTAACTTTGACGCTCTGTAGCACCGTTGAATGACGTTTCTGGAAATGTGTTCGTATGAAAAAATTGGTCTGCGAAGTCCCCTCTACAACATCTATAAGTGTAAATCACGAATTGCGAAAGACACTTCAGAGTCAAAATCCACTTCGGTTGTCAGCAATTTCTTAATCTATTACACGACTGGTTTCGAATCATACAGTTTCATCTTCAGGTGCCATCAGGTGCCACTAGTCACTTCTGCGTCGTGCTTTCCAAGCGGGTACTGTGGCTGCTGGTCGTACACTCCCATACGTTTGTTTGACTTGTGTGTGACCGCCCATGACTGGCCCGAACGCCACACATTTATGTTCCCATAATTATTTGATGGCATCTGAAGATGAAACTTTAAGCTTCTAAACTGGTCGTGGAGCAAATTAAGAAATTTCCTCTCAACTGAAGCGGATTTCTGTTCTATAAATCAGTCGGTAAAAACCGAACCCCCCTGGGTCACTTTGTTATCTGTCTGCCGCTCCTTCTGTTACGACCCCTCTTCCCAGGAATAGAACTAGGTATCAAGCTGAAATTCATGTGAAATTTGAAGGTCTAGAGTGCTTTGACAGTATAAAAAATTCAAGCTTCTAAGGATACATTCAAAGGATACGGGCATTTACGTCACATATTTTGATACTCGCGAATTCGCTCATCAAATCCAATAGCGTACTTCCCGTTGAGCTGGAATCGTGAAATTCAGCAAGAAAATACGTTTCACAGTAAAAACAAAGAAAAAATCCTAAACTTGTTAATTTGTAAACATATCACATACAAAATATTTTCTCCCGATTGGTGTCTGGCTCTCTGTCCGTTAGTCTATTAAGACCACTTTTTCAGGAACGAGTAGAAGCATCAACTAGAAATTTATGTCATATACCAAGGTCCACGGTACATTGGCTGTGTAAAAATCTAAGCTTCTAACTCAATGCAGTCAAAAGATACGACCATTTGTGTTACGCATTAAATCTTCTCAAACTCGCATCAAAACCTATAGACGAACTACCTCCATAGATAATAAGGTATGCACGGGACCCCCCCCCCCCCTCCCCCCAAAACCGCGAGTCCTACTCACACCTACCTGGTTTCTTTTTTTTTTTTCAATATTATAGTCTGCTTTTTTTTTTTTTTTTTGCCTAAATCAAAGACGCGTTTTACGACATGAAACACAATGTCGCTATGCTCAACAGACTGGGACACCCGCTGCTGCGTCAGGTAGTTAATTAAAGCTATCCTCAACCTAAAGATTGGTTTTTGCATCACACTGCCTTACTGGGCAGGTTTCTACAGGACGTTGTATACCGTTGCCTTACTCCGACCTATGAACTGACTCATCGACCTAGCTATACAGGGTGCTCTGAAACAGTCTGAAAAGCTTGTAAGGGTGTTGCAGAGTGGGTTGTCCTGAGAAATAATTGTTAAGAAAAAATTCTACACATTGCGCTGTTTCCGAGTTAATTAGCCAATCAAGCCGCTGCGGTAGTAAATTCAAGTGGCCCGACAGCTACACTTAGTGTCAGTTGTTCTCTTAGCGCAGATGATAGCGCACGAGACTGCTCAGCCTTTGGTTCGGGTACGGTCCTTACTACTGTTCCATGTCCAATTTTTGTATCACGCTCGTTTTCGGTGTGAGGAAACCAAACGAGGGACAGGTTTGGCGACACCGTTTCTGGCGGGCCGCTTGAATTTGCGCGCGCAACGACCTGATTGGCTAACTTCAAAGCTAATTGGCTCGAAAGCGGCACATCGTATTCTTAACAATTATTTCTCAGCACAACCTACCCTGAAACATCCTTACAAGTTTTTCAGATTCTTTCTGCCTACCCTGTAGAGGGATCTACAGTCTAGCGAAGACTCAGAGCCACAGTGAAAAGTGGTGAAGCATGACTTGCGGCTCAGGGCAGATTGCTCACCCGCTTAAACTCATTCTAACACCACTCTGATAAAATGTTATTTATGTGCAATCGTTGTTGTTAATTCTCAGAGACATACTGACTGTCTCATGCGCATAGCTGATAAACGATGAGTAAAAAAAAAGAAAATGTTTCTGAACAAAAAATGTTTATCTCCGTGTGACCTTATTTATTTTGAGAGGTATGGGCAGGGAGGGATGGTGCGATCCGTCATTCTTCAGACTGGTTTGATGCGGCCCTCTTGGACTTCCTCTCCAGTGCCAGATCAGCATTTTGACCCAACATCCTCAACTATTTGTTGGATATATTCCAATGTCGTTCTACAATTTTTGTTCTTTGTGGCGCCTCCTACAACAATGGAAGCTATTTCCCGATGTCAGTCTTTTACACATGTTCCATTACTCGCCGATTCTGCGAAATACCTTCGTATTACTTATCTGCCCACTTAATCTTCAGTGGCCTGTAACACTACATCTCAAACGCTTCGGCTCCCATCCATTTCCGTTTTTCCCAAAATCCACGATTCACATCTATACAGTGCTGTGTTAGCCAGATGTACATTCTTCGAAACTTCTTCCCCAACTTGAGGCCTTTGTGTGATACAAGTAAACTTTTCATTATACATTTCAGCCATGAGTCACGCAAATCTTATCACTATTAGATTCGACTTAATAAAAAGCCATCTTCAAATGGGCTTTTTGAAAAGAAAGGAAAAAAAGGGACCAGTAACATAGCAGGAAACTAAATTTTAAATCATGCTGACTTCTAAACATAACTACACGTTCTTGAATACGTAACATATTGTTGTTTACAGAAGCTTGTTTGATTAGTAATTTACGTTACTACTAATTTAATATTACACTTTTTCTTTCTTTTTAAATAGAAACTTGATAATGACTTGGTAATAATGCGAAGGTGGTGATGACACTATTTGTGTGAGCTGAGGCTGAAATATATAATTTAAAAAATCAGTGTGTTTCCTTAATGCGGTGTATCTACTCTGTTTAAGTACCGGTCGATTTCTTTTCGCGAGGAACGCTGGCTGCGTCTTTACTATCCTGCGTTTCATGCCCTTCTTGATTCTTCTGTGGCGCGGTATTTGCTACCAAGGTAGCATAATTTCTTCACCTCAGATGCTATACGGTCCTCAGTTTTGATGTTAAGTTTATTACTTACTCTCATTTCTGCTACTCCTCATTACTTTCATCTGTTTTAGGTCTACTTTCAATCCATAATCGTCCCCATTAGCCTGTAATTCCTCCTCACTTTCCCTGAAGACAGCAACGTCATTTGCGAATTTTGTCATTGACATTCTTCCAACACGAAGTTGAATTCCATTTCTCAATCTTTATTTATTTCCTTTGTTTCTTCTTCAATACACAGGATTAACAGTTGACTGTACCCATGCCTTACATCCTTTTTAATACAAGCATTTCTCTCTTGGCCTCCCTTTTGTTCTCTATTGGTTTCTGTATGTATTGTATGGAGGCCCACACGCGGCGTGGTAGTTGTGGGGCGGGAGGAAGGCCCTTGCTCCCCCCTCCCTCCTCCTCCAAAATGTTTGGGCTTACACTAGATACAATGGAAACTTTCTAGTACGAAAATACTTTCTTATAATTTTCGTTCTTAATTGCGACTGAAAGTCAAGTGACAGGATGCAACATGGCTGCGTCTGGGCTATTTCAGAACAAAGCAAAATACACTCAAGGTTAGTATCTTTGTTCGAAATTTTGTGTAAAGTAAATAGATGGCTTTCACGTAGAAAAAAAGGATTTAGCAGAAAGAGTCACGTGGAGTAGAACAGAGCTGTCAAAGAGACAGTAATCTTCTAGCCCCTGTCTAATCGTATCTAAGTAAGGAATTCCAACCACGTAAGAAAGTGGAGGCACTAGTTCGGAATCACTTAACTAGGCATTTTTCATCGATCACCTTATAAGACGGCTTTCGACCCAGTTAGCTACTGAAAGTAAATTTTCAGTCTGTTCGGTACAACGCGTGTGTGCGTTATCAATTCAGAAGTCAGTTCGGTAAGCCAGCGCATTCAGTATTTTGCACCCTTAGTTCAGCCTAACTGTAGATGGAAACAGGGTCACCATAACAACTCTGATCACTGGAATCATTGCCAGTAATGCGAATCATTTAATTCTTTATTTCAGTTCTTCAAAAGTGAAATGACATTAAGCATTTCATCCATCCTACGGACTTTTATAAGCCAAAAAATTTATTTAAAGAAATATAGAGATACCACTTTTCCAAACCCAACGAAAAACAGTCAATACTTAATATCGTTTCTGAGTATGGAATACGTAGCACTGATCCGAGTTGGTCTTGGAACACATTGTTTTCAATTAGAGCTAGCTGGAAATTCTAAATCTTATCGAACGAGGTATGATCGCTAGTCATTGATAATCATAAAATCGGGCAGATTCGAATCCACCTATTCAATACAACAAACAAACAAGATTAGACCCCATGACGTTATTTCAGAGACGTGTTTCCGCTGTCCACGTAGGTTACATTAATGATAATCTTACAAGGGGAAAGCACGACATGGGTAATTCACTGGGAATAAGCGAAGGTAAATTACTAGTCCACCTGAAGTTTACCCGCTCATAGAAGTTGTAGAGCACACTAGCCAACCAGTTCCGCGAAAAAAACTGTAAAATTTCGAGTGCAGCTTCATATATTTTAAACATTTTCATATGGAGTAACCAGCTTAGCGAGAGCGATTCTTGAGTTCTACAACAGTAATCAAACAATAACCAATAATAAACAATGATCTTCATACTTCAGTAACATTACTGTAAATTAAATAAATATTTATCTAGACGTTTTGCGAAATTTGAGCTATTAACACGTTTATGGGTCATTTAAGGGGAATGAAAGCAGCAAATCAATTCTTGCCCCCCTGTCTCGCTATTAAAAGGCTTATTCGAATCTGTATTTATATTATAACATGAAAAATAACAGTAGGTGAAATAAGCCCTCCAAACCCTACGCCCCCCCCCCCACCCCCTCCCCGCCACCACCCGAAAAATAATCCTTCGTGCAGGCCTGTATATAACTCACCTTTCCCTAGAGCCTACACCCATTTTCCTGAGGATTTCAAGTACCTAGGTCCACTGTACGTTGTCAAATGATCTTTCTTGGTCGACAAATGCTACGAAGATGTCGTCATTTGTCTTTAACTCTTCGTTTAGTTAACAAATATAACGTGACACCAACCTCTCTGGTGCTTTTACCCTTCCTAAAGCATCTCCCTAAGTTTCCGTGAATGGAAATGTTCACTCTTAACTAAGTAGTATCAAAGAAAGAGGTTCCGTGAAAAGTATAGGACGGTCTCGTTCTCAAGAAACTAATAGTAAAAGTGATCGAGGTGGAGCAATGAAGGCACAGGGCTCTCAGTCGAATGGAGCAGATTTCAAGCCTCCTTTAAGCGATCCAAATTTATGTTTTCATTGGTTTTCCTAGCTCACTTTGTAGAATGTCGCGGTGATTTCTTCGGCAAGGTAACAATCGAATTTCTCTCACGTCGTCCAACTCCTTTCCTAAATCAGCTACAGTCGGACCGTTGCCAAGATGACATTCAAGTCTGAGCTGCTGCTTCAAATCCAAAGTGGTGTCTTGGTGAGAATTGATTTATTGAATGTCGAAGTAGACATGTTGATAAGAAAATTGTTCCGATAATTACATGTAGACTCAATGACGTCTTCCTACTTGGAATGTACCACCGATAAAACGCCATTTTGAAGGCTACGTATAGTGCTGTCACCTATCGGGTCTTCATGAAACTACATGGGCTGAAGCGGGATTACTCCACAAGGGTCAACAATACGTTCTGTACTTTTTCACTCGATATCCGCCTCCGTAGCGTTGTTGTCGTGGTGGTCTTCAGTCCAGAGACTGGTTTGATGCAGTTCTCCATGCTACTCTACCCTGTGCAAGGTTCTTCATCTCCCAGCACCTACTGCAACCTACATACTTCTGAATCTGTTTAGTGTATTCATCTCTTGGTCTCCCTCTACGATTTTTACCCTCCACGCTGCCCTTCAATACTAGATTGGTGATCCCTTGATGCCTCAGAATATGCCCTACCAAACGATCCCTTCTTCTAGTCAAGTTGTGCCACAAATTTTTCTTCTCTCCAATTCTATTCAACACCTCCTCATTACTTACGTAATCTACCCAGCGTAGTGGTAGCGATTCCGCGTAACACGCTGGGGGCCTGGGTTCGATTCTCAGCAGGGGAGTCATCATTTTCATCATCATGGGCCAGTAAGTCGCCAAAGTGAAGTCAACTAAAAATGATTTGCAATATGGCGACCGAGCTCCCCCGCATGAGGACTCCACGCCAACAATGCCATACGATCTTTTCAGTTTTTTCAACCGATAATAGGCCGCGGAAAAAAAGGGTTGCATTACTTATTGAACGACTCCCGAAATAGGATAAGTTCTTGGTCATGCGGCACCAGGATCTGTAAACTGTTAGCAGTATTATATATTCCTTTTATTGGCAGCCTTCTTAGATGCGACAATTACACTTGCATTCTGCCTCATTATAAACTTTCCTACAGTTTTGATTTCAATCTCGCCTGAATGGAGTCTTTAGAGACTATACGATTTCCGAACTCGTAAATTTGTTCTAAGTCGTAATGTGAGCGTAGCTTCTCGCGCTGATTGCCACATTTTCAAACGGCCCAGATAAGTTATTTGCCGTTAGGCACAGCGATAACAACTTTTATATCAACTGGTAGTCATAACAAAAGTTCCAAGTATAAATTAGGTTCGCCCCTTGAAAGTAAACTACCAAGACCTCTAGATAATCTTCGTCGTGTACTACGCAAATGATAAACAGGCTTTTCCTAGAACTTAGCCCGCTGATAGGAGTCGGTCGCAAACTGGACCAGGACAGCGAAACAGTTCAAAAGTCATCCAAGTCTTCGGACTATAAACCAATCAAACAAGTCTCCCTTATCAGGAAGATAACACTTGACCCCAGCATGCGAAACAAAATTTAATGAGAACAATGTTTGTTTACTGTTTGTTGCTTGCAGCATTCGAGTTTCTGTCTAAATGGTAGAGAACAGAGAAATAAAAACTGTTCGAGCTGTAAAAGTAACATCAGACTTCAGGCGCCTGAACCGGTACTGATACCTAGCTACATGTAAAACAATATTTATTTCATTCCCTGTTCGGATTTCATTACTGCATTTATTTTCGAATTTTCCTGTCTCCTACACCACCATTACCGTTAAATCAACATTCTCATAATACGGAAACTCAATAATTTTTGGTTACATATCTGAAACTTACTTATCTTTATTTACTTACTACTTAGTAATTTTGATGAATTCTTAGTTGTAGTTACTACTTATCTCGTCTACCGTTTTTCTGAGGATATCTTTTTGATTTAAGTGAAACAAAAATTGCAACGGTCACTTGCAATAATAGACATTAAGTGTTCCGATATTCATCCATAAAACTGTTGAGCATGTAATTTACGCTGTTCACCTCATGCTGTTCGTCTCAGCGTAATGTTTTTCGTATATAACAAACGTTGCAAAAGTTAATCACCAATCAAAAGTATCGATAGCGGAGCATCGAAAACTTCAGGTTCCTTTGTATTTGCTAACCAATGTTCTTCCCGCTTCCTGAGATAATAAACAACGTAATGGTTCGGCGATTGCTTTGTTATTATAAATTGCTTAGGGCAAAAAGAACTTTACGCACTGGAGATTTTACCGCACAAGAAAACTTTATGCAATGGAGAAGATTAGCGTTTAATGTTATTTTACCTCTAATATTTTGCTGTGGTGGTAGCTAAGAGCGTACAAAACGGAGGGAAAAGACCTGGATTCGTTCTATGGTACCATTAAAATGTCATATAGCCGATGAATTTCGTCGGAAATATAATCTGAAATTAATTCAATTTTTCGTAGCAAATTTGAAGTATACACTGAACTGCAATACACTGAATCTTAATTGCAGGCATCAACCACCCACTTATTAACTGCCCATGGAAATAGCGTGGGGCACTATAACAACAAACACGAGCAGATAAGACATTTAAGATTTTGCCTGTCGAAACTTTTCTCCATTAAGATTCTTTTCTCCGCAGTGCCTGCATCTAAATACATCGTCTGTAAGCCACTGTTCATTGCGACGCAGAGGTTATTTTCTATCAGTGTTAACCATTTGTTGTGTTGTTCCGTTATGAATAGAGAGGTAGCAAAAGGATTGTTTGTTTCGCTCGGCGACGTGCCGTGATCTTATTTTTCTTTTTCGATAATCGCTACACGATAGCTACAATAGAATCGTAGAAGAGCCTACCTCAGATACCCGTTCTCTAAACTATTGAGAACAGTTTCATCTTTCTACCTAGGAATTTATCTATCGCTAGTGATGCAGCTTTTTAGCGATTTTCAGTTCATGTAGGAACAGTGTCTTAATGTGGCGTAACTAACGTAATTATTCTACATCACACGTCTAAATAAGCACATCCTACTCGAAAAGACAAACAAAAAATTCTAAAAATTTTCAGAAAAAAACCTACGCAGATTCTTACGGAGTATGGTCGCGCTCATTTTTTCCAAAAACAGCTCAAGATACCAAACAACTTTCTTGGCAAGCGCTCAGTAAATGTTTGTTCAATTGCATTAAAATGTTTCGAAAAATGACGAGGAAATGTTAATCGAAGGCTATCAGTTTGGTGCAGCTGGTGTTGTAGTATTCAGTCAGAAGATTGGGTTTATGCAGCCTTCCACGCTAACAGCTTCTTTAAGAATGCTAACAGCATGTCTTACAGATGAAATTTCATAGTGCCACTAGCACGGGCATTGACTATCGATACATCACTTGAAATTTTTTTAACGGATACTAGCCAGAAAGCAAAATACTTCAACTTTTGTGTAATACAGCACGGTGATCTTGAACCGATTATGAATTATTAGAGGCACCACTATTTGTGAGAAAGCCTAGACATGAAATTTGCAACCAGATTTCTTATGAACCCTCCACTTTTTCGACATGAGGCACAATGCTATAATGAAAAGAACAGTGGTTTTGTTTTCATTTTTCCGTTCTCCATATGGAAAAGTGTTGCAATCACCTTTCACATGTAGTTGCGGTACTTGTCAATCAGTCCTCAGAATAATATTACATCTGTTTCTGAAATTCTCTAACTCTTGATCTCTCTGTCGCTGTGCATGTGTTACTGTCTCCCACCGACAAGACTGACACACTTAGGTAAACAGGCGATTTTCAACTAACATTCTCTCCCGCTTCTGCTTTAGCTTAACTTCGAGCTAATTTTTACATCGAAAACCATCACAGCATGGACCTTTCAGTTTGAGCCTTATACGTGTTTGCCTTTGGGTAATCATTAACAAGTATAAGATAGGCAAAACTTTTCAGCTCATTTACAGATACTGCTAAAAATTATTGCCGCAATGTTATCGTCACGTCTAACAGAATATACAACAAACAGAAACCGAAAAATAAATGAGAGCTTTGATATCTTCCTGGAACAGAGGAAAATTTACAAAGCACATAATTGCATGCATTTCACAATTACTGGGGTTTTATGCAGGACAGGATCCCTGTAACTTGAGCTAAGGCAGTATCAATAAAATCCAAATTTGTTACTGGATTAAGGTTAAATATAGACCAACTTATCTTTGTCTCGAAGTGTGTCAGACATCGAAATGAATCGATTCATTTCTATGTGTAATACATTTTTAGGAATAAGCAAGCTGATACATTTCAGTCTGCATAATGTGTGCCGAGACCATCTGAAAATTTGGAATTATCTGTAGGGCCTTCCACGGATGAATGCTTAATACAGAGAGAGTGTATTGATTAGTGGTCTTTATTATGTTGCCTCTTTATTTCATCCTTTTAATCGGTGATTTAACTGCAACATTCACGTGAGAAATCTGTAATGTTACCGACCTCCAAAGTCTCCTCGAATTTCCTCTTCCCGTTATTACTTCTTGGCGATTTTTATGAACTTTAAGCAATTATTGTAAAATTTATATTGAGAATGACTTTCATTTCATTCACATCTATTGTTTGTAAACACTTTAGATGATTAGCTTGCTTGTCGTGAACTACAGGGGTGGAGGGGGGAGGGGGGCAAAATAAGGAAACACAGAAAACACAACACATTACAATACCTACTATTGTGTAGGATAGCCACTGACATTCAAAGCAGCTTCCAGTTTTCAGGGAATAGATAAATATAGGTCCTGTATAGTATTCAAAGGATGCTTATACCATTCTTCCTGCACCATAGTGGCAAGCTCAGACAACAATGATGGAGGTGGACAGCGATCACGCACCCTTCTCTCCAAAGTAGGCGACGAAAGCTCAATAATACAGGGTGTTTATAAATGAGTATTGGGATTTTAACGCTTTATAATATTTATTACATTAAACTTACAGTTATAAATGATATGTCAAATGAATGAACAACTCGAACAGTTTTACCAAGAACCTCATAAATGTTCAATGTGAGGACCATTTGTCTCACGGCACACGTCAAGTCTATAGCCGAGTTCTTCCCAAACGTTGATAACTGTGTCTTCAGTGATTGTAGCAACAGCTGCTTCAGTCCTGTTTCTTAATTCAAGGAGGTCTGCTGGTAGCGGAGGCACGTACACACGATCCTTGACGAAGCCCCAAAGGAAGAATTCGCATGGCGTTAGGTCGAGTGAACGTGGAGGCCATGCAAAGCAAGCCCTGTCACTGTGCCTCTTGCGACCTATCCAGCGCTTGGGTACAGGCAAGTTCAATCAATCGCGTACTTCGCCGTGCCAGTGAGGTGGGGCACCATCTTTCTGGAAAATGTAGTTCTCTGGCTCATCTTCTTCCTACTGAGTGAAGAGCCATTGCTCTCGTGTATCAAGGCAAGAAGTGCCAGTTACAGTAGGTTTACCAAAAAAGAAAGGCCCATAAACTTGATGTGAGCCGCGTGACAAATGGTGCTCACATTGGTTCTTGGTAAAACTGTTTGAGTTGCTCTTTCATTTGACATATCATTTATAACGGTAAGTTTGATATAATAAATATTCTAAAGCGTTAAAACTCCGATATTCATTTATAAACATCCTTTATGCCCGCATCTCGTGGTCGTGCGGTAGCGTTCTCGCTTCCCACGCCCGGGTTCCCGGGTTCGATTCCCGGCGGGGTCAGGGATTTTCTCTGCCTCGTGATGGCTGGGTGTTGTGTGCTGTCCTTAGGTTAGTTAGGTTTAAGTAGTTCTAAGTTCTAGGGGACTGATGACCATAGATGTTAAGTCCCATAGTGCTCAGAGCCATTTGAACCATTTTTTTTTTTTTTTTTGAAACATCCTTTATTGAGATCTGTCGACTGTGTGGAGGTCAGGGGGGACGCGACAGTTCATCCTCGTGCTTCGCTAGACCAGTTGTTGAAGATGGGAGCTAAGTGAATACGGGCCCTGATATCTCGGAACACATGTCCACGACGAACAAACACTGTACCACGGGATTCACGTGACCAGTCAAAATAGTCACATAATCAATATCAGTACTGCAATCTTGCACAGTAGCCATGGAGCTGACGGAATGCCACGATATTGCTGCCTAAATCATCACCGAACCCGCGCTATTCTTCGCTCTTAAGGCATAAATTAGGCCAGAATCTGGAAACGGTGTGAAACAAGACTCATCCAGCAAGAGAACATTCTTACATTGCTCCACAGCCCAGGATTTATGGCTTCGGCACCAAGTTTTCCTGCTGCGGTCATTTACATCACTGATGAACGGTTTTGGAATTCCAGCTGTCCCTGCAGATCCCTGCTTCTGTAGTTTCCTCGTTTGTTTCGGTGGTGACGGGGTCCATGAGTGCGACATTCAGTTCTGTAGTGACTTTTGCGGCTGTCGTTCTGTTCAATGACCGTCCAATACGATCACTCAAAAAATGGTTCAAATGGCTCTGAGCACTATAGAACTTAACATCGGGGGTCATCAGTCGCCTAGAACTTAGAACTGCTTAAATCTAACTACTTAAATCTGCCCGAGGCAGGATTGGAACCTGCGACCGTAGCGGTCGCGCGGTTACAGACTGAAGCGCCTAGGACCGCTCGGTCACAGGGCCGGCTACGATCACTCGGCACACACTTTCGTCCACGTGGAGATCTAGCGGACGCCGTTTGTCCGCTTTCCTTGTATGTTGTTTAAATCTCCTAGGTGACGCCTCTTGAAACACCCAACATTTCGGCTACTTTGGTTACGGAAGCACCCACCATACTTTCTCCTACAACTTGCGCACGTTAAAATTCACTTACTTCCTACGTAACGCACTCACATCTACACAGAACACTGTTCTGGCCACGGCCGACACTTGCGACGAATGGAAGACATCGCACAGATGACGCTCGTGGGCAAATACCACAGCGCAACCTGCAGGATGGCTAGCATCTGCATTATGTTCAAGCTTGCATTTCTCATGGTCTTTCCGTATTTAAGTGTAACCCTTCTATATCAGTTTAACATCACCGTTCAGTAAGTTACGTTAGGCTATCATTAGCCTAGCAAATATTTACAAGTGGTAGCACAAATAAACAAGTTGTTTTGAATAGTACTTTAAATCTTCAACTTTTGTAGTTCTGCCTTCCTCAGCTGCGTGTACTAATACGGTGTACTGATAATTTTTACTTTTGGACTGTCTAACTACATCTGAACGAAACACAATTTTCGTGCCATGTTTCATTGTTGTAGTTAGACGGTCCAAAAGTTAAAATTATCAATGTACCGAATTAGTACTTTACGTGTTTACTCCTGGACGCAGACTGACTGACACAGAACATTATCGTTACTAAACACCGACTGACTGATATCCATAGCACCTGTACCAGTTGAATGCTAACAACTCTCTGCCTGTTGCTTTATGTGTGACGGCTCTATTAAGCCACACGTAGGACAGAAATTAAAAATACTAAAATATAAAAGTATTAAATATTAAATATTTACATGAAAACAGAAAAAATAAAAATGCATGAACGCAACAGGCAGTGAAGTTTCTTGATTAACTACAACCTCTATATTTAAAAATGTTTTATGAGAATGAAATTTTAAACTACGCTAGGACTTCCAAAGCCCGCCAGGAACTTTCTGGAAAGTTAAATTTTTAATGCCTTAGTTTGTTAACTAAGCGCATTGCCGCAGTGGTAACAACGGTTCCCGTCAGATCACCGAAATTAACCGCTGTCGGGCTGGGCTAGCACTTGGATGGGTGACCATCCGGTCTGCCGAGCGCTGTTGGCAAGCAGGGTGCACTCAGCCCTTGTGAGGCAAACTGAGAAGCTATTTGATTGAAAAGTAAAGGCTCCGGGCTCGTAAACGGACATACGGCTGGGAAAGCGGTGTGCTGACCACATGCATCCGCATCCAGTCACGCCTGTGCGCTGAAGATGACACGGCGGTCGGTCGGCGCCATTGGGCCTCTCAAGGCCTGTTCGGACGGAGTCAGTTTTGTTAACTAATACTTTATTTTAGGAAAGTTACACATTTTTCTAAACAGAATAATTAGATTTGCAAAACTATAACATTCTAACTGGGAAAGGATTGCATTTTAAAGTCCATATATTCTGGAATGCGAAAATGTTGAATACGAATAACTGTTGAAATGTCAGCTTTTCGGAAAAAGTAAAACGTTACTTTGAAAGACGAAAATGAGAGCTTTCAACTGCCTCGCGGGGTTAGCCGAGCGGTCCAAGGCGCTGCAGTCATGGACTGTGCCGCTGGTCCCGGCGGAGGTTCGAGTCCTTCATCGGGCATGGGTGTGTGTGTTTGTCCTTAGGATAATTTAGGTTAAATAAATAGTGTGTAAGCTTAGGGACTGATGACCTTAGCAGTTAGGTCCCATAAGATTTCACACACATTTGAACTTTTTTTTTTTTTTTTTTTGAGCTTTCAAATCAGCTACGTCAATCTTGAAACAAACAGTTATTAGCAGGGACGTATTTTCTAGTGTACATGGTTTACATAGCAGTAAAATTGTAAATATTTCCTTAAATAAGATGTTTCCATATGAACTATCATCATCGTCAGTAGTTTGAAAACTGTACTGTGAATAATAAAGTGTACTGCATAAGAGTTTACTAATGTTGCGTAATCTTGTCCATATCTTGCGTGTATAATAGAAAGCAAAAAAAAATTATTTATGTAAGGATTGGGATTATAGCAAGTGTAGGTATCCTACCTTGCCAAGTCTCGAACGGTTAGCGATAGTTCTATGTATTAACTAGTTTCTTTATTACAGCTTTCTTTTGCTGAATAGTCTTTTAATTTCTATTTTATTTTCTCATTTCAGAATTATTAGACGACGGATAACGCCGGCTTCATTGAAGACACGACCACACCTAGAGGTCTGCTGTACATAGATACAAACTGTTGACGTCAACTGCAACCTAATAAAATTACACGTTGTTAGTACTGCTTGTTTCATTTCATCGTCCAAGTAACACAACTGCAAACAAATTAATGAACCTTTTATTAAATTTTTACGTTTTTCTTGTGGGACGCATCTAACATAGCTACATTCCATGGCTGAGCCTAGATAAAAGGACGGAGAAATGTTGTCATAACTCATTACCTATTTCTTGCAAGTATTTCAACGATGAATTCACAACACCTAGTTCGAATGACATAAATAATTAATAAATGATGCACGACGGGATAGTTTATGTGTATGAAATGCGATATCCAGAAATACAACACGAAGGGGTTAATTAATGATTTAAATACATACCAGGTGTTTCCACATGTTTTCGATTAGTGATTTTGTGTTTCACAACTGCAATAGGTAAGATAATTGAACCACTAAAAACGATTTAATACATGGAATGTGAATTGGTAATTGACCAAAACTGACTTCAGCGTTACTATTTAAGCAAAACTAATTAAAATAAGCTGGAATAAAAGCAATATATGATCGGATTATACCTTCAACTGAAACAAAACTGAAATGTAAATGAGACATTACGTGGGTAGTTGTACACACGTCATCACTACAGACAGAAGAAAGGGAGAGATAATCGTATGAGAACTGTGCCAACAGCAAACAGTGTTTTCGTCTTTTATGGAATAGTTCTTTCACAACCATACTGTACGTTTTTATTCACTTTCTCACACTAATTACAAGGCCGAAACCTCAGTATGTAGGGCTTATATTCATTGAAGACAGACACAAGTTGTATTTACTCACTGGTCAATGGCTACACAGAAGTCAATTTAAAAAATTATAATTTATAGCTGCCTTAAAAACGCACAAGAAAGAAGAGTGAAGTGAGAGGAGCATATTAGCATAAAGGAAAATAATATATTGTAGAGAATAGTTCACCGTTACTAGTTAGTGTGTCGAAACACGGGAATGTCAGTTCAGAGGTCATACATTATTTTGAAAGGAAGAAGAATATATATTACGGTTGAGTGGAACGACAAAATTCCCATATAATTATGCTATTTACATTGCTTTACATGGATCATTTATGTTGTACACTAAATCGTATATGAAGTCTATATATGACAATACTTGACAATGTATAAATTATTTGAAATGGTGAAGTGCGTATCAGTAGCCTAGAGTTAATGTAACTCCTGCTGTGCCTAAAATATGATTTTACTCGTTTTTTGTAAATACGGAGAAAAATGTGAGTCCTCTCTCTACTTCTACTTTTATGAAAGTTATGAAAAAGTAACAATGTATCTCACTTTTGACGTAAGAGGCAAACTGTACAATCTCATATCACTTATATGATCGCGTTGCTGTATCATTTCTCGTTCACTGTTGAAAATGGACTTCATCGGGCTAGTTTGAAGCTGTAATAGTGATCAATGTTTCAATAGCTTTTGCACGTATGTTCATCTACATACATACTCCGCAAGCCACCGTGCGGTACATGGCGAAGGATATCTCGTACCACTACTAGACATTTCTCCTTTCTTGTTCCACTCGCAAACAAAGCGAGCGAAGAACAACTGTTTATATGCCTCCGTAAGAGCCCTAATTTCTTGTATCTTATCTTCGTGGTCGTTACGTGAAATGTATGTTGGCAACAGTAGAATCGTTCTGCAGTCAGCTTCAGATGCCGTTTCTCTAAATTTTCTCAACACTGCCGGCCGCTGGTGGCCGAGCGGTTCTAGGCGCTTCAGTCTGGAACCGCGCGACCGCTACGGTTGCATTGTGTGTGTGGTTTGATGTTTTCGGGCGCTAAACAGCGTGGTCATCAGCGCCCACTACGGGTTCGAATCCTGCGTCGGGCATGGGTGTGTGCGATGTCTTTAGGTTAGTTAGGTTTAAGTAGTTCTAAGTTCTAGGGGACTGATGACCACAGATGTTAAGTCCCATAGTGCTCAGAGCCATTTGAACCATTTTTTTTTTCTCAAAACTCTTCTTCGAAAAGAACGTCGCCTTCCCTTCAGGGCTTCTCCGTAATAAATGCGGGTTGCTCGAATCTGCCAGTAACAAGTCTATCACCCCGCCTCTGAGTTGCATCGATGTATTCCTTTAATTCTACCTGGTACGGATCCCAAACACACTAGCAGTACTTAAGAATAGGTTGCACTAGTGTCCTATCGCGGTCTTCTTTACATCTTAAACACACTTTTCTAAAATTCTCCCAGTAAACAGAAGTCGACCATTCGCCTTTCTTACCATAATTCTTACATAATCGTTCCAGGTCATATGACTTTGCGGCATTACGCCCAGATATGTAAACGTTGTGACTGTGTCAAGCAGGACACTGCTGATGCTGTGCCCGAACATTACGGGTTTCTTTTCCCATTCTTATCTGCACTGACTTACATTTTTCTACGTTTACAGCTTGATGCCGTTCATGACATACAGTAAATCATCGAGTAGAACAGAAGTGATATCTGGCGTTCCGTAAGGTAGTGTCATAGGCCCTCTGCTGTTCCTGATTTACATAAATGATCTAGGTGATAATCTGAGGAGCCCCCTTAGATCGTTTGCGGATGACGCTGTAATTTACCGTCTAGTAAAATCATCAGACGATCAATTCCAATTACAAAATGATCTAGATAGAATTTCTGTATGGTACGAAAAATGGCAGTTGGCACTAAACAAAGAAAAGTGTGAGGTCATCCACATGGGTACTAAAAGAAATCCGATACATTTTATGTATACGATAAATCGCACACATCTAAGGGCTGCCAATTCGACTAAATACCTAGGAATTACAATTACGAGCAACTTAAATTGGAAAGACCACTTAGATAATATTGTGGGGAAGGCGAAACAAAGACTGCGCTTTGTTGGCGTAACACTTAGAAGACGCGACAGACCCACTATAGAGACAGCCTACATTACACTTGTCCGTCCTCTGCTGGAATATTGCTGCGTGGTATGAGATTCTTACCATGTAGGATTGGCGGAAGACATCGAAAAAGTACAAAGAAGGGCAGTTCGTTTCGTGTTATCGAGCAATAGGGGTGAGAGTGTCACTGATATGACTCGTGAGTTGGGGTGGCAGTCACTGAAACAAAGGCGGTTTTCTTTGCGGCGAGATCTATTTACTAAATTTCAATCACCAACTTTCTCTTCCGAATGCGAAAATATTTAGTTGACACCCACCTACGTAGGGAGAAATGATTATCATACCAAAATAAGAGAAATCAGAGCTCGAACGGAAAAATTTAGGTGTTTCTTTTTCCCACGTGCCATTCGAGAGTGGAATGGTAGAGAAGTAGTATGAAAATGGTTCGATGAACCCTCTGTCAGGCACTTATGTGTGAATTTCAGAGTAACCATGTAGATGTAGATGTAGAAATTTTGTCAAAGTCACCTTATGTTATGCCCTAGTCACTCAAACGACGATACCTTACCAAACACCACAGCGTCTTTAGGAATCAACCACAGATTGTTCCCCATCCTGTCCTCCAGATCATTTATGTACACATAGATAACTGCGGTCCTGTCACACTTCTCTGAGACACTCCTGATAATGCCCTTGTCTCTTAGTAACACTCGCCGTCGAGGACAACGTACTGGGTCCTATTACTTAAGAAGTCTTCGTGTTGGACGTTAAAACTGTAACACCCTAAAGCTGACATGCAAAAAAACCACATATTGGCGTTAAGTATACAACATGATTGGATATGCAAATGATAAGAATTTTAGCACAGCCGCATAAACCAGAGGAGTAACGCCATATACACTCAGTATATAAAGAAACACTGTGAAGGTCATTCGTAAATCTCATTTCAATGTCATCCATTAGTGGGTAGAAAGTAATACGTCTCATTTAAGAAGCACGTGTCGGACTTCGACTAGATGATGACCTAACTGCAGCTTATCGTTGCGCAATGTTGTTTTTCGCGTTGGTCTGGATCTCACTGCTGTCATGGGAATATGGATGATGCAGTGGGTTCAGAAAGCCCACAAACAATACCATGTCCTGTCTTCGAGATAGGCGAGGTGTCTAGATGTCTTCGGTGGGTGAGAGATTGGGGGACAGTCGAAGAAACTGTGTATCGAGGAAGTCCAGGACAGCATCGTCAACACGCGGCCTCACTCTTTGTTGTTAAAGTAAAAATCTCTACACACTGAAGACATCTGGACATGGGTTGCCGGGACACTGGTAAGTACTACGACTGGCGAATTCTGGCACAGAGCTGAATCGCATGAAACGACTTACCCGCATCTGTCACGAAAACTCGAATTGACTTCATATCCAGACGGGTTAGAGCCATTGTTGTTGTCAAGGTTGCAGGCCTGTGTGGCAGATTTCGCGCCCTGTACTCACCCAAATCACCCACAAATTTACTCATGTATTCGACCTACTAAGCTGCATACGTACAAAATGCAAAACAAAATTTCGTCGCTTTCTATCCTTCCTGGCATTGCAATTTCAATGCCTAGCAATGTATAATACGAGGACGCTGTCAGATTGCCGGAAGCATTTCGTAAGTACTTCTCCGTCTTTGAAATTGTACGATGTTATACTTGTGATCTTGATGAGACCAGAACTTCTTATGATGTGAAGAGTACGAAATAACTGGAAATTTAAGGTAAATCAGTAAAGTATGGAAAAAATATTTTGACCGACAAGTGCAAGTTAATAGTTATTCAGTTTATCTTGATATTCTATGTAAAGTGAGAAACATTTTCAACAATAAAGAAGCAAAATAAAAATGCGTATGCACCACATTGCATCGCTACGAAGTAATACACACGCTACAAAGTGGCTTGAGCAACACTCTTCTGAGTTTAAACACTTCCGCTTGTCACCAAACTCTCCATATATGAACATTATTGAGCATATCTAGGATGCTTTGCAACGTGCTGTTCAGAAGAGGTCTCCACATTCGATTTCCTTCGTATGAAGAGGTTTACGCCTGGGTACAATGATGCTTCCATATGCAAACGCAAACATTTTTGCATCAAGGCATTGACCGTATTGTCTAATTGTGAGATAAATGATTGAGAATTAGGGTGATTACTTTTCAAATAACTGAAGGGCCAAAGAAATTGGTACACCTGTTTAATGTCGTGTAGCCCCCCCCCCCCCCCCAAGAGCACGCATAAGTGCCGCAACATAACGTGGCATGGACTCATGGATTCGACTAATGTCTAAATTAATGCTGGAGGGAACTAATACCATTAAGTAAATACTGAAGTAAAACACACACAGAAAGTTTCGTAATTACTGATAATTCGAATATCGCGACCAAATACTGGCCTGGCACGAGGAACCCCTATGAGAGGTCCAAAACATGTCCAACTCCTGAACGACTCACCACTTCCTAATTAACCTCCGTTTGATTCTTCGGACCGTCCTCTGGGTCATCCGTCATCTCTCTTCTTCTGGCGGCATCGTTGACTATCCTGACGACGGCGCACAGGATGTCGGTGTCCTCGGCAGTCTTTCCACAGATCGCCTTCCTAAAGGCAATGGCGCGCGGCTCGTCTGTCATCGGGGCGGCAGAAACCTCCGCCTCAGCTGTAGCTTCACTTCCGTCGCCACCGTCACCCTCGTCGGCCTTGACCGAAAAACTCGTCAGCAACAAGAGGAGCGTCATCAACAAAGACATCGTGACGAGCAGCGGCGGCTGCAGCGGTGCCCGTAGCGACCTCATAGCGACTGAAGTCGCCAGCGAATGCAGCGGGGCTGCCGAGACGACCTCAGACGTCACCGCGAATAGTTCGTATCGCCTGCAAACCGGTGAAGACTGGTCAGAGTTGCTCTCCTTTCTCCCATATGTGTCCCACTGCACAAAGCGATAATCTTTAGCTTTCATGTCACCGACTTCAGAACAGCACATATCTCAAAACGCTGTACACACGTCTGAAGAGGGTGGAAGATTACTCTTCTGATGACTGTCAGGTCTTGATGAGACGTAATCGAATGTTATGTCCTAAGTTGAGGCATGCAACACAGTGACAACTAATTTCAAAAGTAATCTGCGTAACGGTTAATACATTCATACCAATGTGTAATCTGCGTAACAGTTAACACATTCATACCAATGTGAGACAAGGTCAGCACCATCGCGGAAAAATTTTGCGGCCGGCCAGTGTGGCCGAGCGGTTCTAGGCGCTACGGTCTGGAACCGCGCGACCGCTACGGTCGCAGGTTCGAATCCTGCCTCGGGCATGGATGTGTGTGATGTCCTTAGGTTAGTTAGATTTAAGTAGTTCTAAGTTCTAGGGGACTGATGACCTCAGCAGTTAAGTCCCATAGTGCTCAGAGCCATTTGAACCATTTGAACCAAAATTTTGCGGTTGTCTACGGAACCATTATTCTACCTACGCATCCACCTCTTTGTTCGATGCAAATCGACGGCCATGAATGTCTTTCTTCTGAGCTGCACAAATCACAAATGTGGAAATCGCATGGGGAGGGATCGGGTCTGTATGGAGGATGTGTAAGGTATTCCTAGCGAAATTTCTACAGCGTACTCGAAATAAACTGGGCAACATTTCGGCAACTTACACATCTTCCATACAGTCCCAACCTCTTCTCAAGCTAGTTCCGTATTTTTGGTGCCGCGAATGTCTGTCTTCGCGGTACCAAAAACACGGAGCTGGCATGAGAAGAGGTTGGGATTGTATGGAAGATATGTAAGCCGCCGAAATTTGGTTCGTACGAAGAGGTCTACGCCTGGGTACAATCATGCTTCCATATGCATATGCAAACATTTTTGCATGAAAAAATGATTAACAATTAGGGCGATTACTTTTGAAATAACTGAAGAGCCAAAGATATTGGTACACCTGCTTAATATCGCGTAGGGCCTCCCCAAGAGCGGGCAAAAGTGCCGCAATACGACGTGACATGGACTTGACTAATGTCTAAATTATTGCTGGAGGGAATTGACACCATGAATCCTGCAGGACTGTTGATAAATCCGTAAGAATACGAGGATGTGGAGACCTCTTCTGAACACCACGATGCAAAGCATACCGAATATGCTCAATGACGTTCATACACTACTGGCCTTTGAAATTGCTACACCAAGAAGATATGCAGATGATAAACGGGTATTCATTGGACAAATGTATTATATTAGAACTGACATGTGATTACATTTTCACGCAATTTGGGTGCATAGATCCTGAGAAATCAGTACCCAGAACAACCACCTCTGACCGTAATAACGGCCTTGATACGCCTGGGCATTGAGTCAAACAGAGCTTGGATGACGTGAACAGGTACGGCTGCCCATGCAGCTTCAACACGATGCCACAGTTCATCAAGAATAGTGACTGGCGTATTGTGACGAGCCAGTTGCTCGGCCAACATTCAAAAATGGTTCAAATGGCTCTGAGCACTATGGGACCTAACATCTATCGTCATCAGTCACCTAGAACTTAGAACTACTTAAACTTAACTAACCTAAGGACATCACACAACACACAGTCATCACGAGGCAGAGAAAATCCCTGACCCCGCCGAGAATCGAACCCGGGAACCCGGGCGTGGGAAGCGAGAACGCTACCGCACGACCACGAACTGCGGACTCGGCCACCATTGACCAGACGTTTTCAGTTGGTGAGAGATCTGGAGAATGTGTTGACCAGGGCAGCAGTCGAACATATTCTGTATCCAGAAAGGCCCCTACAGGACCTGCAACATGAGGTCGTGGGTTATCCTGCTGAAATGTAGGGTTTCGCAGGGATCGAATGAAGGGTAGAGCCACGGGTCGTAACACATCAGAAATGTAACGACCATTGTTCAAAGTGCCGTCAATGCGAACAAGACGTGACAGAGACGTGTAACCAATGTCACCCCATACCATCACTCCGGGTGATACGTCAGTATGGCGATGACGAATAAACGCTTCCAATGTGCGTTCACGGCGATGTCGCCAAACACGGATGCGACCATCATGATGCTGTAAACAGAACCTGGATTCGTCCGAAAAAATGACGTTTTGCCATTCGTGCACCCAGGTTCGTCGTTGAGTACACCATCGCAGGCGCTCCAGTCTGTGATGCAGCGTCAAGGGTGCCCGCAGCTATGGTCTCCGAACTGTTAGTCCATGCTGCTGTAAACGTCGTCGAACTGTCCGTGCAGATGGTTGTTGTCTTGCAAACGTCCCCATCTGTTGACTCAGGGATCCAGACGTGGCTGCACGATCCGTTACAGCCATGCGGATAAGATGCCTGTCATCTCGACTGCTAGTGATACGAGGCCGTTGGGATCCAGCACGGCGTTCCTTATTACCTTCCTGAACCCACCGATTCCATATTCTACTAACAGTCATGGACCTCGACCAACGCGAGCAGCAATGTGGCGATACGATAAACCGCAATCGCGATAGGCCACAATCAGACCTTTATCAAAGTCGGATACCTGATGGTACGCATTTCTCCTCCTCACACGAGGCATCACAACAACGTTTCACCAGGCAACGCCGGTCAACTGCTGTTTGTGTATGAGAAATCGGTTGGAAACTATCCTCATGTCAGCACGTTGTAGGTGTCGCCACCGACGTCAACCTTGTATGAATGCTATGAAAAGCTAATCATTTGCATATCACAGCATCTTCTTCCTGTCGGTTTAATATCGCGTGTGTAGCACGTCATCTTCGTGGTGTAGCAGTTTTAATGGCCAGCAGTGTATGTCGAAAGTTTTGTGACCAGCGGAAGTGCTTAAACTCAGAAGAGTGTTCCTGAAGTCACTTTGTAGCAATTCTAAAAGTGTGGAGTGTCGCATTATCCTGCTGGAATTGCCCAAGTCCGTCGGAATGCATAATGAACCTGAATGGATGCATGTGATCCGACAGAATGCTTATGTACGTGTCACCTATCAGAGTCGTATCTAGACCTATCAGGGGTCCCACCTCAGTCGAATCGCACATGCCCCACATCATTACAGAGCCTTCACCATATTCAACAGTCACCTGTTGACACGCAGGGTGCATGGAATCATGAGGTTGTCTCCATACCCGTACACGTCCATTAGCTCGATACAATTTGAAACGAGACTCGCCCGACCAGGCAAAATGTTTCCGGTTATCAACAGTCCAATGTCAGTGTGACGGGCCCAGGCGAGGTGTAAAGCTTTGTGTCTCGAGTCGTGAAGGTTACATGAGTGGGCCTTCGTCTCCGAAAGCCCATATCGACGATGTTTAGTTGAATGGTTCGCACGCTCACACTTGTTGATGGGCCAGCATTGAAATCTGTAAGAATTTGCGAAAGGATTGCACTTCTGTCATGTTGAAAGATTATCTACAGTCGTCGTTGTCCCGTTCTTGCAGGATCTTTTACCGTCCGCAGCGATGTCGGAGATTTGATATTTTACCAGATTCCTGATATTTACGATACACTCGTGAAATTGTCGTACGGGAAAATCCCCACTTCATCGCTACCTCGGAGATGCTGTGCCCAAGCTCGAGCGCCGACTGTAACACCACGTATAAAATGACTCAAATTTTGATAACCTACGATTGTAGCAGCAGTAACCGAACTAACAAATGCGCCAGACACATGTTGTCTTATATAGGCTTACCGACCGCAGCGACGTATTCTGCCTGTTTATGCATCTCTGTGTTTGAATACGCATGCCTATGCCCAGTTTCTTTGGCGCTTCAGTGTAATGAACTATTTACTTTCTTTTTAACACATTTCTCATTCTCATTTGACTGCCCCTTATATTTTACTCGTAGCGATATTACTTCATTACCATTGATAATATTATAAAATATTTTGGTCAACCCTGAAAAGCTTCGTGCACACCACTACTTTTTTTTAAATTTGCAACTTCGTCTTCTTCAGAAAGAATACGAACGAGAATTCCTTGTTTTAACGTTTTGTATTAAAAATCGTCATAGCATAGTTGTTGACTGCCGACTTTCTTGACAACCAGCGATTATGTTTAATAGACATTATGGAGATGTCATGGCATCAAAAATTTTAAGCCGACATCCTCCATCTTAGAAGCCCCATAACAATACCTTCAGATGTTTTTATTCTATGCAGAATAAGCACGGATGTGTAATACATCGATAAAACAGGAATCACAGAATACATTAAGTTCACGTACAGTCAGGCAACAACCACAGTCTGACATAAACAGTCGCAACACTACGTCACGTTTCTGCTACACACTGAAAGTAGCGTCCCAAACCACAAGCAACCGACACTTCTGAATACGATATCGGGTGAGTGAGAATACTAGCATTTATATTGATTTGTAATATAGTTTTGATTATAAGCAGTGCATGTGGTATCACAACAATGGCCATTAACTTCATAATAATACCACATATTTCTTTCTTTAGTTTCTTAAGGCCCCTGCGAAGTACGAAACGGTGCACCACAGGACAGTTACTTATGATTATCCTGTAACATATAGACATTTACTGAACATCGTCGTTTTCGTTCAATAACAAAAAATGCTAGTAAACAACGTGAGACCTGACCTTTAGTGGAGAGACGTATATCTACCCAACAAAGCCGAGTTACGTAAGCTCACTTTCAGCCAAATCAGTGAATGTGGCACGGAGGAAACCTATATGGAATATAATATCAACGTTATTTAACGTACTAAATAGGCCGCAACACCTGCATCTTAAGGAAATAATTAATAATACTGTTTTCCAACTCAGAAGAAACCATTTCCACGGTTGTTGCTAAATCTGAGCCACAAACGGCAAGAATCTGCAACACAATCGCTTTTGAAGTAAAGGCAATTACATTTACCAAAATATTCGTGTATTAGCGAAGTGTAGGAATGTTTTTAGAGTCAAGAAAAGCGCTTACAGTAATCACAACAGAAAATAACAGAAATGTATGCTTCTCAGACATGAAATAAGTGTTTACATCCTCTAGCTTTCAGAGGAGAAAGCTATAAATATACTTATATTCGAAAGTATTTCTTCATGAATAAGTTTCAGATTCTGTCATTTAACCTGTTTGATTCAGCTGTTTTTACATATGTTTCACGATAATTCGTGTCTCTTGGTGGTTTACTAACGCATGAAAAGCAAAAATATAACAACTGTTTCATTAATTAAGTAGAAAATAACTAAAAAACAAACATTATCCTTACGACTATGTGACTGCTTTCTCACCGCTTGGAGCACTAGTATCGCTTCAGCTGTCAAACGATATGAACTTTCGCACCAGAGTGTTTCATGATTGTATGTATTAGACTGTGCCACAAGACTGAACACACTTCATCAGGTCCTTTCTTGGAAAGTGCTTCGTCATATGCATAAAATACAGATTTCCCAGGAGAAAGCAGATGAATGTTGAATGAATATAGTGATAGCTGCCTGCGGTAATATGCTTTATTTGTTGAAATATTAGAAATCCTCAGATTTTCTGGTCTTTAAACGTCCGCAATGTTTAATCTCGTAAAACTTGTCTGCTTTACTTTCACGTAGTTCATTTATGTCGTTAGATGCTGTTTCTGCTTACTAAAGTTTGTATCTGGGTTGTGTCTTTCTCGTTGTTTATCTGTAAATCAAGTTTAGAACACTCGGCTCTACATTCGTCATACAGTGAACATAAGTACTCAGTGACAAACATCAGTAAATATTGATGGGATGAAATAGGGTTTGGGGAATTTTTCTCTGAATGTAACAGGCGTAGCTTTCGAATTCTAAATTCTTCTCGTGCATATAGCAGTTCACTATCATGAATGCTATATTGTGACATGCAGCCTCTCAGTGACGGTAAATGGTTATGCGCTTTAGATACGATATTCTTTAATTCTGTTTGGTCTACTGATATATTTTCCGCCGGTCTCCACATGTGCTTTCCCTCTAGTAGCCAATGCCTTTCTAAGAGTAGTAAGATATCTGTCAGTTATGCCATGCAATATCAAGAATGATGGATGAGCAATGTCAAGAATTATGGTTGAAATTCATGAATATCCTGTATTTTTCCGTTTCTATTTAATACACACCTTATAGACAGAGGACAAATCATGACATGCAGCTTCATCTGGTCTTCGCATTGCTGGATTTACGCTGGTAAGTCTATTCGGTGAGTATAGTGTATTACAGGAAGCCATTTTATTGAATTTCTTGATTAATCTATCCCTTTCTATAAACAGAACATTCTGAAAACACCTAAATCGTAAGCACTTACATTTGTCAACTGTAACGTGTCTCATGGCCAGTAATCTTTTTGAAGAACCAGAATCGCATCCCAACACCTTTCTTGTCCTTGTTTTCTGCCCAGGACTGGAATGTTCACCTTCATTCTACGACATTTTTGACGCTTTCATTTCACTTAAGAAATAACCTTATGCAGAATCTCGGTAACTCTAACAAGAGTGTTTCTGCTCAACTTACTGAGAAGCCCGCTTTGGATGTTCAATGTGGCGCAATTTTTATATCGGCCTTTGCTTTATTACTTAACAATACAAAAGTTCGAACTTCGTTTACAGTGTGGCGAATATTGCTGGAAAACCAGGTAATATGAAGCTACAGAATTGTAAGATGAAAAGAAAAAGGAAAAGAAAAAAGCTCTAAGTAGAAATTGGATCTTGATCGTTCTTGCTCAGCACCGAGTGGACTTCGATCTTTTTTCTCAAGCACATCAAAAATTTTGCACAGATTTTTGACCACTTTCATTATTCCCGTGCACCCTTCAAATATAAATAATATCTCTTATACTGTTATGTTCGTGACTGTATGTGACACGTACATTGTACTACTGTATGTTGGATGAATGAATAACTAAAAGCAGTAAATGCATGTCATCCTAGTAATATTATTGGTTTATCACAAAACTTAATGTAGGCTTATTTACTCTAAAAAACCTCAAAATGAAATTCTACAGTAAAATCAAGGAGGTTATTCCTGAAAAAGTGGTACAGAGAAGTCCTGGCAAGAAATAGTCTGGAAAATGAAGCAAAAAGGCTTCTGTTAAAATAACATGCAATATTTTTGTGTGAAAACCAAGTGTGAAACTATATGCTATTTGTTAAACCTTTATTAAAACATACGTAAACACCTGATTAAGATGCATATACATGTTACAGACGTTAGGCTACCATTACTTTAAAAAATGAGTTACGCAATTACTGAACCAAACATCCATTTTACAGAGTCTATGTTATTGAGACGATTCCTTTATTTATAATGCCGTCTTTTGCTCTAAGTAATGTTTGAGGTAGTAATTTAAATGCTCATTAGTACCATCAGAACATCCTACTGGTGACATTCATTGAACTGCAAATTGCTGGAACATGCTTTCAAAAACGAATTTATCGTTTTTTGCTGTGACAATGAATGACACTTCATAAGCCAGATTTCAGAGTGAGAAGATGCGTAAATTACAATAACAGTGACGCACTGATAGTCTGATAAAATAAGAAATCAGTTCTGCATAGAGTTATACCTCCATGCAATTCTGTTTCTTCGATATTTCAAGAATCATTCACTTTGTTGACATCCACAAGCCATGATAGCATGCCTTGCTTACTGTGTTGGAGAAAGATGGTACCGATGTGTAAAGTTGTATAAGCAAATACCATATTAGCTAATGCTCCTTGCGCTCGCCACACACATGGTACACAAAGTAAGTGTGTACCCCCCTGTGGGTTAATGTAATTATACCCTCAGATGTTACAGATAACAACAGCGGAATGAAATGTATCGCCGAAAACCTTCTCTGCATCATAGTAGTTCCAAAATATTTCTAAAAATATTCCAAGTATGAAAATAATCACTCAAATGTATGTCATGTAGCGCTAAATTGTGCGTCTTGCTGTAAGATAATTTCTGTCATTGGCTAACGGTAAAAAATGTGCCAAGTGTCGTTCAGAAGCAAAGTTCTCCAGAAGTCAATGTACTTACCTTGTCATATACAAAAGTAAAAACGCTATGCGTATAAATGTCGTAGTTATTACGTACATTACCGTGACCAAGAAAGTACTGTACTGTAACTTATTGTTGCGTTACGAAAAATACCTATCTCATTGTAGCTATGTCACAATAGTCATTACCAAAATACGTTTTACTTTCCAGAAGAAAGCAGAAACTGTGCAGGCATGAAACAAATGCAGCGTAAAAATAATAATAAAAACTGTGTCACAAATGCAGCGTAAAAATAATTATAAAAACTGTGTCACTCATTAGTAGCGTCGTAGATAATCGTGTAGCTGTCAAACAAACAGAGTACTCTGTCATCTGTAATCTCTCAGAAAATTCTTTAAATAAAATATGTCTTTTCAAGTAAACCAAAATGTTGCAGTAAAACCTCATTATCAGTGTATTTTCCAAGAATGTGGACTTTATATTCATGCGTAATCGTGCAAATAACAAGCAAACTGTACACACACTGAGACTGTGTCGCCTGTTCCCTATAAAAATGCACTCGTAAAATTACTGTTTAGTTCCATAGGTTCTTCACTGGATAGATGACTTCAAAACAATGTTGCGTATTAACAGTTTTTCAGTGTGACAAAGCGTAATAGTAGCGTGAAATAAAAAATTTTATAGCAAAGACTAAGTTAGAAAGCAAATTGTTTCTCAATAAACGTTTTACACGAGAAATTTGATATAATCTTTTGTTAATTTTTTTAACTTTAATGACCATTTAGGAGGAAACCAATGAGCAAACTGATGAAGCCAGGCTTGTGGATGTATATCATTACCGGAATTCTTGAATGTTTTCAATTTACGTGTAGTGATAAAGAGTTTATAGTCAAAATCATCATATCGGCGAGTTGCACATCGGTCATTGTTACGTCGTGTCGGAGATTTCATCTCAATGTTCGGTGCATATTGCCAATTATTCTCAAAATTTCCGAAATGCCCTGTGTTATTACTTTGTGGCTTTTCCGTATTTCTAAATCCCTATTCCCGTGTCGGAGCGCGAGTGCCCTCTGAAATATGCAATTCTTGTATTACATGAGCCAACTGATCTTGTACTTCCCGCATTTCTCTTTTGTACTGTGTATTGATTTGTTTCTGATTTTGTTTGAATTTCCTAATTTGTTCGTACTCTTCTGTATCAATAAAGGCTACCGGTCCTGTATCATTCAGATCATCATCTACCTTCGTAGATAAATTAGTTAGTTGGTCCGAAAATTCGACTACTTTTTTCCTATAATGTACTGATTTCCTCCGTGTGTTTTTCTGAACCAAGTTTCAGAGCGCCCATTTGTGTCGAAATCGTATCTAATGTGTCCTATACGTTTTCCTGATTTTGAGCAACTTACGTGACCCTAGCGGTAGACACAACTGAATCAGTTTTAGCCTATAAGGTGTGGTGATTTTCGTGAACTGTAGTCTGCAGTTCTTTTATGGCTGCTTCATGATTCTGTAATGTGTTTTCATGTCGCGAAAAAATAAGCTGAAAATGCTCACAAATTTGCGTTTTTACGTCTTTACAAACTTTTTGACCTTTAGATTCGATTTTAAGTAACTCAGCAGTTAAACCTTCATGTATTTGTTGAAGCGTTTTGTCTAACTTTTGTAGCTGTTGCTGTGTTCGTTCCTGATTTTGTTCCATTGTGTCTAACTTTTGAAGCTTTTCTGCCATTTGTTGTATTAATTGTAATAACAATATATTAGTGTCTGGAACATGTTTCTTTGTGCATTTCGGCAGTGCATTTGCACCGGCAACATTCGCATTTTGAAAAGCGGAGTGTAAGTCTTGACTTAATTGAGGAAATGGTAATGACGCAAAACCTGAATCTACAGTATTTGCAAGATTTTGTTCTGCCATTTCACATTCCTGAGGCGAGCTATTGCTGGCCGATCGATCGACAATTCTTCCCTGTTTGCTAACTGTTTCACTGTCTACACCATTATTTACTGCGTGGTCCATTTCCCTATGCACAATTACCAAATTACTTTGAACATTTGTCACTTCATTACTAGGTGGTGCTAACACGCTACTCTCGTCTTCTCTGTCATTTCTCAATTTACTTTGGAGCCTAGTGTTGCGCTTTTCACATGAAATGATTATCACAGAATTTTACACGATGACACAGAAAAAAATTTGAAGAACAAAAATAAGAAAACACATTAAAAATAGCATTGAAAATAATATCTAGTTAATTACAAACGCGACTGCGAAATACCTGGTGCAACCCCACATGCGTGGTACAACGGCTTTGTTCATTACAATAATGTATAACAGTAAAAAACTACAACTGCAAAAGGAAGTTCTCTATACAATTGCGCGCTAGCAGTAACAATAATTTCTACCCATGCAAAAATTATTCAAACTGCCAGAAAAATCAGAAGATTCCAGTGAAGGTCGACAGATGAAACTTCAATATTTAAATGTTTGTGTCTGTACTTAAATTGCAGAATGACTGAGGAGATGAAACTTCTACCTTATTTGATTCTGAAACAGCTCAGTAAAACTGAACGTACTGAACCTACTTTCTCTTTACTTTCTCGTATTATGTCAACACTGACCCACAATATTCTAGCGCAACGCAATCTGACAACTCAAAAAATTACAACGTGACTTCAAATAATTAATTCAAAAGAATGGCCCTGACTAAAAAGAAATCTTAACAATAATCTATACATTTCATTAAGCACTTACCTCACAAAAACCTTTATTACGCGAACTATTGCAACACGAAGAGCGTCAGTACTGCCAGCTAAATAAAAGATTCTAACTACTAAAGCCACTGTTTACTAACAGGCATGTGGCTAGCAAAGGAACGATTTCGTTGCAAACCAAACAATGTATTCTTTGCCTTAATAACGTGGCATCCAGTTCAAAAACAAATATAAATCGTCATTGACATCCAGTGCAAAGATATATAATCAAGAATAATTTTCAATCTCCAAGTCGGATACTTCCAGATCGTTAGCCTACGCTAACACTTCAGACCTCTACCCTCCATCAATGCTAACTTCTCCCATTTAACATCAATCACTGCTGGCTGTTCACCTCCAATTGCCCAACAGTAATTCCATCACAGCTGTCGACTAACTTCCAACTGCCCAATAGTACTAGCGATTAACTTCCAACAACGAGTCCAACCAGAGTGTCTTGTAAAGAAAGCGCAGTCAGAGATCCAATGCAAAGCGCTACACAGCGCTGCCACCACAGAAGCAGCCCACTTACACTGACATACGTAAAGACTATTGTGCCGTTTAACATTTAATAACTGTTAATAACTGATAAGGGCATTCGGCCAGTCCTGTATTCACAACTACGTTATTTTAGACGCTGCCATAGTAATCCCATTCTGGCAGTCTATATATCTGAGCCGTATAGAAAATAAACGCCGAGTTCGATGCTTTGCAACGCTTTTGGATACAACATTTAATTGCAACTCTAACCACGTCAAACCTCTGAGTACTTAGAACAATTAGAACAGACACAATTACAAGGAGAAAGTTACACAACCTATAATAGCGTCCCTCTTTCTGGCATTTGCACATCCCATAATTCAGTAGTACGGAACTCACAGTAAGCCATATCTGTTAGACATGTACAAGCTTTCTTCGAAGGATGGCGGGTATCACTGCTTCCCTGACCCCCGTTTTCGACTGATATGTCGACCGTGGAACACGTCTAGTATATGAACGATATGTAATTTGTGGCCGGCCGAAGTGGCCGAGTGGTTCTAGGCGCTACAGTCTGGAACCACGCGACCACTATGGTCGCAGGTTCGAATCCTGCCTCGGGCATGGGTGTGCGTGGTGTCCTTAGGTTAGTTAGGTTTAAGTAGCTCTAAGTTCTACGGGACTGATGACCTCAGAAGTTGAGTCCCATAGTGCTCAGAGCCATTTGAACCATTTTGTAATTTGTGTACCACGATCTTTAAGTAACCACTGTTGTTTTAATGTTTTGTGGAGTAGCATACGAATTACGTGCAAATCGCGTGGACTTACGTCCTTCACGAATGAGAAGAGTTACCCTAGAACACAACGCCTTATGTACTAAGCGAATGAAAATAAGCAAAGTAGATTAATGGTTGTGTTGGAACCTCATTTATTGTACGTTTGGTTCTAATGCTAAATACAGCACACCATTCTGTTTGGTTTTTGTTTTTTTTATTTTTTTAATGGACTTTATTTGGTTCAAAAATGGCTCTGAGCACTATGGGACTCAACTGCTGAGGTCATTAGTCCCCTAGAACTTAGAACTAGTTTAACCTAACTAACCTAAGGACATCACAAACATCCATGCCCGAGGCAGGATTCGAACCTGCGACCGTAGCGGTATTGCGGTTCCAGACTGCAGCGCCTTTAACCGCACGGCCACTTCGGCCGGCTTCTTTGGTTCCACGCCATAATGTTTAGATATTATGATTGCACTGTGCATTGTCATAATACATTTCATTCCTTGTAGACGTACTTCTTGGTGTTACAGTTTGCACAAACAGTATGATACTTGTACTAAACGCATTAGTTATGGAAAATGTAGTTACTAGTGTAATAAATTTTTCAGTGTTTCCTGGGTGCTGTTTTCCCATCACTTACGTAATTAACCATAGTCAAAGGTGAGTGAGTGAGAGGGGCAAGGGAGTAGGCGTGGTTGCACGAGCGTACACGGAAAGCCCACGAAGTGTTTGAGGGAACCATAGTGGCGTAGTTCATAAGAAGGGTAGACAAAAGTGGTGTTGCGCAGCTACATATCGAGAGTGATTCCGTGTGACGTTATGAACTTTCAGGGATGATGGCGAAGGGTAAATGTATCAATTCAGGGTATGGGACGCTGGTCCGGAAACGAACGTATCGAAAGCTGTAATCGAAAATGCTTCTGATATCTCTGGCCTTGGATCTCTCTTACTGCATGCTCCTTGTTTTCCATATTTTTAGACGAGGTAACATGGACCAAGACAAGAAAACAGTGTCCAGTAAAAAATGGGCTCCGAAGTGCATACAATAAGGATTGTGAGCACTTGTTCAATAGAAGAGATATCTTTCACAATAGCGAAGATGAATAAGTGCTCATAGTTCTTACGGTATGCTGTCTGGAATCCATTTTTACTGAACATTTCATTCTTGTTTTGGTCCATACTACAGTCTCCCAAAATATGGAAAGCAAAGAGCTACAGAAGAGGTTCACTGTCAGAGACATCATAAAAATTTTCGCTTATAACTTTCGACTCTATCGTTTATGGACCAGGCTCCCTTACCTTGAACTGATACATTTGCCTTTCTCCCTCATCCCTGGAAGTTTATAACATCCCCACAGAATCGCCCTGTTTACTTCTCAAGACACTGTGCAGCGCGAGGCGGAAGGTACATAGTCTTCCTTCCGAAATCTCATAGGTAAGTGATGTAATTTAAATTATAACCGAATTTTCCACCAACCTACTACGCTGTCATAGTAGGAGGAGAGGTGATACTCCTATGTGGCGCGTCCCAGGTGGCGGTTGGGGAAGTCCTCACCGGTTTACCGGCTGACTTGAGTGAAATAAAATAGCTCCCGCGGACCAAACACACCCTCTGCGGTTAACAACCGTAGTTGTATTCGGAGCTTGCTCCAACTAAAGTTGACAACCTTAGTCAAAAATGGAAAGGTCTTTTAGGAAAAAAATTCCACCGTCCTGCTCAAAAAGGCAGGAAAAGGCTACATCGGATTCGATGGGTAGTCAACTAGAAGACAGCAACGAATCGGAGCGTTTGCAACCATCAAAATGCACACTAAAACACAAAAAGAAGATTAAAAATGAGCAGATAAATTATATAGCAACACACAACATGAACTCACTACTTCAGACCGGAAAAATCAAGGAGCTCACAGATGAACTAAATAAACAAAAAAAACTAAATAAACAAAAAATTTTAATAACAGGGATCCAAGAAATGAGAAACACCACAGAGGAACCATTCGAATCACAAGGATACAGAATTTATAATGGGAAACCAGGACCGAGGGCAATGAAACAATGCCCCCAGTTTGGTACAGGGTTTTTAGTAAACATAAAAATAATAGATTCATTAACGGAAATGAAATGATAATTAAATGGACACCCTAGCTGCAAACAGGCGTTGATGTACTCCATTGGGGACATGTTGAAAATGTGTGCCCCGACCAGGGTGTCCATTTAATTATCATTTCATTTCTAGCAAAGCTGCATGGTCATCCACGGCAACTGTTCTTTCGGAAACACATACTATCGTCATATATATTCAGTAACGGATTTCCAAGCCGTATCACCAAGAATTGCAACTCTAAGCTTTAAAATAATGAAAAAAAACCTATACAATAATAAATGCTCATGCCCCAACAAATGAAAAAAGTTGTCTAACAAAAACAAAGGAAGAGGTAAATAAATTTTGGGGCCTTCTAGGTAGGTGAACAGAGTAAATAAAAAAAATGTAAATATCTTATTGGGAGATTTCAATGCTCAGTTGGGAAAAGAAAGGAAATATAAAGATATAATTGGAAAATGGAGTCCACATAAATTTACGAACAAAAACGGTCAAAGATTTGTAGAACTCTGCAGAGAACACAACATTACATCTAAATCAACATACTTTAAGAGAAAGCTAAATAAACTTAAAACATCGAAACATCCAGACTGGAGGAAGGGGGAGTGGCAGCTAGACCATGTCTGTATGGACAAAAATTTTCATAAGGAGATCCACAATGTTAAAGTACTGAGAGGAGTAGACACAGGCCAGACCATTATATAGTTAACATTAAAATCAAATTCACTCCATTAAAGAAGAGGACCGGAAAAACTAATAAAATGAAAAGGAGGTTTGACCCACATCAGCTAATTAAAAATAATAAATACCAACAAATAACACAAACCATCAAATTAACAGATGATCTAGAACAACTAGTGCCTAATCTTAAAGAAGAAAGAATCTAGCTCCCTTGAACCCACGAAGGAAATATACGTGGTGGACATCAGAATGTGACAAATTCCATGAAGATAGACACCAAGCATGATTAAAGTTTCAAACACATAAAATTGAAGAAAATGCCATCAACCTAAAAAACGAAAGAAAAAAATTCACACAAAATATTAGAAGAATCAAGAGAAGATTCCATAAAGATATCATAAACTCTATAGAAGGTAATTATCACAAAACCAACTCCAGGAACTACTATAAAATCTTTGGGAAACAACTACAACAGTATGAGGCCCCTACACCAATACTGAAAGATGAAGATGGAAGAATGACACACGGTAACAAGGAAAATGCAGAAATCATGGCAAAAGCATTTACCAAACTTCTGAATTGCGAGGAACCCAAAGAACCCTTACAAATCAACATAAATACCCCAATAAAAACCAAACCTAGCAAACTAGACCCTCCAACTTTCCAAGAAATAGAAAAACTTCTTAAAGAACAAAAAAAATTATAAGGCATGTGGAGAAGATCAGGTTTTTGTTGAAATGTGGAAATATGTAAGTGACACAGTCAAGACCTCTTTACACATGCCTCTAACAAAAACTTGGGTAACAGAACGATTCCCCGAACATTGGACCACAGCTATCATCCACCCACTACACAAAAACGGAGATAAGAGCAACCCAGACAACTACAGAGGAATCTCTCTCCACATACAAAATTCTATCCAAATTCCTATATGAAAGAATCAAGAGCAATTAGAACAGGAGTTAGGGGAATATCAGGCAGGTTTCAGACCATGGAGAAGCTGTGCAGAGCAGATAATTAGTTTAAAATTGATTATGGCATCCTACAAGAAATGGAACAAACCTCTGGCAATAACATTTGTATATTTTAAGAATGCATATGACTGTCTCCACAGACCTTCAGTATTAAAAATTTTAAGAAATCTAGGACTCCATCCAAAACTAATTAAAATAATACAACTCACTCTAACCAACACCAAATCAAAAGTGAAGTTTAGAGGAGAAATTTCGGAACCATTCCTCATAAAAACAGGCTTAAGACAAGGTGACTGCCTATCACCATTACTGTTCAGCTGTGCACTGGAATACATAATGAGAGAATGGTACAAGGACAATCCAAAGATGATAAGAATTGGAAGTGCAAAAGATGATATTTGCTTAAACTGCTTGGATTCGCTGATGATATTGCTCTCCTAGCCAACACCGTTCAAGAAGCCAGGCAACAAGTGAAATCACTACAAGAAATAGCAGAGAAAGTAGGCCTTAGAATATCATTTGAAAAAACGGAGATTATGCTAACTGATCCAACACTTGCAAAGAAAATTACAATAGGAGAACAGGAAATCAAAATTGTTGATAAATTTAAATATTTAGGCGAAATAATAACATAGAATCTAAATGAGAAGCCATCATGGCAGAATAGAATAAGAAAACCGAACTACGTAAATTACATTACCAAAACTACATACAACAAAAAAGCCTGTCTATAGATGCAAAATTAAAACACCATAAAACAGTTACACAACCAGAAATAACGTATGCACCTGAAACTATCTTCAAAACAACTAATACAGCAGAAATTGACAGAATACTAAAAATAGAAAGAAGAATAATTAGGACGTGTATAAATAAACAGTATAAAATAAATGTACATTGGAGAATAGCATCAAATGAAACAGTATATAAGAAAATAGAACCAGTCATGAGCACGATCAGGAAGAAACGCATCTCATTCGTTGGACATCTGATTAGAACTCCAAAAAACAGAATTAGTAAAAAAATAATACAAAAATTGTGGAATAGCAAGAGTGACATTAAATGGATCACAGAAATTAAGGAAGATATAAAAGAACAACTTGACCAGAAGAAGGGATCGGTTGGTAGGACATGTTCTGAGGCATCAAGGGATCACGAATTTAGTATTGGAGGGCAGCGTGGAGGGTAAAAATCGTAGAGGGAGACCAAGAGATGAATACACTAAGCAGATTCAGAAGGATGTAGGTTGCAGTAGGTACTGGGAGATGAAAAAGCTTGCACAAGATAGAGTAGCATGGACAGCTGCATCAAACCAGTCTCAGGACTGAAGACCACAACAACAACAACATAAAAGAACTCGAAATTGCAGTAGATGACCTAAAAAACAAGACAGAGAATACCAGAAGACTGCAAGACCCGCAAACCAGACTACAAATGAAAATCAATAAAAGGAGTACAGGAAGAGTGGTTTCAGATGAACAAAGAAAGAAAATATCTGCAAGAATGAAGAAATATTGGGCAGACAGAAGAGCAAAACACTTTTCATACAATAATAGACTCTAATAATTATATTACCTAAATATCATATTAAGTTATTGTTGAGCCAAATTTTATCCCTGTGTAGCAACTTTTTTACAACTTTGTATTTTTGACTAGAGTGGTCCAATGAAGGCCATAAAATAAATAATAATAATATAACCGAATTTTATATTTTAATTCATTAGATTGAAATAACAGTAACAGTAGGATCCCCAGGTGCGGGAGTCGCTGTAACCAAAGTTCCAGTCTGACGGCATTTGTTGTCAGTTCATTAATTAAAATCGACAAGATGTTGGCTATCGAGAAGCAGCTGTTGCTCGTTTAAACGTGTCTACTTCTTTGAGGCTTCTCTACCAGATTCACAGCAGGTGACAAAGGGACACAGTAACAACTGTTCATCCACGGTCCAGTGTGCAGCTCGAGACCCTGGCGCCATCGGCGCTGGAGGCCTGATAGCTATCAGACGTGAGCAGTCTCCTGTGTGTTGGAAATCAGCATGCAATACTGCTTGTGCAGCTCGCCGCGGTCTCACTCTCTGGCTGCTCTTCGTTCTACTTAGAGCCTGGTCAGGACTTGTCGTCTCCTGTAGAGACAAAGAAGAGGAGAAGTTAGTGAAGTAGTCGTCATCCTAGGCTTTCCATCTTGATCTGTTTTCTGATATAGACAGATGCAAAGATTTAGCAAGTTTTGGCTAGCAGAGTAAGTCACGCATTCCACTGTGCAGTAAGCCACGATTTTCGAATCTTAATTTTAACAACCGTGTCGCCATTTTATCAGAAATTCATCTTCGCCGAAACCGCTGCTTTACAAAATATCGCACTGCCGCCTACACTCCAGATCTCACGGTCAAGACAGCTAAAGAATCTAGGTCGGATGATTTATCTGCGTGTGAATTCTCATTCTCACTGGGTTGGTTGGTTGGTTTGTGGGACTCGAAACGACCAGCATACTCACTAGGGACATCCTTGATCCTTCCAACTGATTATAAGTACTTTGGCCTTCGTGAACTGTAATGTCACTGTGTTCCAGATTTCACACCAGAGATAGGCTACAGCAGATCTTTCCAAACTGATGCTGGAACCCTGAGGTGCAGAGAAATGGTATCAAGGGTCTTGTGAGGCTAGTAAATTCTGAATGTGATGTAGATGAAAACCTTGTCGTAAAATAATACCAAACATTCATCTCTTCGTCCAGTGTAACCATATACTACATATTAAACGAATGATCGGTGGGCTGAATTCCGCTATTCTGTGCATGGAATTTCCGATTATGGCACTAGATGTCTTTCTTCTGCTGCTGTGCACAGGTGCTCTCTGTCGATCCATCCTTTGGCGCTTTCCAGTACTTACGTACTTCAACCTGTCGATAAGGAGGAACTGGAGAACCTGAACAACAACAGCTAGAGTTGTTAAACTACCTTAGGCTACTGTGGAAATCGTAAGTTAATGTAGGCTACGGTAGTTTTCCTAGTAGTCTTGTTCAGTCAAGATTGTACCTGTGCTACCTGTATGTTAGGAGTGTTGCACCCCTCTCAGCTTTACCGTATATCGACAACTTTGTTTAGGTGTGGGGTCAGTGTCTTACTATATTCCCCTACAAACTGGAAATGGTTAACTATCAAGAAACTGAATGAGGATACGTATAGGACTGCGTAATCTACAGACCACTTTTGTTCTATGTAGTTGTCCTCCAGTCTTTTACTTAATGATAAACAGTATTTAAAGCAAAATTGTTGATTTTTAACGCGAAACAGAGAGATGCAGTTAAACTAAGATAATATAGATTTATCATTAAAAGAAAGCTACAAAACGTAATTTCCTCAATAACTATAAAAAATGAAATTAAAAAACACACAAAACACAAATAAATCAAACACCGAGTCAGTACGTCTTCGAGCTTATTTAAAACATGTTTCTGTCATTGGTGAAGGACTTTTTACTGAGTACAAAATATTAACAATAATTGTATAGATTTTTTGTGTTTGTCCATCTAAACTGTACTGGCAACAAAACTAATTGCTTTGGTTACATAAAAGTGCAGAAGTTACGCTATCAACTATTTTTATTACTTATTAATGTAATATTCCGTAAGGATATAAAATATAACACTGGACGATTTGTGGTTCTAATTACCTGCGAAAGAAACAACCATACAAACAAAGTAACGAAGAAGAGTCGTCGGCTCCCAGTTCCTCTCTTGCAAATTCATTTATGTTTCTTTTCCTGCCATAGCCACCACTAATACTGGTAATCCTAACATCTACTACGTAATTTGTGTACTTTATCAAATATACCGAACTGAAGCTTTGATAGAGCGCAACTCTATCAACAGCGATTTAAAACTTAAGTACCAAGCTTCAGATTTATGCAGCTTCTGGATTTCTGTTCAGCAAGATTACCCTCACCTATGTAAAAGACCACTCATTGCTTTGCTGCAGTTTTCTGCAGTATGTTCGCGTGAAAGTGCATTTTATGTCATGACTGATGTAAAATGGAAGTATGTGAAACTTACAAGAGAACTTCCCCATCGCACCCCCCTCAGATTTAGTTATAAGTTGGCACAGTGGATAGGCCTTGAAAAACTGAACACAGATCAATCGAGAAAACAGGAAGAAGTTGTGTGGAACTATGAAAAAGTGAGCAAAATATACAAACTGAGTAGTCCATGGGCAACATAGGCAACATCAAGAATAGTTAGCGCTGAGGAACGCCGTGGTCCCGTGGTTAGTGTGAGCAGCTGCGGATCGAAAGGTCCTCGGTTCAAGTTTTCCCTCGAGTGAAAAGTTTAATTTTTTATTTTCAGACAATTATTATCTGTCCGTCCGTCCGTCCGATGCGAGGTAACTGCGCCGTAGTATGGTGACGCTACACCTAAACGGAAAAATTTGAAAACATTAAAAACATACGTTTTGACAGAGCACAGGGAAAACTGTGCGACTGTGAAACTATTGCATTTATTGGTTGCAGTTTACATGACAAGCTCTTATGTTTTCATCACTTTTTTGGGAGTGATTATCACATCCACAAGAAAACCTAAATCGGGGAAGGTGGAACAATCTTTTTACCCATTCGCCAAGTGTACAAGTTAGGTGGGTCGACAACATATTCCTGTCATGAGACGCACATGCCGTCACCAGTGTCGTATAGAATATATCAGACGTGTTTTCCTGTGGAGGAATCGGTTGACCTATGACCTTGTGATCAAATGTTTTCGGTTCCCATTGGAGAGGAACGTCCTTTCGTCTAGTAATCGCACGGTTTTGCGGTGCGGTCGCAAAACACAAACACTAAACTTATTACAGTGAAGAGAGACGTCAGTGAACCAACCGTCAGAACATAACTTCGCGGAAATAAAAAAATTAAACTATTCGCTCGAGGGAAGACTTGAATCATGGACCTCTCATTCCACAGCTGGTCACGCTAGCCACAGGACCACGACGCTGCTTAGCGTATACTCTCCTTGATGTTGCCTATGTTGCGCATGGACTACTGAGTGTATATTTTCCTTATTTTTTTCATAGTTCCACACAACTTCTTCCTGTTTTCTCGATTGATCTGTGTTCAGTTTTTCAAGGCCTATCCACTGTGCCAACTTATAACTAAATCTGAGGGGGGTGCGACGGAGAGGTTCCCTTGTTAGATAACAAAATACGTGTGAATTTGTAATGCTCGTCAAATCCACACGTGGACACACTGAATTGATAACAGTACTGAACAGTTTTACATCTGTGAAAAGGTGTTTACTGTATTATTTTACTGTAACTAGAAATGAAGTATAAAAATTAATAAACCGAGCGAGGTGGCGCAATGGTTAGCGGACTGGACTCACTTTCAGGAGGACGACAGTTCAAATCCGCTTCCGGCCATCCAGATTTAGGTTTTCTGTGATTTCCCAAAATCTCTCCAGGCAAATTCCGGGATGGTTCCCTTGAAAGGGCAAGGTCAACCTCCTCCCACATCCATTCATAGATCTGATCTTGTGCTACATCTGTAATGACCGCGCTGTCGACGGATCGTTATACTCTAATCTTTCTTCTTCTTTTTTTAAAAATTAATATTTGTTTAAAATATCATTTGTTACAATATAATTTCTTTTATTAATAGTAGTGAAATGGTGTCTCGCAAAATTTTTTGTGTTAGAAGGGTGTCGTCATGAAGAAATGTTGGCAAGCTCAGGGCTACGGAGACGAACTATGCTTGTTGGTCCAACTACATTGGTTGTGGTAGGAACAGACTCTGTTTTCAATGTGCGAATATTTTTCTGTTAAACGATTCTCGTGACGCCTCCGAACGAAGTACCTATTTTGTACAGTAAACGGTACTATATTTTGTCAGTGTTTGCTTTTCTGGGTCAACCATACTTCTTTCTGAGCAATACAACAGTGTTTTCCCTCCATATGTCTCACTATTTATTATGCTAGCTCGTAGAATCCTCTGTCTCGAAGAAAACTCCAGTGTTTGCAAGTAAGTAATGGGCCCACTTGCCAACTGTAAGAAGATTCAACGTTCAGCAGTTAAGTTTCCGTTCAGCTAGTTCTGTAGTTCTGGCCAGCGTGGAAAAACACACTTACGTGGGCATAGGGTTGGGAGTTTAGGGGGGGGGGGGGGGGGAGAATTACAATGACTGTGAAAGCGACTACCTACTCGCATTCAATAGATTCTGGCGAGGCAGGTTCGGAGCCACCGCTGACCTGGAGAGAAGCGACCAACATACTACAGCGCGCCAACATACTACATTACCAATATTCCCTATAGTACTAATATTCCTATTGCATTCTTGTACTGAGCGAGGGAAAAATAGCTTCGCATCTGCCCCTTTAGGTGCTCTAATCTCCCTTATTTTATTCTCATGATCTCTACGAGATATACGAGAGTCGACCACAAAGTAATGCCCTACATTTTTCTTTTTCGGCCGACAACGATATTAGGAATGCGAAACGTTATATATGAATTCCTTGAAGTTTCCTGTGTGTGCCGCGAAATATCCGTTTCCTCCGACAGTTAGCGTAACTGAACAATGATTCAAAAAGGCGTCACAGGTAGCGTGTTGTGTTTGAATTTCCCACGGGGGAGAAAGAAATGTTTGTGTAAAATCTATGGAGCATCTGCAGTCGACAGGAGTATAGTTGGTCGCTAGGCACAGAAGGTGAAGCTTCAGAAGGGTTCGGCAGAGCTCCATGATCTGCAGCGAGCAGGAAAATCATTCTCGTCTGTCACACCCGATTTGCCGCTGCGTGCTGATGTTGTCATTCGCGAGAACCGATGCAGTACAAATTGAGAGTTGCCCTTTTATTGTCGATCAAAAAAGGAAGTGTGGATGTAATTATCCGCACTTTTCGATCTCAGAAATGTATGCAAGATTTCTCCGGCACTGTCTTATGGCAGAACACAAAGTAACAGGGAAAAAAAAGTTTGCTTTGAGTTGTTGCAATGTTTTGAAGCTGACGGGGAGGCCTTCTTGTACCAGATTGTGAAAGGTTTTGAAACCTGGATTCACCTTTTTGAGACGGAAACAAAAAGACAGTCGACGGAACGGCGTCGTCCTCACTTTCTACAGCAGAAAAAAATGCAAAGCAACTGCCTCCACCGGTAAGATTATGATGACTGCGTTTTGGGACTGTGTGAGTGCGATTCTCATCGATGTGATGCCATGAGGCAGTACCATCAATTCGGAGGCATGAAATGGCTCTGAGCACTATGGGACTCAACTGCTGAGGTCATTAGTCCCCTAGAACTTAGAACTAGTTAAACCTAACTAACCTAAGGACATCACAAACATCCATGCCCGAGGCAGGATTCGAACCTGCAACCGTAGCGGTCTTGCGGTTCCAGACTGCAGCGCCTTTAACCGCACGGCCACTTCGGCCGGCTCGGAGGCATGAGTGAACACATTAACGACACTCAAGAATCATTTCCAGCGACTTCGGCGCCGTAACAAATCAGTCACGTTTTGATTCCACGCGATAACGTGCGCTCTCACAAAAGTTTGAGGACTGGACGCATCACGACATGGTTGGACAGCATTACCCCTTCCACTTCACAGCCCTCACCTAGCTCCCTTGGACTGCCACTTCTATGCGCCAGTCGTGGAAGACATTTTGAGGACGACGAGGAGGTGATTCGCGCACTGATGTTCAAAATATTCAAATGTGTGTAAAATATTATGGGTCATAACTACTAGGGTCATCAGTCCCTAAGCTTACACACTACTTAACCTAAATTATCCTAAGGACAAACACACACACCCATGCCCTAGGGAGGACTCGAACCTACGCCGGGACTAGCCGCACAGTCCATGACTGCAGCGCCCAGACCGCTCGGCTAATCCCGAGCGGCTCGCGCACTGAAGAAATAGACTCGTGATCAGACCAAAGGCTGGTACCTAGAGGGCATGCACGTCCTTCTGTCTCACTGGAGGAATGCCATAGAACTGGAAGGAGATTACGTGGGAAAACAGGATGTGAGCATAAGACATCATTCTTTCATGTACGTAATTTTCATCGTGCGGAATGTACAATTATTGAAGGAAAAAATGTGGAGTATTTCATTCTGTGCGAGCCCACACGGAGGCATACCGACAGTCTTTCTTTCCACGAACAATACGAGAATAGAAGGGAGAACCGATAGAGTTATTCAAGGTACCCTCCACCACACACAATCAGGTGGCTTGCGGAGTATGGATGTAGATGTAAATGTAGATGTGGACTGCCGTATATGATACTGGAATCAAAATGGCCGCACAGTCTTCTTAATTTAGCCAACAGGTTATCCCGAAACGTTGTCATCTTTCTTCCAAGGATTTCGATTGAGACTCCATGAGCATTTCTCTTATACCGTCTATGCATTTGTTCTATGTATTTTGTTATGCTGACTTGACAAGAACACAACTGTTCAGTTGAAAATAGGGATCGACTGAAAAAATATTGGTACATGCCGAATTCGTAATAGTAATCGGTTGCGCATGAAAGCGGCTGTCCTATTTGCCATGACGATTTTCAGTAAGTTTTGATCATAAATGTGAATGAAGTTGCGAATTTAATGAAATGTACTCAACATCTGTAAAGTCGATATAATCATATTCTTTGTAAGACTATGCTGAGACCAGAGATGTTGGTCAGGAAGGTTAACTTTCCTTTGTCAGAGTAAGTCAGAGAGTAGCTGTAGCTTAGGGTGTTGGACTCTCTGGCAATGTACTTGGTTTAAAAAGGATGGAAGCTGGTCTGCTTTTGGAGTGGAGGCAGCATTATTTAAAGAAGATTTTGTAATAATGTGTTTTGAGGATAGATATTGAGCAAATAAGATTATATGAATGGAAGAATGATAAAAGCCAATTTTGAAGGTAATCCAGTTTTTCTATATTTATAATTATGTAGCTTCTCATTGTTAGAACATTGCGTGTGGTTGAAGTTTGCTGCAGAAATTTTATAATGAAGTATATGGTCTTGTCCTTTAGTTGAAACAAGTGTCAAGGTATGCAGTTGTACTCAGGAGAGTTATTAAAAAATATTTTACTTACTTGTGTACGTGTGAGAACTTTATGAAAAGGTGTACTGTCGTAATGGCGTAATGAAGCGTAGCTAAACTTCGAGTTTTTCTTCCCATTTATCAGCACTGAAGATGGCAGTAGAGCGTCTATCAAAATTTGTGTCATTTACGTCACTATGTAGAGCAACAGCAACATCTGTATCTGCAGCATTTGACAAACTCTTTTTGATGGAAGTTGGTGACACAGACAAAGTAATATCTGATAATGGACCTCAGCTCTGATTCCAGTATTGCTTGCGTACATAACGCTGTAGAAAAATAAAGTCTTGTCTTATCTCCTTGTGAACGTCTTATAAAAGAGCTTGGGAAACTCTGCAGATTGTACTGTCACCGCAAACACAACATTTGAGATAGATATCTTCATTCATTTAATACTAAATGAGTTACAAAAAGATTCTACATCTTTGTCCTCTCTCCTGACGTTAAAGAATAAGCAGCCACCTAACTGAGTCAGAGAAATTGTACCATTACCCAAACAGAGGCGTCTACATCATTATGAAGTGACTGATTTAACCTTAGCCAACATTAAAAGAGCTGCTGGTAACAGGAAGAAGTTGTGATACGCAAATTTCAAACGGTTGTACGTAGGCAAAAATGTTTTGATAAAGTTTCACCACCTTTCTCACAAAGGAAAATCACTCAGTCGCAAGTTCTTTCTTCTATACAATGGACTATTTCGCATATGCCGCATTGTTCATGAAAATCCTGTGGTAGTGGAAACATTGAGGACATATAAATTACAATGTGTTCATCACGTATCTAATGTCATGTTATTTAATGAGTAAAGTAAGTAGAGGGTCCATCTCTGTTTGATGGGTGCATAAACCGTCAACTGTGGCGTGCTTAAGCCGGGTTTCACAATTTCTTCTCTTATTTCATGGTGCACTCCGCTTCATCTTCTGTCCTATTTAGGTAGTAAATGTAAATAACTCTCTCCTACTATTCTAGTATAATTATAGCGAAGGAAGTTTTGAGACTGGTCAATATTCCACTATAAAAAATTATTTTCCCAATTGGCGATAAATGTAATTTGCTACGAATTTTTGGTGGCTTTTGAGTGATGTTTCAGAAGTCTACAGTACTGATATTATTTCGAGATGTTTGAAAATAGTCATACGAAACTAACAATCTTCAGATGTTGTAGCTCAGAAAATAACCTTTGAGCTTCAAATGAATATATATGTAGCACGAAACAGGACGCAGTGTAAAGAATGTCAGAGAAACGGTGTGGTATGACATTTATGTAAAAAATGCTGAGACCAAAAGGTAAGAAATATGTGCTTATGATTTAGCTGTATTTGTGGGATAAAATAAGATGTTGACATTATGTAATAATGGAAATGGTACTTATGCTGAGCAGTAATGAAGAAATAATACGTACTCAATTATGATGTGTACCTAGGTGAAGAGATATTTTAAGAATCAGTATTTCAGGAAGGAGTAAGGGATGATGTCATTTCAGTAGTGATGGTGTGCATGGATGTTTTTATGGATTATTATTTCAGTGGGCAATGAGGGATAAAGAAATATTTTTGTCTCAGTAATGATGTTGTATATGGTTTAATATTAACTTTAGAGGTACACTGTGTAGCAGTAGAAAAAAGAACAAAATTTATTTAATATGAATATTTTCTTGCAGAATTCTGCTCTGTATGTATATCATTATGAGTAATTTACTCAACAGATAACAGAACTAGTTTGTGACTGACACTTGATCTTTGAATCTTCAGGAACTTGAAACTTGTTAATGACAATATAATTTACATGTTACTGCAGTGAATTTGACAAATGCTAAGATCACACCTAAGAAATTTGTTCGAATTGTATAAGATCTTGACTGATGCGTGACTGATATTAATCTTACTCTAATAAGGTTTTCTATTATAAGAGTGTGTATCCAATAATTAGTTATTTTGGTGGTCACTATACTTATTCATGATGTTATTGTGCATGTGATTCATGGTAGTTAGCCTTCTGGCCAGATAGATAATACTGATATTAATCGTACTCTAATAAGGTTTTCTATTCTAAGAGTGTGTATCCAATAATTAGATATTTTGGTGTTCACCACACTTATTCCTGATGTTATTGTACATGTGATTCGTGGTAGTTACCCTTCGTGCCAGATAGATAAATGAATATAACTTAAGAAACCGGATCCAAGTTCTGTCATTTATGTGAGGTACTTTAAAAATGAAGATATTTATTCAACATTGACATTTGAGACCAGATTGATAGTTAACTGTTTACTTGTTTTAGCAGTTGGTTGAAATGACAACAGAACTGACGAGCCTTATATACAATTTATATGATTTCTATAGTATAAGATAACCATTTTTATCAGATATGGATTTTTTTAATAAGGCGCCTATACAGAAAGTTACATGTTTTTCAGGACAATTCATTTTGCCACTAATACGTTTACGGCTAGTTATCTAATTCCTTGTGAATTTGTTTCGTGTATTCTGACACACTTGGGGGATGATCTTGGTTAACATGTAAACACAAACTTAATGGAAAGAATTGTTCTGGATGGCTTCAGGCAATTTGCTTTGGTACTAACTGTCACACCATATCACAGCTTATGAAAGATGGACCAATGGAAACGCTGCTTATTACGGCAATTCTACACCAATGATTGTAACTTTTCAGATTTTGGATTGTCAGTGGAGGATGTGAAAATATACTTGATCCTTCCTGAGTCTGCCTGTATAACATGCTAATTTTGAGCTCTGTCGGTTATCAGTGGAGAAACTGAAGGCAAAGTACTGTGCTCTCTGAGTCTGCCCCAGGAATGTCTTCATGTTACCGTGTTGGTGCAACTGTGACAAGCATGTGTGTGACAAAACAGTGATATGTGTGACATTTTGCTGTGATATTTTTCCCTACCTTTGCATGATGTTGTCCTCATAGGCTTTCTCAATAACTTTGACCAGACAGTTGTAAGCGTCTTTGCATCATTACTGTAAATGGGTGTATCTTTCTTCCTTTACTTGAACCGACAAGAATATTCTCTTGTCTTCATAAGGTTTTCTTCAACATTTGAACAAACAATTGTGGTTTGTAAGGTTTGGTACCATTTTCCATAAAATGTGTCTATCTTTCTTACTTTATTTGAATTGATGAAAATTCTAACTTGTCCTTATAGGTGTTTTTAAACATTTGTACAGGTAATTGTAATGAATAAACATTTGTGCAACTAACTGTAATAACTTTTAAATGTTTTTTACCTTGTTGTAAAACTGTGTGTATGTACGCCACTATATTTGACTGAACTAGATTACTGATTTACTAGAGCCAACATCTTGTTATGCCACGTCTTCTGTATCACAGCAAATATCTAAAATGACTTATTAATAGAAGTTTCGTAAACTTGTTTGCATGTATGAACTGTTATTTGTATCTTAACTCAAGTACCATATCTGTGTCACCCTGTACCTGTTCACTGGAATTTTGTGGTCATTGTCTCCCACCCCAGGTATTTGTATCCATACGTTTTGTACCATGCTTTTGTGATCGTTTGTTTTGAAAAATGTTTTGAGTGCCTCCTTCTATTATATCAGCAACATCACTCTGCAAATATATTCTTTAATAAGGGAGGGATGATGAACGGGAGCTAAACTATTTGCCATGACGATTTTCAGGAAGTTTTAGTCGAAAATGTGAATGACGCTGCGAATTTGATAAACGTGCTCAACCTCTGTACAATCCATGTAATTACGTATATTCTTTGTAAGGCTGTGTTTGAGACCAGAGGTGTTGATCACAGAGGTTAACTTGGCTTTTTCAGAGTAATTCAGAGAGTAGCAGTAGCATAGAGTGTGTTGGACATTCTGGCAATAAATTTATTTTAAAAAAGGAGGTGGCAATATTTAAAAAGGGTTTTACAGTAATATGTTTTGAGGAAAGATATTGAGCAAATAAGATTATATTGATGGAAGAAAAAGCCAACTTTTAAGGTAATCCAGTTTTTTATATTTGTAACTGTGTAATTTTTCATGTTTAGAACATGGTTGAAATTTGCTGGAGAAATTTTGTAATGACGTGTATGGTCATGTCTTCTAGCTGAAATAAATGCCAAGGGAAGCAGTTGTACACAGGAGAGTTTTTAAGAAATGTTTTGCTAACCTGTCTGTGGGTGAACACTTTATGAAAAGGTGTACTATTGTTATGGATTAATAAAGCATACTTAAACTTGGAGTTTTTCTTCTCATCTATCAGTTTCCCATTTTCATTTACTTTCATGGCTCTGTTTGCACATTCGCATAAGCACATCGCAAGTTGTGTACTGAGAAGCATTTATGAAAATTGGTAAGATACCGTCTTGAATTGCACATCGCAAGTACAGCAAATGAAATTTCATTTTTGACAGTCATATCATTATTTGTAATAGCAACAAGTTGCGGAGCAGATGAGCGTTCCTTGCGCACAGATAGACCAATGTATTTAATTACCGTCAAAGTTTATGTCCACTCTAAGGCAAAGTGATTGGCAGAGATTATTTGTAAAAATAGTATCAGTACAGGGTCTCAATTCCAGTGAATTTTCAAGCATTTTTATCAGACGTTGTTTACATCTTTGGGCGGGTTTAGTGACATCTCTGAACAGTCAAAGGGACTGTGACTGTGATACAATATCCACAGTAAACGTCTATCTTCAGGAGTTCTGGGAACCGGGGTGATGCAAAACATTTTTTGATGTGTGTATTTCGATATCAAAAAAAGTTTCACACATTTCTCAGATACCAACTTGACATTTATAGACACGAGTTTAACTGTATAATCAACTTTCACGCGTAAGCTCCAAAAATGCCCCACCAACAAATAATTAATACTTCGTGACGGACTGAAACAGTGGATCAGATTACCATCTGAAGCTGGACACTTTCCTCTCACAGACAATGCTCTCACTGTCAGAGCCTCCCTAGCACACTCCGTGGCCTAACTTCAGTCCTCAGTCTTCAAATATATTTCTTTTGTTGTAATATATATTATGTTGTAGACTGAAATTTTCATTTTGTTTTATGCAAATTTTTCTGTAGTTCAACCTTCAGACGTAAAGAGCAGAGACTACTTCTTATGTGCTTTAAAAATCAAAGCAGAAACGTATTTCGTTGCGAACCACAAACATTCACCTCTCGACCTACCGTTATCTGTCTTTTTCGTATTGGCAGATAATGGGAACAAAATACAGTCATCGTCTCTTTAACCTTCCTGACCTAACGACACAATTAGTCTTCTTTCCTGGAAATAAGTCAAGTTCACTAAACAGGTCAGAAGATAACTTTTAAAAATTTGGAGAAGTTTTCCTTTGCTCGTTTTATCTGGCAAGTTTTATGACGTCTCTTCTGCTGTTAACAGCGTGGCCATACAAAATCACGCGTGTGCTGTCCTCAAGCTTCCAGTTTTTGCGATAAACCTGGTCCCGATACGCTAATCAACAGTAGCCCTGTTATCGAAAGAATTGTTATTCCGTAGACTTCGGTCAATTTTCTACATTGCTTTATACGTAAAATGGTTTTTGACGAGAGTTTCAGCTTTGTACATATTCAAAACACTATTACAAATTTCAAGCTCTCACTAATTACTATCAGCTTGTAACAATCCAATAAACCACAGATAAAGTAAACATCTGATTACCAACTAGCTTCAAATGGTTAAAATGGCTCTGAGCACTATGGGACTTAACATCTGTGGTCATCAGTCCCCTTGAGCCTAGAACTACTTAAACCTAACTAACCTAAGGACATCACACACATCCATGTCCGAGGCAGGATTCGAAACTGCGACCGCAGCGGTCAAGCGGTTCCAGACTGAAGCGCCTAGAACCGCACGGCCACACGGGCCGGCTACCAACTAGGAAACATACAACTCTAACAATTCACGTTTTATGTAAAACAAAAAAACAAAAAACTTGGAAAGAGAATTGTAAGATATAGTCAGAAAGTCACACCAAAACCAAATACTTTAACTTCCTCAGACATTATAGTTAATTCTCACTGTAATAAAGTCCGCTTTTTTAGCTGGGTGGTAACGTGCTTGCCTCCCATGTACTGGGCACAGGTTCGATTCCCGGCCGGGTTGGATATTTTCTCCGCTCGGGGACCGGGTGTTGTGTTATCCTCATTATCATTTCATTCTCATCACCGCCCGCCAATCGCTCAGTGTGGTGTTGAATGAAAGAAGATTTGCACTTGGCGGCCGAACCAGACTGGGATATCTCGGCCAGCAATGCCATACGATCATTTCATTTCACTGTAATGCACATCGAGAAGTCTGTTGCTTCCTAGGTAATTATTTCCTCCCATTAATATGGTTCAAATGGCTCTGAGCACTATGGGACTTAACATCTGAGCTCATCAGTCCCTTAGAACTTACCGGGTGATCAAAAAGTCAGTATAAATTTGAAAACTTTATAAACCACGGAATAATGTAGATAGAGAGGTAAAGATTGACACACATGCTTGGAATGACATGGGATTTTATTAGAACAAAAAAAAAAGCACCCATATTGCTAGACGCGAGAAAGATCTCTTGAGCGTGTCGTTTGGTGATGATCGTGTGCTCAGCCGCCACTTTCGTCATGCTTGGCCTCCCAGGTCCCAAGACCTCAGTCCGTGCGATAATTGGCTTTGGGGTTACCTGAAGTCGCAAGTGTATCGTGATCGACCGACATCTCTAGGGATGCTGAAAGACAACATTCGACGCCAATGCCTCACCGTAACTCCGGACATACTTTACAGTGCTATTCACAACATTATTCCTCGACTACAGCTATTGTTGAGGAATGATGGTGGACATATTGAGCATTTCCTGTAAAGAACATCATCTTTGCTTTGTCTTACTTTGTTATTCTAATTATTGCTATTCTGATCAGATGAAGCGCCATCTGTCGGACATTTTTTGAACTTTTGTAATTTTTTGGTTCTAACAAAATCCCATGTCATTCCAAGCTTGTGTGTCAATTTGTACCTCTCTATCTACATTATTCCGTGATTTATTCAATTTTCAAATTTATACTGACTTTTTGATCACCCGGTATAACTACTTAAACCTAACTAACCTACGGACATCACACACATCCTTGCCCGAGGCAGGATTCGAACCTGCGACCGTAGCAGTCGTGCGGTTCCGGACTTAAGCGCCTAGAACCGCTCGGCCAACCACGTCTAGCCGCCCATTAATAACACAGATTTGCGCCAAATCTAAGTACATTTCTATGGCAACGCTGCTGCTGTGAGATGAAGGACGCTTGCGATGAATTGATGTAGTCAGTCTACGAAAGTCGGGACTAAGAGATCAGGTCGCAGTGGACTGGGCGTTCTTCCCTTCATAAGGGTCCACAAATAACTCCACAATTAACACGCTCCTAATAACTTCACGAAATTTGTCAAACGTTTACTTTTCTACGTCAGATACTAGAGTTAAAATAAAGATAATGAAACGTTGTCTGCAACTTATACAGAAACAAGACTGCAGTCATAAGAGTCGAAGAACGTGGTAGGGAAGCAGTACATAAGAAGGGAGTGAGACAGGGTTGTAGTCTGTCACCTGCGTTATTCAGCATGTACACTGAACAAACAGTAAAGGAAAATAGGAGAAATTTGGAAAGAAAATTAAAATTTAGGGGAGAAGAGAATTAAAATCTGAGGTTTGCCGATGAATTGTAAATCTGTGAGAGACGGCTAATAAAGAGGAAGAGCAGTTGGAAACAGCTTATAAGATTAACCGTTTGCTAATATCGAATACGAGTTTGTTAGGGAGCATTTTGTGAAGGCATTTGTCTGGAATGAAATCCTGTACGGGAATGAAACGTGGACGATAAACATTTCAGACAAGAAGAGAATAGAAGCTATTGAAATGTGGTGCTACAGAAGATTACTGAGACTAGATAGATAGACGAAATAATTAATGATGGGATACTGAATCGAACTGGGGATTAAAAATTATGACACAACTTGACAAAAAGAAGGGATCAGTTGATAGGACACATCGTGAGGCATCAAGAAATCGTCAGTTTGATAATGAAGCGAACTGTGGGGAGGAGGAGGTGGTGGTTGAAATTGTAGGACGAGGCTCGAATGGCTGTAGTTTTCATAGTTATGCAAATATGAAGAAGCTTCCACGCGATAGGCTACAGTGGAGAAATGCATCAAATGAGTCTTCGGACTGAAAACCAACAACACCGCAACGAAATTAGTGCTTTAGCTATAGAATGATTGGCTTGTTTCACACGCAAGGCCTTTCTCAACAGTTCAGCCTCCTCTACAGCTAATAGTAACAAAAAAGCATTTCAGAACTTTCATGTATTCGGCCATTTTTGAAGTCAATAAGCCTTACCCTTGGGATTGTTAACAGCTCCCGAATGACGAGATATTTGGTGTTCCACGCCAAGCTTACGTAGGTCTCCTACAAATCAGGACCCGCCCCCCTCCCCCCGGGGAATAAGAAAGCGGATAACTGGTACAGGCTGCATAATTTACTGTTATAGTCATAACAAACAAAAATGTGAATCGCATTCATTCGCGCACAGACATATTCTAGCAGTGAAATTCAGCGTAACAAGATATGTTTGGTCCAGAGAAGTTGACAACATAAGAAAGATATTAGTATCGCGAGAGTTGTAGACTTGGCGACAGAAAAGTGGACAAATATCTACATTTAAAATCAAAAATTGAAAAAAGGAATAATCCTGAAGATGGCGTAGTGTCAATTGAAATTCAGGTAGTCTAATTTCTCTTTAGTAATTTCTTTTTTATTTAGTCAGAATCACTAATTATTGCAATGATACGTACATTATCGGTTCCTAGAAGTCAGTACCTTCGACAAATGTGTTTTTGAATCTACAAAAAATATTTCGCTCGTTACTGAAGGAAATATATCAGCTTTCATGACGAACTTCGACAATGATGGACACATGTTTACCAAAATACAGGAACATTTCATTACACAATATGGTAAACTGGCAGAATGAACATTTTAATGTGGTTAATGTATATAAAAATATTTACATTTGCTTCGGACGAATTTTTTTTTTATTCACACTTCACATTGTCAATAGTAATGAGTTATCGGAACAGGAACTGTGATGATCCTTGTAACGATTGGCGATTCCTACTATATTTTTAAAAAATGTAATTTATTAAAAGATAAGTGTGTTCTAATGGAGAAAAACAATCAGACCAGAAATTAAATTATTTCCCTGATTCCGTTATTCAGGCACCTGAAATGATTGGAGCAATGAGACACTGTCTTCCGTCTTACAAAGCATTCACCAGTTTCAAGCATAGAAATTATTAAATTTATTTGTACACTTACCGTAAGGAGCCGCATTTTAATGTTATTTATGCTAAGATGCGTTTTGGGCTGAATTCCATTTGTAGATGGCTTAATACGAAATAGGACGGAGAATCATTTAGAATGGAAGTAAGTGTCTGGTCAGCAGCACAAGGTCGACAGTATAAAGTCAGTTCGTAGTAAAAATATTTCTGTTACTGATAAATCAGATATATGTGAAGTATTTAACAATCGTTTTCTGAGCATTGCTGGTGAATTAAATAAAAATTTCGTTTCTACAGGGAATCATATAACTCTCTTGGCAAATGCCTTTCCAAGATTGATGTCTGAAGTACTCCTCTGGGATATAGACAAGGGGTAGATTGAGTCAATAATTAAATCACTGAAGACTAAGGACTCCCATGGACACGATGGAGTGTCTAGCAGAATATTAAGCCCACGTTCAGGATCTTGTTGAAACACTTAATGTTGCCGTCTTTACTATTCGGACGGTGACTGAAGTAAGTAATTGTTCGACACGAAAATTAGTCTACTTTGCGTATTTTCATTCGCTCCTGTGGTATAGTATTATATTTTGGGGCAACTCTTCCGATTATAGAAGGATATTTTTGGCTCAGAAACGGGCGGTTCGGGCAATAAGTGTTGTAAGTTCGTGAACCTCTTGTCGAGCCCTGTTCACTAGTCTGGGTATTTCGACATTGGTCTCTCAGTATATATTCTTTACTGTCGTTTCTTGGTAATAATATCAGCTCATTCCCTAGAATAAGTAGCTTTCACTCAGTTAATACTCGGCAGAAATCCAACCTGCATTTGGATCGGACTTCCTTAACTTTTGTGCAGAAAGGTTTGCAGTATACTGCTGTATCCACTTTCAATAAGCTACCACAAGAATTGAAAAATCTTAGCAGTAACCCTCGCGCTTTCAAATCGAAACTGAAGAGTGTCCTCATGGGTCACTTCTTCTATTCTGTTTAGGAGATCCTTGAAAAATTAAGTTGATTCTTATACTACATTGCTGATTGCTTTTACTTAAACTTATGGCTTGACTTTTTTGGGTTCATAAACATTTTATTTTTATCTGTTATTACTTTTATGTTGTACTTTCATGTACTGGCACGTTCTATGACCTTGGAATATGCTCCTCAATTTGGTCCTACGGAACTTGACGTGTAAATAAAAAAATTTAAAAAAATCCCTTTCCTGTGAGCGAAGAGACGATATTGACGAATTCCGCTACTAAGGTCCTGTACCACACACTGTTTTGAATCAGCTGACCTATTCCCATCTTTGAGGAAGCATCATGTAAGTTCAAGTGCTTGTTTAATGCTATTTCAGTAAAACACATTTTGGCACAAATAAAATTAAAAAACGTGGCTGCTAGCTGTATATCTTAAAGTAATATAATTCATGGCCACACCACTCAATTACCTTTACAATGTGTATTATAACTTATTACGTTTATGAACGGAAAGTTAAACACTTGTAATAATCCATTCTCAGGGAGCAAATAACAGTAATATGGGAGCGAATTTTGTGGAAGGAAAAAGAAAAACATGAGTCGAGACTCGTTACTGGGCGTAAATATAGATGAAAAGAGAAAATACACTATGACAGTTTGAGGATTTCCTGAAGGAGACACACCAGTGCCAATCCTAGACGAGAGTTAAGATAAACGCACTGTTAGGCTGGTGTTACACGACGAACGAATGAATGAACGATGGTAGTTAGTTTGTACTTGCTTGCAACTTATATTCGGAGCAAAATATTTTCTGTAAATGGTGTTGCATGTCTTCAGTGTACTGAACGGCACCATGGAACCAATATAAGCTGTTTTCTATATTCGGAGCGATAGGGAAAATTGTCTTAATGTATATAAGCAGATATGTTTCATCGGCTGAAGCCGAAAATGCCCTACGGCCTCAGTTATCTTCTAGATGTGTTCCAGCCTCTGACTTCCCCTATAGTTTTTACCCTCTACATTTCCCCTCTAGTACCAAGGAAGCTATTTCCTGATGTCTTAATGGTTGTCCTGTCATCCTGTCACTTCTTGTCAGTGTTTACTTCATATTCCTTTCGTCTCCGATTCTGGGCAAAAACCTCCTCAATTCCTTACATTATCAGTCCACCTAATTTTCAACATTCGTCTATAGCAGTGTAAAACAGTGTTATGGGAAGCTGATGTCTGCTTCATTTTCTGTTCTATTTATGGTGTGCTGCGAAACTCATCTACATGCTTTCATACTTACATTTCTACAGATATTTTTGCCAACTCAGGCTCATTCCTGCCCAACTGTTGTGATACATAGCGTCATTAATACTGCCATCTAATTTTACTGAATGAGAGCTTTAAAGAAACAGATAATATCAGAAGCCTTTCCTTGTTTTTGTTAGGCATAACTGTGGCACTATGTGACATCCACGTTGCCGTTTTTTCCCATTTTGGATAGTTAAAAATATGAAGGACAAATGCTGGGGACAGTTAGCATATTCCATTGTGGTCAAAATAAAAAAGAATACGCGTGGGAAATCTTTCTTCGTGTGTTAAAGAAATATGCAGTAATTGCATCGAACTATCGAAACCTCTTCCAACGCGACAGTGGGACAATAAAAAATACAGGGTGCCAAAAAAAGTCACTGAAAAGAAATGTTTATAGAATTATCTATAAGTGGTACTTAAGCACTCGAAATTAGTAAAAACTCTGAGTAAATAATTCACGAAATAAAACTGGCTGCTGGCAGTTACCTTGTGTCGAACACAATTTCATTAAAGTGATGAACACTTCACCATCCTTTCTACTTCTTTCCATTTGCCGAACCCCGAATTCATTGCAATGTTTGGTAATTCGTGAAATTTACACCATATTTTGCAGGTAACCGTAACGCCTAAATTTGCTTCTCAACTGTGATTTTTTGAAAGGTCCTCAATGTTCAAAGATTGCTTGTTAAGTGGATAAAATGAAACCACTAACTTCACAATGCGAGTGTATTGTCGCTAATGGACGCGAAAGTTTCAGATTCGAAACTAACGTATGGTTTAAAGGGACAACGACAACGATACACGTTCTTGTTTGTTTTCTGCTTGTAATATCGGCTCCAAGAGCTTGCCGCTGTTGGTCGAAATCTTTACCTGACTCGTAAAACTACGTGCAGACGCTGCAACATTTACCACATTGAAAGCGCTGCCTCTGCGCGAAGCGCTATTATGGAAATGCTGAGCAAACTACTTTTTCCTGTACCATACGCAGTTCCGACAAAGTTTGCACAGTGAAGCGCTCCCTATCAACAAATACCGCACGATACTTACATCGCTCGTTTAATAGGCTGCGTTCGTGCATCGACCGTGGCCTGCGCGTGTTTTCTTACGGTCAGATATTTCCACAGCTAAATATTTGTTCTCCGCGTCGGTTGCCACCGTTCGCGAAGCAGAGGGGATTTCCGCCAGATTCAGCACGTTTGCTTAAAATTGCAGACCTATCACTTCTTCATAGGCATTTGAAGTGAACTCCACACGCACACGTATGTACTGGTATTAGAGCGTTGATATACACAAGACACAATGTCTGCAAGTGTAAATTTTCTTGTTTTAGAAGAGTTTAGCCTTCAGCTCTTCGTCCTAAAGGTTCGACTGACCGTAAATTTATTTTTTATCTTAGTCTCCGACGGTCTGTTTCCGTCATCTCGTGCGAAGCTCACGTATACATATGAACCCATACAAATTCTGTCGGTTATAGGAAGTGCTATTGACCAGGGGTTTCAGATCGATTCCGTATTCCTGGATTTCCGGAAGGCTTTTGACACTGTACCACACAAGCGGTTCGTAGTGAAATTGCGTACTTATGGAATATCGTCTCAGTTATGTGACTGCATTTGTGATTTCCTGTCAGAGACGTTCAAAAATGTTCAAATGTGTGTGAAATCTTATGGGGCTTAACTGCTAATGCCATCAGTCCCTAAGCTTACACACTACTTATCCTAAATCATCCTAAGGACAAACACACGACCCTTGCCCGAGGGAGGAATCGAACCTCCGCCGGGAACAGCCGCATAGTCCATGATTGCAGCGCCCTAGACCGCTCGGCTAACCTCGCGCGGCTGTCAGAGAGGTCACAGTTCGTAATAATTGACGGAAAGTCATCGAGTAAAACAGAAGTGATTTCAGGTAGTGTTATAGGCTCTTTGCTGTTATTAACGATTTGGGAGACAATCCGACCAGCCGTCTTCGGTTGCTTGCAGAATACGTTTTCGTTTATCGACCTATAAGGTCATCAGAAGATCAAAACAAACTGCAAAACGATTTAGAAAAAATATCTGATTGGTGCGAAAAGTGGCAGTTGACCCTAAATAACGAAAAGTGTGAGGTCATCCACATGAGTGCTAAAAGGAACTCGTTAAACTTCGGTTACACGATAAATCAGTCTAATCTAAAAGCCATAAATTCAACAAAATACGTAGATATTCCAATTACAAACAACTTAAATTGGAAAGAACACATAGAAAATGTTGTGGGGAAGGCTGACCAAAGGCTGTGTTTTACTGGCAGGACACTTAGAAAATGTGACAGACCTACTAAGGAGACAGCCTACACTACGCTTATCCGTCCTCTTTTAGAATACAGTTGCGCGGTGTGGATCCTTACCAGATAGGACTAACGGAGTACATCGAAAAAGTTCAAAGAAAGGCAGCACGTTTTGTATTATCGCGAAATATGTGAGAGAGTGTCACAGAAATGATACAGGATTTGGGCTGGAAATCATTAAAAGAAAGGCGTTTTTCGTTGCGACGGAATCTTCTCACGAAATTCCAATCACCAACTTTCTCCTCCGAATGTGAAAATATATTGTTGACACCGACCTAGAGAATTGTGAAGGTGGTTCAATGAATCCTCTGTCAGGCACTTAAATGTGATTTGCAGAGTATCCATGTAGATGTAGAAGTAGAACTGTATGTAGCGGCCGAATATCCTCATCTGGGAGGGTATAAAAAATGATTCATGACCCTTATACACGGTCCAGTCATACTAATGTGATCGCTGCCAATGTTCAACGTCGATGTGCTATAACATTCACAGATGGCTGGTGCAGTAGCAGTGGGTGGTATATAAGGCGTGTCGGGGGAGGGGGCGGGGGGCCGGCCGAAGTGGCCGTGCGGTTAAAGGCGCTGCAGTCTGGAACCGCAAGACCGCTACGATCGCAGGTTCGAATCCTGCCTCGGGCATGGATGTTTGTGATGTCCTTAGGTTAGTTAGGTTTAACTAGTTCTAAGTTCTAGGGGACTAATGACGTCAGCAGTTGAGTCCCATAGTGCTCAGAGCCATTTGAACCATTTTGAGGGGGCGGGGGGTATAATGATGGAATAACTTCCGAAACGGCTAAGTTTGTAAACTGTTCGCTTGATGCCTCTGTTGAAGTATACCGTGCATGGACAAATGGCGCTAACCAAAACGGCGCCGTGACAATGTGTTACACCACGGGCCGTAGATGACAGGGGTGAACGACGGCTGCGGTGATGTGTACGAGCGAGCTAGACGTGCAATTGTTGAGCAACTGAACGCACAGATTCACCAACGACCGTTAGCGAACGTAGCTGCGTATGGCTCTCCGCAGCAGGCGCCTGGTCCATGCACCCATGCTGACCGCAGCTCACCGGCGACGAAGTTTGGGATTTACACAACAGTATCGCAACTGGACGTCCATTGACTGGCGACAGATGGATTTTTCAGATGAATCGCCTTTTACACTCCATCGGACACATGACCCGTTGGCGTGTATGGCGTGAAACGTCTGAAAGGAAACACCTTGCAACTATCGTCGGAAAGGTACAGGCCGAAGGAGGTAGTGTTCTGGTCTGTGGAAAGTTCTCCTGGCATTCTCTGGGTAGCCTCGTCATTCTGGAAGACACAAGGATCAAAACAACTATGAATCTATCCTTGGGAGACATGTTCACCATTACGCGTTGTTGTTTTTCCTCAGCACGATGGCAACTACCAGCAGGACGATGCAATGTGTCACACAGCTCGCAGTGTACGTGCATGCATCGAAGAGCACCACGATGAGTTTACCGTACTCCCCCAGGCACCGAATTCCCCGGATTTAAACCCAATAGAGAATCTGCGGGACCACCTTGACCTCGCCATGGATCCTCAACCGATAAACCAAGCGCAGCTGGCCACGGTAGTGGAGTCGGCATGTCTCCATATTCCTGTCGGCACCTTCCAGAACATCACTGACTCTCTTCCTGCACGTCTGGCAGCGGTCTGCGCCGCAGAAGTTGGTTCTTCAGGCTTTGGACAGGTGATCACACTAACGTGACTGCACAGTGTAAATGGGAACGGGACAGTTTCGGACCAGTTCTCGTGACTCACAGTCGATTATGGCAGTTAAACTGTGGCCACGCGGCTCCCCTTCGCAGGTCTTAACACGGGGACGAGTTACCTATTTTTTAAAGTGCTTGTTTATTCTTGCACTCGTTAAGTCCATCAAATTCCACAGTTCACTGAATATTCCAGCCTGCCTCTGCTGTACAGGGCTGCAGTAGCATTCTCATCTAAAGAGTAGATGGTACTTCGCATTGTACCAGTTTTTGGAATTTCATCCTGTTCTGTTCACGTGTGGGGGCACGGGAATAATGATTTTTTAAACACCTCTGTACGTGTTGTAATTAGTACACTCTTGTCCTCGTGATTCCTACGGGAGCGGGGCTTGTGGTATATACCTATTCTCTTCACTTAAAGACGGTTCTTGAAATTTTGCAAGCAGCCTTTCTCGGGTGGTATGCAGCTGCATTCAGAGGTCTGCAAGTTTAGTTTTTCCAGCGATTGCGTGGCACTCTCCCTGTATCAAACATATTTATGATCATTCGTGATGCCTTTGCCCTGTTAGTTATTTCTGATTTGGGTCCCACACACTTTAGTGCTTTGCAACCAATTATCTTTGTTGATCGATTGCGTTTTCCCAGTATACTACTAAGAACCGAAGCCTGCCACCTGCCTCACCTACGGCTGAGCCGACATAACTATTCTTTTTCATACTCCTTCAGAGTATGTAGCGACTTCATAAAGTCTGTTTGTGTTTGTAATTAAGAACGTTACAGAAAACCACAGTGAATTAATATAGAAATCCATAGTGCCTTTGTCGACCTTAAGAAGACTTTTTAACATGTCAGCCGTATAACTTGTGGAAGATTATGTCTGAATGTGCGACAGTGTAGCGTTGCCTTCTGTTTCATAATCAGATACTAAATTAAAGCTTTTCAACGGGTGACATCAGAATGAAATATATGATTTTACGTAAGTCAATTGTCGCGACAAGAAGACAAGGAACATCGGTGATGGTGAACAATTTCTTTTAAGGAACTGTAAATGTGTAATTGGCTGAATTTTTACCTGTATTAAATCCATACAATTCTTATAAAAAAAAGTTATGTAAGCTAATGAAAATGATCGATAAAAATACTTCAGGGGGTCCCAGCTTATGTTAAAGAGGCATTTACCGAAATAACAGGAATAATATTCGGTCGTTCACCTCCAACTTCTCTAAGTTGGCCGTTGAAAAACATCCAAAACACAATAAAAGTTATTTGTATGACAAGGAGATAGGATGGTAATCACTTTTAAAGTAGTTATCAGGCCAGCAGATAGACGGGCTATGCTCGCATGTTGTCAGTACAATCTCAGGCATCAGAAGTATAAGGCGACAGGCAGAAGACATGTGAAGTAACATTTATCATTTGTTCTCAGAGACATAAAACTCCTATCCTTCACAGCCCTAGAATTTTTTTTAAGTATTAATGTTCACTATGATTATAAAAGTTTTCAATAGTTTCTTGACGAGCAACACTTCAGAAATATATTTCCTCAAATACGTATAAGAACAAACAGGCTTTTTGGTATACTGGAACGCTTTAAATATCAATTAAACAAAAAGTAAAAGATAACGCTTTAATATCCTCGTCACTTTATCTTTAGCAAGATTGACACATTGTAACAAAAACAGGGAGAAATCAATCAGAAGAAATTATTAGTAACCAAGGTGTAAGCTAAGAGTGTGAACTGTCACCTGCTCTTTTTAATATTTTCATTGACTTTATTCTTCATAAATGGAACTCTAAAACAAACAAAGGAATTACGACAGCGAATGAGGAATACTTGAATGTGCTTGTGTTTGCAGATGACATCGTTATTATTCAAAAGAATAAAGATGACCTCCACAGATCAGTGTACCAGCTGAACGAAACATGCAAAAAATACAACTTTAAACCTTATAGTAATGAAACGAAAGTAATGGCATTCGGAGGAAAGTACCCGATCACATCAAAAATTGTTTTAGATAATTCAGTTGTAGAACCAGTCCCGCAAATCTCTTATTTAGGCTGCGATATAAATTTTGATTTTGATTGTGATAACGGAAACAAAATACACAAATTCCAAGCTGTCTGTGCAACCTTAGCAGAATAATGGGCCGTAAAAGTACAAGAAGTTCCATGAAGCGATAGCGCTTCCTGTATTATCCTACGGAAGCGAAAGTTGGGGTACCGCAAAAAAAGAAAGACATTGGAACTGAATTAAGTATCTTCAGCACAAATGAAAAATTGGAGAAAACACCTCATGAGACTTCCAGTGACAGATTTCCCCAGAAGATCCTGAACTACAAGCCGAACGTGAGAAGGGTTTTAGGAAGACCTCAGAAAAAATGGAAATGATTTTTGAAAGTTCGGAACAGGTAATAGCCTAATCCTTGAAAGGATTATGATGATAATGACCTCATAAAGTAAGATAGATATGTCATCCCACGCTGAGAATGTTGCGTAACGAGAGTGGCTCGTCGTCAGAAGAGAGCACGTGAACCGTATCTATTTCCTGCAGGCACAGTTCTGCTGCGGTACGGATAACAGGTGCTTCACAGTTTGGGAGTGAAATGGCGCTGCTACTGAAAACGTACTCCAGAGCTGAAGTACGCAGGACAGTATGACCTTTGCGGACAAAAGGTCTAAGCTACATACAGAGTGCTGTTGGTTAGTTGATTCGGGGGAGGAGTCCGAACAGCGAGCTCATCGGTCCCATCGGATTAGGGGAGGATGGGGACGAAAGTCGCCCGTCCCCTGTCAGAGGAACCATCCCGGCATTTGCCTGAAGTGATTTTGGGAAATCACGGAAAACTTATATGAGGAGGGGCGGACGCGGGTTTGAACCGAATGCGAGTCCAGTGTGCTAACCACTGCGCCAACTCTCTCTGCACAGATTACTTTGAAATTCTGGCCAACTGTTGGATAACTGAAATAAAATCTGAGGAAAGAGATTTCCCAACGATGAAGACGTTCATACAGCGGTTTCCTAATGGGTCCGTGTCCAAGGTGCGGATTTCTATCGTCGAGGAATTGAGTAATTGGTAGAATGTATCGACTGTCGTTTACAGAGATTTAGTGAAGATACTGAAAAATAGTGTCATGTATCTGTACCACTTTGAAATGTATTGTAGCATTCAATAACAACCACACTGATGAGCCAAAGCAACTGGTACATCTGCCTAATATCGTGTAGGTCCCCGCGAGCATGCAGAAGTGCTCCAGCACGACGTGTCATGGACTCGACTAACGTCTGAAGTTGTGCTGGAGGGAATTGACACCATGAATCCTGCAGGGCTGTCCGTAAATCCGTAAGAGTACGAGGGGTGGAGATCTCTTCTGAGCAGCACATTGAAAGCCATCCCAGATGTTCATGCCTGGGTAGACTAGTGGCCAGCGGAAGTGTTCAAATTCAGAAGAGTGTTCCTGGGGCCACTATGTAGCAATTCTAGACGTGTGGGGCGTCGTGTTGTCCTGCTGGAATTGCCCAAGTCCGACGGAATACACAATGGACATGAAAGGATGCTTACGTAGGTGTCACTTGTCAGAGTTGTATCTAGACATAACAGGGGTTCCATATCACACACCCTACACCATTTCAGAGCCTCCACCAACTTGAACAGTCCCCTGCTTACATGCAGGGTCCATGGATTAAGAGGTTGAGTTCATACTCGTTCACGTCCTTCCGCTCGATACAATTTGAAACGAGACTCGTCCGACAAGGCAACAGGTTTCCTGTCATCAACAGTCCAATGTCGGTGTAGACGGGTCTACGCGAGGCGTAAAGCTTTGTGTCGTGCACTCATCAAGGGTACACCACTGGGCCGTCGGCTCCGAAAGTCCACATCGATGATGTTTCCTTGAATGGTTCGCACGCTGACCCTTGTTAATGGCCCAGCGCTGAAATCTGCAGCAATTTACGGAAGGGTTGCATTTATGTCGCATTAACCGATTCTCTTCAGTCGTCGTTGATCCCGTTCTTGCAGGATTTTTTTCCGGTCGCAGCGACGCCGCAGATTTGATGTTTTACCGGATTCCTAATATTCACGATACACTCGTGAAATGGTCGTATGGAAAAATCCGCACTTCATCGCTACCTCGGAGATGCTGTGTCCCATCTCTCGTGCACCGACTGTACCACCACGTTCTAATTCACTTAAATCTTGATAACCTGCCACTATAGCAGCGGTAACCGATCTAACAACTGCGCCAGACACTTTTCTTACATAGGCGTTACCGACCGCAGCGCCGTATTCTGCCTGTTCAATATCTCTGTAATTGAATACGCATGCCTATATCAGTTTATTTGGCGCTTCAGTATATCTCCAGCCATAATAATATGTAATTTATTTTTTAAATCCCTTCGTATTACAATCAGTTTTTACGTGAAATGACCGATTAGGGATGTAACTGAGTGATATTGTAGTTACAACATACTGCATTTCTTTTTTCTTTTTGAGAAGTGCACGCTCCATATTTCTGAACGTCGAAGCAAGTGGAGTCTTTGCACAATGTTTTTGCAGCATTTTTCTTTCAGTACTTCACTACAGATACGAAACACGAGATACAGTACTCAGTACATAACTTCTGTATAGCAGTACTCAGTAGAGGTTAGAAATACCGTGGACAAGAGGTGAAAGCACGGAGCACAGAATATGAAGCGAGAGTAAATTCAAAGATAGAAGAAAGTACTGACGTGCAGCAGAATTGATATAAGCGACAGTTAACATCAAAAGTGACGACCCTGCAGTAGATGAAGAGGAAGAATTATGCTATCTTGGAAGTAAAATGCATAATGAACGAAGAAAGGAGGATGAAAGAGGCAGAGTAACATAGACAAATAGAACATTTCTCGCTCAAAAAGTCTACTTATATCAAACGCAGGCTTCAGTCTGAGAAAAAAATTTATAAGAATGTAAGTCCACAGCACAACATCATGAATTACTGACTATGAGAAAACGAGGAAAGAAGAGAATTAAAGTGTTTGAATTGCGCTGCTACAGCCGAGTGATGTAATAAAATAGATGGTTCCACGTAAAATATCATCGATATGGGCTTTCGGAGCAGCGTGTACTGTTGATGACTGCTCGATACAAAGCTTCACGCCTCGCCTGAGGCCGTCAACACCGAAATTGGACTGTTGATGCCTGGAAACATGTCGCCCGATCGGACGAGTCTCGTTTCAAATTGTATCGAGCGGACGGACGTGTACGAGTATGAACTCAACCTCATGAATCCAAGGACCCTGCATGCAAGCTGGTGGAGGCTCAGTAATGGTGTGGGACGTGTGCAGTTGGAGTGATACGTCTAGATACGATTCTGATAGGTGGCACGTACATAAGCATCCCTTCAAGTCAGTCGTGCATTTCGACGGACTTGGGCAATTCCAGCAGGACAATGCGACCCCCCACACGTCCAGAATTGCTACAGAGTGGCTCTAGGAACACTCTTCTCAGTTTAAACCCTTCCGCTGGCCACCAAACTCCCCAGATACGAATATTATTGAGCATATCTGGGATTCCTTGCAATATGCTGTTCAAAAGAGATCTTCACACCCTCGTACTCCTACGAATTTATGGATGGCCCTGCAGGACTAATGACTTCAGTTCCCTCCAGCGCTAATTCAGACATTAGTCGATTCCATGCCACGTCGTGTTGCGACGCTTCTGCGTGCTTGCGGGGTCCTCCACGGTATTAGGCAGGTGTAACAGTTTCTTTGGCTCTTCCGTGTAGATACTCCGCAAGCCACATAGCGTTGCATTGCGCATCGTATCAAACCAGTCAGAAGTCTGATCAACATGCAAGCAAAAACCGGAGGCTCCACTTTTCTGATACAAGGCTCTAACAGTGACGATTCTCTATACAACGAGTGGGGCTAAAAGTTATAATTGCTCTTACAGTGACGCGTGTCTGATACATAAAAACTGTGCCCTATGAGCTCAAATTTGATCAGGCAACGTACATAAATGCGACGAGTTACAATAGAGATTACAAAGAATATAATAATTTGTTTACTAAATTAGTATTTTTAGGAAGACAGCTGCATCTCGATGGAGAACAAGTAACTTGTTCCCAGAGGTAGGTTGCTTCACCGGCTCAGCCCCCTTAGGCCTAGATTTTATTGATACTGGCACTGTACGTTGCTTTACAAGACCTAAGTTTTGTGTGAGAAAACTTTTTCAAATATTTTAACTTTCTGATTTTGCATCTTTTGTAGACGACGATGTAGAGCAAATACTCTTATTCTTTTGTTCATTTGATCTTAAACAAGGATCATTGAATAAAAAACCGGAATCTTTAATGAATATATTACGAAAATAGATCACAACACGCATTTGTTTTTCAACATAATCCGTTTCAATTTCTGTGCACTTACACAAGCTTCTCAGTTCCATGTGCAAAGACTCTCGCAGTGCTGTTCTCCGTGACTGCACAGAGGGTCATGGGCGTGACACCCAGTTTGGCCTTATTTGCCACTCGTACATTTGTGTTCGACTCGAACAACTTTTACCACATTGCACTGCCATTGCACTGCCATCCGACGGTAGTTCCATTGGTTTCAGTTCTTGAGCTAATATAAATCTAATGACACTCCGCTGCTCCACGTTAGTGCAAACCTGTAAGGATGCCACCATCTTGCTTCACTGATTCGCAGAGTTCCGTTCGCTAGGCAGGTGTGCCAGCCCCATCTGATAATAGTTCTTGTACACCACCAAAAGACAACAAAGAAGCACAAACTTTGTCGGACTTTTGCATTTCTTAGCCGGCCGGTGTGGCCGAGCGTTTCTAGGCGCATCAGTCTGGAACCGCGCGACCGCTACGGTCGCAGTTTCGAATCCTGCCTCGGGCATGGATGTGTGTGATGTCCTTAGGTTAGTTAGGTTTAAGTAGTTCTAAGTTCTAGGGGAGTGATGACCTCAGATGTTAAGTCCCGTAGTGCTCAGAGCCATTTGAACCATTTTTTGCATTTCTTATACCACTTTCCTGATTCTTTATTGAATGACTTTGTACTTGCAGGCCTGATGACGCCAGTAGTCGAAGCGACCTTATAAATAAAAAAATATATTAAGCGATCTTTTTTTGTTACTCATCGGTCTCCTGTGCCAAGCTGTTCATCTCAGAGTAGCACTTGCAAACTGAGTCTTCAGTTATTTACTGGGTGTATCCCAATCTCTTCCTCTATAGTTTTTACCCTCTACAGCTCTTCCTTTAGTACCACGGTAGTTATTCTCTGATATCTTAACAGATGTCCTATCATCCTTTCCACTTTTTTTGTCAGTGTTTTCCATATATTTCTTTCCTGGCTGATTCTGCGAGAACCTACCATTCTTTCCTTATCACAGTCCACCTAATTTTCAACATTCTTTTACTTTGTTCCAGATGAACATTCTCAGAAGTTTCCTCCGTAAATTAAGGCCTATGTTTAATACTGGCAGACTTCTCTTGGCCAGGAATGCTCTTTTTGGCATGGTTATTACTTTGATATAAACAACTGCATCTTCTGCGAATAGCATTAAAGAACACTTCACTGGGGATAGCAATGCCATCGGAGAATCTTAACAATGATTTCCTTTCAGCTTGAATCTTAATCCAACTCTTGAACCTTTCTTTTATTTCCGGCATTACTTCTTCGAAGATAGATTGAACACCAGAGGCGAAAGACTACATCCCTGACTTTCACCCTTTTTAATATGTCCACTTAGTTCTTAGTCTTCCACTCTTATTTTTCTCTCTTCGCACTCCTACATAATGTATATTACCCATCTTACCCTATAGCTTACCCATATTTTTCTCAGAATTTCGTGTATCTTGCACCTTTTTACATTACTGAATGTTTCTTCCAGGTCGACAAATTCTAAGAAAGTGATTTTATTTTTCTTCAGTCTTCCTTCCATTATCATCCGCAGCGTTAGAACTGCCTCTCTGGAACTTTTACCTTTCCTAAAGCCAAACTGATCGTCATCTAACAGGTCCTCAATTCTCTTTTCCATTCTTCCATACACACACATCAAAAAAGTTTTGCATCACCCCAGTTCCCAGAACTCCTGAAGATAGACGTTGACAGTGGATATTGTATCAGAGACACAGTCGCTTTGACTGTTCAGAGATGTCACTAAACCCGCCCAGAGAGCCGGCCAGAGTGGCCGAGCGTTTGTAGGCGCTTCAGTCTGGAACCGCAAGACCGCTACGGTCGCAGGTTCGAATCCTGCCTCGGGCATGGATGTTTGTGATGTCCTTAGGTTAGTTAGGTTTTAGTAGTTCTAAGCTCTAGGGGACTGATGACCTCAGCTGCTAAGTCCCATAGTGCTCAGAGCCATTTGAACCATTTTGAACAGCCCAGAGATGTAAACAACCATGCACGAGCAGCGCCTATTAGGCGGAGGGGATCCAACAGCCGATCAGTTCCAGTCATCCCGCCAGGAAGGAGGTAGACGGCTCGTGTTATCTGTAGTTCAACCACGCCTAGACAGTCAATGCCGCGGTTCGATCCCGTCCGCATTGTTACTTTGTGCCAGGAAGGGCTCTCAGCAATGGAAGTGTCCAGGTGTCTCGGAGTCAACCAAAGCGATGTTGTTCGGACATGGAGGAGATACAGAGAGAATGGAACTGTCGATGATGTGCCTCGTTCAGGCCGCACAAGGACTACTACTGAAGTGGATGACCGCTACCTCTGGATTGTGACTCGGAGGAACCCTGACACCAACGCTACATGTTGAATAATGCTTTTCGCGCAGCCACAGGGCGTCGTGTTACAACTCAAACTGTGCGCAATAGGCTGCATGATGCGCAACTTCACTCCCGACGTCCATGGCGAGGTCCATCTTCGCAACCACGACACCATGCAGCGCGGCACAGATGGGCCCAAAAACATGTCGAATGGACCGCTCGGGATTGGCATCATGTTCTCTTCATCGATGAGTGCTGTTTATGCCTTCAAACAGACAATCATCGAAGACGTGTTTGGAGGCAACCCGGTCAGGCTGAACGCCTTAGACACACTGTCCAGCGAGTGCAGCAATCATTTTTGGAGGGCATTTTGCGGTGCTGATGTACGCTGCTGGTGGTCATTAAAGGCGCCGTAACAGCTGTACGATACGTGAATACCATCCTCCGACCGATAGTGCAACTATATCAGCAGCATTTTGGCGAGGCATTCGTCTTCATGGACGGCAATTCGCGCCCCCATCGTGCACATCTTGTGAATGACTTCCTTCAGGATGACGACATCGTTCGACTACAGTGGCCAGCATGTTCCCCAGACATGAACCCTATAGCACATGCCTGGGATAGATTGAAAAGGGCTGTTTACGGAGGACGTGTCCCACCAACCACTCGCCGAATTGCTGTTGAGGAGTGGGACAATCTGGACCAACAGTGCCTCGATGAACTTTTGGATAGTGTGCCACGACGAATAAAGGCATGCATAAATGTAAGAGGACGTGCTGCTGGATATTAGAGGTACTGGTGTGTACAGCAATTTGGACCACCAGCTCTAAAGGTCTCGCTGCATGGTAGTACAGCACGCAATGTGTGGTTTTCATGAGCAATAAAAAGGACGGAAATGACATTTATAATGACCTCTATTTCAATTTTCTGTACAGATTCCGGAACTCTCGGAACCGAGGTGATGCTAAATTTTTTAGGATGTAAAGGCTGTTGAGCTGATGGTGCGATAATTCTCGCACTTGTTGGCTCTTACACTTTTGGGAAAAAATGCGAATTTATATCACCTTTAATGTTACATTTTATTAATTTGAAACATCGTCAGTGGCAGCATTTTTGTTTGATTTCCGCTTACATCTGAAAGTATCATTTGCTTGATCATTTGCTTGCGCGCTTTTCAGACACACATTTAGCCAGGAGAACGTAAACAGAGGCTAGTGGCGCTATATTTTGTTAATTAGGTCAAAAACATCCTTGCCAAATGCAGGAATAATTTGAATTCGTGCAAGCAGACAAAACTTCCAGATGTAAGCGGACGTCAGATAAAGATGCTGCGAGCCACGACACTTTAAATCAATAAAATGACACGATTTTGATGATACAAAAACAATTTTTTAGTTGTTCAAAGGGTGAATTTTGAGTATTTTTAATAGGGCTATAAGATTTTTACGACGTGATACTGTAACGAATATGTAGTAATACCGATGCTCTCTGTCTTGAATGTGAATAATACCGGAAAATTGAAGTGTTTGTATACATAATGTTTTGTAATAATTTTAAAGGCATAATGAAGCAGGTGAAAGGGAAAACACGTATAGAAAATCAGATTGACAGAAAGTGCATAATAAGCTAAGCTGGAATGGCTAAAGGACAAATTTAAGTATTTAGAAGCATTTGTCGCTAGAGGAAAGACAGATACAGCCTAAAGGAAAATTAAAGAAACTTTGAAGAAAAGAGAAGCAGCTGTATGACTGTCAAGGTCTTAGATGGAAAACCAATCCTAAGCAAAGAAGGGAAAGGTGAAAGGAGTATATAGAGGGAGTATACAAGGGAGATGAACTTGAAGGCAATATTTTAGAATGGGAAGTGGACGTAGATGAAGATGAAATGGAAGATATGATACTGTGGGGAGAATGTGGCAGAGCTCTGAAAGATATAAGTCGAAACTCGGTCCTGAGAATAAACGATATTCCGTCAGAGCTACTGACAGCCTTGGGAGAGCCAGTCATGACATAACCCGGGTTCGATTCCCGGCAGGGTCAGGGATTTTCTCTGCCTCGTGATGACTGGGTGTTGTGTGTTCTTCATCATCATTTCATCATCACTGACGCACGCAAGTCGCCGCAATGGCGTCGACAAAAAGAACTTGCAATACGGCGGCCGAACTTCCCCGCATGGGGATTCCCTGCCAATAATGCCATACGATCATTTCATTTCATTTCATTTCTTCCATCTGGTGTGCAAGATGTATGGGAGGGAAGAAATACACTCAGACTTCGATAAGAATGTGAAACTTCCCACTTGACTGTAAAGAATGACTGTGCTGGTAAACTTCTACGTTATTTGATACTGAAACAGCTGAGTAACTGAACGTACTCAGACAGATTTTACTTATTCTGGTCATTTCTGAACTGACACACAATACTTTAGCGCAACGCAATCTGACTTTCAATAATCCCTACAAAAGAATAGGAATATCAAGAGCTCAGATGGAAACCCAGTTCTAAGCAAAGAAGGGAAAGCAGAAAGGTGGAAGGAGTATATGGAGGGTCTATACAAGGGCGATGTACTTGAAGACAATATTATGGCAATTGAAGAGGATGTAGATGAAGATGAAATGGGAGATACGATACTGCGTGAAGAGTTTGACAGAGCACTGAAAGACCAGAGTCGAAACAAGGCCCCGGGAGTAGACAACATTCCATTGGAACTACTGACGGCCTTGGGAGAGCCTGTCCTGACAAAACTCTACCATCTGGTGAGCAAGATGTATGAGACGGGTGAAATACCCTCAGACTTCAAGAAGAATATAATAATTCCAATCCCAAAGAAAGCAGGTGTTGACAGATGTGAAAATTACCGAACTATCAGTTTAATAAGTCACTGCTGCAAATTGCTAACGCGAATTCTTTACAGACGAATGGGAAAACTGGTAGAAGCCGACCTCGGGGAAGATAAGTTTGGATTCCGTAGAAATGTTGCAACACGTGAGGCAATACTGACCCTACGACTTATCTTAGATTATGGAAAGGCAAACCTACGTTTCTAGCATTTGTAGACTTAAAGAAAGCTTTTGACAATGTTGACTGGAATACTCTCTTTCAAATTCTAAAGATAGCAGAGGTAAAATACAGGGAGCGAAAGGCTATTTACAATTTGTACAGAAACCAGATGGCAGTTATAAGAGTCGAGGGGCATGAAAGGGAAGCAGCGGTTGGGACGGGAGTGAGACAGGGTTGTAGCCTGTCCCCGATGTTATTCAATCTGTATATTGAGCAAGCAGTAAAGGAAACAAAAGAAAAATTCGGAGTAGGTATTAAAATCCATGGAGATGAAATAAAAATGTTGAGGTTCGCCGATGACATTGTAATTCTGTCAGAGACAGCAAAGGACTTGGAAGAGCAGTTGAACGGAATGGACAGTGTCTTGAAAGGAGGATATAAGATGAACATCAACAAAAGCAAAACGAGGATAATGGAATGTAGTCGATGCTGAGGGAATTAGATTAGGAAATGAGACACTTAAAGTAGTAAAGGAGTTTTGCTATTTGGGGAGCAAAATAACTGATGATGGTCGAAGTAGAGAGGATATAAAATGTAGACTGGCAATGGCAAGGAAAGCGTTTCTGAAGAAGAGAAATTTGTTAACATCGAGTATGGATTTAAGTGTCAGGACTTCGTTTCTGAAAGTATTTGTATGGAGTGTAGCCATGTATGGAATTAAAACATGGACGATAACTAGTTTGGACAAGAAGAGAATAGAAGCTTTCGAAATGTGGTGCTACAGAAGAATGCTGAAGATTAGATGGGTAGATCACTTAACTAATGAGGAGGTATTGAATAGAATTGGGGAGAAGAGGAGTTTGTGGCACAGCTTGTCTAGAAGAAGGGACCGGTTGGTAGGACATGTTCTGATGCATCAAGGGATCACCAATTTAGCATTGGAGGGCAGCGTGGTGGGTAAAAATCGTAGAGGGAGACCAAGAGATGAACACACTAAGCAGATTCAGAAGGATGTAGGTTGCAGTAAGTACTGGGAGATGTAGAAGCTTGCACAGGATAGAGTAGCATGGAAGCTGCATCAAACCAGTCTCAGGACTGAGGACAACAACAACAAACAACAAAAGAATAGCCCTGACTAACAATAACCTATCCTTTATGAATCACTTACCTCACCAAAATCTTCGTTACTCGAACTACTTCAATACAGCGAGCGCCAATACTGCCAGCTAAATAAAAGATTCTAACTACTAAAGGCACTAACTACTGATAGACATATAGTTAGTAAATGAAAGATTTTGATAGAGAACAAACAATGTATTTACCTTAATACTGTTCGAAATTCATAATATATATAAAAATTCTTGACATCGATTTTGACAAATTTCCTTTTTCTGCCGGACACACGTCCAGATCGTCCGCTCATATTAACATCTCAGAACTCTGGCATCTCTCTCCCCACATCCATCACTGCTGACGGCTCACCTCCAACTGCCCAGCGCTACGGGCTGTTCACATCCAACTGCCCAACACTACACTAGCGAATAATCCAACAATGGGTCCAACCAGCCACAGACTGCACACAGCGCAGTCAGCGATTTTAATACAGAGTGCTACGTGGTGTCACCAACATAAAAACCTAAACAGCCTACTTACATAGCCCCCATGCTCCCTCTAAAAAAATTTACAAATTGTTTTGTGAAGTGGCCAATACTGATAAATGCACACATTTATTCGCGTCACAAACATAAAAACCTAAATAGCCTACTTACGAATGTAATAATTACAATTACAAAGAAAGCAATTGGTGACAGGTGCGAAAATTACCGAACTATAAATTTAATAAGTCATGGTTGCAAAATACTAACGCGAATTCTTTACGGAAGAATAGAAAAACTGATAGAAGCTGATCTCGAGCAAGATTAGTTTGGATACTGGACAAATGTAGGATTACGCGAGGCAATACTGATCCTACGACTTAGCTTAAAAAATAGGTTAAGGAAAGGCAAACCTACGTTTATAACATTTGTAGACCTCGAGAAAGTTTTTGACAGAGTAGACTGGAACACTCTCTTCGAAATTCAGAAGATAGCAGAGGTAAAGTACGGTGAGCGAAAGGCTAGTTACAATTTGTACAGAAACCAGACTGCAGTTACAAGAGTCGAGGGGCATGAAAAGGAAGCAGGGTTAGGAACGGAGTGAGACAGGGCTGTAGCCTATCCCCGATATTATTCAATTTGTGCGTTGAACAAGCAATTAAAGAAACCAAAGAAAAATTTGGAGTAGGAATTAAAGTCTGAGAAGAAGAAATAAAAACTTTGGGGTTTGCTGATGACATTGTAATTCCGTCAGAGACAGCAAAGGACTTAAAAGAGCAGTCGAGCGGAATGGACATGTCTTGAAAGGAGGATATAAGATGAACATCAACAAAAACAAAACAAGAATAATGGAATGCAGTAAAATTAAATCAGGAGATGCTCGGAAAATTAGATTAGGAAACGAGACACTTAAAGTAGTAGATGAGTTTTGTTATTTAGGTAGCAAAATAACTGATGATGGTCGAAGTAGAGAGGATATAGTCTTCGGACTGAAGACTACAACAGCAGTAAACAGACGAACTCCAGGTCAACAAGTTAGCGATGTAAGAATAAAATCGCTTGGCCGCTAAATGTGTTATCGCCTCCCCGTTGACCTGAGGTCGCCTTGTTGGCGCTGCCGTTATCACGAGACTACGCCGTGCTAACGGGGCCTACAGTATATAAGACGACACATGACAGCGGCCGGCATACCACAGCACCATGAAGTACTTCAGCGTTCACTACCTCGGCCTACTGTTCCTCGCCTTCCTGCTACTGGTAGGCGGCGCGGTCGCCTCCAGCGACGACAGCAGCGACGGCAGTTCAGACTCGTCAGACCAGTAAGGTGAGTGCAAACTCTGTACACATTCCTGTGTAGGCAGAGCGCATCAACTGTCACCCTTACCATATTTCACCGAGAAAAAAAAAATTCATGGGATACTTCTTAATAGCGTGTCGGACCTCCTTTCGCCAGGATTAATGCAGCCATCCTCTGCCTCTATAGCCGTCCATAATTACGAAAGTGTGGCCAAATCATTTGCTCAAACTGTTCAGAATGTTCTTCCAGCCAATCGCGAGCAATTATGGCCCAGTAACGTGGCGCATTGTCATCCATAAAAATTCCCTCATTTTTTGGTAATACTAAATACATTAATGATTGCAAATGTAGCAGAACATAACCATTTCCAGTCAATGATCGGTTCGGTTGGACCAGAGGATCCAGTCCATTCAATGTAAACACAATCCACACCATCAGCTCTTACCAACTGAAATCAAGACTCAACTGACCAGTCCACGGTTTTGCAATCGTCTACAGCCGCTTCACGTAGGACGGCTCTTTCGTGCATAGACGCGGAGAAATAGTGATTGAAATTACAATGAAATGAAACACCCTCAGCTGCTTACAGGCGTTGACACACGTCAACGTGGACAGATGAAAATGTGTGCCCCGACCGGGACTCGAACCCGGAATCTCCTGCTTACATGGTAGACGCTCTATCCATCTGAGCCACCGCCGGTGTGGCCGTGCGGTTCTAGGCGCTTCAGTCTGGAACCGCGTGACCGCTACGGTCGCAGGTTCGAATCCTGCCTCGGGCATGGATGTCCTTAGGTTAGTTGGGTTTAAGTAGTTCTAAGTTCTAGGGGACTGATGACCACAGATGTTAAGTCCCATAGTACTCAGAGCCATTTGAACCATCTGAGCCACCGAGGATAGCGCGACTGCAGGGATTTATCTCTGGCACGCCTCCCGCGGAAGCCACATTCTCAACGTAAGCAGCTAAGGGTGTTCATTACATTGTAATTTCATTCTAACGAGCTGCATGGTCACCGATGGTATCTGTCATGTAACACACAGAAGCTTGTTCAATGGATTATAAATACATTCTCCGACCGTAATGTCGAACGAGTTAGTTGAAACTCATCATGCCTGTTGACATCGAAAAATATGATAACGTACTGATCATTTTTGCGACAGTCTTTTGTGCTAGTCTTTGCTACCAGTAATTATTTTTCACGCATTGTGATTTGTGTGTCATGTAACGGACATGTCCGAAAGAACAAATACCATCTTAGTATATTTATAGTTAAGGCTCACCGGCCACTTGACCATCTTCTTCTTCTGTGCGAATGCACAAATAGTGCCCGAACTCTTACGGGAATCGGCAAGCGCCGCGAGTAATGAGTATAATGGGCGGGGACACTACGAATGTAGTGCGGGACAATACATTGAGAATGTGGGTTTCGCGGGAGGCGTGCCAGAGATAAATCCCTGCAGTCGCGCTATCCTCTGGGTCCTCGGTGGCTCAGATGGATAGAGCGTTTGCCATGTAAGCAGGAGATCCCGGCTTCGAGTCCCGGTCGGAACACACATTTTCATCTGTCCCCGTTGACGTGTGTCAACGCCTGTAAGCAGCTAAAGGTGATCATTTCATTGTAATTTCATTCTAGCGAGCTGCATGCTCACCGATGGTAACCTGTTCTTTCGGACATGTCTGAAAGAACAGATACCATCTTAGTATAGAAATAGTGAATCATGGAGGGGATGAGGATTACGCATGCGTGGCGGCAGAGAACGGGCAAACGGAAGTCCGTGGTGCCGAACTGTGTTGCTATGGACAATCAGGTTGGTTTGCCTCCGGTACTTCCTATTATACTTTCAAATCTTTGAGGAAATAATACATTTTAAACCGATTTCGATCATTCGTCTACATGAGAGAAATCTTACTTCACATCTTGAGGTTGTGTCCACTGCTCCACAGCAATTGTCTTTGTGACGTCGGAAGGCGAGAACAACTGATACAGCTCTGTGAAGACGTCGAGTACAATTTTTCTCAAAACGACGATTATCTAACGACAAGATCATCGAAAATAGTTGCAATAATTGCCATTTATCGCGACTTGGACTACATTATTTGTAAAAATGTAATACATAACAAAATAAACTTCAAACTCAAATCGAAATCATTATATTTGCTCGACAACTGCTCCATACAATTTTTTAAATGTGTATAATGCGCGTATTTGGGTGTGCTTGACTGCAGTTCAGTGTAAATCACAATGCGTGAAAAAGAATTACTGGTAGCAAAGACTAGCGCAAAATACTGTCGTAAAAATGATCAGTATGTTATCATATTTTTTCGATGTCAACAGGCATGATGAGTTTCAACTAACTCGTTCGACATTACAGTCGGAGAACGCATTTATAATCCATTGAAGAAGCTTCTCTGAATATAGGGTCCAACCGATAAGGGCACGAGTGCTGTTCCGGCATACAGGTTTAGTCTGCCAGGATTTTTCAACAGGATAGCTTTCTTCTTGCAGTTTTCCAACCTTGGTGTTCGCTGGTTATTTACGTTTAACTGAAATAAAAACCTGTGATCAACACACCAAGCTAGGCAGCATGCGACCAAGTTACTGGACTGCAGTTTGATTCTGGTCACACTGAGTGAAGTATTTCAAGAATTATTTAAACAATTACAGGCGATAACTACATTTGGAAAGTTTGGTTCTAACTTGCTAAGTAGGCACATGTTGAGTGTGACAGGCATCTGCGAAAATTTTGTAAAACATGTATTGCCATTCTGATATTTGTTATTAAGATCAAGCAATTTCAGTGTTTCCTCAGTAGGCCAGGCTTGAGAGTGAACCAACTGGTCCGAAAACAGTCGCCAAACATACGTACTGCAGCAGTGACAGACTTGTAAATAATCGCTTCATGAAACATTAAAACTGATTTTCGTCCTTTGTCAACAAAATGTTGAAAAAAAAACTTTAGAAAGGTCTCCACCAGTTTCCACTGTAGTTTGTGTCCTGCTTAATGATCCGCCTTAATGATCTTCATGTCGACGGTAAGTCCACCCTCTAAGATTAGGGCTCTGCTCGGCTCTGTGAAGGATGATTTGGGACTTAGGAAACCCGGGGTGTACAAAATCCCGTGTCAATGTGGGAAAGCTTACGTTGGCCGTTCTATTCGCACAGTGAATGACAGGTGTGTGGAACATTGCCGTCACACGAGGCTACAACAGCCGGAAAAATCGGCCGTAGCAGAACACTGCCTGAATGAGAGACACAAAATGAAATTTGAGGAAACTGTTGTAATTGCCAACATTTCCGGTTTTTGGAATAGTGTGTATAAAGAGGCGATCGAAATTAGGTTGGCTGATAATTTAATCAACAGGGACAATGGGTTTCCTCTTAGCAAAACGTGGAATCCTGTTTTATCTCGCATCAAAACTGAACGTTCTTTGGTGCGGCCTTGATTGCGATATATCGTTGCCAGCAGTGTTTCACTAAGGGCGGCGCCACCTCCCTGTTTTGGAAGTCAGAAACCGTGATGGGCGGCGCATGCGCCGTGTACTGAACGGTGGCCTATATAGGACGTCGAATTGCAATCTTGCGTCAGTTCTCAGCGGGACTCATCAGCAGAAGCAGCATTTCCTGAAGATGGCGAACAGTTGGATCGCCGAAATATCGAGTCAAGTTGATTTTAGGATCCGGCAGCAAACTCGCAAAGACTTTCAATTCTTCAGCTTTCTTGAGCAGTTTTTAAAGCGCACGCTTGAGAGACGACAAATTTTCCCAAGTTACGTTGCTTAAGAGCTCTCAGGATCCCAACCGTTTGACTGTATTAAAATTCCGCAACGTTTCGAAGACCGTAATATCTATCATTTTGACGAAAGAACTTAGGTACAACTCTCATCAAAACGTGTAGGACTTTTACAACGTTGCAATGCAGCTGGGAACTTCAGATTTCCATCCACAGTACGCTACCCATCGGGGAAGCTTTCCTCCTTCCATGTCATCTGCTGACCTTACACTACTATTTCTCGCTCTTCCTCTGACCAGTCTCCTTTTTACGTACATTTAATGCCTTCAGTACAGCTGTCACATTTTTCTGTTACATGTCATTACTCATAATCGGCAATTGCTTAATATGAGGGCGTTCTGAAAAGTAATGCCTAGGATTTTTTTTTCAACTCTTGAACCTTTATACACTACTGGTGATTAAAATAGCTACACCAAGAAGAAATGCAGATGATAAACGGGTATTTATTGGACAAATATATTATACTAGAACTGACATGTGATTATATTTTCACGCAATTTGGATGCATAGATGCTGAGAAATCCCTCGTGATGACTGGGTGTTGTGTGATGTACTTAGGTTAGTTAGGTTTAAGTAGTTCTAAGTTCTAGGGGACTGATGACCATAGATGTTGAGTCCCATAGTGCTCAGAGCCATTTGTACCATTTTCCTGAGAAATCAATACCCAGAACAACTACCTCTGGCCGTAATAAAGGCCTTAATACGCCTGGGCATTGAGTCAAACAGAGCTTGGATGGCGTGTACAGGTACAGCTGCCCCTGCAGCTTCAACACGATACCACAGTTCATCAAGAGTAGTGACTGGCGAATTGTGACGAGCCAGTTGCTCGGCCACCATTGACCAGACGTTTTCAATTGGTGAAAGACCTGGAGAATGTGCTGGCCAGGGCAGCAGTCGAACATTTACTGTATCCAGAAAGGCCCTTACAGGACCTGCAACATGTGGTCGTGCATTATCCTGCTGAAATGTAGGGTTTATCAGGGATAGAATGAAGGGTAGAGCCACAGGGTCGTAACACATCTGAAATGTAACGTCCACTGTTCAAAGTACCGTCAATGCGAACAAGAGGTGACCGAGACATGTAACCATTGGCACCCCATACCATCACGCCGGGTGATACGCCAGTATGGCGATGACAAATACACACTTCCAACGTGCGTTCACCGCGATGTCGCCAAACACGGATGCGACCATCATGATGCTCTAAAGAGATCCTGGATTCATCCGAAAAAATGAAGTTTTGCCGTTCGTGCACCCAGGTTCGCCGTTGAGTACACCATCGCAGGCGCTCCTGTCTGTGATGCAGCGTCAAGGGTAACCGCAGCCATGGTCTCCGAGCTGATAGTCCATGCTGCTGCAAACGTCGTCGAACTGTTCGTGCAGATAGTTGTTGTCTTGCAAACGTTCCCATCTGTTGACTCAGGGATCGAGACGTGCCTGCACGATCCGTTACAGCCATGCGGACAAGATGCCTGTCATATCGACTGCTAGTGATACGAGGCCGTTGGGATCCAGCACGGCGTTCCTTATTACCGTCCTGAACCCACCGATTCCATATTGTGCTAACAGTCATTGTATCTCGACCAACGCGAGCAGCAATGTCGCTATACGAAAAAACCGCAATCGCGATAGGCTACAATCCGACCTTTATCAAAGTCGGAAACGTTGCAATGCAGCTGGGAACTTCAGATTTCACCAGGCAACGATGGTCAACTGCTGTTTTTGTATGAATAATCAGTTGGAACCTTTCCTCATGTCAGCACGTTGTAGGTGTCGCCACTGGCGCCAACCTTGTGTGAATGCTCTGAAAAGCTAATCATTTGCATATCACAGCATATTCTTCCTTTCTGTTAAATTTCGCGTCTGTAGCACGTCATCTTCGTGGTGTAGCAATTTTAATGGCCAGTAGTGTACTTAAGATGTACTACACACATCGCCATGTCGAGTTGCTAAGTATATTTGGTTAGATGTAAAAGAGGGTCTGAAGCCTCGAATCTTGCCAGGTGAAATAAATGTGTAAATGAGTAAGCAAATTGTGTTAAAGAGCTGCGCAATACGTTCGTGGTACCTATGCTTTGCAATGGATTGCCATACAAGCCGCGCGTCTGTAAAATATAAATGATAGGTACTTCCATGCCAGGTTTTTTCGAGTCTAGAACCTATGACACACGACCCCGTGATAAAAATTCATGCCCTTGTCTGTTTATATCGATTTGCTAGTTGAATTCGCATGTTCCTGTTATTCAACACTTGTCCGAAAGTTAAGGAATAAACAAACGCGTCACTGGAATATGATAGAGGCATACTAAATTTTAAGTTTCCTTTAGCTACTCGTCAAGTAAACTTGTTATTACTTGTGCCTAGACGTTCAGTAATCACAGTGTATTATTTCTATTACAGGTTGCAGCAGCTTTTATGTCAACCAGTGCCAAATGTCATCGCTGCCATCTCAGCCAATGAAGCCGCAGTCTTTCAACATTACAGCACTCATCGCTACTCATGAGGAAATAGCTCTTTACATTATTTTATACTTGCATCGCCCATTATTTTAATAAAGTCATCTGCAATCCAAAACTCTATATACATGTTAAAGAGTATATTTATTGACTGCCACACTAACTATGACTAATATTTTTTTTATACCTGGTGAATATGCCCCAGCTTGTTTAGATCAAGGTGTCACCAAAAGCAGTTACGAAACAAAATTGTAAACAATCCTCACTATGAATATTTAACTGCTTTTTTTCGCACGAACGCTGACGACAATGCAGCTGTCTCTGACTGAAACTTCATTCTTTAAACAGACAAAGAAAACGAACAATCTGAAACGATACACAGATACACAATGGGTGGAGAAACGCCTGTATCTCTACGGATGTAATGAAAATTTCTTCGAAAGAGGTAGTCTAGGTGACGAGAAAGAATGTCTTCATTAAACGATAAATACATCGTACAGCAATATCAAATTGTATCATATTTACCAACATCAGATGCAACGAAAATCTTTATTACTGCTGCAAGTTTCGATTGTTACAAATGATCATCAGCTTTCCAGCTGTTTGTCTGGATACGTGACGTTCTATCACATTCCATATAACGTCAGACACGCAATGTCGCCAACAGAACCGAGTACATAGAATTCCCATAGACTAAGTGTACTGTCTAAGGAAAAGACAGGAACCACCGTGTAGCGAAAATCCTTTATTGTATTTCTCTGCCTCGGCGTATACAAAGTCGAAACTGGTTTGACAATATTCTAGCTACTCTATTGGCTTCTCAAGACTTGATCATTTTCGTTAGGGCTACTCACAGATACTGATAAAACGGTAAAGGAGACTTCATTTACATTTCACTCGATCATAATTTACTCTGAGCTCGTTACGTTCGAGCAGATTTTCTGCTCTGAGCTCTTCAGCCATTCTGTTTGACTCATATCATCAAGTTGCTTTGGAATTTCATACATTTCAAAAGCAACAGATGTTGTCGTATTCATTTACAGTATGTCGTGTACATATTAACAAATTGTTTCAATTGCGCGTTTGAGTTTTGAGAAAATATCTTCCATGTAGGAAGAATAGGAATAGATTTAACAGGTTTCTGTCCTGGCGAAATGCGTTCAGAAAGAAAAAAAGGAGTCGGATGGCACTGTTTCTGGGAGTCTCCGAGACGGTGTTCAGTCGCCTGATGGAGAGGGTTTTCATCCTCAGCACACAGTGGTCCCTTTCCACGTGTTATATGGGAATTGTGTTTCAAGTGTATCTGTTGAGTTTATGTAACTGTAATGGGTGTGTATACAGTCTTTGTATGTTGATGAGAGAAGGGAAACTGTGGGACCCGGAGCCGTCAAACAACCTATGCATCCTTAATACCACCGAGTTGGCCGCAGATCTTAAAAGTCCTCATTCGGTGGACGGATTATCATCAATACAATTTGAAACGAGACTCGTCCGACTACTTCATGAGATAATCCGGCGATGTTTGGAGTTTAATCCAGGATGTTGGCACAAGGTCTAGTGATCAGGAACTTTAGATCTCCTTCTCTCGTCCCGCTGGTGACCAAATGCTGGTGGAGAAAATTTCTTCCACTACTAGGGTTTGAATAAACTACCTCCAAGTCGAGCACCCCCGCACAGACGTGGGGTCGCGACCACGGCTATGGAAGCGGGTGAGTATCCAGAAGACGTTGTGCGATACACGTATCTGAGTAAATTAACAGGTCGTAAGTACTGAATTTAACAGCTTGATTAAACAGTGTTAGGACGTTCTGAAAGACAATGATTGCATACCTACGTTTAAACAAAAGATTGCTTGTTTTGGGAATATGCAGTAATGGTGAATAACACAATATTTATTGAAACAGCAGTATAACGATGTGTCGTAAATGAAGGTAATCAGCTTCATCTAAATACATACTTCTCCATTTATTTTTGTGTTTCCTATCCGCTGTACGTGCGTTGTAATATTTAGCAGTCATTCTCTATAACATGAGGAACTTTTCCCGGATATTCCAAGTGTCGGAATGAACTTATGAACAAAACGAATGAAACTGCAAAAGAAGTATCAGAAATAATCATGTAGCATCTGTGTTGTGGCTTTTTGGTCTGAATTCCGAAGACCACTTCGAAACAGCTCGTCACTCTGGTCTATTCGGTGAATATCTCTTCTTCTCTGCGTAACTATTGCCACTACCTTTTAATTCAAGATGTGCCATAATTTCTTTTCTCACGGTGTTTTTCTTTTGAAACTTGATTGCAGCTTATTATTTTACTCTCATTCCTTTTGTGTGCCATTTTACTTAATTTCTGCTTACTAACAATGAGGGATCCCCAGCGGTGCAATCGACTTATCTGTACGGTGAGGTAGGCTAAGATCCCAGGTGTCATACACTGCACCCATTCATCCTGGTGGGTCCACGTTTGAGAGTAATAGATGGAAAAAATCGGAATTTTATATAGCATTCAATACCGTTAAAAAGTTACATTGTATAGTGTGCATGTGTGGTGTAATGGATAGGGTGTAATTTTTTAATTCTATTCCTTTGTCACATAATTTTAATCATAACACCAATTTCTTCAAATGTGAACATTTTAGGTTAGGCCTCACCGTGACTGTTATTGATATCAAACGAAACAACAAGTTTTCTGTTACCAGTCACTATTTATTAATTTCCACGATGCGTTTCAAAGGTTTAAGCCCTCATCATCTGGTGGATACACATATTTCAGTATGACATATGTGTGTGTTGTGTTACAATTTTTGGAGGAACTTGTGACACTGTCTAACGCAGACAGATGGACGTGCAATTTTTGCCGTTAGTTGATGTACTTATAGTTTCAAGAAGACAGGTCTACAGGCTGTTGGTCTTATGGTATATCTGTAAATGAGGTCAATACATTGCACATTTGGGGGGTATCACGGTAACATAACTAAATATTTATGGCAAATATTAACGTGTGTATGTGTGCGTGTGTGTGTGTGTGTGTGTGTGTGTGTGTGTGTGTGTACGTGTGTGTGTGTGCGTGTGTGTGTGTGTATGTGTGTGAGTGTAGGTGTGTGTGCTTTGCTTACAAAAACCGTCTGGAAAGAAGCACTGTGGGGGAAAGACCCACCTACCTCCCATAAGAGTGGGGTGGAGTTGAGAGTGAAAATAGAGTCATAATTCAGCAAACTATCGAGCACTTTCAATTAAATCAATTCATATTATAAAAATGAATGTATGTATGCGTCGTTTCCTTCTGCGTGGGCACCACAACCTCAACAAATTTAAAGAAAGTCATGTTTTCAACACTGCGTAATTTTTTCGTTTTTCACACTACCAGTTTCGGGCATTGTCCATTCTCAAGCGTATCTCTTTTAACAAACGTGGTTACATCTTCGTCACTAATCTAAAAATCGAGTGCCATACATATTTGTGCAAAACATAGCCATCAGATGTCCTCATCTTGCAATATTTTCTACGAAACACACTTTGTACCTCACTCAACGAACTGTCACGTGCAGAACCGCCCACCTACCTTAGTTCAGCAGATATGATGTCATAAACATTGAGATGAACATAAACACTGACAAGTGTAAAAAATGCCTCGTCATTCATGAAAATCTAATACATTTATTCTTTACTACTAATACACTCCTACAGTCGAGTCACTTTAAGGAAATCCGTGAAACCTGGCAGTGCTTAAAACTGCAAAGTTCAAACGGCTGTAGGCAGAAAAAATAGTCTTCAATAGTGCTAAGAAGATGCTTTTCCATAGAGACGTTCACAACACTTCGTTGTTAGATACGCGGAGCAGCTGTGCCCATCGTGCAGGAACTGTACATTTCTAATAAGAAACTGTTAAACGCAATGCCGAGTTTGTCAACTAGCTTTGAATATATACTGATGACGACATTTATCACCTAGGTGATAGCAGATGTACTGATAATGGTTTCAACGTCGTCCGTCAACAGATGGGGTACTGGCGTAGCTACCAGAGCGCCAGTTGTGCGTTCCCTTTAGGAGGGAGTACTCACAGCCAGAAGACTCAATGTGGTGCAGACACGTGAAGCAAGCAGGCACCCACGCCACAGAGACGCACTCGTGCTTCCTACACTCAGCTGAGCGAGTTTGAAATTGTGGCCTTCCGAGTGGCGAGATGGTCCTTTCGGAGAATTGCCACACAAGTTCAACGTGCTGCGTCAGCTATCCAACTATGCAGATATCAGTGGTCACGTGAACAGTCTCACCCTCGTAAACGAGGTTGTGGACGCCCACGCAGCACAGACGCCCGCCAGGGTCGTCGTAGTGTAAGGGCAGAAGGGGCAGATCGTACAGCTACCACTGCACAATAAGAGCGCTTGTGAGCCGACGCATGTCAACACAAACTGCTGCGAACCGGTTTAGTAGCCGTAGGACTAAGGGACGTCTCGCCGTTCTTGCAAGAGGAAGGCGATGTGTAGTTTCAGCAGGATAATGCTTGTTCACACATTGACCGTGAAACTCAACATGCTCCGCAAGCCGTGCAGCAAATTCCCTGGCCAGCACGATCTTGGAACTTTCCAGTCGAGCACGAGTGGGATGTGATGGAAGAACTGACTCGTGTGACTCGTCAACCAACAGCTCTTACAGAACTACGTGCACAGGTTGAGCAGTCGCGGCATAATGTATCCCGGGAGAGTATTCGCCATCTGTGCGATCTACTGAATGCCAGAGGCTACATCAAGTACTAATATGGGTGTTTTAGCATCGGTTGATATCTGGTATCTCAGAACCACTTGTTCTAATGACCTCTAAACGCACTCATCTCATGTATTTGAGGAGACAGTGGTTGAATTCTAGAATGGGGTCACTGTGGCAGTGTATGGCAGGACTCTGTCAACTATCAGATTCATCCACCTACAGTTAATCCCTCTTAGCTGATAAACCCCACCTCACAGATCTACTACATTTACCCAACCCTCAAAATCATGGCTCAATCCTAATTCTGGAAGTCCCATATCCACTCTTTACACTGCTTTGCAGACACATTAGAACTACAAAAACAATAATGAATATATGATTGGAAATGGAATTAAATTTAACAGTGGTTTTTGAGAATGATTCGAGATTTAGTGTTACCCTACCTCAAAATCATATGTACTTCAATCTAATGCAACACTGACTAATCATAGCAGCATTTCAATCATCTGCTTTAGAATAGTCAGATTCATCCTAATATTAAACAATGGAAACTCCACCATATAGGAAAAGGATAGACTGCTGCTAACCATAAAGATCAACAGTTGAGTTGCAGACAGGCATAATGGCCAAAAGCTGTAATGTGTAACAGTCTTTTCAAAGCTTTCTTCAGCAAAGAAAACACACACACATCATTCACGCAAGCGCACCTCATTCACACATGACCATTAACACCTGCAGGAACTTATCCCTTGCAGGCTCCCCGTTCCTGCAGGCGCACTATCCTCTGTGCCCTCGGTGGCTCAGCTGGACAGAGCGTCTGCCATGTAGCAGGAGATTCCGGGTTCGAGTCGCGGTCGGGGCACAAATTTTCAACATGTCCCCAATGAAGTATATCAACGCCTGTTAGCAGCTAGGGTGTCCATTTAATTATCATTTCATTCTAACGAAAGCTGTATGGTCATCAACGGTAACTGTTCTTTCGGGAACAGATACTACCTTCATATATAGTTGCAATTTTTGTCGACCAGTATTTGGCCAGCAAGGTGAGCAAAAGTGTTGAAGCACAGTACTCAATACTCTGACGTTGTCCCGGTGTCCTGGAATTAATTAATTTTCACAATCTCATGAAGTAGGTACATGTGGCACTGTTAACCTCCACTGATTAACACCAGTCATAACGACGGCTACCTTCACATTGTCAGTGAGCTGTGACGTTTTGGAAAGTTACCGGGTGGCTCCCCCTCCATGTCATCCTTCCCCTCCTCAGTCTGTGCTCGGCAGTGGTGTCCGATGGTTGTTGCCTCTACCTCGAGAGTCCCAGCTGAACGATACGTGACTGTCTACCCGTCAAATAGGGTGTTGTTGAAACTTCCTGGCAGATTAAAACTGTGTGCCGGAGCGAGACTCGAACTCGGGACCTTTGCCTTTGGCGGGCAAGTGTTCTACCAACTGAGCTGCCCAAGCACGACTCACGCCTCGTCCTCACAGCTTTACTTCCGCCAGTACCTCGCCTCCTACCTTCCAAACTTTACAGAAGCTCTCCTGCGAAACTTGCAGAACTAGCACATCTGGAAGAAAGGATATTGCGGGGACAAGGCTTAGCCACAGCCTGGGGGATGTTTCTAGAATGAAATTTTCACTCTACAGCGGAGTGGTAGAGCACTCGCCCGCGAAAGGCAAAGGTCCCGAGTTCGAGTCTCGCTCCGGCACACAGTTTTAATCTGCCAGGAAGTTTCACATCAGTGCGACCGACGAATTATCATGACTATGTTGTTAGACTCGCTCAGATAATACTGGTAAAACTCAGTGATCAGGAAGAGGACAATATAGATAGTGATGTTTCATACGAGATTGAGGATGACTATCGATCTGTTGATGAAGTCCAGGGCAGACAGTAGTAAATGCTGTTCATGCCCTCACTCTAAGAATCGCCCTCTGCAAAGAGAGACGAAAACGCTCTTCGAAAAAAATAAATAAATAAATAAAAAAGTCTAAGTCTAAAAAAAGGAGCAGACTAGAAGCACCCCATTCGTCAACTCCTTTGGATCAGTCAGATGTACCACAACAGAATAGGCAAGAAGAGGAGATTGTCCTAGCAGATATCGGCCAAGAAGTTCAGACTGAAGAATAAATAGTACCAGAGGGATCCCATCCCGCCTAATCAGATCTAATCGTCACTTGTGAGGAAGAAGAGCTGTTTAGGAAAAATGGATACAAATAGACGACGATTACGACTCGTTTGATCAGGGCTGCTGCTAGAAACATTAATCACATAAGGCCTGGCTCAACGCCCATTACCAGTTACACTTATGATCCAAAGGAATGCTTTGCCCTGCTCTTTTCACGTTCAATCAAGGACAAAATTGTTCTTCATACGAATGAACAAATAGAGAGGGCCAGGGTGAGCTATAAAAAAGAAAAATCCTCAGTTTGAAAAAATACGACATTTGAGGAGTTGCAGGCTTTGTTTGCGTTGCTGATCCTTTCAGCTGCTCTAAAGAGTAACCGTTTGAATGCTGATACGTTATTTGATAACAAATATTTTAGCACACCATTCCGTGCTGCCAAGCCACTTATTAGCTTTAGATTTCTCCTGGAATGTCTACGATTCAATGATAAGTCTAATCGTGCAGAGAGAACTGAACAAACAAAACTCGCACCAGTCACCGCAATAAGGGAAGAATTTTTGAATCACTGCAGATAAAATTACAGACTCGTTTCATATCTACTATCCATGAACAGCTTGTAACTTTCAGAGGGAGATGTGGGTTCAAACTGTCTATTCCAAGTAAATCAGGGAAATATTGGCTGAAAATCGTTATGACGTGTGACGGCAGCATATCATATATGATTGAAACCGAGTCCTACGCTGGAAAAGATTTTGTCCTAAGTGGAATGTCTGTAACAGATCATTATGATGACAAACTGACTGCAACTGTTCAGGGACGAATCGTAACATAACGATGGATAATTGGTTCATACTTGTTCCTACAATGCTCCCAGAAGGCTCAATTAACCAACCATCCAAAAATCAAGAGATAATAATGACATACAATGTAACAAAGGGCGGGGTAGACACCGTGGATCGGATATGCAGAGCAAGGAGTAGCAATAAAAAAAATCGAATAGATGGCCATTATGTTTCGTTTACGATATGGTCTATGTGACGCTGATGAATTTGTACCTAATCTGCGTCAAATCTGACAAGAAGTCAACAAAATCAAGTATTCTCAAAAAGACCAGTGCCTCGTTTTGAATTTGCCACAGCCTTGCATTCTCTGCTTGTGCAAGACTGGTTGAGACACAGGCTGACTATTAGCAATAATCCCAAGGATTTGAGGGTACCTATAGAGAATGGTCGCGTTGAAAATGAAAACGAATGGGCTCAAGTAGACCAAAGTCTTTCTACCGATCCGTCTGACAGCATTACTGAGAAGACGTCTCGGAAAACATGCCGCTTTTGCCACTACTAAAAGAAACGAATGACTGCCCAGTGTTGCAGCAAATGCTCAATTGAAATTTGCGGTGAGCACAGTACAAAAGTGTGTACTGCCTGCTATAATGAATTGTTTTGATTCACGTTTCTTCCTTTCGTATTTCTTGTTTTTTATTATTTTATCGATTTTGTTGTTTTATTTGAAAAAAAATTAAAGAGGCTGTACGTGCAACTAACAAGGCTGATTTTAGCGTACAATAAATAGTCATTGCTGCTGCAAGCATCCTAGTATGCACTCTCTGTGATAGAAGTAATGTGATGCTAAATTAAAGAGGATAATAAGCATAAAAATTGTATTAATTTGTTTGATGAAAAAGAAAGACGTAACTTCTAATTTATTGAAATACTCCTCTTTGTTGAAATAGTTTTCCGAAACTTATGGCTCTACACCTCTTTATGTAAGACTGTTGGATGAATAAAACGTGTTTTCAACACGTACTGTCGGCAGCTACCATTTTTTTTCGGGAACAATTGATGAACAAGTGTTCACTGGGAGAGTTTTGCTTTGGAATCACACCCCCTGAATTGACGTGTGTTACTAACACAAGTTCGCAATCGCCTAAAAGAGGGGTCTTAGTAACGAGCATTTAAAACCAGATGTTACAGGGTTGCAGGGTTAATGGTGATCCGTCATATGGGGATATTAAGTTTTTTCTAAACGATTTATGCAATGTACTCCATTCCCTTGTCGCATCTTGGGTCTAAAACTGAGACTTCAGTTTCATAACTAAGATGATTCTAAGTTAGTGATAGGTGTTGTGAGGAACTGCAATCCCCGTGTATACATCTGCTTGACGGATGTCCTGCTTACAGAGCTATGGCTGCATGACGTGTAATTTCACATATCGGACACCGCTGCTATGCGTTTATCTGTTTCCTTGTAAGAGGTATTCTCCGTTACTAACTATCATTTTATATAGGACTGATGTGAGCATAGTTTAACTTCTGAACCGTGATCGGATGTGAACAGTGGACGCTACACATCTCTGGAAAGCTACATTGTGCATGTTTTACACAGAATCTATATTTTAAGGACGTAGTTTTTTCATTTTACAGTTTTTCATTTTACAGTTTGCTTCTTTCGCAAAGCATTATGGGTCGCCGCGAAAGTCGAAAGTGTGTCAGAGTCCCAGTATGGTGAAAGTTATGGTGATTATCGTGTACGACTGTGATGGTGTTATCCTAACGCATTACGTTCCTCCACGGCAGACCGTAAATGCACAGTATAACTGTTCCTTTTTGGAGCATCACCTGCGACCAGCTTTGCGAAAGAAGTGGCGACGCCTTCTGCGCAACCCACTCATCATTATGCAGGACAATGTGCGAGCGCATACAGAGCAAGCTGTGGCTCTCTGTTCGGTCGATGGGACTGAGAAGTACTGTACCATTCACCATACTCCACAGACTGAAGTCCTTGTGACTTTGATTTGACTTCGAAGATGAAGGAACCACTTCGTGGCATTCGCTTCAGAACTGTTCCAGAGATTCGACAGGCAGTGGACCGCTCCATTCGCACCATCAACAGAACAGGCTCTGCTAACAGTGTACTATGCCTTCCACATCGCTGGCAACGGGTTCTACACAACGCTGGTGACTACTCTGAAGGACAGTAACATGTGCAAACATGTAACTCTTTTGTATCGGTTGTGTATAAATAGTTGCCACTATTTAAGTTCCATCCCTAGTATGTAGAGCGCTGTCTGGTATACTTCGATGAAGTGCATGTTCGAGAATTAACAATGAATGGAAGTACTGCATAGCCATCTGTCTACATTCGCAATGATACTCGCATAGTAGAGAAGGATCTGTTTAGCTATGATACTGAAATTGGGAAACATGCTGTCACGTCATTGGTCGGTGTTGAAATTACCGTAAAAGTGGTAAATTGGTTTGCACTATCAACTGTGATGCTTATTATTACATTACATCGATGGTGTCTTTTCCATCCAATCAGTCCACTGGTACGCTGTTGGTTACCACATAATGATTGACTGACATCGCTTGTTTGAGTTGGAGAAAAGTTTTGGTGGAGAGGCAACACCTTCTGGGGATGGCTAGGACCGAAACAGTGATCGTGTACATGATTGCAATATGAGGAATCACACGAAACGGAACGCAGAGCCATCGTCTATTCTGTCACAGTGACAGATGAGTTTAAATATAGAGGTCGTCAATCACCTTCAGACAGCAGATTGGACACTCTCCACAACGCAGCAAAACTCTTCTAGTTTCCTTATGTTCTAACTGTCTTTTATTTAAAATCATCCAGTGTGTGTTGTGTGTTATGGTAGCAGTAGTAACAACATGAATTATACCATCCGACGTCTAGTTTTCTGTGAGAAGCAATGGATCAGAACGTGTTAATGATTAGAGATTAGATTGGATTAGATTTGTACTTGTTCCATAGATCTTGAATATAACACTTCGTAATGATGTGGAGCGTGTCAGGTTAATAAAAGCTGTCTATACAAGATATTACATTACATAAAATATTACAAGACACTTAATACTTTTAATTTTTTTATGGGTGGGGGGGTGGTGAAATTACCCACTTACTATATCCAAAAATTCATCTAATGAGTAGGTGGAGTTTCCATTCAGAAATTCTTTTAATTTCCTTTTAAATGCTATATGTCTATCTGTCAGACTTTTAATTATATTAGGTAAGTGACCAAAGACTTTAGTGGCAGCATAATTTACCCCTTTCTGAGCCAAAGTTAGATTGAACCTTGGGTAGTGAAGATCATCCTTTCGCCCAGTGTTGTAGCTATGTACATTGCTATTACTTTTGAATTCGTTCGGATTGTTAATAACAAATTTCATAAGTGAATATACATATTGTGAGGCTACAGTGAAGATCCCTAGCTCTTTAAATAAGTGTCTGCAGGATGATCTTGGATGAGCTCCAGCAATTATTCTGATTACACGCTTTTGTGCAATAAAAACTCTTTTACTCAATGATGAGTTACCCCGGAATATGATGCAATAATGAAAATAGGTGTGGTAAGCTAATTTACTGAGATGTATATCGCCAAAATTTGCAATGACCCTAATAGCATAAGTAGCTGAACTTAAACGTTTCAGCAGATCTTCAGTGTGTTTATTGCAGTTCAATCCCTCATCAATGCATACACCTAGAAATTTTGAACATTCTACCTTAGCTACCGATTTCTGATCGAAATCTGTATTTATTAATGGTGTCATTCCATTTACTGCGTGGAACTGTCAGTTTAGTACCTGACACAGACGTCTAAGTCGTGTCAGAAAAAGCAAAATCTATGACAGTGTACAAAGTGTGTTACAGCAGGAAAAAAAGTTTCAAACAACGACATAGGGTCACAGGGAGGGTCTCTTCGACTTGTAGTATAGTTTGTGGGATACGGCCATCCTCCTAGAGTACAGGCGATGCACCTTTACACTGGTCCAGGCAATGGGACAATAGCTATATATTTAATAGGATCGTCACATGTGCTCGATGTCGACAAACAGACGGTATTTATTTTCGATATATGGGAAGAGAAAGATGGTGTAAAAATCTTATCGAGCTCTCTATCGGATGAAGATAGTGGAACTTTTATAGTTCGTAATTTTTCTCTGTTGGATGGTACAGAATAACGAACATAGCATGTTGGAGTGATAGACGCGAATGGGCCCTGAGGGACGCGGATCTGTGGTACCTGTACGTAGTTTGGGGATGCACCACAGTGCAGTAACAAAATTTTTGTCTTTCTCCCACTTCCCGTTTCCATTAAATGGTCAAAACACAGCCCTGTCTCAGTGACTCAGCTTAGCCTGTTTCTACATGGCTGGTAGAAGTTGGTAGATCTAGCTTTCTCACACTTAGTTCAGACTTACATTGGAACGATCACATGCGCAAATCTGTAGGGATGGTAACGCAGAATCTGAGGGACAGTTGCAAGATACATAGGGACTACCTAAAACGACACTGGAATTTTACTGTAACAGATAGGTTCGAGAAAGGTGACTAGTTTCGAGATATGAGTGCCAGAAATATGATTCACTAGTGACTGTAATCATTAAAGGACTTCCCCATAGGACCTGTACAAGTATGTGGTTGAATGGAAAGACTTGATTCCAAATCATAGACATCATTTCTACCGAAAGTGTAGCACTAGAGACCTGAACCTCAATCAGCACATCATCTATTACTGTTTGTGATCCTTCTCTATCAACCATTGCCTATAACCCAGTCGATATATCGCAGAACCTCTGACATGGCATCGAGTCAGAATGCATTACAAATACTAGAGAAATATCTAGTGGCGGCGGCGTGAGGGAGTTGCAAATACCAGTTTCATACCACATTCCTTAGCCGAATCACTTACAAAATTCGGTAATTTTATTACGCTGTTGCACCGTCAGTGACGTGATACTATATACTCCAGTGATATTCAGTGTCATTCTATTTGTCTGGAAAAAACTTCATTCAGAGGTGATACCATACACAGATTTATAAAGCCAGTATAACTTTTAACATCGATAGTTGTACGCACCTGTAGAAACAAGATCACTTGTGATGGTAATATGGATTTTTTTTAACATCTGACGGTTTGTAAGACGATTACACCTCTCTTTCTAAGACACGGTGATAGCACTCGCAAAAAAGAAAATATGAGGCATGTCCATCCATTCTTGATTTTCGGTCAGTATTATTTTGTATCGCCGGCAATCAGTTATTGGTGAACTATTATACTTAGTAGTAGGGGGTGTGTGATAGGTTCGCCTTGAGCATCAGACTTATAAAGTATGTGTGTGTGTTCCAACAAGTGCAAAGGAAATGAATACGTCCAGTTGCAAGGAAGGTATGGATTTGACGTGGAATACTGTGATAGCAAAGGGAAGAGTATATCAAGTCATAAGAATGGTACAGATATTTTTATTAACAGAGCCACAGCCGTCAGCAGGGTGTATTTCCGATATTTCGCTCATTGTCGAATGTCATCCAGTTGAGACTGTGATTATAATATTTAATTGTTAGTACAGTGATAAAATATATATGAGGTTGGTTTTTTTCCTAGGATGATTCTGTCTATGCATGCTTGGCGTGCAGCGCTGGTGACCTGTGGCGGGAATGATTCACATTTCCAGCTAACGGTAGGAGCTGTCTGAATGGAGAGGCCTGTTGGGGTGTAGGAATGTAGCTGACTTAACCGTGTCGTCCTCTAGATGGCCGAATAGCGAACTAATGCTTAGTACATGTTGGAGAGCTTTCGTGATCAAGTGGAAATTTGAGAAGATTAAATATGGACGTGTGTTTGCACTGGACCATTATTCCCTCCCATGTAAATTGTTCGATTGACTGCTTCTGCACATTTCGCTCCTTCATTTTGTTTACGGAACGTCGATTGTGATGTGAGCATCTAGCAGGTGAAAGGCAGGTAGAAGACACGTTTGCTGGTTCTCTAAACATGAGAAACACCTTAATTGACTTTGTAAATTATAGGGATGATTTGGAATCTGTTTTATCACTGACTTCGGTATTCGTGAGTGGAAATATCAGTTTCCTCTATTTTTTTTTTCGAGTTCTCACAGAAAGGTCTTCACAGACGTGATAAGTTTCTAGTTATTCAGTGGTTTACAGCAAGCTCCACCTCGCTAAAGTTTTGGGTTTGTAGAGAAATAATTCCCAGTCCATATCTTCGGAATTATGTTGCGCGAGCAATCAATAGGATACCGTTATGTGTTTGATATCAAGAAGTATCACGTAAATGGTATAATATTCTGGCAAACCGTGTGAAAATACATGCATTCTTGTAATTCCCAGAGTCTGGAGATGGGTGTAAAAAAGCAAGCAAGCAAGCAGGTCAGGCTGTAAGCAGTAACACTTTTGTGCCAAGGGGGACCGACCCCGAATTTGTAGAACAGTTCGGGAGTGACTTCGGTCCACGCAGGGCGCTCTGGTCTTGTGTCGGGGCTGGACAACTGTGGAACTCTTGGGAAATACCTACTGCAGTGAGGAGTATTCCTATGGTGCATGTGCTTTTGCTCTCTGTCTTCATGGTATGTGTACGAGTGTCTGGCGTGAATGTTGTAAAAGGGGCGATTTTGTATGGCACATGATACGAATTGTATGTTTATTACATAACCATTGCACACAGTGATATATTGCTGGGTTGGAGATCAGTTTCACGCTCTAACATTCAAGTTCCTGTCCTCAGTGGCAGAGCAGTGTAATTGAGTAAGATTGTTTCCATATTTGCTGATCTGTAGGCCACCTTGCAGGGTTTAATTGTTGGTGGAATATGGTGATCTGTGCAAAATAGATTTCTGCCGCTAAAAGTCTCATCTGCAGAACGAAAAAAAAGGCGGACAATGATTTCACACTGACAGTTTAGTAATTTGGCGGGTAAATTCAATAAGAGTGAAGACTCCATTCATTCACAAGACATCCTTTGTGCTGGGACGTAGGACTGTCTACAAACTGATTTGAACAAGATGGAGTCAACGTATCTACGGAAAGTTCTGAGAAAGCAATTGTTCAAAGACAAGTTGAAGCAGACCATTGACTTCTGGCGGGGATGCCGTCACTCATCTTCCATGGTGGCATCAGGACATCTCCAGACCTGTAGCTGTAGGATACAAAAAGCCCTGCTGTTCTTCTCTTCTGTAAGACAGTGCTTCGGATTCTGTTTGCGTAATTGTTCTGATTTCCCCCTGTCTGTGCTCAGAGAGTGCTCTCTTTCCAAATAACAGGAATGCTTTTATGATTAACAGTTTTCAAATGGTTCAAATGGCTCTAAGTACTATGGGACTTAACATCTGAGGTCATCAGTCCCCTCGACTTAGAACTACTAAAACCTACCTAACCCAAGGACAACACACATATCCATGCCCGGGGCAGGATTCGAACCTGCGACCGTAGCAGCAGTGCGGTTCCAAACAGAAGCACCTAGAACCACTTGTCCACAGCAGCTGACGATTAACGGTGTTTTCGCAAGATCATACAGACATGCTAAAGGATTTAGTGGTGAGGACGTTTAACGTTTCTGAGACGTATGTTGACAGCAGGACGAACATTTCATGGCGATTCGTCAGCCACGCTGGGCTGGTAAGCATGTGCGCATGGCTAGACACAGCTCACTTGTCCTGTTAGGATAGCTAGGGAAAAAGCAGTCAATGTTATTCTGGAACAGATTTCTATACCGCAACCTGTGATGTCAGTATCCACAGGTGGGGAGGTTACGTGCCAGTGGCCCAGAGGGTGAGTTGGCGCTTATTTAGGTAGACATGTGACATCAGTATAACATTGCAAACCGTTTAGCTGCTATGGAAACATCTCTCTGGGCACTGGGCCAGCACTGCAGCTATACGTCATCATGTAAGTAATGGTGCCTAGGTGAACACGTATTTCGACAGGAATTTCTCAGGTGCCAAGTATGAAAGGGATGCCACCATGGGACCCGAGCAGACACCTGTGTGTGGCTTGGCAGCTGACGGCCGGGTCGTGACTTGGCAGGGGGCCGCTGGTGCATCCCGACTCCTGGGAGCGTGTGCGGTAGCGTCCTGTGCGCTCCAGTGGACAGGGGATGCTGCATTGGAGGCTTTTTTTACGAGTTGTTTGCGTGTCTGTTGCATTATTTTGCAAAAAAAATGTTCAAATGTGTGTGAAATCTTATGGGACTTAACTGCTAAGGTCATCAGTCCCTATGCTTACACACTACTTAACCTAAATTATCCTAAGGACAAAAACACACACCCATGCCCGAGGGAAGACGCTAACCTCTGCCGGGAGCAGCCGCACAGTCCATGACTGCAGTGCCTTAGACCGCTAGGCTAATTCCGCATGGCGTTATTTTGCAAGCAGGTCTGTAGGCTATGCTATGCGTTATTTGGGCAGTTTACTAGTAGTGAGCTGTTTTCATGATTGGCTCTTTAGGAAGCTACCGATGGGTCTTGCTTTGATCCTTATGTTCAGTTCGCCTTTCATAATAAAATCTAACCAAGGTGAGTAGTTTTGGTTCGTAGTGACCTTCGTTCACCAACATCTGAGCAATGATAGTTTGCCACTTCTTTCTATCGAAAGTCAACAATTTTCGAGTGAATTTTGTTGATTCTTCCTGTATCCCCTGAAACATCCAAGTAAATTACTTGACATAAGGCGAATGAAGTGTCAATACCATCGATAACTCCCTGGAAGTAATTCGGCGGTTGTCAATTATTTAATCACTTTTTCTACATTTACATCGGCGATTATTATCTTCAACGTTTTCACATACACATAACACCCGAATCACCAGATGTCATACAGTCAGGTCGATACCAAATGTTATGTGTCGACAGAGTATATACGAAAACTCCGAAATTGTTTATGCTATGTGCTGTCGTCCAGAAGAACGCATGTAAACCGTAAGTAATGAGTAGCACCTGACTTACGGAACACAGGAAAAGCAAGCTGTGAACGTGTCTCATACAGAGCTCCCGTGGGGAAGTCAGTAGTCTTTCTTGTAACAAGAGTGTCGGGTTCGACCACTGGCCATGCCATTTTTGTATTGTAGTACGTGTGAAACTGCTATATGGGACAACATTTTCCTAAGATGTAAAAGGACTGTTCGCAGTTAATAGCAATTACTGTTAACTTCGTTATTTGAAAATGGCAAACCTATAGAGTACATGTGTAGTTTTATAGAACAAGTAAACAATGGGAACAGAAAAATAAAGAAACACTTGCATCATACGTTACGAAGAAGTGACAATAATAATAACAACAGTAATAATAATATGCATTATAAAAATAATAATACTAACAATAAATAACATAGTAAGAATAATAACAAGCACATAACGTTCAGGAATCAATAGAAACACCCCCCACACATGCTAAATGTCGTTCATTCAGGAATAAAGATTTCGCAATGATGGTTGGGTGCATAGAAGTGTGTGAAGAAAATTACCTGCCTACATCAAGCACACAGATGAACGCCCTATCTGCGCATTGCAGAATGAAAGCTTGTGTCTGACACTGAACAGAACTGTGTCGAAGTTTCAAAGACTATGGGTTCATCAACGAGTTTAGCCATTATCCAGCCGCGAAGGTGAGAATTACAGAAACGTGGAGAATATAACTGATTGGATGTGAAGGGACTGCACCTTAAAAAGATTATTCCGTTGTTGCAGGTTAATCTATTTCAAAGAAACTTGAGCAGCAGCGGAAATTTTAAATGTAATGCGCTTGTAAATTCGTAAAAATTAAGATCAAGCTATTGACAAATAGCGGTTGTGTTTGCTGGAATTATGTGAATTGTGGTTTTGTCTTCTGGTAGGTTATTTTGTACGTGTCTTTGTGGGGCCTCTAAGAAACTCGTATTGGCACAATTTTCTCTCCATTGATTCCTTCCACTGCCGCTGTTTGTAGAAACATCCTGATCCGTTCTTTGGACATTTTGCCGGAGGAGTGAGAGTGGACGATTAAACTGGATGCTGCCAACATGGCCTGACGTATATGAGAACTAGTATCTTGAAGGACTACAAACAGCTTTGGGGCAAGTCTGCTTGTCTGTGAAAGCATTGGAACAACTGTGCACGTGTGGGTTGTCGCGTGAACGGACTACAATCCCAACAATATCTGAAAAATCTCTAGCTGCGAGAAAGAGTCCGTCCCACTGTCATCTTCTTGTTCGGTACACTTTCGTCGGTGTTGTAGATATTTGCATCTGTATGAGCTGTCATGAGAGCACGAGTTGCTTGTTGCCAGCCCTCTACCGTTTTCTGGATGTCGCTTCTGTTCTGGTACGTTTTCACTGTAACAAAAGATTAGACTTTATGGCGTACAATATTGTTTTTATGCTTCCAGCGCAAGACCCAACTGCCACTTACGTCAAAGGTTAGGAAACTCGTCTGTTTTGCTTTCGTTTTGCCCACAATTTTATGTCAACTTTGTGAACACGTCGGTCCTCCTAGTGACGCTGTTTGAAGGCTCTATCACATGCACTGTAATACGTCTGCACTTCTCTTTCACGTACATTAACTTTCCACTTTCCCACCGTCATTTCCAATGATACAATATACATTGTGTAGGACACCTAGTGCGACATCTGTTTTTCATTGCAGACGTCGTGCGATGTGCAAATGTTTGGGTTGGTTTCGGCTGTGTTTGACGTTAAGCCAATATTTGCGCATATCGATGTTACGTTTCTTGTGTAATACACTACCCTTTTCTCTTTTCGTGGTATTTCATCATTTCCATCGTTTGAGGACTCTTGACTTTTGTCCATGCAATTCGTCTCAAACGAACGATTCCACTTCATGTGGTGTACGCTTCTCGATATCTAATGTTTCCTCTTCGGTGACATTCGACGCCTTCCACTAAGCAGTTACGTCCAGTAGGAACCCTGCACACATTCTCTCATCTTCGCTATGCAACAGTTCGACGAGAATGTCAGCAACTTTGTGCGTGTGCACAACGCCCGACGACGTACTCATTTCATTCCGTAAGTGGAAGTACGACTGGTAAGTCATTTAAACAATTTACAGAGTGATTTTGTGATGATGTTACAAGCTTTCAGGGATCATCATTGTGTGTATATTTTATGGAAAGCAGTAACTAGTACCAGTACACGGGTCAACTGAGAAATGGGATACAACTCGTCGTCTTTCAACAATGACGTCATATTTCTATTACAGATACTAGTCGCTTATTTTTGAGCCGTAGATAATAAATCGGTTATTTTCTGTGGTAAAGCGTCACAATCGAAAATAAAAATAAATAAATTGGTTATAAAGTGATAGATATTGTGTATGCTTTTTGTAGCTTGTGGTAATTTTAAATGATCTGTGTACACATTTTGAATTATACCTTTGTCTGATAGAGCGTAGTTCCAATTGCAACCGTTCCTCTGCAGTTGATTCGTATCCTGTTCTATGTAGGTAAACTGCAGAATAGGATACTAGCACTGGCAAAGCAAGAAAAGCGGCATACAGAACATTGGCATCTTGTATCCCACCGGGAACTACGAAGGTTGTATCTTATTCTTCAGTTGACCTCTAGAGGTCAACTAACGTACAGAATACCAATTTTAAGTTTATAACTTTTTTCGCCTTCGCTAGTACTAGTATCCTATTCTTCAGATGACTTACATTGGTCAACTGAAGCACTGGATAGAAATTTTACGTTTATCTCGTTTTTGGTCTTCGCTAGTACTAGTTAGTATCCTATGATTCAGTTGACGTACGAAAAATGTGTATTCTGTACTTCAGTTCAGCAATAAAAGTCAACTGAAGTACTATGTTTCGTCTGTCGCTCTCTTTTTTTGCTTTCGCTAGCTCTATCCTTCAGTTAACCTGATGTACAGGACACAAATTTTACGTTTGATTTTACTTTTGTCGCTTTTTTCGCCTTAGTATCCTATTCTTCAGCTGATACTAAAACTAGTGAAGTGAAAAAAACGGCATATGTAAAATTTGTATCTATACCTCAGTTGGTAGTAGGTACAGGATATAATCTATATATGTCAAACAGGTTTTTTTTTCGCTAGCACTACTATCGTATCCTTCATTTGCCCTATATAGATCAACTGAGGAATAGGATACTAGGACTTTCTACTGCGAAAGAAGCGATATGTTGAAAATTACGTTCGAAATATGGATATACTTGGTGTATGTTCACTACTCGTTTTCTCTCTACTACATTCCTTTGTTTCTCAACAGTCACCTACGTCTTTGCAATGCATCGTCTGTAGTAACTTGTGACTTCTTTTTTCAAAGCCGATGGGTCGTATTTCATTCTCCACAACGCCCGTCGACGCACTTCATTCCGTTAACGGAAATACAACTGGTAAGTCATTTGTATAATATACAGGGTGATTTTGTGATGATGTTGCAAACTTTCGTGGATGAGCGTCCTGTGTATCTACTATGGAAGACAGTAAGTAGTACCAGTTTGAATGAAGCTACGTCCCGGTGAGATATATTAATTAAGTACACTAACAAGCCTACAACCTGCCAGAACTGGTTTACTTGCACGCGTAACCATTTCTTACTGGCAGTTACATTTCTTTTGAGGGTGTGTTTACTCGCAGTGACCGCAAACTGCTGAAGTTGGGCGGCAAGAAAAACTCGTGTGTGCGCATTACCGAATTATTCATGTTTATGTTAAAAATGGTTGGTAGTATTTAAATATATTATTGGATTTTGCTGAAGCGTGTCGAATATTTTTTGTTACAACCCTACAGTTGGTAGTATATTGTACAGAAATAACGTATCTAATAAAAAAATGGTTGAAGTGGCTCTGAGCACTATGGGATTTAACATCTGAGGTCATCAGTCCCCTAGAACTTAGAACTACTTAGACCTAACTAACCTAAGCACATCACACGCATCCATGCCCGAGGCAGGCTTCGAACCTGCGACCGTAGCGGTCACGCGGTTCCAGACTGTAGCGCCTATAACCGCTCGGCCACTACGGCCGGTGTATCTAATGACTTAAAATTCATGTCCTTATTTTTTTTCCTCTTATGTCGTTCTGATTATTTAAATTACCAATCCGAATTGTGAATTACATATGATATACTCTGACGCAAAAGAATCTCAACACCGCGGAGGCGTTGTGCGACACAAATGATGGTTGGTACGCGTGTTTCTGTATCTAAAAGATGATGTCTGTTCAGATTTCACGCGTTAGTTACCTTTGAAATCGTAAGTGGTGAGTTGATATTAGTGAAAAATGCCTTTTAGGCGACTAAGAAGCCATTAAGAACAGCTCAATGAGTATGAACGAGGTCGTGTAATAGGGCTACGAGGATCTGAATGTTTCTTCTGCGATACTGCAGAGAGAATTAGAGGAATGTAGCGATCGCTCTGGCGGATCGTACTGCATCCACAGCAGTAATTTGAGCAGCAGTTGCCACCACAATGACACAACGAACTGTTACAAATCGGTAACTTCAAGGACAGCACCGAGCCAAACGCCCTGTAGCGCCGTAAACCACCGCCATTAGCGACTTTAGTGGTGTCAAGCGAGAGCTCATTGGAGGACATGGTGGAGGTCTGTTGCGTTTCCTGATTAAAGCTGGTTCTACCTCGGTGCCAGTGATGGCGTGTGTTGGTTAGAAGGTTAGGGCCTGCAACTAAACTGTCTGTGTGCTAGACGCACTGGACCTACACCTGGGGTTACGATCTGGGATACTATTCTGGTGATTCGACCTGTTGTGCTACCATTCATGAACCGCATTCGCAGCAGGATAATGCTCCCCCCCCCCCCCCCCCCCCCACATACCGGTGTTGTAACCCAATATGCTCTACAGAGTGTCGACATGTTGCCTTGGCCTGCTCCATTACCAGATCTGTTTCCAGTCGCACACATATGGGGCGTTATCGGACGGCAACTTGAGCGACATCCATAAAAAGCATGAATCGTCCCTGTATGGACTGACCGAGTGCAACAGGGCATGGAACTCCATCCCGCAAACTAACATCCGGCACCTTTACAACACAATGCATGCACGTTTGCACCGGTTATTTATGTACCAGCATGTTAACATTTGCATTGGCTTGTATGGTAGAGTATTATGTGATCATCAATGTTAATTACTTATACATTATTTGCTGGTGTTACGATCTTTTTCCCGTTCGTCTACATATACAGGGTGTTACAAAAAGGTACGGTCAAAATTTCAGGAAACATTCCTCACACACAAATAAAGAAAAGATGTTATGTGGACATGTGTCCGGAAACGCTTAATTTCCATGTTAGAGCTCATTTTAGTTTCTTCAGTGTGTACTGTACTTCCTCGATTCACCGCCAGTTGGCCCAATTGAATGAAGGTAATGTTGGCTTCGGTGCTTGTGTTGACATGCGACTCATTGCTCTACAGTACTTGCATCAAGCACATCAGTACGTAGCATAAACAGTTTAGTGTTCATCACGAACGTGGTTTTGCAGTCAGTGCAATGTTTACAAATGCGGAGTTGGCAGATGCCCACTTGATGTATGTATTAGCACGGGGCAATAGCGGTGGCGCGGTACGTTTGTATCGAGACAGATTTCCAGAACGAAGGTGTCCCGACAGGAACACGTTCGAAGCAATTGATCGGCGTCTTAGGGAGCACGGAACATTCCAGCCTATGACTTGCGACTGGGGAAGACCTAGAACGACGAGGACACCTGCAATGGACGAGGAAATTCTTCGTGCAGTTGACGATAACCCTAATGTCAGCGTCAGAGAAGTTGCTGCTGTACAAGGTAACGTTGACCACGTCACTGTATGGAGAGTGCTACGGGAGAACCAGTTGTTTCCGCACCATGTACAGCGTGTGCAGGCACTATCAGCAGCTGATTGGCCTCCACGGGTACACTACTGCGAATGGTTCATCCAACAATGTGTCAATCCTCATTTCAATGCAAATGTTCTCTTTACGGATGAGGCTTCATTCCAACGTGATCAAATTGTAAATTTTCACAGTCAACATGTGTGGGCTGACGAGAATCCGCACGCAATAGTGCAATCACGTCATCAACACAGATTTTCTGTGAACGTTTGGGCAGGCACTGTTGTACTTCCACCTACGCTCAATAGAGCACGTTATCATGATTTCGTACGGGATACTATACCTGTGCTGCTAGAGCATGTGCCTTTACAAGTACGACACAACATGTGGTTCATGCACGATGGACCTCCTGCACATTTCAGTCGAAGTGTTCGTACGCTTCTCAACAACAGATTCGGTGACCGACGGATTGGTAGAGGCGGACCAATTCCATGGCCTCCACGCTCTCCTGACCTCAACCCTCTTAACTTTCATTTATGGGGGCATTTGAAAGATCTTGTCTACGCAACCCCGGTCCCAAACGTAGAGACTCTTCGTGCTCGTATTGTGGACGGCTGTGATACAATACGCCATTCTCCAGGGCAGCATCAGCGCATCAGGGATTCCATGCAACGGAGGGTGGATGCATGTATCCTCGCTAACGGAGGACATTTTGAACATTTCCTGTAACAAAGTGTTTGAAGTCACGCTGGTACGTTCTGTTGCTGTGTGTTTCCACTCCATGATTAATGTGATTTGAAGAGAAGTAATAAAATGAGCTCTAACATGGAAAGTAAGCGTTTCCGGACACATGTCCACATAACATATTTTCCTTCTTTGTGTGTGAGGAATGTTTCCTGAAAGTTTGGCCGTACCTTTCTGTAACACCCTGTATACGGTTTCTGGCCTGAGCCGGCCGTTGTGGCCGAGCGGTTCTAGGCGCTTCAGTCCGGAACCGCGCTGCTGCTACGGTCGCAGGTTCGAATCCTGCCTTGGGCATGGACGTGTTTGATGTCCTTAGGTTAGTTAGGTTAAAGGAGTTCTAAGTCTAGGGGATTGATGACCTTAGACGTCAAGTCCCATAGTGCTTAGAGCCATTTGAACCATTTTTCTGGCCTGAGCTCTTCTGAATCATTTACTGATACTGTCATGAACGCGATGAATCATGACTAGTGGAGCTACATTATTTGCTGAGGCAGTGAAGCTGTTAGGAGGTGACGGGGGCGATTACGGCAGCTTCCTGAGACGTCACTTCCAGCGTGCACACACAGAGCGGCCGCGTTATTTTTAAACGCTGACGGCGGGACGCCTTCGTCAGCTGTCGGTGTCCGCTGCGCACACACGCCGACTCTGCGCCGTGGCGGGCGGACGCGACGCGTTTAGCAACACGCGGGCAGCCGTGACGACAGCAGCCGAGATAACGACGGCGCGCCGAAACGAGCCAATCAGCGAGCGGCTGGCGGTGACGCGGCCGCGGGAAGAACCGCCGCTTCAGCAGCCGCCAGCCGCCTGTATTGACAGCTGAGCCATCAAGCATCGCCTGCGCTACGGCGGGCAATAAACCCGACAGCGTGTAACGAGCTGCACACGACACACGCACACACACACACACACACAATCAGTCCTCTGCCTACCCCGAATACACGATGCTTGTATATTAGACACAATTACGCTAAGAACTACTCTAAAAATAACTTCATATAAAAGCTGGTCTCACTTTCGTCCAAATATTCGGATCGCCTTATGGCCTACTACCACATATACAAAGTAGATCCTCACATTTTCCGCAATCGAACGAGGACTCACAGTGGTTAAGATATTGATTTCGCCTTTATGAAAAGTGGAGTTCAGATCCTCGTCCAGCTTTCCTAATACAGGTTTACTGCGGTTTCCTTAAATTGATCAGAAGGAATGCTGAGATGATTGCTTTGTAAAGGACAGGCCCGATTTCTTTCTTCATGCGTGCTCCATCTCCATAGATCTCATCATTAATGGGACACCAAACTCAATCGTTTCTTTTTTCCACATTCTTCCCACTCTCAACCCCAACTCAAAGATGTGTCTTACCTATTATCACTACGTAGCCCATGACTGTGCACGCCTTCGCAGGCGCGCGGAGTGGCCGCGCGGTTTGAGGCGCCATGCCACGGATTGCGCGTCCCCTCCCGCCGGAAGTTCGATTCCTCCCTAGGACATGGGTGTGAGTGTTGTTGTTAGCATAGGTTAGTTTAAGTAGTGTGTACGCCTAAGGACCGATGACCTCAGCAGTTTGGTCCCTCAGGAACTCAGGAATTCACACACATTTGAACATTCACACTCATTCACACCATCGTAACATCTGCTTGCTGTACAGCCCAACATACCTTCAAGCATAGCCCAAAGGTAGTCTGCCCAGCCGCATGTACTACGTGTAACTAGTCCCATCTTTAGTATTCCTCAGTATGCAGAACTAAACATCAGTCACCCATACAGAAACTGTTCGACCCTAACCGTCCCGTTTACATTATTAAACCAAATAGCTCTTCTAATTAAATCCTTACAGTTCAAAACTTAGATTTACGTCAGCACCTTGTCACAAAACATGCAATGAATTACTCACAAGGCCGAGCCAAGATTTTCCAACTCACTGTTTAAGCTCTGCTTTCCCACAGCCAGATGAACTTCCTCTTCAACAAGTTTGACATCCTAATTTAGAATACTCCACACTTTCTCTACCTCCTCCATTCCTGGCCTTCAAATTATGATGTAACAACATTGCAATATCATTTTCCACCACATCTTCTCCTTCCCTGTAAAGAAAGCTTCGTTTATACACGTATTTCACGGTAACAGCTCATGTCTTCATCCTCAGCGATTCTACCGCACATTTGCTCATCACCATACACTCATCAGCCAGAACATTATCACCACTGACCTACTATAGATATAAATCCGCCCAGGCGATGGTAGTGTCATTTGGCGAGGATTGATTGCAAGGCAGACACACGCACGGTACATGTAGTATAGTAAGGGTGATGTCCGTATGTAGAATTGGTAAGTGGCGCGGTCTATTTGAGTTTCATCGAGGGCAGATTGTGATGACTCGGAGGCTCGGCATTTCGGAAACTGCACAAATTGTCGGGCGTTCGAGGGGTGCTACGGTACGTGTCTTCAAAACGCGGCGAAACCAAGGTGAAACCACGTCCAGACGTCGTGGGGGATGGGCAGCCACCCCTCACTACAAATGTCGGACGTCGTAGGCTGGGCGGACTGGTAGAACAGTCGGCGAACGGCGACGGAACGTACTTCAGACTTTAATGCTGGGCAGAGTACAAGTGTGTCTGAACACACAGTGTAGTGAACATTCATAGCGATCGACCTCCGAAGCCGACGACTCATGCATGTGCTAATGTTAACATCATGGCATCGGCAATTATGACTGAAATGGGCACGTGACCACCTTTGGCGCAATGTTAGAGCGTTGCATGGTCTGATGGATCCCGATACCTTCTTCATCATGCTGAGGGGAGGGCGAGAATCCGTCGTCTTCCACGTAAATAGCTACTTGACATCTGTGCTGCGGGACGGAGACTAGTTGGAGGCGGCTCCATTTCGCTCTGGGGAACATTTACGTGAGATCTATGGGTCCAATGGAGCTCGTGCAAGGCACCACGACGACCAAGGAGTATCGTACGCTGCTTGCAGACCACGTACACCCCTTCATGACAATCATGTTTCCCGACGGCAGTGGTATTTTTCAACGAGATAATGCACCATGTCACACGGCCAGGAGTGTGATAGAGGGGCTCGAGGAACACAGTGGCGAGTTCCAATTGATATACTGGCCCCCCAACTAGCCAGATCTTTCCCAAAGGCAGTGGCATTTTTCAACAAGATAATGCACCATGACACAAGGCCAGGAGTGTGATAGAGGGGTTCGAGGAACACAATGGCGAGTTCCAATTGATATACTGGCCCCCAAACTAGTCAGATCTTTCCCGACGGCAGTGGCATTTTTCAGCAAGATAATGCACCATGTCACAAGGTCAAGAGTGTGATAGAGGGGTTCGAGGAACACAATGGCGAGTTCCAGTTGATATACTGGCCCCCCAACTAGCCAGATCTGAACCCGATCGAACACATGTGGGATGTGTGACTTTTGTGTGCAGATGTGGTGCCAACTCCCTCCAACGACCTACCAACGCCTCATTGCTTCCATGCCACGGTGCGTCGCCGCTGTTATCTGCGTCGAAGATAGAAATATCGGCTACTAGGTAGGTGGTCATAATGCTCTGGCTGAGCAGTGTACACCCTACAACAAGAGGTACAGCTGCAATGGCAAACTTAGCAAAATCCCTGCCCAGCCAGAACCTCTGTTTAACACCCTCACGGAACACAACAATCTCACTCTTCTTCCCTTAATTCCTTTCTAATGTTAGGCAATAACTATAGCCGAGTCATCCAATATTGCTGTGCTCATGAGGTCTACCAAAACATTAAATTAGAAAAGCAGTATTTACTTATTTTACTCTTATTATTTGTATTTATTTAGCGCATTGCAAAATCATAGAATTAAGTGACATACCTAAAACAGAAAACTGAGACATAAAACAAACATATTAAACATTAAAGAACTTGTATAAAATAACAGCAAGTTAACATTTAGAGACGTTATTAATGTCACGGTTCATTTAGAGCTCTATGTGCAGGGAAATTAAACATGCAATAGACGTTTGGGAGACCTTCATAATGTTATGGCTTCCTTCATATCTTCCTATTTGGCATTCACGAATAATATTGTCTAAAGTTTACTCCATTACACCATAACCACAATCTAGGACTGTGCATCATTCCCATTTATAAAAAGGATGTTTTGCAGGGTGCTTTACTCGTTCTGATGCAGTTCAATGGGTTCCAGATTTTCCTAGGTAGCTGCATACTACCAAAGGCAGATTCATTCTGATTTACCAGGTCTTGTCCATCAGTGTGTCCAACCAGCTATCCAGCGCTCTCTAGCTCTCCAGCGCTCTTATAAATCTCAAAGAAGAGGTAGATGGACACGTTTTATATAAGACCTGCACCTCCCGCTTTTATTGTGTATCTCATATTGTTACCATTGTTGTCTGTACACAGGGACCTAAAGACAGCGTAATATATCGTCAAAAGTGGTAGCCCACTGAAATAAAAATTTAGACAATTATGCGGCTGAAAGATGTTTTATTTGACATTCTGTTATTAGGCAAAGTTGTACCAAGTACTATTCTGTCCGTACAGGAAGTTAAGCATTAGTATTTACTTTACTTGATACTGGAATTCTATTTTAGCTCATAGGACGCAAGACAGTAGTAAACTTTAGCAAGTAATACACCAGATGTTTGGCTTGGATTACAGAGGAGGAATATGAATACGTTTTGACAACTGGCTCTCAGTTGCAATTACTATCTGTACATTAAAGCAGAAAGTTAATGATCGTTCGAGATAAATTGTTATTAATGGTGGAGCATTACTAACTTGGACATGACGTTGTTTTATCAGCTTAATTATTGGAGAAATACTGTCACTGAATTGGCATTCAAATCTTTATGTCGTTTCTCAGATTACTCGCCGTTTTATCAGAAAGCATTTATTTATGTATAGTAAATAGAGCACACGTAAGACGTGTCGTCCCTGAATCTATAGTCGTTTGTATAGTGGTAGCCAGTCACTTAATATAGCAAACGAATGTTATAGAATTGGTAGCTGCATTTCATTAGTACAGTAACTGTAATTTGGAAAGCAAAGCTGGCTCAACAGTTTGTGTAGGGGGCCAGAAAGCAATCTATTAGTGACTGAAGATCAATTGTGAGTAGTTGTGTTACAACAAAGTATGAAAATCCCTGCTAACTGCAAACACATGAAGTTTACGTATTATTACAAACGTGTACATTGCTTATATGTTAAGCTCCTCCAACAAGTTTCAAAAATGTTCAAATGTGTGTGAAATCTTAGGGGACTTAACTGCTAAGGTCATCAGTCCCTAAGCTTACACACTACTTAACCTAAATTATCCTAAGGACAAACACACACACCCATGCCCGAGGGAGGGCTCGAACCTCCGCCGGGGCCAGCCTCACAGTCCATGACTGCAGCGCCAGAGACCGCTCGGCTAATCCCGCGCGGCACCAACAACTGATCTAGATAGTAACTACTCTGATTTGTGACAGTTCTATGCAGTAACTTTGATACTGTACTGATATTTCAGTAAGAATGGCATTTAAGCAAAGCATTTCAGATCATTCCTTGGCAGTTACACTTAGGTGAAAATTTAACTATCCTTTGCAAAAACATTTGTATTACTTCAGAAACAAAGCTCAATGAATAACTGTGAAATTTACTACTCCAAAAAGTTTATTAAACTTTGTTATAGAAAATAATTACTTTTCAGTTCGATAAAATAGGATACTCAGAAACACTGCAGCACTTGAAGAAGGACCTATCCTCGATAATTGTGTAAGGATTAAATATGGGTATTCGACACAAAGATTAAATAAAGTAGCAGTGTTATTTGGATGTTGTTGTTGTGGTCTTCAGTCCTGAGACTGGTTTAATGCAGCTCTCCATGGGATTCAAATCGGGAGAGCGAGCAGGCCTTATTTGAATAAGGAACCAAATTACTGGTCCACGCAGTCATGCATTATCAAACAAGGCGGCAAAAGTATCCATGTGTCTTGTGTAACAACCCCTCAAAATTCTCTTCTTAGCATTGGAATTTCGTAGTACAGAGTTAACGAAAGTTTCCCATGAATTATAAACCGAATTACTTCTACATCTCAGGCCACATTATATGCTGATCTTGCTGCTATTCTTGCATCGTTCTGCACACAAGGTATGACCGCTTTGCCTGCTAGCCACCGACTAAGTTGTGCCACAAAGCAGATTTGCAGTTCGACCCCCAAAATCCACCTTTTGTATTCCCGCCAAGTGGGTTTCGTTGCAGAGGGGATTCCCTCCATGTTTTACAGGATTACAAACCTAAGTACTCTTTGCATGGACCAGTATTAGAAGTAAAGTTTTAACATATCCATTCTTTTATAGAAGATTATTTTTCAACTAACAGCCATTGATTAATTATATTGATATAAATGGACATAAATAACGAATAAAACATTTACATATGTATTACAGCAAGGAACGTGGTTATACAGATGCCACATTAAGTAAAAGCAGACAAAGAAGTTATATAAGCATAGAGAATATCGATATTGGAGTTACAACGCCTCTCCCTCAATCCCTTGGGTTTGAAATACTGTGTGGCAGCTCGTTACTCAACAGGCAACATATTTTCAAAACAGTTAAAGAAATCATTTTCTCCCACTTTCAACTCTAATTCCATCACTTAGCACACATCTTTAATGAAACCTTTCAATATCACGTTTTAATCTAGCACTTTGCAGGCGGATGCTAACGTGTGTTTGTGGCGGATATAGACTGACCGCTATCACCCTCTTTCGCTCCTTCATGATTTTATTCCTTCAAGTCAGGGGTACTTTCAGTCTGCACTGCTCTACTCTACATAACTGTATTGAAGCAATTACACTGGGTCCATAACTAAAGCGACAAACCACTACTTCCCCGCCACGTACCTAATTCACGTTATAATCACACAGACTGTCAACAATATGTCCGAACGATCGTGTTCTGCACGGAAGAGAGCATTCTGATCAACGAACAACCACGCCATTGATGAAGTCGGGCCACCTATAGAACGAAGTAGTGTTTGCCGGGTAATCCAAATCCATAATCGCTGTGTACACAGTCGTAGATGGTGCAGTGTGGCACAGTAAAGACGCCAACCAGATTCTCTGCGATGGACCAAGGAAGAATGAAAGAAGGACAGTTGATGTAGCCCGATGGCTGAAAGTGAATTGTTCTGTTGTTTATCGGGTATGACGACAGTTCATATAGAGCGGAACCGTATCCCGAAGACCAAAGCAGGGCTGACCACGTGTGACATCAGAAAGAGAGGAGCATTATTTGGATGTAATGGGACGACGGTACCACTTTAGTACTGTACGGCAACTGGCATCTGACCTTGCAGCATCCACTGTACGCGTTGTATCGAGGCAAACGGTGTACAGAAGGATTCTGCAGAGTGGCCTTTATTGCCGGAGACCTGCTGTATGTGTATCTCTGACGCGTCTTCACGGAAGGGAACGTCCATAGAGGAATCGTCAACATGCCATATGGACAGTCGAACAGTGGGCCAATGTTCTTTCCACAAATGAGACCCGATTTGGTCTGGAGAGTGATTCTCGACGGATTCGCATCTGGAGAGAACGTGGAACACAATTTCAGGACCCAAACATTGGAAAGAGACCGATGTCGACGAGATTCCATAATGGTGTGAGCAGGGATTATGTTTAGTACTCGAACAGCTCTTCATGAACTTGTACGGTTGAATCGGTAAGGTTTAACTGCTGTCAGGTATACTGACGAGATCTTGGGATCTCGTGAAGGGTTTGCGCGAGGTGCCGTGGGCCCGGACTTGGAACTGATAAACGTTAATGCACGATAGAGCACGGGTGGTTAATGTTTTCTTGGACACGGAAAATACTGCATTCATGGCGTTGCCTGCTCGCTCTCCCGATTTGAATCCCATAGAGCATGTCTGGGATGCGCTAGGGAGACAGGTTGCATCACGTGAGCATCCACCAACCACTCTCCAAGACTTACGAGCAGTTCTGCAGAAAAAATTGGCGTTATTGCCCTAACATGAGATTAATGACATCATTTACAGCATGCCCCCATCGTTGTCAGGCGTGTGGTGCTGCCAGAAGTGGTCACACCCGATACTGAGCACGTAACTAGTTGTCGGACTGAGTGTCTAAATTCGTTAAGTTGGAAAAAAACGAGGAATATATTTGTCTATCCTTGTACATGTCCCAGTTTTTTTACTTTCTGTATTCATTACATGGTTTCTACTTTACTGTCACTTTTTTATACTGTTTTGTGCAAAAATAAACCAACTCCCCAAGTTTTTCGTTTGCACTTTAATTTTGGACTGCAGTGTATTTATACATTTTTAAATATCCTACAGCAAGCACATTTCTAAAGGGATTCGAAGCTCTTCAAGTGAGAATAGTGTTATCACGCGAAGACTGAAGGCAAAATATAGCTGAACCACCATGTTTCAGAAACATAATAAACCAACTCCCCATGTTTTCTGTTTGCGCTTTAATTTTGGACTGCAGTGTATTTATACATTTTTAAATATCCTATAGCACGCACCTTTTTAAAGGGATTCGAGGCTCTTCAAGTGAGAATAGTGTTATCACGCGAAGACTGAAGGCAAAATATAGCTGTACCACCATGTTTCAGAAACATTGCGTGACAGAGGTAGCAGCTCCGGCTTTCCAACTCAGAGTAACTACAACCTGTTCCTGGAAAACTTTTCCCGTAACCAGTATCAAGAGTCTTATCAATGTAGTCTAATTTTCGAGCACACAGGGATATCGTTTTAAAAAATTATGGGTAGGTTCTCCATTCTGAACGAACACAGATGCTTCACAAGTTTTCACAGTATACAAAAGCATTCTCTCCTTTGTTTACCAACCCTTGAAAAACATATTTCGACAAGTTGAGTTTCTTGCGAGGTTTAAGCATGTCCAGAATTAGTGGTACCCCATCTCTACACAGGGTGAAACATCTAACTTTACACCTCTAACAACTTTCGACTCGTCAAAGCTATTTGTAATTTCTTTTCACCTAGACAAACAGTGATCAGGGACTCATTAAACAAAGACTTACGCGTTTGTCAACTTCAGTCAACACGGAGTAAAGGCTTAAACTTTGATTTTTTCTTTGCTCTATCGCCTTTTTGGGCCCGAATAGGAAATCTATATTTGATAAATGCGGCGAAATAACTCTTTCGAACACCTGGCAAGAAAGTATAGAGTCTCTAGTAAAAATTCGCTAGTTGGCGCTAGTTTCCGTGGAGAGTGGTGTCAACTTCCAGGCGGCGAGTCAGTCAAACAAACGCAACAACAGCTCAAAAATCTCCAAAAGTTTTATTCCATAACATCGTTTCAGATCTATAAAACAATCATATCACTAATTTTGTCACATACAACTGCCACAGCGCAAGAAAAAAATCACAGTTCTGTTTAAAGATCAAAGCTAATGCCTGTACCTTGGTCATTAATGATGATGCCGAAATACGATGGGTGTGATTCATAACGTATGGTCACAATTTCTCTAAATGAAAGAATATTACAAATTTCTCTAACGATCAAAATATTATTTCAGCTGAAATAGTTTATACAGCTCATCCTATACAGATACTTTAAAACGCTGAAGAATCAGTTTAATAGAAGTAATGATTTTTAGTGGAAACTTTATCAGTAACATCAATCTCCTGTTGCTGAGTTAAAGTGATTGCTTTTACAGTGGGAGAAATGCATACTGATCAAAACTTTTATCCTTTATCTAATTTGTGGTTTCGTTTGCTAAGAACTGGGAAGGCTACTACTGCAAGATGTCTTTGGTTATCAAACCGTTAGGACGCGATATTTCCGATATTAATGCACGTTTGATCTTCGGCACTATTCGCCTATCATATAATTTTATTACAAAAATCAAAAACTGGAACTACACTAAATTCTTAGTCTTTCTTCCAATTACTCTTTAGGCAAAATATTGACGCAAGCATGGGTAGAAGTGTGCTCTCACTCAGTTGACAAAACACGAAAAGTAATAGTAATAACAATATAGTGGTATAAACATCTAATACTCATGGAAGTGAAAAATTAGATGACAAAACACGGAAATTAGTAGTAATAACAGTATAGTAGTATACATTATTTATGCAAGTGAAGCAGCAATGCATTTTTCTGAAATTACTGTCTTCCAAATCTCATAATCTATTGCTGCTCTCTTTCATCATAGTGTACCTGATGCGAATAAGTGACTGCGAGAAATCAGTTAATTTAGTTAATATAAGGAACTTTTCATTAGAAAACCTCAACAAGAGTTCGAACTGTAAAGTAATGCTAATGCTACTGATGAACCACCTGACATAATGAAATTAAATTAATTTGCTTTGCTCAACTTTAAAAGATTGTCTGATGTACGAAAGATTACAGCCTTCTAGCTGACTGAAGATTTTGAATTAATTCTTCGTTTAAAAATGCGTTCACTGGCTGTTAAAACTTCCGTTTTAAACCTAATAGGTTGAGCATTGTGCAACTTGCTAGTCCCTGAGATGTTTAGCACCATTGACTCCGCAGGAGTACCGAACCGCAAAAACATATCCCACATGCATCTATACTGGTCGTCTGCTCGCTGAAGCTGCAAAACGTCTGCTTCTTGCTGGACCGGGAAAGATGACAGTCAACCGCAATGGCGCACTGTTTCTTGCTGTATTAAATTTAATTACTTGTTAAAAAAATCAGTTCACGATAAATTATTGATGTAAAAGGTGATACTGAGTCTCCTACGAGCATATTTAAGTTCCCTGCAATCACGTGAAACGTCAAGAAGGGATTTATAGGCTTAAATGTTAAGTTAAAAACTGTATACCTGTACAAATGTACGCACACTTGAAGTTTATTATTCCGGAGCGTGCACGATTATTCAAGATTTCCACTAGTAACAGTAAATCTCGCGAATGAGCCTTAGCACGATTATTCAAGGTTTCCACTAGCAACAGAAGATCTCGCGAATGAGCCTTACAGTTTATAAAGTTGGTCTGCTGTTACCGTGTCCATAATGGTTAAACGTTTGCGTTTTCCGTTCTCCTACAGCCCAGTTCTGATGGTCACGGTTTATAGGCACCGTTCAATTCAGCTATATCAAAATGCACACTTTTCACCTGGTGCTTCTACTAACTGGTTTTCTTCGTCTCACACAAGCCCAGTTCCGCAATCTAAATCAGCAATGTTGGACTCCTTTAATAAGGAAACAATTCAGCATTTGAATAACGATGCATCACAGTGACTCGCATGTACGCAGTCTCTTCCCAGCTCTTCTCTTTCATGTGTTTCAATATAGTTCCCGGTTCGTATTAAGTCTTGACTTCAGAGTCACCTCCTAGCGAATGCTGCGACCCTCACGCGGACTGCCTCTGGTTCCAGCCTAGTGCAGTCAATAGTTCCCGCTCAGCTGTCAAATACATTGCGTGATCAGGAGCATCTGTTTTTAAAAGTACTGCCATACAGTCGCAATTGGCTGCTACCTCACTACAACCCCCATCTACTACACCATGCACCTAATGGCTGACGTCACAAGTAACACCAAACAGTATCAACTAACACATTTCATGCTCCACGAACATTCTTACACCTAGTCACAAAATTTCATGGGAAAACTTGTCGGGCTGTAGGCCTGCTATCTTATGTGATAGCATGTTTCCAGACCTAATCACTAGACTACAACGTACTTAAATATCTGAGTGTAAACCAAAAACTAAGTGCACTTCTGTAAACAGTAGCATCCTTTCTACGGCCCGTCATGTGTTGGGAGCTCCATGACATACTTGTTGTGAAGTACAAGCTTCTTTTGTCGAACTACAACTGCCACACGCAGCCTGAAGCGTATCTCAAGCAAATGACAATACATCTTTGTGTTGTTTGAAACATCCCCTTCCTCATAATATTAATAAACTACAGGAATACTCATTTATATACGACAAAGATGTTACTGTAAGCTTTCTACCTATAGCTCTAGAGAGAAAAAGTCCCAAATTTAAGTACACAAAAATAAGTACCCCCAGGTACAGGCTTCTCGTTTCGGTAGCAACAACTAGTGCCATTCAAATACACGAGGCCCATTAAATTGCAATAATTGCATGAAGATAAAGCTTTGCCATCCAAAATGAAATCAAGATATGGTGTAAATAACGTTCAGAAAATGTAGATGTATATCATCGGTATCTTGAACACGTATCGCTAAGACAAACTAATTAGCCATTTTAAATCCAGAGAAATGATAACACCCTCTTCATTAACTGCAAATTTAACTCAATAAATGATAAAAACATTAAATGAAACTTCACTGAAATTTAATCAACACCTAACGAATAAAATCCCATAGAACAGTACGTCTACGAACAAACAAACCAACACCAACATCCTATGCTACTCACATGTCAAAACTTCAATCTTCCTCACATTGGTCAATATCAGCTGACTACCTATCTGTTGCTAGCTGATCCACAGGAACCAAAACTTTTGGTGAGTAACCAATACAAAATCATCACCACTTCAAACTCAACTACAGCTAACATGCTTTGCAAAAACAGATGAACAAATGTAAATTTTTCATACTTTCTACTCCAACACTTTAATGTTATCACAGCTGTTGCAGTCCACTGAACAACAAAACTAACTCTCAGCTACGTGTTAGTAACAATTTACTTTCCACATACGAGACGGAATTGCACATAAATAACAGGATACATACAGTAAATTTAGCCCTTCCAAAATTCTTAAATCTGACAACAACCCACAATAAATGTCCCCCTAAAAATATACTAAACGTAACTTGTACTCGCACCTACATTAAAATGACCCCAAAAATATTAACCTAAGCACAAGGAAATTATTCACTTAACATTTGCAACTGAAATTACACTGACGCTATGCATTCCTGCTTGCATGTTCATACATTACCTCAGTAACAACTTGCATTTATATAGACATAAATAATAATGTTCAAACACTAAAATAAATTAACAGTTTATCATACAGACAAATACATATTACTGATCACTTTCCACTACTCCTTCCTTTACTGTCACCTTTGCTTTCATCACTTACACACAATTCCTGCTTAAGTCATTGCTACTCACGGACATCTGCTGTTCACCGTCAACAAACTAGAAAGTTTGAATCTCATCATTCTCCTCGCTATTTGCAGTATTATCAACGTTATCATTAACCTCACTAGCATCACCAATACTACTTTCTATATAATCTTTCCCCATCATATATGTGTTCTCCGCTCAGAAATTTTTAATTTATATTCTCACATATTTCATTACCAACACTCAACTGCTGATCATCATTAATAAACAAGTGTGCCTGGACAACCTCTTCATTCACACCTGTAGCCTTCAGCGTATCCTTCACAACGTCTACTACTATATTAAAACATAATCTTTAGCTAGATCCTGTACAACAGAAAGATCATCATCTTAGCCGGTCGCTGTGGCCGAGCGGTTCTAGGCGCTTCAGTCCGGAACCACGCTGCTCCTACGGTGTCAGGTTCGAATCCTGCCTCGGGCATGGATGTGTGTGCTGCCCTTAGGTTAGTTAGGTTTAAGTTCAAAAATGGTTCAAATGGCTCTAAGCACTATGGGACTTAACACCGGAAGTCATCAGTCTCCTAGACTTAGAACTACTTAAACCCAACTAGCCTAAGGATATCACACACATCCCTGCCCGAGGCAGGATTCGAACCTGCGACCGTAGCAGCAGCGCCGTTCCGGACTGAAGCGCCTAGAACCGCTCGGCCACAGCGGCCGCTAGGTTTAAGTAGTTCTAAGTCTAGGGGACTGATGACCTCAGATGTTAAGTGCCATAGTGCTTAGAGCCATTTTCTTGATCATCATCTAAAACACGTGATACAGGCTCCATTGCTTGCACTCAATTTTCAATGTGGATATCTCAGTTAAAACCTCCAGTGACCTTTTGAAATGCACTAACTTTCTCAGCTCCTCCTGGCAAAACTCTCTCGTAGTGAATCTGCCTGTCCTATACATTATTTCTTAAGAAACTCATTTTGCAGGCTAATTTGTTTTGCCTGGCTCTGATATCAATTTAAACACAGTTACTGAAACATATTATAAGAGGCAAACTCGTAAGAATTTTGATTTGCCCATATCTGAGCAGAACCCTCTAGCAATCTTTTCACAGATTTAATTTTACTCTCATTCATTATCATTCACACACTGCACAGAAAACCTTTGCATGCAAAAAGCAAATTCACATCATGACATATGCTTCCACCAGAGAAGATTTTAGTGTTGAGCACCTGCTTCACTGGGCACCCCATATTTCCAGAAACATTGCTTAGCTGTAAATTCATTATTGTGTTAGTTATTTTACTGAAGTCACCGTTATTCTTCACAGTTATAGCAACCACATTTTCCATCTCCTTCCTTAAACTGACAGCAGTTGTTGTTAATTCACTTCTCGGCACAGATTTTGTTCCCTCATTACTAGCCACTATCTTTTGATCTACCTCTATCAGAGCCTGCATTGTCTCACCATTGTAGACTCACACTTCTGCCTGCCTGAACCAGTCTCCTCCCCTAATTCTGCTCAACATTTTCAATCCTAGTACATAACTTCCGTTCTGCCTTGTCAAACTTCAAGACTAAATCCTCAAATTTATTGTCTAATCCTCCAACTTCATTTTTCAAATCATCTTTCAAAGTAACTACAGTAATGTCTGTTTTACTATCCAGTTTACTCAGTTGGACGTTCACTGAACTAAGCATTGTGGTCAAGAAAATCTCTTCTACTTTCACTCCACCTCTCTCGACTCGTAGGCTTTCTTGCACTAGACGTGGAGGCACAATCACTAGTTGATGTTTTGATCCCTTGCTCCAGTGCTGTGTTTGACAAGAGAGCTTAACTTGGAGCTGCGGCTAAGCCTTTGCTGTAAACGGTTCTGATGTGATGCAGCGTGGTGTGGTTTGTGGACCAGCTATTGACTGTTCTCCACGTGTCACTGCTGCAGGCTGGTGATGCGATGAGGTGTAATATGTGTGGAACAGTTGTGTACTGGTATCAAATGTAGGCCTTAATTTTAGGAAGAAATTTCTGAGAATATACGTTTGGAGCACGGCATTGTGTGGTAGTGAAACAATGTAGGGGAAACCGGAAAAGAAGAGAATCAAAGCATTGGAGATGTGGTGCTACAGAAGAATGTTGAAAATTTGGTGGATTGATAATGCAAGGAATGTGGAAGTTCTCCGCAAAACCGACATGGAAAGGAATATGTGGGAAACATTGACAAGAAGAAGGGACAGGATTATAGGACATCTGTTAAGGTTTCACGGAATAACCTTTGTGGTTCTAGAGGGAGCTGTAGAGGGTAAAAACTGTGGAGGAAGACAGAGAGAGGAATATATACAACAAACAACTGAGGGCAGAGGATGCAAGTGCTGCTCTGAGATGAAGAGGTTGACGTAGGGATTCAGGGCGGACCGCATCAAACCAGTCAGAAGACATGAGTAAAAAAAAAAAAAAAAAAAAAAAAAAAGGAAAAGAAAGCTACCACTGTACAACTACACTAATGTTGAGAACTGCTGGAAACAATATCTAGGAGTGTCTATCCATAGCGACCTTGAGTGGAATGACAACACAAAAAAGTAGTAGGAAAAGCATATGCCCGACTAAGATTTATAGGATGAATTTTAAGGAAATGTAACTCATCCACGAAGGAAGTGGATTACAAGGCATTTGATCCATTTGTTCGACCGATTCTTGTGTATTGTTCGTCAGCATGGCATCCTTACCATGTAAGGCTGATAGAATAGATACAGAAGATTAAACTAACAGAGGTGCGTTTCGTCACGGGATCATTTAGTCGGCGCAAGCGTTACCTAGATGCCAACAAACTCCATTGGCAGATGTTACAAGAGATGTGTCGTTCATCAGGGAGAGGTTTACTATTGAAATTTTGAGCACTTTCTGAAAGAGCCGGGCTACATATTACTTCCTCCCACACACATCTCGCGTAATTCTTCCGACGAAAAAATTCGAGACATTAGAGCCAACACAGAGGCTCACCGGCACTCATTCTGCCTACGTGTCATTCGCGCGTGGAGCAGGGTAGCAGTGGAGGGGGGATCAGTTAGTGGTCTGAGAAATATCCTCCGCCACACACCATTAGGTGGCTTGCGGAGTATGACGTAGTTGTAGGTTGAGTTGAAGCAGCATGTAATGACTGCACCAGCGTCTGCCAGCCAAGCTGATTTCGATTCTTTGTGAAGTGGGTTTTGAGAAATTGATTCTGCCCGGTGTTTCCACGGAATCAGTCGGCCGGAGTGGCCGTGCGGTTCTAGGCGCTACAGTCTGAAGCCGAGCGACCGCTACGGTCGCAGGTTCGCATCCTGACTCGGGCATGGATGTGTGTGATGTCCTTAGGTTAGTTAGGTTTAGTTAGTTATAAGTTCTAGGCGACTGATGACCTCAGAAGTTAAGACGCATAGTGCTCAGAGCCATTTGAACCATTTTGAGCCATCCACGGAATCTGCGTACCCCCCACCCCCACACCAAAAGAAAATCACCAGGATATTTCACAGGCATTGTTCATACTGCATTCTCACGATAAGTAAAGCTTTGTTACTGCAGAACCTCGCTAATCCAGCCCCTACGGGATCGAGAGCATCGTCAGAACGCAAAAATGGTCGAATTACTAGAGGAACACTTTTATTGAACCATCACATTTCAATAGAGTGCAATAAAACTTTAATTTTCAACTGGAAACGCGGTCTGAAATATTGTTCCATGTTAAAACATTAACAACACAAAAAAGGTCGACATACTTGAAAATCTAATACGAAGATGTAATGTAATTTATATCTGTACTGTAAAATACGTCTGTATCGTACGGAAAGTTATTGCTACCGCGGGCGAAAGTTTAACAGCTGTACAATACCTTATTACAGTACTGTTGTAACACTCAACTGATTTGCAGTTAACTGTTTAAAACGGTAAAAAATGTCCTATTCTTAAGCAGGTCAAAAAAAATCTGTAGTGAACTTTTGCTTAGCAACCAACAACATTGATTTTGCAGAGATGTTCCGCCATTACCTATCCACAAAACGTCTTTTGAGCAGATGTAGAGTTTTGAAAGGCTATATCAAAGGCGTATTTACCATCTATATGTGATACTCGAACTGTACTTTCATTGTCTTTGTTACGGCGTAAGGTCAGCGCGGGCACGCCAGTCGGGAACGACAGGGTAGAGGAGGCTGCGAGAACAAGTCAGCCGATCACTCACTTACCGACCTCCCTTCGAGGTCGACAACGCGACAGCAGGTGCCCCTACATGAAGAGGACATACGCACCGCGCCCGACTGATAACGGCCCACTTGGATAGCAGTTTCAATGTTAGGCACTTGGATATCAGCGTCAACGTTAGGACTTCGATAGTAGTTCAGGAAAGACTTTTGTCAGTTAGAGACCAGCAATCACTGCAAAGACTGATTATTTCGTATGTCGCCCTTTGCTTGCGACACAGCTGTGTAATTGCCGAAGTTAAGTATTGTAATTATCGTTTTGTAATAAAACTCGTTAATATGAGTTGTTTGCTTGTTTGTCTATCGAACAGAGTAGGCAGGACTCCTAGACACAACAGTCTTCGTTGCTGTCATCATCTTTCTCGTTTTCATCTGATCTTTGACTTACGGCGTGAATGATTTGATCGTCAGTTAATTCTTCTTCCATTGTGAATTCAGCGTCAGCTGTACTGACCCACTCACTCATGTCACTGGGTTTAATGTATGGTTGTAATGTTTCCAAATGGCACAAAATCGCTGGAGTGTCTGTGTCTTGACTTTCGTCGCCTGTTGCATGGTCTGTTTCATCTTTCTTCTCTCCAGTTGTCTCTTTTCATGTTTCGTCGTTCATTTCATTCACTTTTTGCCACAGTCTGCGTCACCATTTTTCAAGCGTTGATGCCGGCATTTCTTCCCAAACTCTGGCAACTGTGTAAGTCATATCGTTTATATTTATTGATTTCATCGCTTGAAACAAGATACTGCCTTCTTGTGTCCTCCGCAAAATTGATCAAATTAATTTTTCACAACATTGCCTTTTCAACCACTTACCGACCCTCTGGACCAACGGCTGGATTAGACATGTTACGTTAGAAGGAAGAAATAAAGTTTTATTTCTCCTTTTAAAGTTCATCTTTAATGAATGAGATGTTGCATTGTCTAATATCAATATGGTATCTTTAGGAAGTGTTTTTCCCTTTTAGGTACCGTATTTTGTAATGGCAGGGACTAATTGGTCATAAAACTATTCCTTAAAAAGGCTGGCCTGCATCCATGTTGACTTTTGGTTACGATAACGTAGATATGGTGATAAGATATTAATGTTTTTGAATTCAATGTTTTTTTTTTTTGCCTTTCTGATTAAGAACAGTGGCATCTAGTGGCTGCAATTAGCGGTACTACAGATAGCAATAGTAATTCTATCTTTGGGAAGATTTGTATCCTTTGCAGAGCGATTCTGTGTAGCAAGAATTCTTGTAGGGAGCCTTTTGTAGTTCAAGCCAGAATCATCAATGTTATACAACTGATCAGGGGTCAGGTTAAGCTCTCCAAGTTTTCAAATTTCGGAACAAATTCATTGACAGCTGTTTCGAGAGCAGAGAGCTTCCCACTCGAAATAAATATATTTAGAATGCAATATCGTTTTTCTCCACACATGTATGCTTGTTAGGTATAGTACAGGACAAGGAACCAAAGTTTTTGTAGATACAGGTGTGCATGTATCAGTCATTAGTATGGATTTCTTAGATAGGAAGAGAATTAAGTCTTCACTGTACAGATTACTTGGGGTAGGTGACAATGAAATGAAGCCATTAAGGACAAAATCGCTCGATTTTAGCTGTAGAGTTAAGAGCTTTCGTCAGAACGTGGAAGTGTTGCCACATGTTGGTGAAGGTCACTATGCCTAAAATCGATCTTTCGGGGTATACGAATGAACTCTGTGGAACTTTGTTTCAGCTGGGAACAACAACTGCGAGCGAGGCAGTGTCGCAAGGTACATCGATTATGAAGGTGTTGCCAACTGGTCTGCAAACATGTAAACTAAAGATTGTTCACGTGATTACGTATCACCAGATACAGGGAAATTGGGTTGGATTCCTGTAGACGCCAATGTGCCACGAGAAGTACTGAGTGTGTCAGAACCAATGCAAAGTAACTAAGAGTTGGATAAAATGCGTTTTTTGTGCGCAGAAGTGCGGTTCACATTAACAATGCGAATTCCTGTTAGCCTGTATAATTTTGGCATGGGTGGTTTGGCAAAGGCCTTAATGATTACCAGTTATGTTCTGGACAAAGAGGACATTGTCAGGTCATGTGGTGACCAGAGACACAAGCAAACGATTAGTGCATTTACATGATGTAAAAAAAAAAAATGAATCACTTGCAAGGAAGTAATCGACAACTGATGGAAGCTTTATCGCTACGATTTCTGAATTTGTTTCATACAAATGGTTCATTACCAGCGATACCTGTCACACAACATCATAGACCCACAGGTCACCATGCTCCAATTTATAAGAAGTTACACCATGTATCAAAGCACCTGCTACCACTGATGGAGTAATTCGTTGATCAATAAAAGACAGAAGGAAAAACATAATGATAGTCCATTAAGTGGAAATGTCGTCATTGTTCTAAAGAAATAACCGGATGGTACTTGGAACTACAGGTTCGGTTGCAATTACCAGTACTTGAAGATAAAAACCGTTACTGATGCATATCCCCAATATTACTGAGACACTAGATAATATTTTTCAACAGTGGATTTAAGTAGAGGATATCACCAGACAGAAGTAGTTCCAGAAGATAGGCCAAAAACTTCACAACACCATCAGGTCATTATCATTACCACAGAATGCCTTTTGGATTCAAAAAACGCACGAGCTATATATTTCAGAGATTGAAAAAGATTGTGTGCTTCATGAATTAAAATCCAATAAATGTATTGTACACTTGGATGATACCACTGTAATTTCGAAAGATACGGAAGAACACACAAAACGTTTATATAAAGTACTGAACAGGCTATGAACAACATGTCTGACACTCAGCGCATATAAATGCCATTTTACAGAGACGGAAGTTAACTACCTTGGGCATTGCAGTTAGTGGAGATGGTGTAAAAATCGATCCCCACATAACATTGGCAGTCAGTGACTTTGCAACACCACAAACAACCATCAAGTTTCAGTCGTTCATGAACTTATGCATTTATTTCAGAAAATTCGTCAAGGTTTTTGAAAAAATTGCTGAACCACAAAACAGGTCATTCGGAAAAGAGTAAAATTTGAATGAATGACAGAATGCCAAACTGCGTTTGAGGCATTGAAAAAATATTGATTTCAGTTATAGTACTGATATTTTCAGAGTTTGGAAAAGAATTTGTCCTTTCTTGTGACACTAGCAATAGTGTAGTCAGGTGTAATGTCAGTCAAAGCTTAGATGGTAAAGAATATTCAGGGACTTATGCATCTAGACAACTGGATGAAATTACTCCATGACAGAAAATAATATGCTATCAGTTATTTATGGCATTACTTACGCCCTCTGTTATTTGTGTGGTCAAAATTTAAAGTAGTAACAGACCACACATCACTAAAATGGTTGGTGGGATTTAAGGACGCTTCTAATAGATTGTGTGAAATGTTACGGGACTTTACTGCTAGGGTCATCAGTCCCTAAGCATACACACTATTTAACCTAAATTATCCTAAAGACAAACACACACACACATGCCCGAGGGAGGACTCGAACCTACGCCGGGACTAGCCGCACAGTCCACGACTGCAGCACCTGAGACCGCTCGGCTAATCCCGCGCGGCTCTTCTAATAGATTGACAGTATGGACAATCAAATTGAGTTAGTTTTTTTATGAAATTGTCCATAAACTAAGGACGAAGTATTCAAATAGAGGTACGTCAAGCAGAAAAATGCAAGTACTGCAAACACTACGTAAGGGTGTGGCTCAATGCAGAAGAGATAGCAGCTGACGTAGATTGTCAGGCATTCAGACAACAGTCACACTTCGTGATTCATGATGCTTGCTCTGCAGTTCGACAAAGTGTGGACCACGTGTGGTGGTTCTGGTAGCATTCTGGTACAAAGCTTTGCAACAAGTGCATGAACACCTGTCAGCAGGTCGAAGTGGTGGCCACAAAAATACAGATACAAGAATTGTTGAAAAATGCTGGTGGAAAACTGGGACACATGACGCGAAGCACTATGTAAAAAACTGTGTACCTTGTGCACAGAGAGCTGATCTTACTTATTCGGAAGTCCCACTGCAAAGATTTCCATAAGCAAGCAGATCATTTGAAATGATTGAGATGGGTATTTTAGGACTGTTTAATAGAGTCCCTGTAGGAAATAAGTATACAGAACAATAATGGATCAGTCTTCTCATTACAATGAAATGATGGCAGTTCCAGACCAACAAGCTTACTCAATAGCACAAGCCATGTTAAATAATTGTATCCTCAGATTTGGAGTACCAGATACCATAATAAGAGATCAGAGTTCAAATTTCATTTTGGATCTAATGATGCAATTTTGTCGTTTGCTTTGTACTCAGAAGTTATGAACAAGCTCTTGCGTCCACAACAAATGGATATACAGAAAGAGTGCATAGTACTGTTTCCCAAATGTTAATCCAGTATGTCAGTAGGCAACATAATGATTAGGACATATATCTAACATTCATAATTTTAGCTACAACTCTGAAGTCCACACCGGTACGAGTCTTTCACCATAAAAGTTAGTTTGCAGGAGAAAGATTGTTGTCTACTTCTTCGTACATGATGGTAAGGAAATGTGCGCCACAGAGTGGTGCACCAGATGTCGTCATAAGAATCCTGACAGGAGCAGAAGTGATTAGCGAACATTTAAATATCGTAAACAGAAGTTTAACTTAACCTGTAGCTTTTTCCAAGCATTTCGAGGAAAGTTTACAAAAGAACAAGCATCATTAAAGTCCAGCCATTACAAAAAGCAAACTAAAGAGCAGCATGCAATGTGAGGCTCCCACAATTAATGCATGAGCGAACTGTCTGACTAAGACTGAAGAGTGTCACAGACTGCTCCTGAACTTGGTCTGGCGAACTGTCACCAACTATCCCACTTTGCGGCGGCAGAGGGCGCTCATAATTGGAGACACTGAAGGCATGGCTCAGCGGGCATTCGTCATTGGATCTGCAGAACCTCCACATGACTGCTATCAGCTCCTGTCAGGAATATCATTTCCATTGCCAACTGTGATACGCCAGTGGGGTTGCTATCGATCAAGATGCCATCTCCTTTTACTGAGCTTGGTCGTGATAGTCGTTAAAAGAATTAGGTACCACCACCCAAATCAAGTCATGAAATGACGTCACCAACAAATATTAAACTGCAGTTGCCGACAAGAAAACCTGTCATCTATGTGAATAGGGTTAAATCACTCAAACGAGCGGTTGATTCATTATCTCAAGTCCCATCAGCTACATCAGTATGGAAAAAAAGAAACGAAAAATGTTGGAAAACGGGTTCCTAACATTGGTCAAGAGATAAAGTGCCTTACACACTCTGGTTGCGAAATAAGTAGTTATGATCAGATTGTCTATATTGTTTTTAGAGTTTTCTGTACATTCGTTATCTTCAAGTATTCCTACGAGTTTATACATGTTGCATGTACAATAGAGTTCAGAAGTTTGTACTGGATATTACTGACGAATAAGTGGGGTAGAGTTCATTTTATTTTTATTTTTCATGGGTGTACATGTCAGAAGAGGAAGGTGTACCAAATACATTTCAAAACCAGTTTATAAATCCTAGGATATTGTTTTCCAGACGTATAAATATAGTACTAGCTACCCGTCAAGGACATCGAGATTTATCTTCGACACATTGGAAGTACAAAATATGGTGCGCAGACTAAGGAGGTATTCACAGAACTACATAAAAAGCGCAGAAAGACGAAGGCTTAGGAGAAATTCAGGACGAGTATTAAGACCTGAGACACTCGTATTAGAAACTCAGAACACAGCTGAATCAGTTAACAGAAATAGTGCCACAGACGTTAATACAAGGAAAAAGAGAATGGCTGGATGTAGGAGGGAAGCTACTGAAAACTGTATTCGGCATGGCATATCGTGAAGATCTATAAAATTTGCATAATACGGAAGAGCAAATAGGGTATTAGTGGATACTGTCCAAACCACAGCAGAATGTCATACTACACAGGTATCAAACATGGAACAGAATGTGTAAAATAATACGAGAATAATAAGATAACTGACTACAGAATTGACACAATGTACTAGAAGTACTATGCAGACACTAAATAACAACTTAGAAAGAATTCTGCACTGTTACCTCTAGAACTGTTCCCAGCAAAAGTACGCCAGGCACAAAAAGAATTTCCTACAGACTTGCATGATGTAATGAACTTAACTGAGAAGAACCTAGCAACACACTATCGCTTAGCTACCATCAAAGACGTATAGAGCGAAACAGCATGTATCCATTCAGTCTCCGATAGTGGACATGAACGCAAGATACCAGTGTTTACCATTCACTCACATCCAATAAAGTGGGGAACTATAGGCAAATGGGTACAGGTACAAGTGGAGGATGTACTGTTAATTTCAAAACAGGGGGGGGCGGGGGGGAGGGGCTTACATCATCATGTCACTAGCAGATTTATAAAGTGTCTAAGGAAAAGCATCACGATTTGTCCAATCACATTGATACAGACTAATGCACACGCATGTAAGGTACAGATGCTCATAACGAAATTAAAAGAAGCAGAGTGCCTAACAGAAGTCTTGGCTACACAACCACATTTCCAGACAGTGGAAGCACACGGGATTTATTCAGTTTTTTTCACTGGAAGTTGTCATCATAAACTGTTACATAAATGGAAAACCACAGGCGTGACCAAAGTAGAACTACGAAATACTGGTAACTATGCATTGGCCAAAAGAACCGTTAGCAATGTTGTCAGCACAAAACTTAATATTCCACAATCACACATTAAACCCCAACGTATTACACTCGTCACAAAAAGGACGAAAAGGACGAATTTCCCCAGAACAAATATTCCAGGACATTCAGTGCTATAGAGTTGGACATGGTGTAACGACTATGAGCATTATCACTAATAGTGCTGCTATGGTTCCACTAACATCTTGTATACACTACTTTTGCCTGAGACGTAAAACAACACATGTCCCTGAATAAGAAAGACATCAGATACCCTTCATGTAGCTAAATGTTATTAATAATGGATAAAAAGTGTAACATGAAATGAGGTTGTGAACTTGTATTAGAGCACAAGGATTCAATAGAGGCAATATAGGATTAAGAAACAAAACAAAGTGGATAAGGTTTTACAAGCATTTGAATAAGACGAAATTGTATAGGATATTTTATCTATGTAACATACGGGGTGATTCACGAAGATATGCAAATATTTTAATACGTTATTCTACAAGTAAAACTAAAGAAAAAAGTTCACATCAACATAGGTCCGCAAATGTTTAGTTATAGAGTTACTGATAATAAAAGATTCTGCCTGAAATTTAGCAACTTCGCTAATATGAAGCCATCGCAAAACTGTACGAGGTTAAAATAAAGCACGATTTCCATTTATTTTGTTGTTATTGTTCTGGTAAATCTAATAAAACATGTCCCAGGCTCTTACTGATTATGAACGCTAGGTAGAGAACCTGCCTCTGTGATATTCGAAATATTCCACTAATGGTTCGTGCATTCGGAATCCTCCGCGTTGGGTAACGTACGCGATATTCGATAACTACAGCCGTAGCATTACCATCACATTTGCCATAAATAAACACCATATCGGCATATTCCTCTCGTAAATTTGAAAGGCATCCCTATTTCATAAATAATCTGCAATCTACAACAGTTACTATGTGGTTTCACTTAAATACAATGTTATTATATTCTTTCACTGAACAACACAGAAAACTAACTCGTTTCAATGTTAGGAAACGACTGAAACAACTCACTAACGGTTGCCAACAACGACATAAACGTTTCTACATCCTTAATGGAAAGTAAACAGATTTACTTGTATAGTAATCTTTGCTTTTCTGGATGTTTTGGAAAGCTACTGCAGATACATGTCGGGGACATGTTTTATTAGATTCACCAGGCCAATAAGAACATAATAAATGGAAATCGTGCTTTACTTTGACCTCGTACAGTGTTGCGATGGCTTCATAGTAGCGAAGTTGCTAAATTTCAGACAAAATCTTTCAATAGCCGTAACTCCATAACTAAGCATTTGCGGACCTGTGTGTATATGAACTTTTTTCTTTAGTTTTACTTGTAGAATAACGTATTAAAATATTTGTATATCTTCGTGAATCACCCTCTATATGTCAGAAGATTGCTTCAGAGGCAAAGTAAGGAAAAATTCGGGACAATTCTTTTTAAAAGAAACTGGGTGTGTTGTGCTACAAGAAGATATCATAGGAAAATACAATATTTTCATGAAGTTTTCTCCAGCCAGCGTTAAGTCAAACTAAAACAGGCCAGTGTGCCGTGTAGAATCAGAATGATAAACAGGTAGAGAGTTGGTAACTCAAATAATATGGCACACCCTAGAAGCTATTCCTTCACCTCGCTCGAGTGAGAAGTCTGAATCGTTAATTCAGCAACATGACCTCACTGAGGAGGGATGCTAACGTCATCCTGACAACACAGCACGATGCTGCATGTGCGAGTTGATGTTCCACTAGAACACCTATCAGCCCACTGTCATGGCAGAAACGCACCAAGTTGAAGAACTAAAAATCACTGTTGTGGTACCAAGGTGCTACGAGGAATGCTGATGACCCCAAAATAGGAAGACACACGAAGACATTCTTAGCAAGTCAGTTGCAGTGAGTTCACAACGATGCAGATCCTGTGACGTGCTGCCTACCATTTGCCAGATTACTTCTACCTTCGAGATTGTTGCCTGCCTGGTCTGTTGAAACTGGTCACTGTGAGGTGCCAACATCTCATCTGCTGACTTGAAGTTTTGGGCTCTTCTACCTCTGAGTTTCTGCGAGCAGAACTGATGTTATTTGGAGCACCATCAACCTGTCGCTGTATTCAGGAGATGTGCCGAAGACTGCTGCCTCCAACTTGCATCTGTGGCAGACACTGGCTTCCAAGCCCTACCTCTGGTGAAAAGGCCACACTGTAACTCAGCACTGTCATGTACATTCTGCGTGGAACTGCTTGAGTTTTTGTTGGGCACACATACGAGAGTGCCCTAGTGACAAGCAGTCAATGACATGGCGGTCGACACCACTGTATGAGCTATGTCTGCTGCCCGCTACTTCGCATGACACAGAGGTATTACATGAGCAGCCTTGACAGACACAGAAGCCTCAAGAATATGCTGAGGTAGAGGAGTCAGCATGTTGTAAGGCTGCATGCTGTCTCCACAGCTCTCGTCATGGCTGCACAAAAAGTGATTCGATTTCAACAGTTATATCGAATAAACATGTATCTTGCTAATTCTATTCATTAGCGCACAGATCGCCAACTGTCCTTCACCACTACACTCCACACCTCGCAATCCTGCAACCATAAGGGTCTCAGCCTAGGTACTTACAGTTCTTTCCATAAATTCCCAGTTCCTGAGTTCTATCTTTCACTATCAGAGACTAGTGCTGTGCTTGCAACTCATTCCAACAAAACTCATTCCAATAACATGAGACAAGAATTGAGTGTGATACAACGTTTGTCCCTCTTTATACAAGAGTAATCTGAAAAGTTTCCGACCCCAAGATGAGGATAGCAGTACCTGTCAACATAAAGTTGGGAATTTTTTTTTTTTTTGCGCATGTGTATTAAGGTACTCACCAAAAAATCCGCCAATTAAGACGTTTAGTTGTTGTTTGACAGTCGTTTCAGTGCGTCGACGCATGTGGTTTTGTGGAAATGGACAACATAGAGTATCGAGCTGTCATTAGATCTTTGTTTTTCAGAAGCAATACGCCTACAAAATTTAGACACTGTGCACGGGAACTCCTTACCATCATTTACCACTGTGAAATTTTGGGTAGCTGAATTTAAAAGTCGCCGTACTATCTTGGTTGACGATGAACGTTGGGATGGCCAAAAAGTTAAACAACTGGCGATAAAATTGCTCAGTTTCACCAAATTGAGCTATAGAACGGACGAATTAAAGTCAGAGGGCTATGCAAGACTATGAGCATATCTAAAGAGCCTGTTTCTTACACATTAACTGAAAATTTAGGGATGGAAAAGCTGGCCGCACACTGGGTGCAGAATTACTCACTCTGCGCCGTCAGACACCTCAGCAGTTGCCATGGCGGAAATCACCGAATTTTGGTTTCAGCTGTTTGACCACCCTCCTTACTCACCAGATCTACCACCAAGCGACGTATTTTGATTCCCTCAGCTAAAGGTTTATAACACTAACCTGCCGTGAAACAAGCTAACGTAAGCCTCTGAGAGGATTTCGAAAATTGACTGCGCGTGTATCTAATGCACAAAGGTGTCGGACTATAATTTTGAATATGGTGAAATTAACAGAAAAATTAAATGAAATTTAACATTGGAAGTTAATGAAAGTGGTAAAATCATAAGTGAATGAAAAAAAATGAATGGTCGCCAGCCTAATTAGGCACATTTATTTGGAAATATATGTTTGATAAAACTGAATATTGGTTATTGAAATTACTTTCGTAGACATTTCCCTTTTGAATAGCGCACAGAATACAAACTGACAGAGAGCACTCGGAACTGTGTGTAGCAGCAGTTACCAATAATGCAGACACCAGTGAATTAAAGGAAGCAAATTTTCACCCAACTCATATTAATGATAGCTACACTCAAGATCATTACTTAATTAAATACTTAAATGTTACTGCATGAAGTGCAGAACTAAATTTGGGTGTGAGGGGCTTTTAACTTAACTGACGTAAAAAGAACAATTAAAGACAGTGTTTAAACTCCTCTACATATATCAGTGTTTCTTAGCAGCAGTAACAGTTCAGTTTTCTTTCTAATAGGTGGATAGTATGATGGGGACCCATAAACTAATAGAGTTTCACTGGACAAGTTCTATGATTATTCCAGTAGAAAAGGCTAATTCAAACAAAGCTAATCCTTTGCAAGAAAATAAAATTCAACACTGAGGTTCATTAACCTCAAAAAAGGAACCATTCGTGATAGAAATGAAAACCACACTATTTTTGAAAATGAGCTTAACTTATTTGCCGTTTTATTACCTGTGAAGCAGGTATTCTAGACAATAATACTTACACAATCTTGCACTGTATTCCATGCAAAACTGTACTTTGTAATAAACTAAGGATACTTTAGCAAAATCCTATCTTCTTCACTTTTGTGGGTTTAACTTTAACTTTTACTACTCCTTTTTGCATTTGACAAAAAATTACTTTTAAACACTTGAATGCAAGAATTGTGTATTTAAATCAGGATACTCGGTTTTAGCTGCGCTTAGGTGTGGACCCTGCATAGGTTCGTGATCAGAATAGAAAATATAGTTCTGGACACAAATTTATTTTTGTGATTAATTTTCAAACCATACACAAATTAACTGGTCTATGCCCATATACATTGCTAAATGTATGAAGTTAGTGAAGTGGCAAGCGACATGGCAGCTAACTGTACTCACAGCTCTTGATGTTCGGATGCTCCGTAAAAACTGTTCTTGGTGACGGATTTTCACCATATTAGAACCATTCCTTTTTGCCGAGAATACCAAATAATAGCCAGATCCACATCTGAGGCAAATCCATTGTAAAGCAGCTTCCAGTTGCCTCTCTCTGTACCATTAAAGTGAACCCTGCTACGGCTAGCCACATACAGCGTACCGTTCTCACCAAGGAGCCGCTCAGTTCGACCACCAAAACCACCTTTTACATCACGCCCTGCCACTTCCGTTGCAGAAGGACTTCCCTACATCTTTTATATATTACAAATACAAGTGCCCTGAGCATAAACCAGCTTTCAATAAACATTTTCTTTTTATGCACATACACGCATTATAGTAATTTATCATTTTAACAAATCATTTTGCTTTTTTCTTATACACATTACAAAACTCTAATTTTCCTGCCACAAATCAACGGCTTTAAATAACAAAGAATACACGCCCCATAATTGCAGATTCACAGTTACGTTATATAAACCCACTTCTAATCGATAAAAGTGTTACAGGTTGAGCTCGGAGAACAGGAATTTTCGTCGAATAAAGAGGCCGTCACTTTTATAAACAACTACTTTTCAGCAAAAAGACGCTAACTATACTATTATAGGACACATTAAAGAAACAGGAGAACCGCTAGGAGACGAGTATAGACCTTCAGGGAGATTATATGTAAAAATAAAATAAATTTGAAGAAAAATGCATTACTTCCTTGTTAGGTTGAAAAGTTGTCAGGCTGTCGTCGTATTCTGACACACAGGAAATGTCAACTATTACTCGTTGCTACTACTAGAGACAAGCTCTTCAGGGCTTGTTCTTCACCAACAGGTAGAAAACTCAAGATAATAACTGTTACTGGATACTTTTCGGAAATTCAGCCGTCCTCCTTCGAATATGTACAGACCGCCCGTAGATTTTATTGCCTCGACATCAAAGTGACACTCTATAGCGACTGATCTCAATGACTCGGTTGTTGTAACTGCTTCCTGGTAATCACGGTTTTGGCATCCTGTATTTGCCGTTTGTGCAGGGTGTTACGAAGCAACACCAACAAACATCAAGGAATTGTAGAGCGTATCTTGAGGAACAAACTGATGTTAGGAACCCATGTCCGGAAAGATCATTCAACAACACTACAGAGCATTGAAGTAATAGTAGTCGACGCCTGATGATAGGCCACCCCTTCGACAGCAAATGTGACTTTGCACGCTGACAGACCACAGGGTAAACTGCTAGCAATAGACTCTTGTTCACAACTGACTGCCACGATCACCGGTGGAGGCGATGGAGAAAGCAGGTGCATCCTGTAAGTGGGATGCACTGTTGTCTCGATGGTGGCCAGTATCGGACGCAGGTTCCCGTTAGCAGTTTGTTTTTCTCATGGGACACTCTGAAACGTACATAGCTTTTCGGTATACAGGATGTAACAGAAAGACACCGACGACGTCGAAATTATAAGGGCTAAAGTCTGCTTAGGTAGCAGCCATCGCCTTCAAAAATCACGCTCAAAATTTTGATATTCTCACTCACGCTACGCGCAAACTATTAGTTCCACAGAAAAAATGAAGAAAACCTTTTTGCAGGAAGTTTAATATAGTTAAATTTTGTACTGCAATACGTTTTCGCTAAAGGCCACAGTTCTTTAGTTATTCAGAAAAACGCGTTTGACAGTCACTTTTGTCCATTTTTCTTGAATAATTAGAAAACTAAGGCATCTGGCGAAAACGTACGCCAGCACAAAATTTAACTATATTAAATTTCCTATAAAAAGTCATGTTCATTTTTTGTCTTGCATGTGGTATTTGAAGGCATTGCAAGTTGCATAAACTTAAGTTTAGGGGAAGCCGAATCAAGCTATATGTCGATTCTCTCGGACGTTATTTCTATGGGGTTCCAAAGACCTTACATGGTGCTGATTATCGCCCTCCTGAACCTATCCATTCCATATTCGCTTAACAGTCATGGGATCCTGAACAACACGAGCAGTAACATCGCGGAACTACAAACTGCAGCTCAGATAGGCCTCAATTCTGCCACTGTCGAATTCCGACATGTGCTGATAAATGTGTCTCCTCCTTACATGAGGCATAGCACGAGCTTCTCACGAGCAACCAACATTCAAATGCGATTTATGAGCGTGAAAATCATTGCATAGTCCTTCCACACTGTCGGTGGCATTACTCCTACCTGCTTTGCGTGGTTGCATTAAAATGCTAATCATCTTAGTATACTCTCATTTAGTACACAGCATGCCAATCTGATGTCTGTTGCATGCTGCCTTAGAGTTGTTGCAGTTTTAATTACCAACAGCGTACAGCAAGATCCTCCGACTGCCTACTCAACCACACTGGACACTGAGCATTTTCCTTTCCATGCACCCCCGGCATGGCATCCATTGTTCCGAGTCTTTCTGTTATTTACTGGAGCACAGCGCTGGGCGTGAGGGTCAGCCTCGCCCAGTGGAGGTCATCAATCAATTAGGTAGCGCCGGCCCCGGCCGAGGTCTCCCCCGGGCACGGAACGCAGCCGGCACCCCTCGGGGTGACATGTCGTGGATAATCCCGCCTGCGTCCCTCGCCTGCCCCCGCCCCCGCCCTCCCGCGCCTGTTGGCGATGAGCAGACGAGTCAACCCCGCTTCTGGACGGCCGAGGTACGTGACCAGCGTTCCGGAGTCGCCCGCAGCCACCCACGGTGTTATTGTTGGTGATTCACTTGGCGGACTCCACGAGCGGCCTCGTCCCAAGGCGGGCATCCGAATCGCTCAACGTCACTGCGGCGTCAGCAACGACTTCCTCCAGTTAAGGGTGACTGCTCTTTTCTTTCTACAAAATAGGCCAGATATTAACGATTGCTACCATAAATTTTCTGTCGACACTTCAGAGCCAAACCCACATTATCTACATCTACCTCCAAACTCCGACAGCCACCTTACAGCTTGTTGGCGGATAGTACGGCATGTGGCATTGTGTTCACTCACGAGCAAAAGGCAGAAATTTCACGAAATCCAAATAATTCTTTCTCTTCATTCTGCGTAAAAAGTAAATTTGTAATACAGAAATATACAGTCAGATGAATCATTGTTGAATTGAGGTACAAGAAATTTGTTAATCTGTACGTCCGTATTCTTTTACACTAGTTATACACCTAACGGTAACTGCCTAATCCAGGGCCTATGCAGCTCGTATATTGGTACCACACCTATTAGTAATGTTGATCTATTAATTATCTACTTATTTAGTGTGTACTTTATGCTGCAGTTTTATCCTTCTATATTTTACTCACAAACTCTTTTTTAACTGATCTTATACAGTGCCAAATACTGTCTAATTCTGAACCTACGCTCTGCCTACACTAGTGTCCAAAATTAAAGCAACGAAATGAAATTTTGCGAACAGGCGATAAGAAAGTAGAAACAATGTAAAGAACACAGAACGTGAGCAACTGCAACATGCATACGGGGAGACAAAAATGTACTTCGTTTCTTCCAACTTAACGGATTTGCACACGCTTTCAGACAATTGGTTGTGCTCAGTATGGGACGTGACCACCTCTGGCAGCAATACAGGCCTGACAACGACGGGGCATGCTATGAATGTTGTCGTCAGTCTCATGTTGAGGTAATAACGGCCACTCTTCATGCAGAGTTGCTTGGAAGTCTTGGCTAGTGCTTGGCGGATGCTGATGTGGTGCAACCCGTGCCCCTACAGCATCAAAGACATGCTCTAGGGGATGCAAGTCGAGCGAGGAGGCCAAGCCATACGTGCGATATCTTCTGTTTCCTAGAAAACATCAATCACCTGTGCCCTATGAGGTCGAACATTATCGTCCATCAGTACGAAATCTTGGCCCACAGCACCTCGCAACAATCGTCCATGTGGTCCCAAGATCTCGTCACGATACCTGACAGCAGTTAAAGCTTTCCGATTCACCTGTTCAATTTCATGAAGAGATGTTCGAGTGTTCAACATAATCCCTGCCCACATCAGTAGGGATCTTTCTCGATATTGGTCTCTTTCCGCAATGTTCGGTCCAGAAATCGTGTTCTACGTTCCTTCCAGGTGCGAATCTGTCGAGATACACTCTTCAGAACGAAAGAACATTGGCCCACTGTTCGAACGTCGAGGTAGCAGGTTGACGATTCCCACTCTAGAAGTTCCTTTCTGAGAAGACGTGTCGGAAGTACACATACAGCGGGTCTGTGACAATAAAGGTCACTCAACCAAGGCCTCCTGTACAGCACGTCCAGTGGATGCTGTGACGTCAGATGCAGTACTAAGGTGGTACCATCGTGCTCTTACAGCCAGATAACGACCCTCTCTCTCTGATGTCACACGCGATCGGGCGTGGCCTGGTCTTCGCTATACAGTTTCGGCCTCTATAAGCTGTCACCACACCCAAAAAACAGCAGAACGATTCACATTAAGCCATCTGGCCACATCAGTTTGCGACTGTCCCGCTTTCATTTTTCCTATGGCCCTCCACCACAGAGAGCCCGGTAGGCATCTTCTCTGTGCGTTACTGAATCGTCTGTGACTGTGTTTACAGCATTTGTGGATGTGGGACTACCCAACAAACACTACCTCGTTTGACAGGTGCCCTGATGTCATCGTTGGCGTGATTGACCGTTGACCGGAATACCACTTTCCGTGCAGAACATGACCGTACAGATATCTGTTGACAGTTTGTATGATTATAGCGTGAATTAGATACGTAACGGAAAAGTAGTGGTTTGTCGCTATAATTTTGGACCCAGTGTAACTGCTTCAATACAGTTATGTAGAGTAGACACAGGACGACAAAAAAGCGGTTTGTTGCTTTAATTTTCGACACCATTGTAGTTATATCTGTCCATGTACTTGTGAGTTAACGAGCATTTCGCTCTCGTTTAAGTACATGGACGAAATAGTCAGCCTTCAGGAATTGTGAAACGAAACCTGTCGTCCAGGATCGGATGCCACAAACGGCGCAGATTCATCACGAGATGGGGAAACTCACAGGCGTCTATTATCTATTGAACCCTAAGCGCTGTAGTGTGCGAGTGAGACAGACGAGAACCTACGTCATAGGGAAACCCAGTAGAAGCCATTTGTGGCCAAGGAGACATAGCAGTGTTAAACATGGCGGACTCAAGATCGGCCATAAAAAGAGACATTTATGAAAACTATTTAATTCTGTAGCAATGCAATGAATCAAACCACAGTAATTTTAATCTGCCATCCTCCATAAATTTTCATGGTGCTCCCAATAAAACTTGAATATTGATCATATCTATAATAGTTAAGGATTTACTATTAAAGTGAAATTAAAAAGTTTTATAACAAAGAGCTGAATGCTGAAATCTGAATGCGTTGGTCGACTTTAACAATCGACATTTCATATAGGAGCTCGTCATTAAAGTGAGAAACGTTGCAAATATGAACTCTGTAACTTTATTTGTTTAAAAGTTACAGTAAATTTCAATTATCAGTATTTTCTGTTAAGCATTAGATCATCATTTCCTCCACACGAAACACATTGAACGATGACATCATGACCCCTTATTGAATCATTAGGTAATAGAATATTTGTTGTAAAGTTTAGTGCATAATAGTTACTTTTGTTCTTTATTTATTTATCAGAAAGCACATTGGTGCAAGGCTACTGGCCGTGAGATTCACAGTTAAGAAGGAAATTGTATTGGTTTTGTATAAAAGAATTTAACGTTTATTATGTAATGGATATTATTGTTACTTTCTTTACAACGTGAAGGTGGTCAAGCTTTGATTATTTAAATATGTTAAAATGTAAAATAATGTAGAATAAGCTGTATCCAAGCAGACGGGCGGTTTCAGGAAAGGGAACTGCCCTGGTCAGTTGAGCGAGGATATTCGGCGCACGGGAAAAGCGGCCGAAGCGGGCGGGGAGACAGCGCTGGGGCAGACGCGAAAGCAGACAGTTCGGCTGGAGACACCAAAGGGTACAGTTGGCATTGAGACGCGGAAGCGGGCAGTCGGTCTTTAGGTAGCTAGGAAGTGAAACGACTTAGAAAACTTCGCGTTGTGTTGTACTGTGGGACTCAGTCTCTGGGCAGTGAGCAGCCGAGCGCGTGGTGTGAACTCTTAACTTTTCGCGTACTTAACGAGGCGGAGTGTTGGACTTTTAACTCACGCTGAGATTGTGAATGATCGAACTGCGTCAAATGGATATGCACTCGAGTGTAATAGTAATTCTAAATACGACCACTTTCGCTAATAGTTTTCTTTCTGAATAAACATTATTCTATCTAAATCGCAACTGTGTGGCCTACATCATTTATGAGTCGTTAATTTAGTTCCAGATATTATTATTACTTTTATTGTATGTTATGTTAACTTTGTATTTCGCAAACTTGCCATCAGTCAGACAAGTTAACCAAAGGGTCACAATTGTCTAATTTAGGGCGTGTAATGCGACACGTGCGGTTCAACCCCTAGACGAGTTTGAGCCAACACATTTCGACGAAGAGGAACCTCGTATGAGGCCGAACATCTATGGGATGTTAGCTCGCATACTGAAGCAAAAATGTTGTATCGACCAGCCTAAACTTATTAAAAACTTGCTAAGAAATTGTAACAATTAGTTACTAAATATTAGAAACCTAAAAGCCAATAAATAAATAAATAAAAAGAAAGGTAGAAACGTTACTTATCAATAGAGACTTAATTAGCAGAGTAGTAATTACAATAAAGGTTTCTTATTAATACACGGTCCAGTCCCATTAATGTGGCAACCGTCTATGTTCGACGCCAGCATGCCATAATCACTCACAGACGACGTGAGGCAGCACTACTCCATCAACCTATTTTTGGCACAGAAAGGGGTAAAATATACTGCTATAAAAATTTTCGACAAATTACCAGATGAAATAAAATGTCTGACAGATAGCAGTAATAGCTTCAAAAATAAATTGAAATCATATCTCCTTGACAACTCCTTCTACACCATAGATGAATTTTCGAATAGGAAGAAATAAATTTATAAGTATAGTATATACATTTAGTGCCATTTAAGGGAATGGGGTAAATAACACAAATATTAATCTTTAACTCTGTATATTAAAAAATCTTGTTTCATACTTGCATTTCTTGTGCACTTGACACGTTCCACATCATAACGGCTACCGTACCGTGCGATTGATCAATGGAACACGCAACCACTCTAACAACCCTACCACAACAAAGGACAGCATTTTAATAACGATTGTGGTGTTGCTCACGCTGTTAAATACTGCATTTTCGGGCAACAACAGTCATATTATGTGGCAGGTGTCATCAGAGCACAGTTAACAAAGTCATTTCATGTAATAATCAAAAAACTAGGCACTCATCTTTTTGTGTTTCCCACGCTGGTCTCGTCGTAAAATCATGGCTCAATCGTTGAAAATCTAGGTGGTTATGATTCGAAGCTCGGATGCAAAGAGGCCTAGGTTTTATTCTGCTCTATTCAAAAGTTTTGGAGATGCGTTTCACAAATCATTCTTGAAGATTACATTGAAAACATCTTCCTCACAGTCACTGTTAAAGTTCACATTTTATAAGTTGACTACAATATGTGTCTTTCCTACATTACTTCCAAGACGTCCGACTCTCTAACAACTCATCAACTAACTAACAATCGCTTACGCGTCCAAAAATCAGAGTTACAAGTACGTCAAAGATCATAGTGACAAAAGAAAGAATACACATAAGAATAATATCATTGCAATATAAACATATCGATGTATCACAAATAAAATAAAATCTGAATGCTGTCTCAGAAATATGTTAAGTAGTTAACAGAAATACAGTAGAATATTACTGGTATCGAGAGGTTCAGGTGAGGTACCATAATGGTTACGTAATTCAAGTACCATTACACCACCTAACTAGCAGTGTGGGGATATAAAACGTGTCGCTGGGGGGGGGGGGGGGCTGGGAGGGGGGGGGCGACGTAGAAAAGACTGCAGTCGTTGCATTTCCGAAACACCTAAGTATGTAAACTTTTCACGTCACGTACCGCCGTCTTTAAAGTACACCGTGCATGGCACGGTGGCTCTATCCGGAAGCGGCGCCGAGGCAACTGTGATGCACAGCGGCCCATAAATGACAAGGTTGAATGACGCCTACGGAGTTATGAACGAACGAATGGAGGTGCAACTGTTGAGCAACTGACAGCCCAGATGAACCAAGGTGCCACCAACAGTGTCTCCTCAGTGACCATTCAGCGAGCCCGCATCTCGTGGTCGTGCGGTAGCGTTCTCGCTTCCCACGTCCGGGTTCCCGGGTTCGATTCCCGGCGGGGTCAGGGATTTTCTCTGCCTCGCGATGGCTGGGTGTTGTGTGATGTCCTTAGGTTAGTTAGGTTTAAGTAGTTCTACGTTCTAGGGGACTGATGACCATAGATGTTAAGTCCCATGGTGCTCAGAGCCTTTTGAACCATTTTTGAACTATTCAGCGAACGTTGTTGCATGTGGGCCTTTGCAGATCATGCACCCATGCTGACTGTTGTCCATCTGTGACAAAGTCTGGAATTTACACGCCTGTACCGCAACTGACGTCCACTGAGAGGCGACAGGTGGCCTTTTCAGATGTCAGATGGCCGTTGGCGTGTAGTATGTGGAACGTCCGAAGGGTCTAGGCCGGAAGAAGAGGCGTTATGGTCTGTGAAATGTTTTCTCGGCCTTCTCTAGGTAGCCTCATCATTCCTGTGAGCACAATGCATCACACAAGTATGCACCTATTCTGGAAATCATGTCCACCCCTACATGCAGTTTTTCTTCGTGTTAATCGCAGGACAAAGATGTGTCAAACAGCTCGCCGTGTATGTACGTGGTTCGAAGACCACCAGGATGATTTTACCATACTTTCCCTGGCCACCAAACTCCCGGATTTAAATCCAACCGACAGCCTGTGCGACCCCTCGATCGGGCTGCTCGCGCCACGGATCCTCAATCGTGAAACCTAGTGCAGCTGGTCACGGCATTGGAGTCGGCCGGAGTGGCCGTGCGGTTCTAGGCGCTACAGTCTGGAGCCGAGTGACCGCTACGGTCGCAGGTTCGAATCCTGTCTCGGGCATGGATGTGTGTGATGTCCTTAGGTTAGTTAGGTTTAAGTAGTTCTAAGTTCTAGGGGACTGATGACCTCAAAAGTTGAGTCCCATAGTGCTCAGAGACATATGAACCATTTTTGAACGGCACTGTAGTCGGCCTGGCTTCTCACCTGTGTCGGTACCTTCGAGAACCTCCCTGACTCTCTTCCTGCACGTCTCACAGTGATTCGCGCTGCAAATGGTGGCTATTCACGCTTTTGACAGATAGTCATATTAGTGAGACTGGACAGTGTAATACGAGTAACAATAGTACAGTACTGCAGTACTTTTCAAGAAATGTTGTGAACCTTCTCTTAGTCGATACACACAACCTTCAACTGAAGACGTTTGGCTGAATGTGAGGTGTGCATTTCTGAGATGCCACTCCAGGCGGGTGTAAAATGAATGTGAGCAACGGAAAATAATAAACGCTAAAATGAAGATTTGGACCTGTCTCACTACCCCCTGAATTAGATCTTATGATCTCTTAATTCTATAAATTACAATCTAAACATAAAAGAATGATGAAGGCAACTAATCCTATTAAATGATAAACCTTGTTCCTGCTTATATATTTATTGTAGATTAAAAAAAACTTATATTACAAAGTTTACATTCCCTACGTAAAATTACTAATAAATTGCCCAACTCTGTCCCTTATTATGACTGCGCGATCTAATATCAATAACGCGAAATGACTGACATCATCTACGTACCAAACACTGGAAGGCACTGTTTTCAAATGGTTCAAATGGCTCTGAGCACTATGGGACTTAACTTCTAAGGTCATCAGTCCCCTAGAACTTAGAACTACTTAAACCTAACTAATCTAAGGACATCACACACACCCATACCCGAGGCAGGATTCGAACCTGTGACCGTAGAGGACGCGCTGTTCCAGACTGTAGCGCCTAGAACCGCTCGGCCACCCCGGCCGGCGGCACTACTTTCAAAGATGATCTACAGCGGTGTGAATCTCAGTGGAAATAAACTAACGCGATCACAGCTGTTTAGCTTTATAGCCCTAATAAGCCGAAGCAATTTGCGATATCACCGTATGTACTGCGTCTCAGTGCGTCGAAGTGATGGTTCTCGTACTCGTCTGTGACGATGGAAGAACTCCAGCCACAAATAAACTCTTTCAAACACTATAACAGCAGAAGGCGGTCCTCTGACTAATATACTCTAATACTTTCTTCTATTTGTGTTCTGCAGACGAGAAACGCGAACTCCCAACCACAAGGACGGAGTTCAAATAACGTCTCAACGTAAGTATAGGCAGAGGAAGTGCTCTCAATTAATGAACGCTGCTTAGTCAACGACGACTTCCAACCCCGAGGTGAAGTCCAAAATCGTATAGGTTCGCAACACTACAGTTCCTAACTGTTCTAACTATAAACTCTACTGAGAGCAAAGACAGCAAGTCCCTCTGTAGCAACAAAAGCTGATGTCGAGCGACCGTCACACATAGGCGCTCACAACGGAAGACCACATCTCTCCAGCGCTGGCTTCCCAGCAAGGCTTGGCTCCTCACCATTGTAATTCCGAAAACGAATCATATTCCTGAAACCGCGGAATATTCTCCCTCTCTACAGATTCTTCCGAACGCCGACTAACCATATTTTAGTCTTTAGTCGTCCAGCGCGGGAAGTTTGCGAGGAAAAACCCATACTCCTACAATGGTACGCTTCTGAGTAAAAATCCTTGGAAATAATCCAGCCTGCCTGGTTTCCGAGATTCTGCTTCTTCGTTCCTCTCACCTGCGTCCAAGGTTTCCATAGTTTCCGAGGTACAATCCTTCCGGTTCGGCTACGAGCCGGCTGGTCGTGGCTCTATTGTGCTCCAGCGCTTAGGTGATACGACGTCTGTCTAGTTACTTCCTGTGTTTAAGCAGGACCAACACACCTGTGTGGACCTTCGACGCAGGGCTTGAGTTCCGTCTGCCGTTTCATTTCCACTGTCGTTCCACCCTCTACTAGTATGATAATAAAGACACTCCGTCACCTTTCATACAATAAGCGTTAACAATTATTTACAAGGCGTAAGTGACAAAGTCAGTCTCCTTTAAGTATTCATATATACCATGTACTACCCATCAAATAATACCTAATGTGATTGTAGATCACGGCAAAGTATGTGGATGAGTGCTTGTAAGGTGCGAAATTATAGTCACATTACACATTTTGTTTCTGTTTTTATTTGTTTACTGTCAGCTCCAGCAAGTGGACGAGTTACGTCAGTCCGAATACCTGCAAAGTCAATTTTGTGTGGGCTTAAGTGACTGGTGCGCTGCGATAAGTTTTCGAACAGGTCTTGAGGAGAAAAAGTGGACTGCCTGAGCAAAAGTATAGAGTGCTATTTTTAAAAAAAAGTCGTTCTGCTGTTCGCGTCCTCTTAACGAGCAAAGTTAGAAGGAAAGCAGTCATGTTGATTAGTGTCTTCGTGGTAGCTAAACAACATCTGATTGATACTTATTTTTATTTTTCTTAGGGACAAAAAGTTATTTGGAGTGGTCAAGGTAAATGGACCATCCTGTATACAACACCATCAATTTGCCATCTATACACAAGGTGAACCAGAACTCATCTAGCACAACTTAGAATGTTTTTCAGGGATATTTCGTAAGTGTCTTGGTATAAGGCACTGATAGCTCGTTGTATGCTAATTTAATTTCATTTGATTTTTTCCCCACATTTATCTTCGAATCGATATTGCACTCAAGATATGTGCACAACATTTCATAAGTCGATAGTATGTGTTGTTCTTGCACAATGTCAATATACAGAGCTGTTTCTGCAGCGACGGCAACCGCATCACAATACACTTGCATCTGTGGCCTGTCGCATTACTCTCTGTTTTGTGTAGCGAGTTTTGCTGATTTCGTACTACGAGACTTCATTGTTGTATTCCACTAATCTGCATTGAAGCGCCAAAGAAACTGGTATGGGAATGCCTATTCAAATACAGAGATATGTGAATAGGCAGAATACGACGCTGCGGTCGGCAACGCCTATGTATGACAACAAGTGTCTGCCGCAGTTGATAGATCGGTTACTGCTCCTACAATGGCGGGTTATCAAGATTTAAGTGAGTTTGAACGTGGTGTTATTGTCGGCGCACGAGCGATGGGATACAGCATCTCCGAGGTAGCAATGAAGTGGTTATTTTCCCGTACGACCATTTCACGAGTGTACCGATATTGTCCGCAGCTCGTGGTCTCGCGGTAGCGTTCTCGCTTCCCGGGCACGGGGTACCGGGTTCGATTCACGGCGGGGTCAGGGATTTTTCCTGCCTCGAGATGACTGGGTGTTGTTGTGTCGTCTTCATCATCATCATTCATCCCATTACGGTCGGAGGAAGGCAATGGAAAACCACCTCCACTAGCACCTTGCCTAGTAAGGCGGCGCGGATCTCCCGCGTCGCTCCCCAACGCTCTGTAAGGGAGTATGGGACTCATCATCATCATCATCACCATGAATATTAGGGAGCCGGCAAAACATCAAATCACCGGCATCGCTCCAAACGGAAAAAGATCCTGCAAGAACGAGAACAATGACGACTGAAGAGAATTGTTGAACGTGACAGAAGTGCAATCCTTCCGCAAATGGCTGCAAATGGGCCACCAAAAAGTGTCAGCGTGCGAACCATTCAACGAAACATCATCCACATGGGCTTTTGGAACTAAGGCCCACTCGTCTACCTTTGACGACAACACGACACAAGGCTTTATGCCTCGCTTGGGCCTGTCAACGCCGACATTGGACTGTTGATGACTGGAAACATGTTCCTTAGTCGCATGAGCCTCGTTTCAAATTGTATCTAGCAGATGGACGTGTACGGGTATGGAGACAACCTCAAGAATCCATGGACCCTGCTTGTCTGCAGGGTACAGTACGAGCTGGTGTAGACTTTAATGGTATGAGGCATGTGCAGTTGGAGTGATATGGGACCCCTGATACGTCTAGATACGACTCTGACATGTGACACGCACGTAAGCATTCTGCCTGATCACTTGCATCCATTCATGTTCATTTTGCATTCCAACGGACTTTGCCAATTCCAGTAGAGCAATGCGCCACCCCACACGTCCAGGGTGGCTCCAGGATCACTCTTATGAATTAAACACTTCCACTGGCCACCACACTCCTCAGACATGAGCATTATTGAACGTATCTGGGATGCCTTACAACGTGCTGTTCAGAAGAGATATCCACCCCCTCGTACTCTTACGGATTTGACAGCCCTGCAGGATTCATGGTGTCAGTTCCCTCCAGCACTGCTTCAGACATTAGTCGTGTCCATGCCACGTCGTGTTGTGGCATTTCCGCGGGCTCTACATGATATCAGGTAGGTGTACCAGTTTCTTTTGCTCTTTAGTGTACATTACTAAACCGCTATGTCGGAACCCAGCCTAGTTGTCGTTGCCAATCTAAGGCCATCCAGAGGCAACAAAAATTACCTTTTGCAATATCTCGCGTAATTATTGAGCGAATTCAAAAATTTAAAATGCTGTCACAATCTACTCTTTAAAAGGTTTACTCTGTTAAAAGTTTGACACAACAAGACAAGTTTTAGTAACTGTGAATTTGTCTTGAGGCACTGGAACTGATGGCTCGTAAATACCCGGGCTTGATGCATTCGGTGTTTCAGATTGGGAGCACCAGGCTATTTCCAGCATACTTTACACATAATTTCAAAGCTTACGATACTTTTTCTCGCCGACAACGGAAAGTACTTAGACTACATTCATCCATTGTTTCATAATGAAAACAGTTAGGGGCTTCCAACAAACTTGAAGCATTATTTAGAAGCTTACCTAAACTTATTCTCACTTACGTACCTATTGTGTCACATATTTAACGCATTCACTTATTTGTTGAGTAGACAAGCTGTTTCACACATGGGAGTTAGATTCATTAACGACTCTGGGATTTAGTTGTTACTCTCAGACAAGCCACTTACACAACTCGACTTTGCTCAGAGTGGGTGATGAGATTTTCTTAAGCAGGTCCCTAGCGTGTCCGAGGACGCCACAGCAGCGAGAACGCCATTGCAAAACTGGGCAGAGTGAGTAGAGGCAGAGTTTTTTTGACTTAGGTGCTAAGTTAAAATTTGTGCTTAAAGGTACTCTTTTATTATTCGTATTTGTGTTGGAATTACCTGTAATTGTTGACAGGTTAATATTCCAGTGAACATTGTTAGCATCAACGTGATTGTTTGTACAAGATGGTGGGATTCCTAATATGTGATAGTATGGGGTCCAAATATCCCATAGTGTCACATATTAAGATACCTATTACTCATTCTCTCACAATTTGTTATGTATATTTTATCCAATAATATCGTAGGACGACAATATTTTTCTTTTATTATAGTACAATAAGAACATTTGCGTTTAAATTTAAACGGGGATTACTTTGAATAGTCCTATGAATGGAAACTTGACAAGTTTTCTGGACCTTTCTACTAGGGCAATATGTGTTAACATGATAATATTCCTCCAAATGAAAAGTGCTTAGTTCACAGTACTTGTAAAAAGTATCATAACAAATAAAATCAGAAAAGGTGAAGTGTTTTGAGGACTATTTCGAATAGAATTTATAAGATTAATAGGGCTCTTGAAAACCTACTATGCAGAGAAGGTAGCAACATGGCTGGAAAGTAACCCTGATCGTATTGTCACGCCATTATTAATAGATAGGTTATTTGGGGCAGCTTACAATCGAGCAGCAATAATGGAGATGTCTATGAAATGCCTTCAGAAAACAGGTCTCACACTGTGCAACAGAAACGTCTTTAGGGAACATGATTTTTCACTTCGTCGCTTGGCTGACCCTCCTCAAGAAAGTGATACTGAAAATGTTGGCCAAGCTCTCAGCAGTGCAGACATCAGACCTCTTCCACAGATTGCTAAACCATCTGGAGATCTGACCGTGTAAGGAACATCATGTTCACGCTCTCCTGAGTTAAAAACATCATGTACTCGTACTCAAGTAAAGCAACTACAAGAATCCAGTGGCAGATTCAGAAAAAACTCAAGGAGGGGGCGCTAAAAATATCTTGAGGTACTTTTACTTTCACTGTAATAAGAAATAATCTGATCACATGCAGAGTTTAAGAGAGTTTTATTTAAACTGATTATACACATATACAAGACAATGCCATCTTATGATGTAAAAAAGTTACAATTGTGGTACTCTTCCATAAATGTTGAATTATGTGCGCCTATTCTTCCTGGCGAATTGGTTACTTACATCTTCAATAGGACAGTAGGAATTATTGTAATTAATACTCCACAATCTGCTGACCACTCTCACTCTTCAGTGATCTTCACACTTGCACTTGCTACAACTAGGACTTTTTACTCATTCATTCTTCAGTCTTAATATTTCTGCTTCTGAATGTAAAATAACTTCCTATTCGGCGAATAGTCCGTATTTATAACGCTGCGTATCGAAGGTTCTCTGTACAAGAAAACAGAAGAATATTTGCGACTTTTCTCGAACAAATGCCAGACAGAGTAACGTATCGAGATCACTAGAATGGCCGCGAATTTTCTCGTAGGTATGTGTTAGCTATCTACATAGGAAATTACAAGTACTCGATAACTCGATTCAGTCGAGTCGACTGACGAAAGAGACGAACGAATAGCGTGCGGGCTGACTGGAGGGGGTGGCGCGAGTGGTAATGCGTGTGCCCCCCCCCCCCCCCGCGAGGAGGAGGGGGGGCGTGCGCCCCCCTTTGTATCCGCCTCTGCAAGAATCTAAACAAAAGAAATCACCAACCAAGGTAAGAATAAAAGAGCCAAAAATGTATTTGGGAAGAAGAGTGAAAGAACTTCAAAACGTACAAAACTTGCTGGTTTTTGTATGTCTATCCTTTTGCATGTTGTCTGCAGGACTTCGGTCGTTGACTTACGTAATAAAATGAAACACCTGCAGCTATCGTTTTGATACAAGCAGTTTTGGTGACTCTGTTCACGATATTCAGGCCTTAACTGGCGCTGAGGGTGGTGATCTCCAATCGTGTACACAGTCCCACCAGTGGCCAACACCTGTGATCTGGCTTCCGTAGAATACTATAAAAGCGTTGTTATGTCTGCCAAGCCAACGCCGAGAGAGTGGGACGTTTTTTTCCCTTTAGGTGGTGAAATGGCATCAGAAGGAAACTCACACTCGGTCATTGGTAGGGGGCCTGTGATGTTAATCTTGAGTTACACTTTTTTGATAGAGAATGGGGGTAAAGAAGGTGACAGGAGAGGATTTTTTACCCAAGCAGATGGAGGGAGGATGAAAGACGTTTTCAGAATTATGCCATTGGCCAATGTTGGGGACAAATTGGGTGATTGTCTAGTAAATTTAGGAGAGCGAAAATCTGTCGTCAGGCATGGAGGAGTGCGCTTTTTCGAGATTCCGGTTTTGGCTTTCGAGCAAGAATAGCCAGACAGAGTCAGTATAAGAGTGTTTCCGATCAGAGTTCGGACATGGAGACAAAGAGCGCACGCCCGGCCTGCAAAGACAGAGGGCCCCTTAGGCCGCGCCTACGTACGCGACAGAAGCGATCGACAGCGCGCGACAGCTTCGGGCGACAAAACACAACCGTAGGTATAATTACGGAAGTATCCTACGTGAGCGACATCTGTGTCGCCGCCTGTCTCCCGCCGCAACTGGCGACGTTTGAATTCAAAAGTGTTTGAATCTTGCCGCTGCAGCACGCGTGACAGAGAGCGACAGCCACATGTCTTCTTGGCAAAGCAGTGGAGCGGATGCGACGGCAGCTACGAAATATTTATCATTCGATTTTAAAGAAAACTATTCGGTGAAAAAATTTGATTCCTCCGCATCTTATCTTTAAATGATAAATGTCTGCATTTGTTTTCGTTATTCGTCATAGTTACTGTGTTGCACGAAATTGAGTACATGACTGCCAGAAATTTTTAAGAATTTGGAGAGGTAAAATCACATTGCTTAGATTTTCCATATAGTACATTTAAGGCCATACATTATTGCGTATGAAATGTAACTAATATATCTAAATTGTATTTAAAGTTGAGACCGGAATGATATCTCTCTTCATGTGTGAGATGTTGGTTGTTATATCCGCGGACGAGTCGTTCGCGGCGCGTCCGACCCTTTCCTGCGCTTCGGGAATCAAGTGGTCGTAAAAATCGTCGTATCTCAGAAACGGTTCAAGATATCGAAACGACTATTTTTGGAAATGATAGCACGCAGAAATCACTGTTTTATAGTATGATTAACACTCGACATGTTTTTGTAAACGCGTGAGCAGAGCAAAAACAAGACTCCCTATTAATTACACCCTGAGGTTTTGTCCGAATTTTCATAGCCAAAGGGAGAGAAACAAGTAAATAGGGTATCAAAGTGACCAGCGTGAGGTCTAGTTCTGCATGAAAATATTTAACTGCTTGAAAGTAATCAGGTTAATTAATGAAAAATAAATTAATGAGTTGAGGAAAAATTTAAATATTTCACGAAAAGCTGCTGCCAAGCCATGTAAATGAAGTGTCAAAAATTTCATCTGTTCAAGGCCTGGCTATTTTGCACATAAAAAGATACATTGGTGCGGTATTTAAATGTCGAAAAGGCTTCCTTCGAATAAAGTACGTTACGAAGACAAACGAGGAGTCAGGAAGATCAGGATTTCTGGATAAAACTCGAAAATAAAAAAATGAAAGAAATCTGTCAAATATTTTATGAAATGATTTGTGTAAAAGAAAAAAGTAGATCAGAGAAACGTTCAGCGTGCTTTTGAATGATGCTCAAAATGATTAACTGAATTTGAGGTGCACCAAACGTTTCCCTAATATTTTTTATTTCATACTTTTAGACAACTCATTACACAAAACTTTTGACTTTCTTTTCAAAAATTTTGTATGCTTTACTATTACAGATTATTTACATTAATTGAAAGGCTTGGCCTTAACACACTGCTGATGAATAAAGTTAAGAATTTAATGGGGTAGGTGTTTATACACTTACAGATCAAGTTGTTTGGCAAGACCTTAAAACTATACTTAGCGATGCAGTGTAGGCAGTATGCATGTAACTTATGTATACAGAATTGAGTCAGTTAAGGGGATACGGAATCGGATTTTGGGTTAAAAAATCGAATTTTTTTTTATTGGCGTATTATATTCTGCCATATTTCCTCTTTAAAATGACGTATCATACATAGCTCTACTACAATTATAACTATTTTATTTTTATATATTTGTGAGATCGGGTATTGCGCTTCAGTTATACACGTCTCTCGTGGCTGACCATGAACTTTTTGGCAGTACCTTTAAAGTGACATGAATTCAAATATCCCGGTTTCCAGCGACTATTTATACACTAGTTGCCCGAAAATGTTTCTCTCTGGTTTCCTCAAGTTACTCTTTGACTTTGTGGCGGGACTGTTTTGTAAACAGTGTGATATAAGAAAGTAGTTGTTGTTGAGTTATTTCGTATTTAGTGCTTCATTTTTCGCAGTGAAAATGCCTAGAGCTAAAGCAAAAGTATTTAAAAAGCGTGTGAACTGGCAAAAGAAAAGAAATAATGATGCATTAGCAAAGCAAAGCAGTTCATCATCATCACTGTTGGAAAATGTGAATCCACTTATTACTGATTTGCCGAACGAACTTACACCAAATGACAACAGTGCTTCTCATAAAAAACTAAGAGATTTGGAAGAGAAATATAATTTACTTGATAGAGGGAATGAAGTTTTTGAACTCATTGATACGAATATATTGTGTGAAGCTCTTGAAAACAGTTTGTGCTGCAAAAAATGTCATGGAAACGTTTCTCTGAAAGTAGAATCCCATGTTGGCCTGGCTGCCCAGTTTAATTTAATATGCATTGTTTGTAAATACAGCTGTAAGTTTCCAAGTTCGGTTTCAGTAACTGTAAATAATGGATACAAGAAAACTGAACTTTATAGTGTAAATATTAGGTTAGTTTATGGATTGCGAGCAATTGGTAAGGGCAAAGCAGTTGGTGATATGCTATGTGGTGTTCTAAATCTTCCAAGTGCACCTTCAAAGTTTGAAGCTTACAATTATGTACTAGGATCTGCAGTTGAAGATGTAGCACAGAAGTCAATGCAGGTTGCTGTGGAAGAAGCAGTGGAAGAAAATGACGGCAGTCGTGACCTCACAGTGGCGTTTGATGGCACGTGGCAGAAAAGGGGCCACACCTCCAACAATGGTGTTGTAACAGCAACTAGTGTTGATACTGGCAAGGTTATTGATGTTGCAATAATGTCTAAATACTGTAGGTGCACAGGCAGGCTGAAAAATGAACACAGTGATGACTGTATTGCTAATTATTATGGTAGTAGTGGTGGCATGGAGGTTGCTGGGGTGAAGAAAATTTTTCATCGCTCTTCACAGTGGTATAATGTTCGCTATGTCAAATATCTGGGAGATGGTGACTCTAAAGCATCCAAAGAAGTTTTGGAAAGCAAACCATATGGGAACAGTGTAAATATAAGCAAACTTGAATGTATAGGACATGTGCAGAAGAGAATGGGTGCCAGGCTGAGAAGGTTAAAATCAGTTATGAAAGGGAAAAAACTAGATGATGGGAAAACCTTGGATGGCAGAGGAAGATTGACTGATTCCATAATAGACCACATTCAGAACTGCTATGGCCTTGCAATCAGGCAAAATACAGGCAATCTTGAAGAAATGAGGAGAGCTATATGGGCTTTATATTTCCACACCGCATCCACGGATGAGCATCCACAACATGGTTTGTGCCCCAAAGGTGAAAACAGCTGGTGTAAATACAATAGGGGACTAACAACAGGAGAGAAATACATTCACCACCACAGTCTACCATCAGCCATCATGGCAGAAATAAAGCCCATTTTCAGAGATCTGGCTGACAGAAGTCTTCTGATGAAATGTCTTCACGGAAAAACGCAGAACCCCAACGAGTGCTTGAATAGTGTGATATGGCATCGTCTCCCAAAAACAGTGTTTGTCGGAATTAATACACTACATTTTGGTGTGTATGATGCTGTGGCAACCTTCAATCTTGGAAATATAACTAAATGCCAGGTCCTTCAAAAGTTGGGTATGTGTGTTGGTTCCTGTACGGTATGTGCTATGTTCTTTTTAGATCAGCACAGACTAAGGCATGCTGATAATATAATCAAGACATTAGTGAAAAAAGCAAGACAGGTGCTGAGGGGTGCCAAAAGAAGACTTGAAGATGATTATGAAGACTGTGAAGGGGGTATTAGCTACGGATCAGGAATGTTTTAATCTTCTTTCTCCGTTTCCCGTAAGTTTACTTTTTACTTCATCTAGGAACATTATCTCAGGTACTGGGTAACCTAGAAGTCTGAAATTTTTATGACGTAGTGACATAGGTCCCTATTACATACTGAAACAACGATTTTTTAATTACTTGATTTACAAAGGACTTAGGGGTGATAGTCTAGTAAAAAGCGATGGAAAAAATTTACTTAAAAATAAATGTACAATATCTCTGTAAGAAAATACTTTGACAATAAACTGTTGTTTCAGTATTGTTGTAACATATGAATGCACATACAGTAAAATTTTTACCTCTCTGTCTCCAGTAGTTGGTGAGAAAATGTTCCCTATAGTAGGCATATATTAACATTGCGGGGTTAGGTGATTCCGTATCCCCTTAAAACGTAAGACGAACGCTGAACCGAATCTGGGACGTTAACGTAGCAGAGAATCAAATCTGTAACGCTACCGTTACCCCAGAGATACCTATTCGGGTCGTTTCACAATCTATGTGTTTATATATGTATTTAGGGTAGTTAGTCATGTAGTCAGTATGAGTAGGTGCATAACTCGATAATTTGGATGGAAGAGGTGGCTCTCTAAAGGTCGCTCTGTTTCTTTTCATTTGCTGTCAGCTTCACGGTTTGCAATCACTGCATACCTACTTTGTAATTCAATAATCATGGTTGTGAATCGACATAACCAAATCCTCATCCCCGTCCATCTCCAAATTTTGCAACAACTACACTGAAGCGCCAAAAATGGTATAGGCAAGCATAATCAAATACAGACATATGTAAACAGGCAGAATACGGCGCTGCCATCAGCAACGCCTGTATAAGGCAAAAAGTATCTGGCGCAGTTATTAGATTGGTTACTGCTGCCACAATGGCGAGTTATCAACATTTAAGTGAGTTTGAAAGTGGTGTTATAGTCGGCGCACGAGCGATGAGACACAGCATCTCCGAGGTAGCGATGAAGTGGCAATTTTTCCGTACGATCACTTCACGAGAGTACCGTGAATATCAGTAATCCGGTAAAATATCAAACCTCCGACATCGATGTGGCTGGAAACAAATTCTGCAAGAACGGGACCTACGCCGACTGAAGAGAATCGTTCAGCGTGACAGAAATGCAACCCTTCCGTAAATTGCTGCAGATTTCAGTGCTGGGGCATCAACATGTGTCAGCGTGCGAATCATTCAACGACACATCATCGATATGGGCTTTCGGAGCCCAAGGCCCACTCGTGTTCCCTTGATGACTGCACGACACAAATCTTTACACCTTGCCTGGACCTGTCAACACCGACTTAGGACTGTTGATGACTGGAAACATGTTGCCTGGTCAAATGAGTCTCGTTTCAAATTGTATCGAGCAGATGGACGTGTACGGGTATGGAGACAATCTCATGAATCCATGAATCCATGGACAATCTCATGAATCCATGGACCCCGCATATCAGCGAGGGACTTTTTAAGCTGGTGGAGGCTCTGTAGTGGGGCGTGTAGAGTTATAGTGATGTGGGATCCCTGATACGTCTAAATACGACTCTGACAGGTGACACGTACGTAAGCATCCTGTCTGATCACCTGTATCCATTCATGTCCATTGTGCATTCCGACTGACTTGGGAAATTCCAGCAGGACAATGCGACACTCCCCACGTCCAGAATTGCTACAGAGTGGCTACAGGAACACTTTTCTGTGTTTGAACACTTCGGCTAGCCACCAAACTTCCCAGACATGAACATAATTGAACATATCTGGGATGCCTTGCACCGTGCTTTTCAGGAAAGATCTCTACCCCCTCGTACGCTAAGGGATTTATGGACAGCCCTGCAGGATCCGTGGTGTCATTTCTCTCCAGCACTACTTCAGACATTAGTCGACCCCATGCCACGTCGTGTCGCGACGCTTCCATGTGCTCCCGGAGGCCCCACACGATATTAGGCAGGTTGTAAAATGACTTTTGTCTTAATAATATGAATATTTATACATGTGTTTGGAGAGAGAGAGAGCGAGAGACAGAGAGAGAGAGATTGATATTTGATTGAGATTTTTACTTTAAGTCGTAACTGGTACCTGAATTTTGGTTGCTGCCTCGAATGATCAGCTTCTGCACCAGTTAGTGACATATTATAATCTGGAGGAAGTTATTGTCTTTAAGGTTTAAAATACGACTCTATTAGTTACTTGGCCGTATTGCGGATAGCTTTGAGCCCAAGTTTTCGTAGCTTTTCATACATAAGAGACCACTGTTTTTCGTGAGAAAAGGACATTGCTTGGCACACAAACTTCCCTCAAATTACACGTCCTGCTGCATCAAAATTGATCAGTGGAGTTCAGCGCCATACTATTGTACAAGAACATAATCCAATTAGTGCAATTAAGAAATTATGAGAGATTGTTACGTATTGAATGAAAACTATAGAAATGCATTTCATTTCCTGTATTTTAGTGAACTTTTTGTACACTTACAGTTCTGTCTATTGATAGCCGCCGACGATAATGAAGCTCACCTCCTTTTCCAAAAGCAAGATATTTATATTCTTCACTTCCAGAAAATTTGTATACATAAATGTTTGGAAACTATTACATATACTTTACTCGGTTTTATCACTGAAACAGCAATTTTCATTAAATGTAACAATATGTTCTGAGCGACGCCCTAGCAACACGTCCTCCTTCCACAAGATACAGATTAACAGGCATCTTTTTTTTAATAAATCAATTGTCTTTTTTTTAAGAGTCCATACTCAAAGATTCACAACTACTATCGTTGCGGGGATTGCTCGCTAAAGAGCTTGTTGCGGTCCAGCTGCGCTTCACTTCACTTCAAGTACTTTTTGAATCAAATTTACATTTACGGTATTTACATACATTACTGAGCTTCTCAGAATAAAATCAGGCACAAATTAGTTAAAAAAAGGGATAGTGAGGCTCACATAACATTACAAGGTGTACCAGTTTCTTTGGCTCTTCAGGTTAGTTAGTCATTAATGTGACCATCCATGAACTATTTGAGGCGAAATTGTTAGTAATGAATGTTCAGTCCTTGTCGGGTTAAAATGTTGTTTGTGAAATAAATTCTGAAACTATTGTACTGTTTCATTTTACTTTCATAGTCAGTGAATCCCATGCCCACAGATAGGAATAATAGAAAGTTGTCTGAGACCCACTCAGGATACAGTGCTTAGGGCCCCCTACAATAGATCGAATTTTTATTACCCTCTGTTGCTTAACTTTGTTAATCAGCTCTGGCTCCTGAGGAGTTATCTGTTGTCATTATTATGCCGATCAGATCAGGCAGGTGGCAAGACTCTAAGGGGGAAGTCTCACTTGAGTTAATGTGTTAAATACACTCATGGAAAAAATCTACACGACAAGAAATAATTAATGTACAGTGCAGATGTTTCACGAATATGTTTGTCTAGGTAACATATTTAACTGATTAACGTTGCAAGTTCACAGGTTAATGTGAGCTCGAGAAGAGCCATTGCAAATGTGAAATGCTGGTATGTTAATAACCGGCGAAACCGGCAGAATATTAAATGCAATCTTGCAAACGTGCAGTTTTTTGGGTTGTACAGGTGCTGGATGTCAGTTTGTGGGATAGAGTTCCATGCCTGTTGCACTTTGGTCAACGGTGAACGGTTAATGTTCATTGTGGATGACGCTGGAGTTGTCGTCCGACACTCTATAGAACAAGTTGGATTACAACAGCGGTTTGTGAGTGAGCGTTATCCTATTGGAAAACACCACCTGGACTGCTGTACATGAATGGCAGTGCGACAGGTAGAATCACCAGAGTGACGTACAATTTTGCTGTCAGTGTGCGTGGGATAACCATGCTGTCATACGAAATCGCATCCCTGACCATAATTCCAGGTGTAGATCTATTGTGCCCAGGCCGCAGACAAATTGGCTGCAGGCACTCACCTGGCCTCCTTCTAACCTACACACTGTCACCACTGGCACCGAGGCAGACCTGTCTTTCATCAGGAAACACAACAGACCTCCACTACGCCCTCCAATGAGCTCTCGCTTGACACCACTGAAGTCACAAATGGCGATGGTTTAGTGTCAATGGAACGCACGCAACTGGATGTCTGTCTCGGAGCTGTCCTTGAAGTAACCTATCTGTAACGGTAAGCTTCGTCACTACAGTGTCAAATACTGCTCGAACTGCTGATGCAGAAGCAGTGTGATGCGCCACATCCACACGCCAATCACGGCGGTCTTCCTTCTCGGTAGTGCCACGTGGCCGTCCGGAGCCCGGTCTTCTTGCGACTGTACCTTCCCGTGAGCATCTCTGCCAGCAGACATGTACATTGGCTACATTCCTGACGTCTTGCTGCATTTCGCGTAAAGAACATCCAGCTTCTTGTAGCCCTCTTACACGACCTCGTTCAAAGTCTCTGAGCTGTTGATTATGGCGTATCCGCCGTCTCAAAGGCATTCTTGACTAATATCAGCTCACCACGTCCAGTTTCAAAGGAAACTAACGCTCCCATTAGCATGTATTTAAAACAAACCTGATATGCACTCTCATAGTGGCGCTAGTAGCTTACGCGACTGGCGAGAAATTTGAATGACGTCGTCTTTCAGATGTAGAAAAAGGCCTACCGACTTTCGTTTATCTCACTCAACTCCTTCTTGGAACTGAGATGTTTTTTTAGTCAGTGTTTTTGTTCTTAATCAATGTAAGGAGCGTATCGGAACTCTCCATTACATTGAAAACAATATAGCCAGCTTAACGCTGTTCTTTGCATTGTGTAAGCACATAGATATCGATAGTAACAATCTGAGAGCGAAACATGGGAGCGCGAATCTGACCATTGTTGTGAGACGAGGTCTGTCAGCGAGAGTGAAAGTAGTAGTGTTGGTCGAGAGCTCGGAGACAGGAGACGTGTCACGCTGCTCTCACGTCGGTGGTGGCAGTCTTACCACACTCAAGGTCTGATTTCATTTACATAGCCAGGAGAGATTTAGACGGCTTAGCTACGTTTAAAGATGGAATTCATGGTAAAATTCGCAAGCATAGCGTAATAGCAATTCGAGGGTTTGGCTCGTTATTGTTTGTCCGAGTTTGCAATAATCCCTTGTTTTGGTTGTCAGTTAAAGAAGCCTCCGTATCCTCCAAATAACAATAATTATTCTCCACATCTAATTCATAAATATGCTGTGGTTATTAAATGTTAATGTAACTTCGAAATTGAAATAACGTGTTAATCTGGCACTCAGCCATTATTTATACCTATGTCATTGTTATTGTCATTGTCTATTATTGGTTTCTGAAGTTTTAAATAAACTTAATTTATGAAATCCCTTCTCACAAGTTATTTAGTAGTTAACAGGACCCAAGCAAACTCCTTTTTATTAAATTCATTCTTAGTATCAATAAGCTTTAGCCGCTGCTGCAGCATGCTGCAGTGACTTGCTGTAAACTACATGGAAAAAGACAGTCATCTAAAGAGGCGAGTACAAAACTTAGCATCAAAACAGAGACACTGACACACTACAACATGCCATGCACTCTAATCCAGTAAATTCCGTTGCACTAGCCAGATTCTGTATCACTTATAAAATTCTTGTTCAAAAACGCACTCAGATAGCTTAGGTATTCCTTGTTACAGGTTTATTTGTTCCTATAGCTTTTCATATTCAAATACGCAGTCAGATAGCTTATCCAAATGTTAGTTTTTCATGTAACGATCTGTTGAGGGCTTAAATGACAGGGATACTGACACTCATACGACAATCACACAGTGTAGGTTATATTTTGATTACTGATAACTTAGGTTGCTTATCGAGTCCATTTTCGCTGACGAATATAGGCATATTTGTTGTAGGAGCGTCACATACTTGTTGTAGGTACGTTACAGCAAGTGGACAAGAAAAAGTTTAAAAATTGGTCGAAATTTTGTTCAGAATTTGTTGGAAGTCACTAAGTCCAGTCATTATCCAACACTGGGTGAGTATAGTCTGGGTAATTTGCGCTCTCTTTGACGAAGAAGTTAGTTTTTCATGCGTCCAAAGCTTTAGGACTTCATATCTCCTGAACTATGTTTCGTACAACAATAAAAGTTTTCAGGTATACTCAGTGGCCCGCGTGATCGCTACGGTCGCAGGTTCGAATCCTACCTCGGTTATGGATGTGTGTGATGTCCTTAGGTTAGTTAGGTTTAATTAGTTCTAAGTTCTAGGCGACTGATGACCTCAGATGTTAAGTCCCATAGTGCTTAGAGCCATTTGAACCATTTTTTGAATCTCGGAGTCCCCACTTGTGCATCATAGCGTTGCACCTGGCGTGGCTAGTTCTTACTCTGTTCAGCCTTGTTCACTCAATTCTCTGCAGATGAAAACCTTGTAGGCTAGCAGTTGGGTCTTGGATACCTTGATGTGCTATTGTTGCTGTATTCCACTTCTTGCGACACTCTTCTTTAATGTCGAACTTCTTATCATTCATTCCATTATGCCAAAGTTGATTGCAAGATTTTAAGCGGTCTGGGTGAGGGTTGTTTACTACTGTATGAATTGGTAGGTCTTGTGGGTAGTCGGGGTGGTGTAGTTTCCTCCATTCTCGATCAATTACTTCTTGGCGTCGTAATATAGGTGGTGGAATGTTGCTGATGGTATACAGCCAGGGGATCGAGGTGGATTTCAATGTGTCCGTAATAATCATCACTGACTCGTTCAGATGTACGTCCAGCTTCCTGTTGTGGGCACTATGTTGCCACACTGGAGCACAGTATTCAGCAACTGGCTACACCAGCGTGAGCACTGCAGTATGTAGAGTCGATGTGTCGTCACCCCATGTTGTACCAGCTAGTTTCTTTACGATGTTATTTCTGTTCTTTAGTTTTTGGCTTGTTTTTTCCTAGTGCTTTTTATACGTCGGAGACCGCGTGTGTCACCAAGGTATTTAGGCTGGAAATTACGTCTAACCTATTGTTGGCAGAAGCTCACGTTCAACTGCTGGTTTGCAATTTGTTTAGATGGAATGCGCAGTCGTATGTCTTTGCTGCATTTGGATGGAGTTTCCATGCTTTGTAGTATGTGTTGAGAGTTCTCAAGATAACATAGCTTCTCCTTCTTAAGTGTGCTGGTTTGTACGGCTATGGCAAGGTCGTCAGCATAGCAAAACTTCGCGCTAGCAGTGTTTGGCATGTCAATGGTGTACTGATTGAAAGGTAGAGGTGCTAGGACGGCCCATTATTCAAGGTAAATGACTTGCTCTGTTTTTGTCTAACGATAACCTTGAAGTAGCGGTCGGATAACATATTTCCCACAAGTGTCGTCAGTTTCTTTCTTGGGACATGCTTTTTTAACTTCGGCAGGAGTCCATCTAGCCACACAGTGTCATATGCTGCTGACAGATCAACAAAGGCCACTGATGTCTTTAGTTTCTTTTGGAATCCAGCGTAAATGTAGGATGTCAAGGCTAGGAGCTGCTCACAGTAACTCCTCTTGCTTCTGAACCCAGCCTGATATGTTTGGATTATGTTGTTTATTATTCCTTGTATCCTGTTATGGATGAGTCGTTCCAGTAGTTTGAAGCACATGCTCAGCAGTGCAATTGGTCGGTAACTTGAGGGGTCATGTCCTGACTTTCCAGATTTGAAGATTGCTAATGTGTGTGCGATCGTGAACTGATAAGGCACCCTTCCGTTTTTGAGTATATCATTGTAGAACTTCTTCAGCCAAGTTCTTTCATGTTCCCTTATGTGTTTTATAAATTCAGGGAATATGGCATCCAGTCCTGCGGCTTTTCTCATTAGCGGTTGCTGCTACAGTAGTTAGTTCCAGTGGTTGTCAACAGTTAACTGCCTGATTCATCTAGATCACACTTTTTACCAATCGTTACAAGAACGAGTCTCACTTTTAATAATAGTGATGGCAAGTTTGTTTGCGTGATCGTCCTCCGCAGAAAGTATAGAAATACTTGTTTTGTAAATAGAACCGCCTTTTCTTGCTGCACTTAATTTATTTTTCCCAGACGCGTTTCGCCTGTTTCTTGTTCTAAGGTATCAGCAGTGAGATTTATAACGATACAGTTTTGTTGTTTTTAGATTATCAAACAGTTCACGCCTCGATTTTTTGTGTAAAAAAGTAATTACTTACGATTTGCTGACCTGCGTTTCCTCTCATCTGGTCTGGATGTCGCACTACCACTTCATTACTGACATATAAGCACAATTTTGAGTTCTGACCTTTTTCACACTGTTCACCATGTTTCTCTTTCTTTTTTGTGGTGTACTATTGGTCTTTTGCCACTCGACGTAACTATTTCTTCGGACACTGTGCTTTTAACAACGTAAATATTGCAACTCCATTACATGTTTCCTCCTCTTTGGGGTGTTTACCTAACTGTTGCCAACCTAACGAAGTACATCTTCAAAACTAACTTCTATTCATGATGTTTATATTGTGTGTGTTTATGAGAGAGAGAGAGAGAGTGAGCTGAAGAGTGTGTATGTGTGTGTGTGTGTGTGTGTGTGTGTGTGTGTGTGTGTGTTTTGGGGGAAGGGGGCTGGTGGTTTGAATTGTATGGTGTTGAATATGAATGTACTAGCTGTTATCGAGTGGTTGAAAGCTTTGATGACAGCTGATTTGACTTTTCGCATCAATGTTCAGGGATAAGTGAGTGTAAAGACGTTGGGTGGTGCAGCAAATCGTAATTACTTTTTTACATAAGAAAATCGTGACCTAAACAGTTTGATAATCTAACAACAACAAAACTGTATCGTTATAGTTCCCACTGATAATTCCTCAGAACAAGAAAAAGGCGAAACGCGTCTGGGAAAAATAAATTAAGCGGCAGCATGAAAAGGCGGTTTTATTTACGAAACAAGTAATAGAGATGGCGTTTGACAAAACTTCCGAGCTGTTTCACATAAAATCTGTCAGACTTATTAAACGACCCTCGTTTATTGCGTCCCCCACCCAAACTGTCATATGAAACGACGTATCGTATTTGCATGAAAAATATTATGGTTAAACCCCTGGGGAAATAGCCGCTTTTTGGAGAATTAGTGTGGTCTGTATTAAACTGCGGTAAGTGCTTGGACTGCAGGTAGAAAATGACGTGTTTGCTCAGAGTGCGACTCCGGTGATTGTGCAAATGTCAACCAGTACGACTCCCGTCCTGGAAAATCTCTCTCTTTTACAGAGCACCGCTGCGGCGCGCGTTTCATTTCATTTCCAAATTGCTGTTGATTTTCTTTTCGAAAATGTTGTTTTACAGCGATTCGTTTTCTTAATGTTTCATCTGTCGGCCAGAAGCGTTCGGTACAGGGGTCCGCTGTTGCCCCAGCGCAACTCCGAAATTCAATTTCAGCTCCGGGCGGACTGCCCCGTGGGAACGGGACTGGCAGATTTGAAATTTAAATGCAAGTAAAACACATGCCAGCAGCAGTTGCCGATGTACACTCGGCCAACTTGTTTCCCCTGCGATCTCTCACGAGATCGAATGTGTAAGCACACTCCGGTCCATCCGGGGCCGCCTCCCCTTAAGTCTTTGTGCATATTCAAAGCAGAAATAACAGCCGATTTTTCCTGACGCTGGATAAATGGTCAGTAAACATACTAAAGTTTTAAAAAATAACGCTGTGATGTTCAGCATTTACTTAGCCTATAAACAAGAATACAGCTACTCGATTTCGAGGTAACAATCAAATATTTGAAAAGAAGTAAAAAATCAAGAATGCGGCACATCGTGGATGGAATACAGGTTAGAAGTAGTCCGGCCTTCACTTAAATTTCCGATCCCAGACACTTCGAAAACCCTGAACATTTGGATGGAATCGGATTATTTTCCAATCAGTAGAACTTCTCCAATCAGAAAGAAATGTTCTGGTTTACTTAGGACAGTTATATGAAAATCCCCAGGGTCCCCCTCAACCACATCAGAACTACAACAAATCCTACAAAAACCCAGACATACAGCAGATGAACACTGCATCGGCTCTATTTAAGCCAGCTGTGAGTTCATCGAGAAAATACAATAGCAACATCTTGTAGGAACAGTAGAAACGATTTGAAGGTCACAGGATATTACAGAGCGTACAATATATAAACGATTACACAGAATTAGATACATAAATATGAACCCATAATGCTACATAAAATCATTGAGCCAGTCTAAGGCTTCCATACAGACACTTTTTGAACAGTCTGGTGTGGCAGACGAAAATAACAAAATGAAAGCCGGTTTTCAATTTCAGCCGGCCGGGGTGGCCGAGCGGTTCTAGGCGCTACAGTCTGAAACCTCGCCACCGCTACGGTCGCAGGGTCGAATCCTACCTCGGGCATGGATGTGTGTGATGTCTTTAGCTTAGTTAGGTTTAAGTAGTTCTAGGTTCTAAGGGACTGATGACCTCAGCAGTTAAGTCCCATAGTGCTCGGAGCCATTTTTCAATTTCGCCTTTAAGAAATCGTTCACGCAGGAGAATCGTACAAACATACCGTCGTTTGACCATCGAACAGACTGTTGTACACTTACATGTATGTGGTGTTTGTTCTTTCGGACATATCCATATAAGTATATAGTTCTGGCAATACTGGCCATGACCTTCTTCTTCTGTGCAGATGCACACATATTACCCGAACTCTTACGGGACTTGGTAAGAATTTCTTCCACGAGTAATGAGTGTGTTGGGTAGGGACACTACGAATGTAGTGTGTGGACATACAAGGTGAGAATGTGGGTCTCGCGGGAGGCGCGCGCGAGATAGTCCCTGCACTCACACTATCGTCTGTGCCTTCGGTGGCTCAGATGGATAGAGTGTCTGCCCTGTAAGCAGGAGATGCCAGGTTCGAGTCCTGGTCGGGGCACATATTTTCGCCTGTCCCTGTTGATATATATCAACGCCCGTCAGACGCTGAAGGTATTAATATATAATTCTAAGACTGTTGTACGGACGACATAGTAATAAGGATTCATGGCGTAGAAAAACAACTGAAAGAGTTGAGGAGAAATGAGTCGCCAGGTCAGGATGGAGTCCCTGTTCGGTTTTACGAAGAGTACTTTTACGGATTTATCCCCTTACTTAGCATGCATTTATCGCGAATCTCTCTCTCAGCACAAAGCCCACACCGACTAGAAAAAAGCGCAGGTGACTCCTGTACATAAGAAGGGCAAAAGAAGGGACTCGCAAAATTACAGACCAATATCTCTACATCGGTTTGTTGCAGAATCCTTGAACATGTTGTCATTTCGAACGTAATAAGTTTTCTTGATACAGGTGAGCTTATGTCCACGAATCAGCATTGTTTTAGAAAGCATCGCTCGTGCGAAACTTAGCTTTCTTTTGTATTTGACATGTTCCTCAATTGCAGACTGTTAACGGAGGTACGAGCATATGGAATAGGCTTCCAGATATGTGTCTCGAAAACTTCTTATCTAATAGAACGCAGTGTTCTGTCCTCGACGGCGAGTGTTTATCAGAAACAAGGTTGTAGTCAGGAATACCCCACGAAAGTGTGATAGGACCGCTATTATTTTCTATGTACATAGGTGACCTGGCGGACACGGTGCGCAGCGATTTGCAGTTGTTTGCTCGTGATGATGTGGTGTACGGGAAGGTGTCGAAGTTGAGTGATTGTAGGAGGATACAAGATGGCTTAGACAAATTTGTTGTTGGTTTGATGTAGAAATCTGTAAGTAATGTTGCAAAGCGATATGAAATGGAACGAGCATGTGACATCTGTGGCGAGGAAGGCGAATGGTCGACTGGGAAAATTTTGGGAATATGTGGCTCTTCAGTAAAGGAGACCGTATGTAGGACGCCAGTGCGACTATTCTTGAGTATTGCTCGAGTGTTTGGGATCCGTACCAGGTCGGTTTAAAGGATGAAGGGTTGCTAGATATGTTGCCGGTAGGTTCGGACCATACACAAGCGTTACGGAGATGCTTCGGGGACTCAAACGGGTGTCTCTGGAGAGAAGCGACCTTTTTTTTTTTTTTTTTTTTGAGGAACACTACTGAGAAAATTTAGAGAACCAGCATTTGAAGATGACTGCAGAACGATTCTACTCCCGGCGACATACATTTCGCGAAGATAAGATACGAAAAATTAGGGTTCATACGGAGTCATACAGATAGTCGTTTTACCCTCGCTCTACTTGCTAGTGAATCAGGAAAGGAAATGCCCAGTAGTGTTACAGGATGCACTCCGCCCGTCACCGTACGGTGGCTTGCGATGTGCATATAGATGTGGATATAGAACCGACACCTGAAACCATTTATTAAAGATTCTCACACAACTAGCGCGACTACCGGATGTGCATATTACTACTGGTTGTTACTGCCGTTCGTCACATGGTAACGTTTCAATGCAGTATATATTTCATTGCAGTGCAGTATAGTGGGTGTAGTGGTGTTTGTGCAAAATGCCCTATTCAATCCAGGAGATGATATCTGTAGTTGAGGCTTATATTCGTTCTCAGTCGTTTGCAGAAACACGTCAAGTGTTCGTGGAAATATTGGTGAATGATAGTATCGCAGAGAAGATTATGATATTTGGTTTGTGAGGCGCTCAAGTGTTCGGTTACCAGCGGCCGTTTAAATTCCCGATCTTTGCACAGCCCAGTCTCGCCACTATCCCGAATGATAATGAACTGATGGAGACAACACAAACACCCAGTCACCGGGCGGAGAAAATCACCGACCCGGCTGGGGATCGAACCTGGACCCCGTGATCCAAAGACAGAAACGCTAGACACTAGATCGCGACGCAACGAAGAGTGGTATATTATATGTACAAATGGTTCGGTTTTAAATGCAAAATGAAATACACAGCCTTCCATTAGGACCCCACTGACCACAGCCGATACTTACAGGACAGTCACCAATACCAGTTTAAAAAAATCAGTACGCAAGTTATCCCAACAATGTGGTGTTACATACACATCTTGTCATAACACTTCTCATTATTTCAAATTGAGACCATACTGCGCTATAACTGTGCAACATATGAAGGAGATAGACAAACCGAAGCGGATAGTGATTGCAATTGCCCTTTCTAAAACATTGTTAGTGTACTGGTAGATCCGACATCGTACTTCATGTTAGACGAGGCATGGTTTCATTTATCCGGCCACCTTAATTCGCACAATACCAGGTATTGGATGACAAGAAATCCTCGTGAGATATTCGAGCGTCCATTTCACGAGAAGAAAACTAGTGTTGGTGTGCCGTTTCCAGTACCTGTACGGTGGGATCAACGGTTTTGATTGTACTGCATGCATGTTTACTTCGCAGTTTTCGAAGAATTCTGTTCGCAAATAACTGATATTGAAAAAAAAAATTCACCTTCGTCCAACAAGACGGAGCAGTGTGTCACAAATCAAACGTGCCACTAATTGTGTTCATGCAGCTTCACAAACAAACGAGTTGGCGGCAGAGTTGTGTCCTTGTGATTTTTTACTTTGGGGCTACTTAAAGAAGAGAATTATTGAATCTAGTCCCCACAATACTGATGAACTGCAGGTGGACATTCAACAAGAAATCAACGCTACTGACAACGATTCACGTCAGACGTCTCTAAATATGATCAGTCGAGCAGAAAAAGTCCATAGATTCCTAGGGAGATCACTGTGAACGTCTTCTGTATCAACAATGTTAATCAAACCAGCATTTAAATTACGTAACATTCATAATATTTCATTCAAACGTAATCTACCGATTCTGAGTGGTTACGTTACGGGTTCGGTTTTATGTCGCACATGCGATATTACAGTACAATAGTGGGAGGATGGAGTAATTAGCATCTTCTGTCTGTTATGTTCTCTGTGTATACATAATGAGTTACAAATGAGGAACAATTTTCCGAGGATCCAATGTAGCCCTGTGGGAGTGAAAAATAGTTTACACTATTTTCCTGTGGGACGGGACATGTGCCAGCCGATGGTAATCTTCAGCCATATTCGAGCTGTTCGAGCTGTTGACATAACTAAGACTTATTCTTCATCGAGCTAATGGCCACGGGAAAGAAGAAGATACCTGACGCTCCCATGGAGCTAAAAACAAGGGGGGGGGGGGGGGGGGGTTGTGATTGCGCCGCAGTCGTAACGTTGTACGAAAGACGTCAGCAGACTGTTGTTTACGTGTTATGTGCATTGAAGATGAAGAGGGGGAAAGAAAAGCAAAGGGAAGGAATAGATACATTTATAGAAAGAAATAGATTAACGAAGGAATTCAACCAAATGGCTTCCTATGATACACAAAACTCAGTTGGCTGTTCTTATCAGCGTAAATCCTATGAGTCAAAGAAGACCAAAGAAAATTCCAGAGGATACTATATCTCACGATTTTTTCTATGTCCTCGAGGTATGTAGTAATAGAGACAGACAAATACAGGATGTTCAGGTATGTCAATTTGCATAGAGAATATAGGAAAACATAAAACTACATCAAATAAACTTAAGGAGAAACCGCTTCTAAAATGCATCAACATAAACAGTCACTGAAAGGCCGCAAATCAAGTTAACTCGAAAGCTATTCCTGTTATATTCAGAAAAAATCCTCCCAACTCATACATGCAGTATCAATTGATTTTAGTGACGAACTACGAGGTAGGTTTTGGGTATCCCTGAAATTAAATATGTTCACTGCGTGACAAATTTAGAGACGTCATTTCTAAACTTGCTTTACAAATAAACGACGAGAGATATGCAAATCAGATACAAATTTCAGATAAGCAGAAACAACATATAACGTCTTAAAATGAACTATTTAGGAGGAAAGCAGATAACTTTTACAAGATAAATATTCCGAACCTTTCAAGTCCAGAAAATCTGTGATTAAGAAGTGGATAACCAGAAAAATCTTCCGCTTCCTAATATCTCAACCCATGAGGCATATTAAAGCAAGCAACTTTCATTTTATTCATTCAATATTCATTTGCTTTCTTCTGGCAAATCTGTATGTTATGCATATCACGAAACACTTTCCAACAAAGGACGACCAGAAGGAGTACTACTCCCACAAACGACGCAAGCTGGCAGACGTTGGCTTCAAATTTTTGACGCCATGACAACTTTCATTATTTTTACCTCCGTGTACGCCACACTCATTTGCTACGTTCACTGTTTTTAATAATACAAACTTATGAAAAAACGTTCTATATAATTAAATTGTTCAGTCTGTGTTGAGTTTGTGACTGAGCCACATTTGCGTATATATCATTTATATTCTATGTTTTTTCGTGACATTTGCTGTATTCTGTGGAAGAAAAATAAGCTTGAATTTATTGTGACGATAAAAATATCTTTTGTATTTTAATTTTTTTTAAATCAGATAGCATTCAGAATTTTTGTCTTCATTTGTGCTGTGGAGACTAATTATTTTGAAATGAAAAGTGGTTGAAGGAGGAATTTTACATTAAATACACACTTACTAACATCTCTGATTGCAATTTTACGACGAAGTAAATTTCCAGCAGATTATTTGATATCTTCTGAAGATATGATGTTTGTAAGTGATCTAATATTGAAAAGTATAATGCTTATTTTTTGGGAAGTAATTAAAAGGAAAACCAAATCTGAAATCCTGAGTCTGACAGAGAGAAACAGATTTATAACCAGAGACTTAAGCAAGTTGCTGCACGGCACTGTTGTTTTATATCTGGTTCCTATGGTTACAGAATCAAATGCGCCCGTTAATCGCCACATATTACGTCATTAAACTGATACAGTTCTCTAGCAAAGACACGAATTATTGCCCGCAATTCAAACGCTAGAGCAGAAAGATCCTGCATTAATGTATATTATTATTAAATTCTTGAGAGGTCAGTTAGGCGCGATCCTGGGGGCCAAGTACTGGAAATTAAACGTAGAATCAGCGAAAAGTAAGATACGTAACACCAATTAATTAAATATGCTCCTGTGCCAAAACAGAAGGTCATGTTACTACACCACATCGTGGCAGCCGCTGGAACGACAGGATAGTGGGCACGAACTACAAAATAAGAGAGAATTATTAGAAAAACGTCTGGAACGAGAAGGGATATCTTGAATCACAGAAGACATGCTAAAAAAGAAAGAAGAGGCAAGAAGGAAAACAAAGACTCGGAAAAAAGAAGAAGAATCTCTTTTGGAGGCAAAGAGGGATTTTCTCTGTAGAGATGGCAAGCGTCCTGCATCATCCAGCTGAGTGATCAGCCCGAAGGAATGTCATACCTAACGGCCCGGGTTCGCTTCCCGACTGGGTCGGAGATTTTCTCCGCTCAGGGACTGCGTGTTGCGTTGTCCTTAACATCATCATTTCATCCCCATCGACACGCAAGTCGCTGAAGTGGCATCAACTCGAAAGACTTGCACCAGGCGAGCGGTCTACCAGACGGGAGGCCCTAGCCACACGCATTTCAATTTTTACCAGCTAACGGTGCTGAGTCCACTATCAGCCAACAAAATGTTACGTAGCAGCCGACGCACATCGCCAGAGCTATTCAGCGACTCCGCCAGCTCTCGCAGTTACTTACCATGCAGTAAACAATAAAACGCGCGATAATCACAGTTTAATGTGAGTAATGTGCTGTACATTTCGTTGTTCTGATTTCTATTTAAGCGCTGTGGATGGAAAAGACTGAATTAAATGGAACTTTTAAGTCTTACGTAAAGGGTTTAATTGTTAAGCACGTTCTGTGTGGGTGGTAAACGTGATAAACTCTTAAGTGAACATAATAGATCGCCATGCAAGCTAAGGCATCGTTGTCAGTCTATTGTCACATGATGAACAGTATAAAAAAGATGTTACTACAAGAAATCGTTTAGATACCAGTGATAATAGGGTATATAATTGGTCACCATGGGAACGAAGGCATCGTTGTCAGTCTATTACCATATCATGGTTCGAATCGCTCTGAGCACTATGCGACTTAATTCTAATGTCATCAGTCGCCTAGTACTTAGAACTAATTAAACCTAACCAACCTAAGGACGTCACACACATCCATGTCCGAGACAGGATTCGAACCAGCGGTCGCCCGGTTCCAGACTGCAGCGCCTAGAACTGCACGGCCACTCCGGGCGGTACGACATCATGAATGATATAAAAAAGATGTTAGCTACAAGTAATGAAGAAACGAAAAATTGTTTAGCTGCGAGTAATGAACAAATGAATAATCGTTTAGATACCAGTGATAATAGGATGTTGATGTGGTCTTCAGTCCTGAGACTGGTTTGATGCAGCTCTCCATGTTACTCTATCCTGTGGAAGCTTCTTCATCTCCCCGTACCTACTGCAACCTGCATCCTTCTGAATCTCCAGAGTGTATTCATCTCTTGGTCTCCCTCTGCGATTTTTGCCCTCCAATACTAAATTGGTGATCCCTTGATGCCTCAGAACATGTCCTACCAACCGATCCCCTCTTCTTGTCAAGTTGCGCCACAAACTCCTCCCCAATTCTATTCAATACCTCCTCATTAGTTACGTGATCTACCCATCTAATCTTCAGCATTCTTCTGTAGCACCACATTTCGAAAGCTTCTATTCTCTCCTTGTCCAAACTATTTATCGTCCATGTTTCACTTCCATACATGGCTACACTCCATACAAATACTTTCAGAAATAACTTCCTGACACTTAAATCTATACTCGATGTTAACAAATTTCTCTTCTTCAGAAACGCTTTCCTTGCCATTGCCAGTCTACATTTTATATCCTCTCTACTTCGACCATCATCAGTTTTTTGCTCCCCAAATAGCAAATCTCCTTTACTACTTTAAGTGTCTCATTTCCTAATCAAATTCCCTCAGCATCACCGGACTAAATTCGACTACATTCCAGTATCCTCGTTTTGCTTTTATCCACGTTCATCTTATATCCTTCGTTCAAGACACTGTCCAATCCGTTCAACTACTCTTCCAAGTCCTTTGCTGTCTCTGACAGAATTACAATGTCATCGGCGAACCTCAAAGTTTTTATTTCTTCTCCATGAATTTCAATACCTACCACTGCTTCCCTTTCATGCCCCTCGACTCTTATAACTGCCATCTGGTTTCTGTAGTAAGTGTAAATAGCCTTTCGCTCCCTGTATTTTACCCCTGTCACCTTTAGAATTTGAAAGAGAGGATTGCAGTCAACATTGTCAAAAGGTCAGTATTGCCTCACGTGTTCCAATATTTCTATGGACTCCAAACTGATCTTCCCCGAGGTCGGCTTCTACCAGTTTTTCCATTCGTCTGTAAAGAATTCATGTTAGTATTTTGCAGCTGTGACTTATTAAACTGATAGTTCGGTAATTTTCACATCTGTCAACACCCGCTTTCTTTGGGATTGGACTTATTATATCCTTCTTGAAGTCTGAGGGTATTTCACCTGTCTCATACATCTTGCTCACCAGATGGTAGAGTTTTGTCAGTAGTTCTAATGGAATGTTGTCTACTCCCGTGGCCTTGTTTCGACTCAAGTCTTTCAATGCTCTGTCAAACTCTTCACGTAGTATCGTATCTCCCATTTCATCTTTATCTACATCCTCTTCCATTTCCATAACATTGACCTCAAGTACAGTGCCCCTGTATAGACCCTCTATATACTCCTTCCACCTTTCTGCTTTCCTTTCTTTGCTTAGAACTGGGTTTCCATCTGAGCTCTTGATATTCATACAAGTGGTTCTCCTTTCTCCAAAGGTCTATTTAATTTTCCTGTAGGCAGTATCAATCTTACCTCTAGTGAGATAAGCCTCTACATCCTTACATTTGTCCTCTAGCCATCCCTGTTAGCCATTTTGCACTTCCTACCGATCTCATTTTTGATACGTTTGTATTCTTTTTTGCCTGCTTCATTTACTGCATTTTAGTATTTTCTCCTTTCATCAATTAAATTCAATATTTCTTCTGTTACCCAAGGATTTCTACTAGTCCTCGTCTTTTTACCTACTTGATCCTCTGCTGCCTTGACTATTTCGATCCCTCAAAGCTACCAATTCTTCTTCTACTGTATTTCTTTCCCCCAGTCTTGTAAATCGTTCCCTAATGCTCTCCCTGAAGCTCTCTACAACCTCTGGTTCTTTCAGTTTATCCAGGTCCCATCTCCTTAAAGCCCCACCTTTTTGCAGTTTCTTCAGTTTTAATCTACAGTTCATAACCAATAGATTGTGGTCAGGGTCCACATCTGCCCCTGGAAATGTCTTACAATTTAATACCTGGTTCCTAAATCTCTGTCGTACCATTATATAATCTATCTGAAACTGTCAGTATCTCCAGGCTTCTTCCATGTATACAACCTTATTTTATGATTCTTGAGCCAAGTGTTAGCTGTGATTAAGTTATGCTCTGCGCAAAATTCTACCAGGCAGCTTCCTCTTTCATTCCTTACCCCCATTCCATATTCACCTACTACGTTTCCTTCTCTTCTTTTTCCTACTATCAAATTCCAGTCACCCATGACTATTAAATTTTCGTCTCCCTTCACTATCTGAATAATTTCCTTTATCTCATCATACATTTCATCAATTTGTTCATCATCTGCAGAGCTAGTTGGCATATAAACTTGTACTACTCTAGTAGGCGTGGGCTTCGTGCCTATCTTGGCATCCCGTCTCCGGCCATCCTGATTTAGGTTTTCCGTGATTTCCCTAAATCGCTTCAGGCAAATGCCGGGATGGTTCCTTTGAAAGGGCACGGCCGATTTCCTTCCCCATCCTTCCCTCACCCGAGCTTGCGCTCCGTCTCTAATGACCTCGTTGTCGACGGGACGTTAAACACTAATATCATCCTCCTCCTATCTTGGCATCCAGTCAAACGCTTTCCGGAAGTCAAGGAATATGGCATCCGTCTGATACCCTTCATCCATGGTTCGCAAGATATCATGTGAAAAAAGGGCGAGTTGCGTTTCGTAGGAGCATCCTTTGGAGAAAAGAGAACCACTTGCATGAATATCAAGAGGTCAGATGGAAACCCAGTTCTAAGCAAAGAAGGTAAAGCAGATGGCGGCAGGAGTATATACAGGGTCTATACAGGGGCGATGTACTTGAGGTCAATGTTATGGAATAGGAATTTCCTTGAGACAGAGAAGTTGCTGTCCATGCATCAGCACGGCTTTAGAAAGCATCGTTCCTGCGAAACGCAACTCGCCCTTTTTTCACATGATACCTTGCGAACCATGGATGAAGGATATCAGACGGATGCCATATTCCTTGACTTCCGGAAAGCGTTTGACTCGATGCCCCACTGCAGACTCCTAACTAAGGTACGAGCATATGGTATTGGTTCCCAAGTATGTGAGTGGCTCGAAGACTTCTTAAGTAATAGAACACAGTACGTTGTCGTCGATGGTGAGTGTTCATCGGAGGTGAGGGTATCATCTGGAGTGCCCCAGGTAAGTGTGGTAGGTCCGCTGTTGTTTTCTATCTACATAAATGATCGTTTGCATAAGGTGGATACCAATGTGCGGCTGTTTGCTGATGATGCTGTGGTGTATGGTAAGGCGTCGTCGTTTAGTGACTGCAGGAGGATACAAGATGACTTGGACAGAATTTGTGATTGGTGTAAAGAATTGCAGCTAACTCTAAGTATACATAAATGTAAATTAATGCAGATGTATAGGAAAAAGAATCCTGTAATGTCTGAATACTCCATTAGTAGTGTCGATTAAATATTTGGGAGTAACATTGCAGAGAGATATGAAGTGGGACAAGCATGTAATGGCAGTTGTGGGGAAGGCGGATAGTCGTCTTCGGTTCATTGGTAGAATTTTGGGAAGATGTGGTTTATCTGTAAAGGAGACCGCTTATAAAACACTAATACGACCTATTCTTGAGTACTGCTCGAGCGTTTGGGATCCCTATCAGGTCGGATTGAGGGAGGACATAGAAGCAATTCAGAGGCGGGCTGCTAGAATTGTTACTGGTAGGTTTGATCATCACGCGAGTGTTACGGAAATGCTTCTGTAACTCGGGTGGGAGTCTCTAGAGGAAAGGAGGCGTTACTGCCGCCAACTTACATTTCGCGGAAAGACCACAAAGATAAGATAAGAGAGATTAGGGCTCGTACAGAGGCATATAGGCAGTCATTTTTCCCCCGTTCTGTTTGGGAGTAGAACAGGGAGAGAAGATGCTAGTCGTGGTATGAGGTACCCTCCGCCAAGCACCGTATGATGGATTGCGAAGTATGTATGTAGATGTAGATGTAGAATAATGCGTTCACTATGCTGTTTGTAGTAGCTTACCCGCAGTTCTATTTTTTTATTCATTATTAAACCTACTCCTGCATTACCCCTATTTGATTTTGTATTTATAACCCTGTATTCACCTGGCCAAAAGTCTTGTTCCTCCTGCCACAGAACTTCACTAATTTCCACTATATCTAACTTTAACCTATCCATTTCCCTTTTTAAATTTTCTAACCTACCTGCCCGATTAAGGGATCTGACATTCCACGCTCCGATCCATAGAACGCCAGTTTTCTTTCTCCTGATAACGACGTCCTCTTGAGTAGTCCCCGCTCGGAGATCCGAATGGGGGACTATTTTACCTCCGGAATATTTTATCCAAGAGGACGCCATCGTCGTTTAATCATACAGTAAAGCTGCATGCCCTCGGGAAAAATTACGGCTGTAGTTTCCCCTTGCTTTCAGCCGTTCGCAGTACCAGCACAGCAAGGCCGTTTTGGTTAGTGTTACAAGGCCAGATCAGTCAATTATCCAGACTGTTGCACCTGCAACTACTGAAAAGGCTGCTGCTCCTCTTCAGGAACCACACGTTTGTCTGGCCTCTCAACAGATACCCCTCCGTTGTGGTTGCACCTACTGTAAGGCCATCTGTATCGCTGAGGCACGCAAGCCTCCCCACCAACGGCATGGTCCATGGTTCATGGTGGGGGGGATAATAGGATATATACGGTTTATAAGAAATGAAAAATCGGTTAGATGCAAGTAATGATAAAATAGACACAGGTCTTAAATAAATGACTCCGCCATAGCCGGTCCCAAGCCCGGTTGAAAAAGGAGGAGGGGGAGGAGTAACACCTCGTAGAAAAACCTTGGTTCACCTGGCCCGGGTGATTGTACTTTGTGAGGGCCCCTTGCCAGGGACACAGTGAAGACCTAAACGGCAGTGAAGGCGGAGATGAAGATCATCGGTACGGCGGAACTGGCGGAAGAGGCAACGCCGGCCGGAGTGGCCGTGCGGTTCTAGGCGCTACAGTCTGGAGCCGAGCGACCGCTCCGGTCGCAGGTTCGAATCCTACCTCGGACATGGATGTGTGTGATGTCCTTAGGTTGGTTAGATTTAATTAGTTCTAAGTTCTAGGCGACTGATGACCTCAGAAGTTACGTTGCGTAGTGCTTAGAGCAATTTGAACCATTTTGAAGAGGCAACCTTGCTTTTTGGGATACTATAAAAGCTATCGTCCAAGGCTATTTGGACAAAGGACACGACGGTTCCACAGGTTAGTGGCGGTAACCCTACAACGTCTGTTCCACATGTTAGTGGCGGCTGATCTATAAAACTCGGAAGTGGAACTCTGAGCTTAACAAGACTGAAATCTCAGTTTCAGTCACAAACCCAGTCCAAATAAATCAACATGGATACAGCACCATCAAAGAGAAATTACCCCAGTGGGTCAAGCGGTCTATTCGGATTCTGGGGAGGCCACAGAAGTGTGCATGGAGGTAAATCGGAGTGCCTCAAAACCCCGTAATAACAAAATCAAACCAAAATCGAGAATTTGGCTAATGACATTCAATGTAAATTCTCTCTCAAAAATGGGAAAACTAAAAAACATCCAGAGAACGTAAAATCAAAATTATTGCATTTCAGGAATCACGATATACAGATGAAAATCCTTTTGATTCAGAAGGATACAGGATATACAAAGGAATACCTGGAAAACGAGCCATGGCAAATTGTCCACAATTTGGAACTGGATTTATAGTAGATACATCAATACTTGATTCAGTCACGACTTTCAAATCTTACTCGGGTCGGCTCTCCACGATGACAATAAAATCAACTAATAAGATATACACCCTAATCAACGGACATGCACCAACTAACATCACTAACAAAACAAAGTAGAAGAAGTAGAAGAATTCTGGAACCAATTAGATAATATTCTCCAAAAAATCCCAAATAACCATGTCAAAATCCATATCAGCGATTTCAATGCACAAATCGGTAAAGAAAAGAAATATCGATATTGGGTAGGTAAATGGTCAGGGCATACACAGACCAACCGGAATGGCATGCGACTGACTGAAATATGCAAAAACCACGACCTATTTTTCAAATCAACATTTTTCAAAAAAAGAGCCTCAAAAACGGAAACTTGGATCTCACCTAATCCATTACTAGGTGAATATCAGTTGGATCTTGTAATGATCCCCCGCGTAAATACAGTAGAAATCATGAAACTTAAAATCCTTAATGGATTAGATCTAAGTTCCGACCATTAACCAACAAAATTCTCCCTAGATGTCATTCCAGAAAAAAGAAAATTCATTGAGAAATCTCCACACCGTAAATATGATGTACGAAAGATAAATGGTAATGAACAATTTACAAAAGAAACAAAAAATTTAAAAACACAAAATTGGCAAAAACTGCAAGCAGGACTTTTAAAAGCGGCTGAAACTGTAGCACCGCAAACAAGAACACGTAAACGCCCATGGTGAACAGACAACAATCTCAGACAACAGGCGTGGCAAAATTGGTTGTGCAACAAAAATCAAAAGACCCTGGAAGATCTCAAAGATACCAGGAAAACAGTCACAATAGCAATACGAACAGTCCGTAAACAACACGAAACAAAAAATTGCAACACATAGAAAATGATTTCAAGAAAAACAATTCCCCAAATTTCTACAGAGTATTCAAACAAAAATTAACAAAGTACTCTCCTCCATCACTCCAATTCAGAAATGAACATGGGGAAAAAGTGTGAAATTCTTGCAAAATACTTTTCTAAATTACTGAACTGTGAAAAGCCTGCAGAAAAATTGGAGTTCCATCACACACAACGAAACTCAGACTCAAAGCCACCAACTTTACTGGAGATTAAAGAGCTAATTCAGTCACTGAAAAATAACAAAGCATCAGGAGAAGACCAAATCATCGCAGAATTATGGGAAAAAATGCAGTAGAAAATCTTATAGCAAAACTCAAAGAAATTATACATGAAATCCGAAAAACTGAAAAAATTACCACAGATTGGAAGACAGCAATCATACATCCTCTGTACAAAAAAGGAAGTAAAACAGACCCCAACAACTATCGTGGAATCTCTTTGTTGTCAATAACATACAAAATTCTATTTAAAGCCCTACTAAACCGAGCAGAACCTCAGCTGGATTCAAAACTAGGCGAATACCAAGGTGGGTTCAGAAAAGGTCGATCATGCGTAGAACAAATCCTTAACTTGAAAAACTCAATGAAATATTTGCATAGCACTTCAAACAAAAGTTATGTCATCACATTTATCGACTTTAAAAAGGCATATGACAGTATAGACCGAGAATCCCTTTTTGAAGTATTAGCAGAATTTAGACTAGATCAAAAGACAACAAACATCAGAAAAGAAACACTCACGGAGACCAAATCCAAAGTAAAATTTATGGGAGAATTGAGCACAGAATTTGAAATAGACACAGGAGTACGACAAGGGGATGTACTGTCCCCAGTACTCTTCAATTGTGCTCTTGAAAAAGTTGTTAGAGAATGGAGAAAAGCAGGTGCACCAGCACACAGATTGGGACCAAGAAGTAAGGGCATAGAATTAGACTGTTTAGCATTTGCTGATGACATGGCACTGATCGCACAAGACATTACCGATGCACAGAAACAGCTAGAATTATTACAAGAGCAGGAAGCAAAAATAGGATTACAAATTTCATTTGAAAAAACAAAATTTATCTCTGACATCAAAGATGCACCTTCTGATCTCAAAATTGATAATAACTATATCTCTCGAGCAAAAGAAGTTAAATACACTCCTGGAAATTGAAATAAGAACACCGTGAATTCATTGTCCCAGGAAGGGGAAACTTTATTGACACATTCCTGGGGTCAGATACATCACATGATCACACTGACAGAACCACAGGCACATAGACACAGGCAACACAGCATGCACAGTGTCGGCACTAGTACAGTGTATATCCACCTTTCGCAGCAATGCAGGCTGCTATTCTCCCATGGAGACGATCGTAGAGATGCTGGATGTAGTCCTGTGGAACGGCTTGCCATGCCATTTCCACCTGGCCCCTCAGTTGGACCAACGTTCATGCTGGACGTGCAGACCGCGTGAGACGACGCTTCATCCAGTCCAAAACATGCTCAATGGGGGACAGATCCGGAGATCTTGCTGGCCAGGGTAGTTGACTTACACCTTCTAGAGCACGTTGGGTGGTACGGGATACATGCGGACGTGCATTGTCCTGTTGGAACAGCAAGTTCCCTTGCCGGTCTAGGAATGGTAGAACGATGGGTTCGATGACGGTTTGGATGTACCGTGCACTATTCAGTGTCCCCTCGACGATCACCAGTGGTGTACGGCCAGTGTAGGAGATCGCTCCCCACACCATGATGCCGGGTGTTGGCCCTGTGTGCCTCGGTCGTATGCAGTCCTGATTGTGGCGCTCACCTGCACGGCGCCAAACACGCATACGACCATCATTGGCACCAAGGCAGAAGCGACTCTCATCGCTGAAGACGACACGTCTCCATTCGTCCCTCCATTCACGCCTGTCGCGACACCACTGGAGGCGGGCTGCACGATGTTGGGGCGTGAGCGGAAGACGGCCTAACGGTGTGCGGGACCGTAGCCCAGCTTCATGGAGACGGTTGCGAATGGTCCTCGCCGATACCCCAGGAGCAACAGTGTCCCTAATTTGCTGGGAAGTGGCGGTGCGGTCCCCTACGGCACTGCGTAGGATCCTACGGTCTTGGCGTGCATCCGTGCGTCGCTGCGGTCCGGTCCCAGGCCGACGGGCACGTGCACCTTCCGCCGACCACTGGCGACAACATCGATGTACTGTGGAGACCTCACGCCCCACGTGTTGAGCAATTCGGCGGTACGTCCACCCGGCCTCCCGCATGCCCACTATACGCCCTCGCTCAAAGTCCGTCAGCTGCACATACGGTTCACGTCCACGCTGTCGCGGCATGCTACCAGTGTTAAAGACTGCGATGGAGCTCCGTATGCCACGGCAAACTGGCTGACACTGACGGCGGCGGTGCACAAATGCTGCGCAGCTAGCGCCATTCGACGGCCAACACCGCGGTTCCTGGTGTGTCCGCTGTGCCGTGCGTGTGATCATTGCTTGTACAGCCCTCTCGCAGTGTCCGGAGCAAGTATGGTGGGTCTGACACACCGGTGTCAATGTGTTCTTTTTTCCATTTCCAGGAGTGTATTTAGGTGAATGGATTGCAGAAAATTGTAATGAAAAGAAATCTGTCAGATCAAGAGTCCATAAAATGGAGATGGCGTTTCAGTTAACAAAAAAATTTACAACAAAAAGAGTCTCTCGTGGAACTGCAAAATACGACACTATACAACAGAAATTAAACCCAAAGCTCTCTACGCATCTGAGACAGTAAACCTTCAACACAGAACACTAAAAGAGAAATTAGAAGTGAAAGAACGTATAATAATGAGGGAAATCCTAGGACCAAGAACTAAAGATGGTGTGCATTATCCAAAACCCAATGCAGAAATATATAAAAATATCACCAAAATAACAGACAGAATGGACTCAAACAGGTTAACGCACAAAACCCATACATTTTTAAAGAACAAAACTGCAAGACCGAACTGGTACAAACAGACGGAAAAAGACCTGAGAGAATTTGGGTCTCCAAATATAGAAATGATATCAGAAAAATCACGAATACACGGGGTTTTGAGGAAGAAGAGAGAAAAATTAACAGACATACTTGGTCTACGCAACGAAAGCTAGCCCATTCGTTGTTTATGAAGGAATACTGGGCGAAAAGGAAGGCCAACAAATGTTGATTACGCATGGTCCTAAGTGATCCATCCGCGAAGAAGAAGAAGAAGAAAAGACAGACAGGTTAACTACTAGTATTAGAAATAAATTCACTCACGTCGGTGAAAATTCAGAGATTCATATTAAATAGTCAATGTTAGATAAAGAGGCTCTTAAGGCCCATATCGACTCGTTTAGGGAAGAGCTTTTAGAAAACGCAGCTTGGATGGATACACACATTCAAGAATCGAAACTAGATAAAAGGCGAATGAATCAAAGAATAGACCAATTGGAGGAAAACTTGATAGTTTAAAAGCAACGTCAAAGGAAGAAGTGAAGGAAAGGCTTAGTACACATCAACGTAGATAATAAAGTAGGAGAGCTAATGGAAGAACTAGCAGAGGCTTTTGACGATTGTAAACTTCATTATAATAAAATACGAGAGGGTAACCTTAAGAAAAGAGGGAGCACTACAGAATAACTACAGGGTACAGTATCAACATTAAAATTCTGCGAGAAAAGGAGCAAATTAAAGCATGTAAATGCTGGTGTTAATTTCGCCATATTCTGACAGATGAAACGGGAAAAACTGGTGGAAAGAATTAAATTTTAGACGAGACACTAAACTACCGATTGACAGTTTTACTATGTATGTTATATTACGTTATATATATTTAATTATATATTTAAACTTCATAATGCAATACACGCAGTAACATGGTAAAGGGATTTGTTGATACATTTCCACGCTCTTGGAGTGACAAAAGAAGGATTCAGTTCGTTAGATCACCACTTAGTTGGGGAAGCTAAGAAATGAGGATAACTTTAATGATTGGAAAATGTTTTGTAGACTATTGAAAGAATCGTTTTGGTCTCAGTGAGAACAATAGAATCTTACCACTAAGATATTTTTCTGCGAGAAATATGATAGGAAATGGGGAGGATGTGGAAGAATCTTTGCATGGCATATAAATAATGCTAAATGGTCCCTTAGATGAAAAATATCTTATTAAAGTATTAAAAAGTCTATTGTCAATCCATGTTTGAAAAAGTATGATTAGAAATAAATTAAAGGAAGCTAATTATATGCTAAGTGAATATTTTTGTAACAGGAGAGAAGAAATAATATTGCGAAGCTTACTTCAATTGGCGGAAGAGCGGGTAGAAACACCACATGATGAAGTCGACTTTCTAATACTGCTGAGTGCCAGCAATACTTTAATAAAAAAAGCAGTCAATGGCGCACAAAAATCAGTAGGATTATCCACTGCCGCAGATCTAGAATATGTAAGAGATCTATTAAAGTCCTTTTATGAGGAGAACCCCGTAAGTGAGTCCAAGTGCATAGACTTACCCGTAGCTGACACTGTTGTCCCACCGTTTCCTGTGGGCGACTGTATTAGTTATCAGGAGGACAAAAAAAATAATCGTAACAGAAAGTGCAGATGATTCTATAGACGATATGGTCATCCCATTGTTGACGGTGAGCTGTATTAGTTCGGAGTGGCGGTGCGGTTCTAGGGGCTTCAGTCTGGAACCGAGGGACCGCTACGGTCACAGGTTCGAATCCTGCCTCGGACATGGATGTGTGTGATGTCCTTAGGTTAGTTAGGTTTAATTAGTTCTAAGTTCTAGGCGACTGATGACCTCAGAAGTTAAGTCGCATAGTGCTCAGAGCTATTTGAACCATTTGAGCTGTATTAGTTGCAGCGTTGCGATCTTCTGTTTTGTGACAGCAGCGTATTTGAATACTTAACGTTACTTGCCTTACCTATGGCCGACCTCAGCTGGAACTCCGCCACTTGATTCCGAGGATCACACCTAATTAAATTAATTCAGGATCCTTCCGCTTTATCTGTTGAACTGTGCCACTAATTCCTATCTTTTGTAAAGAAGTGTATTCTACTTAATCACGTAACATGCGGCGACTAATGAGTGCAGTTGATTCTGTAGCCACAGGAACAAAAGATAAAACAACACCGCCGAGCAGCAACAAGCGTTAGTCTCTGGATACATATCACTTTCTTTCGAATTCAGCGTGTGTTTTTGAATTGGGTTTTCACTTTAATCACTTCCAAAAACAGTCATCATGAAATATAAAATGTCTGTCTAAAATTTATTTCGTCATAAATTTTGAACTTCCCGTAAAATCCACTCTTTCAACTACTTTTCGTTTCAAAATAATCAATCTTAATTTAAATAATCTTAATAGCACATATGAGAAAAAAAAGCTCTGAATGCAATATGCTTTTAAAAAACTCAAAACACCAATAATGCTTTTTGCTCTAACAATAACTTCAAACTGATTTATTTGCGCCACAGAATACAACACATGCCACATAAAAACTGTTAAGTCCTATAACACAAAGTACTCGTATATGTGTTCTAGATATTGTTTCCTCAGCTATAGATGGAAATACAGTAAAAAGAGCATTTGATCGGATTACAAAAGCATCCTTTTTATGTAGCATAATTCTGTTCTTGGCTATTGAAATGTATAAATAAAAAGAAAGTTACATTTAAGAGGGCAGTTGCGTGGTATTACTTTATCAAATGCGTTTTTAAGACAAGAGAAATATTTGAAAATGACCTTCCTTAAGCACTGTAATATTTATTATTTACAACTGTCGCGTGAACATGACAGAAATTACGACAAAAAACAATCGTTCACAATCTACATGTGATTGACAGTGTACTAAATGAGGCATCTAACATAGCAGCCTCGGCTTCAAAACAACTTTTAGCGCCAAGTCTGTAGCGTCATCTCTCCTGATTTTTACCTCCATGGTACTTTCTGTAAAATCCACTTTTTGCTTCAACATAATAAGCTCCATTTAAATAATCTTGATAGCACAACTGAAAACGAAAGCTCTGAATGTTACTTGTTTTCAAAAAACTCAAAAGATTGATAATGCTTTTTATCGCCACAATAAGCTCAAATTGATTTCTTGCAAAATATACCACTTAAAACTTTAATTCCCGCAATGTACGGTGCATGAATTCGCAAATGTGACTCAATCAGAAACTCAATACAGATTGAATAATTTAATTACATACAACATTTTTTCCATGAGTTTACATTGTTAAAAAGAGCTGACGTAGCAAATTAAGTGCAGCGTCCTGTATTTTCTTCTTTCCCGCGGTTGTCAACTCGGTGAAGACCAAGGCAGCGCTAGCATCTCACATATGGCTGCCACTCAGTTGCTGCAACCCCACATGAAACAGAAAACAAACAAATACGCATATTTTCTAGTTTCATAAAATGAACATTACTTAAAGAAATACTTTGTTTGCTACCTAAGACTTCATTTACAAGGCAAGTAGTGATAGTTACATATGTCGCTGGTGCCGCCACACTGATAGTGATACAGTAAAATAACCTGCATCGTCTCACTGTGAAGAACCTCGATATTTTTAAATGCTTGCATCAACCTGTTACATAAATACGTGAGACAACTTAAACAGAGTCGGACTTCAAGAATGATATAAGAATCCCAATATCAAAGAAGGGAGGTGCTGACATATGCGTTATTATCAAAGTGTTCCTTTAATAAATCGTGGTTGTAAAATACTAACACGAATCGTCTACGTAACATCATTTTGAATTCAGGAGAGTTCTAGGATTGGAGCAACAGAGTCAAAACTGACCCTTTGAGTTATTTTTGGACAGGACCTCTGACAGTTTTCGTCAGTGAACCCTTTCATTTAGGCTCAGTTTATTGTGACGCACACTCACTCTTCTAAATGTAATTAGTACTAACAGCTGGTATACACTTACGGCTGGTTTTTAATTACATTATTTCAATCCTACATTAAAAACATAGATTTCCAGATCCATAACTCCTGTGGATATACCCATCTTGTAGTCGTTTCTGCCCAGCGTTGCAGATCAACTGGTTCATTTTCTAGTGGTCAGCCTTCGGGTAAAGATTTTTAGTGGGGTGGAAGTTGGGCAGATGAGATGGTGACACTACTGGTGCAGGAGGGCAAGCTCAGAAGCTGGAATGGATGGCTGTTGTACGGACTGTGGCGTCAATGAAGTAGCTATAGCTGGAAAAAAATTAGTTTACTGCCAGAATGTACGGAGTTATAAGCATCTTCAGAGCTGCAGGCATGGAAGTGCATGCCACCACGATGAAGTGCTGATGGCTTGTCAGCAAGTCGTGACATTGCAGCCATGGGTCAGTGCCACGGCTGCATGTCAGGCCTGCTGCGGTGGTGGTGAGGGAGTCCTTGCCAGTCCAGAAGTTCTGTGATGACCTAGTGTAGTTTCCATCTCAATGTTCTGAGGCACATGGGCTTAAGCAGATGTCGACATCATATCACATGTGGTGACAGGTGTGAAGGCAGGTGTCCAGGATCCAGATCAGCGACACTGTGTACAGCCAAGGAGGCGGTACTCTGGTGTCTCGCCCAACAGGTAGTAGGCGGAAGTTTGCAATCACTCAGTTCAACCCTTCACCACAGGAGAGTCCACGCTCGCCCATGTCTTCGGCCATGGCATGGCCAGGCAGCTTGCAGCATCTAAATCCCGCAACACCCGGCTGGCTATGGTGTCGGGGGCGAAGTCTTCTCTTGGCAGCAGGCAGCACGACACATTTCGCCAGTCAGGTTATTCTGTAACTAGCTACACTGTCATTCCATCAGGATCAGTGATACAGACAGGATGACCAGATACTGAGAGTACGGCTTCAGAAACGGTCGTATTTAAAGCTGGACATAACGTCATCACAACTGGCTATGCGTCCATTTGCCCTCATTATCAGAAGGTGTCACCAGACTTGGCTCCACGGTGGTGTCTCAGTTATTACCTATTCCCCTTGCCTTCACTATTTCTGTCCATACTAGGACTCCATGGAGTGGCTGGGCACAGAGGTTACACGGTATGGATCCACAGTGAAAGGCTTGTAAAATGACACAATCGGTGCTGACACACAGATCCATTTGTGCACAATAGAAGTTTCAGTTGGTAACTGTATCTCAACTTTGAGTGGGAATGTCTTTTCTATGACTCGATATGGACCATTATATTTCTTTCCAAATTTTTTGGTTTGCCCTTTCCATGTATAATAATTGGTAACTAACACCCACTGGTCGACTCTGAAATGCAGAAGTTGACTCACACGGTGTCTCATAAGTTCTTGTCTTTCCAGATCTTTTGGCAAAGTCACATACTCTTTATCCAAACTCCATCGGCGACTCTACGTCGGAACGTAACTTAAATTGTAACACACTGAAGGCAGATGGCGTTTTCCTTCGACAGACCACCTTGTATGGTGAGTGATCAATAGTAATAAAGACCTTGGAGTTCTACGTGCCACCCACAACTGGAGATAAGAGACCCAATCTGTATGTTGGCTGTTATTGTTGTAACTAATTATCTTCGAAATTGTCCAATGAATGCACTATGTTCGCCCTTTTGCTTGCAGATGGGAGGGACTTGACTAAAACTTGTGAACACAAAGTACATGGTGCAGGTGTTTCATCAAATCAGAGAAGAAATTCTTACCTTGACTAGACAGTAAAATTTATGATATGCCAAACTTAGGAATCCAGTTATTCACTAATGCTAACTCAACCACAGAATCCTAATGGTCAGAAATTGCTTTCATCAATATAAACTATTATAAATGATCAATGAAGTAATATATACCTATTTACTGGCTGAGGTTCAGTTAAACTGACCTAAAATGTCAAGTCCTATTGCTTGAAAAGGTTTTGATGCCTCTGGAAACCTTTGAAGAGGAATTTTTTCATGGCTAAGAAGATTGGCCCACTGCGCACACAACATGCAGCTATGTACACATTGATCTACTTCACGTTTCCTTCTCCATCACCAAAACTTTTCGCCTAGCCTTTTGTCAATACTCGACCACTACACATAGTCCATATTTTTCTGGCTTCGGTAATAAGCCCTCATGTATTATAAACTACAGCTGCAACCTAAATTCCTGGTATTCTATTCCACCATGCTGTGCTTTCTGTCAATCACTCACGCTTTTCTCAAGTGCTTGTACACTATGGCCTTAAGGCTCAAAGTACGTGCGTTTGTGCGTTTTTTCTCAGATTGATGAATGACTTAAGTAGTTGAATTCACTCAGCTTAAGAACCCCAGCCTGTCAATCTGCAGAAGACTCCTTCAAACACAGCAGTCATTTCAGCGAAGCATGAACTGTTATAAATTTAATTCCTATTTGTACAGGTGACATAGAAAATAACTGATCTTGTAGACCACTACTGGTATTGCCTTCTCTGTGGCAGAGTAACTGCATTCCGCTCTGTTTAGCTGCCAAGATGCAAATGTTACCAATTGCTCTTTGCCATTTACATGCTAACTAAGAATGCAACCAAGATCACAATGGCTTGCATTACAGGAAAGGATGAATTCCTTGTCAAAATCAGGAAAAACAAGCACCAGGTCTTCAGTCAATGCTCTATTCAGTACCTGAAAGGCACATTCACACTATACCGATCAGTCAAATTTAACACCTTTTTTCAGCAAATGATTTGGTAGTTCAACAATTTTTACAAAATTTTTGACGAATTTTTGGTAATAGTTAAAGAGGCCCAGACAAGATTGTAACTGTTTCGCTGTCTGAGCAGTTGCAAATTCAGAAACCGCTGACACCAAACAGAGATCAGTTTGTACACTCTTTTCGCTAAAGTCATGGCTCAAGCACTTGACCTGAGCCTGTGCAAAATTACGTTTTTCAGTACTTTGCATAATATGCGCTGCCTGTAATATACCGAATACTTTCTCCCATCATTCTACACGTTCAGTCATATTTTTTGAAAAAAGAATAACATAATCGAGAAATAGTACACATTTTCTATGTTTTAGACAATGCAAAATCCCTTCTAGCGATGTGACTGATGCATTTTCGAACCCAAATGGGATTCTGCAACAGCGAAAATGTCCCATGGGACCATAAAAGCGGTTTTAGGTCTGTCTTCTGGCCAGCTTAAAACGCCGGTACGGGACTACAAGTCCCACCGCCACACCTTCACCTGCCCATGTTAGGCATAATTTTTCTGCCTGACTTATGTAGTACTATCACCGTGAGAGGGTGGCACGGGACTACAAGTCCCACCGCCACACCTCCAAAGTGAATTGCAGTGACGCAGTCATTGCCCTGTGGAAATTTACTGCCTCACCAACACAGTTAGACCGCAATAGACCGGTGATGCTGTATGTAACATATCACCCCGGACTACAAGTCCATTTAAAAAAAAAAAAAAAAGTCTTCTGGCGTTACCTCCATCTGGTGGAAACAGCTCTGCAGATCCATTGTGGATAAGTACTTACATCTACATAAATTATCAAACATCTCCGTGATCTTAGATAATGGATAGGCGTCGGTGGTAGCTCGTGCATGCAAGTGTCTATATACGCAACCAAAGCGATATTTCTTGGTGGCTTCCATTGATTTTTTGGGACTAGGACCTTGGATGCCCCCGGGACTATCACAGGGTTCTGTGATGCCTTCTAATAGTTGTCGATCGATGAATTCTTCCATGAGTGGTTGCAGTTGCTTTGGTATACCATAAGATTTCCTATAAACCGGAACATTATACCCCACTGGTACGCAGTGTTCAGTAATTGGGGTCACTGATAACGGACTTGTGCATAAAAAGAAATCCTTAAGATTTACCAGTAACGCTTCCCTATCTTTCCAACCGCTGGCCTTCAGATGACCCAATTTGTCTTCTAATGCAGAATCATCGATGATATTAGCGTTCTTGGAGGTGTAGCGCCTGCTCCGTTTACAGTCACCGTCTACCATAATGGTGGAATGTCTAAAGATGGTCTAAAACGTACCGAAACCGGTAACCAAATATAAAAAAAAGGTTATTGCTGTTGTGACTGTTCATATTCATTTTCAATGATGGTATGCTTGAGGCCATGGTCAATACATGACGTATCGTTATCTTCGTCATCCAGAATATCCAATGTGGCGATCATAAGCCCTTTGGTAGACTCGCATTGCCCATACAGAAATTGTTTAGGCTAACCAGAATCATACATTTCCCATTCACATTAGTTCTGCATGCTAGACATATGTGTAGAAAACAGAGCATTGGATGCAAACGTTCATTATCTTCAAGTGGCTCAACGACGCGGAACATCTATGGTAAGTCTGTACCTAAAGAAATCCAAACTAATTTCCCTATACCTGACGGTACATTATCACGGAAACCCATCTTTAAAGTGCATTTACGCAGTGCACACGGCAGCAACTTCATGGTCGGTTTGCTGGTTCCATTGGGGCGGTATCCTCCAGCAGAAGAAAGTACCTCCAAGCTCAACTGCATGCTGCAAAACATCAACTTTAGCTTGATGTTTAGTTAGCAAATCAAGTCCAAGAATTGCTAAATACCCCACAGTCCAATTTTCTCGGAAAATGTCTTAACCCCAATGGAGCAGTGTTGTCCCCATTGAACTTATACCGTTATTACAGACTCCACATAACCTGTAAAGAGGAGATCCCAGTCTCTTTCTACCTCAGAGGTCTGGCGCGACGGCCGATACATGTAGCCCTCTGTCTATTAGAAACCTTTGATTCTTGCCGTCAACGAAACTTCACAGGTAGCATTCCACTTGTGCTTCAACTCGTGCAGCACTACACTTCACTGGAAAAGTTTTCCGACGGTCGACACGTGCCCGTTTGTGTTTAGTGAATGCCTTTGCTGATGCCCATTTGCCTGTTTTCTACTTCTGTATTCGCGCGCTTTGTGACCCACTCGTACACATTCTTAGCATTCCTGCTGACGACAACGTTGTTGGATGTCACGTCGACAACTGTGACATTTTATTACTGAAGCAATACTCGGCGGTCACTACGCCCTGTATCTATCACTTCCAGTTACATGGCAATCGTAATAGCTGCGGCCAAATTAGATGGATTCTCTAACCTAACCTTATTCGACATTTCATTGGGAATTTGTGCAAGAATACGCCGACGGCCCTTTTCTCGACTTCTCAGCGTAACACTGCATTCACTTGCTCGTTCTGTGTTAGACCCTACGTTAGGACGTTGATCTTTCGGATCCTATCCAAGAAAGACTCCACGGACTCGCTGTGCTTCTGCGTAAACGTATTAAGCGTCTCCCTGAAATAGTGATTACTGTTCTGCTTACGGTGCTACTGTTGTAGCCCCTCAGTTAACTGTCCGATTTTTTGCGCGTCCCGTAAGATCTCGTGATAAGTCACGTATGCCTTAGCTTCTCCAATCAGACGTAAATTGGTCATACGCAGCCGAGCTTCGTCAGACTAACCGCCCAACTTGGCTGCAGCAAAGACGTTTTTGAGTGTGGTTATGTCCTACTTTGCCTTGCCAGAGAAAGGCGAAATCAAGTTTGCTACTGCAGGATCGATAGAAGGAGTGTGTCGAATAAGGTTAGGTTAGAGAATCCATCTAATTTGGCCGCAGCTATTACGATTGCCATGTAACTGGAAGTGATAGATACAGGGCGTTACAGTTACAGAGAGTGTACACTGTAACAGCTCCATGTGGCTTTTCGCGGATGATGCTGTAGTATACAGAGAAGTTGCAGCATTAGAAAATTGTAGCGAAATGCAGGAAGATCTGCAGCGGATAGGCACTTGGTGCAGGGAGTGGCAACTGACCCTTAACATAGACAAATGTAATGTATTGCGAATACATAGAAAGAAGGATCCTTTATTGTATGATTATATGATAGCGGAACAAACACTGGTAGCAGTTACTTCTGTAAAATATCTGGGAGTATGCGTGCGGAACGATTTGAAGTGGAATGATCATATAAAATTAATTGTTGGTAAGGCGGGTACAAGGTTGAGATTCATTGGGAGAGTGCTTAGAAAATGTAGTCCATCAACAAAGGAGGTGGCTTACAAAACACTCGTGCGACCTATACTTGAGTATTGCTCATCAGTGTGGGATCCGTACCAGATAGGTCTGACGGAGGAGATAGAGAAGATCCAAAGAAGAGCGGCGCGTTTCGTCACAGGGTTATTTGGTAACCGTGATAGCGTTACGGAGATGTTTAATAAACTCAAGTGGCAGACTCTGCAAGAGAGGCGCTCTGCATCGCGGTGTAGCTTGCTCGCCAGGTTTCGAGAGGGTGCGTTTCTGGATGAGGTATCGAATATATTGCTTCCCCCTACTTATACCTCCCGAGGAGATCACGAATGTAAAATTAGAGAGATTAGAGCGCGCACGGAGGCTTTCAGACAGTCGTTCTTCCCGCGAACCATTCGCGACTGGAACAGGAAAGGGAGGTAATGACAGTGGCACGTAAAGTGCCCTCCGCCACACACCGTTGGGTGGCTTGCGGAGTATAAATGTAGATGTAGATGTAGATGGAGATGTAACTTCCTCACATCGTCCTAGTATTTGTTGTCTCTCGGCTCGCAGTTCCTCTGCCTGGTTCTCATAATGTTCTGATTCCCCATCTTCCAGCTCAAGCGCTGCTTGTAACCTAACGATCTGCTACGTCATAGTGGCAATAGAATCACCCGCACTATCAGTGCGTGTTTCTAGTATCATGTTGCGTTTTCTGTTACTACCCAAACAATATAATATAAAAGGGAATGACACGAGGTTCACGCCAGAAAGTATATACCTCACATCGAGTTACAATTACGGCGTATCATAGTCCATCTACACTCATTAGAGCTTCCTGCCAAACGGCCCTAACTTCGACAGGCGTAACATATGGCTAACACAGCCTTCGTGCACCGGCATCTCGTGCCCATATGGATGGCAAAATGTGTACCCGAAGGTGTTAAACGTGACTCACGGTAGCTACCCCTCAAAGCACACAGGTCAGGAGGTTCACATGCTTGTACAAGAGTTACACTCCTGGAAATGGAAAAAAGAACACATTGACACCGGTGTGTCAGACCCACCATACTTGCTCCGGACACTGCGAGAGGGCTGTACAAGCAATGATCACACGCACGGCACAGCGGACACACCAGGAACCACGGTGTTGGCCGTCGAATGGCGCTAGCTGCGCAGCATTTGTGCACCGCCGCCGTCAGTGTCAGCCAGTTTGCCGTGGCATACGGAGCTCCATCGCAGTCTTTAACACTGGTAGCATGCCGCGACAGCGTGGACGTGAACCGTACGTGCAGTTGACGGACTTTGAGCGAGGGCGTATAGTGGGCATGCGGGAGGCCGGGTGGACGTACCGCCGAATTGCTCAACACGTGGGGCGTGAGGTCCCCACAGTACATCGATGTTGTCGCCAGTCGTCGGCGGAAGGTGCACGTGCCCGTCGACCCGGGACCGGACCGCAGCGACGCACGGATGCACGCCAAGACCGTAGGATCCTACGCGGTGCCGTAGGGGACCGCACCGCCACTTCCCAGCAAATTAGGGACACTGTTGCTCCTGGGGTATCGGCGAGGACCATTCGCAACCGTCTCCATGAAGCTGGGCTACGGTCCCGCACACCGTTAGGCCGTCTTCCGCTCACGCCCCAACATCGTGCAGCCCGCCTCCAGTGGTGTCGCGACAGGCGTGAATGGAGGGACGAATGGAGACGTGTCGTCTTCAGCGATGAGAGTCGCTTCTGCCTTGGTGCCAATGATGGTCGTATGCGTGTTTGGCGCCGTGCAGGTGAGCGCCACAATCAGGACTGCATACGACCGAGGCACACAGGGCCAACACCCGGCATCATGGTGTGGGGAGCCATCTCCTACACTGGCCGTACACCACTGGTGATCGTCAAGGGGACACTGAATAGTGCACGGTACATCCAAACCGTCATCGAACCCATCGTTCTACCATTCCTAGACCGGCAAGGGAACTTGCTGTTTCAACAGGACAATGCACGTCCGCATGTATCCCGTGCCACCCAACGTGCTCTAGAAGGTGTACGTCAACTAACCTGGCCAGCAAGATCTCCGGATCTGTCCCCCATTGAGCATGTTTGGGACTGGATGAAGCGTCGTCTCACGCGGTCTGCACGTCCAGCACGAACGCTGGTCCAACTGAGGCGCCAGGTGGAAATGGCATGGCAAGCCGTTCCACAGGACTACATCCAGCATCTCTACGATCGTCTCCGTGGGAGAATAGCAGCCTGCATTGCTGCGAAAGGTGGATATACACTGTACTAGTGCCGACATTGTGCATGCTCTGTTGCCTGTGTCTATGTGCCTGTGGTTCTGTCAGTGTGATCATGTGATGTATCTGACCCCAGGAATGTGTCAATAAAGTTTCCCCTTCCTGGGACAATGAATTCACGGTGTTCTTATTTCAATTTCCAGGAGTGTACCTTCAGATTGAAATAAACGTCCTTACAGTCTACATGGCCAGTGACTTACATAATAAAAACGGCCGGTTACAGGGTAAACAAAATGCTTCTCACTCAGCGCCCCACATTGTGCGAAACGTTGACTGCAAGATGAACGGAGCTGCCGCGGTGCTGATGGCGACGTTAGAGTCTGGTGCCAATGGTAGCAACGTCTGACCACCAGTTGTAAATATTTTCGATAGCTGATACATTGAGGTACCACCCACGCACTGCTGTACGATAAATGCACACGGAGAAGCATCAACTTCTTACGAGGGAGTAAGTACCATGAATAGTAGCCAAAGGAGATGTAACAGTCTTATTGGTGTTTGTAGTAGTATCACCACAGCTCTGATAGCTTTCTTCTTGCACAAAGAAGTCCTGGTCTGATGTTAGGCAGTTTTGCATGTGTAGGATAGTATAAAAATTTCATCCTATCACCGCATCTCTCGAGTACACCCCCCCTCTCATTATTAAAGGTGATATATGTGGCGTTGGCCAACTCTCCTACAGAACACTCAAGAGAATGGCTTAATTCTGATGATTCTTCGCCTTAATACTTAAGGTATAACACTGTTTGTGAGAACCAACGGTAATTCGCTAATATGTATACTCGACTGCATGTGTGAGAACACAGTTATGGATTGAGATACGCATGTTTTGCCTGCTTTAATACAGCGAGTCTCTGTAATACTTATGTCGGCTTTGTTGAAGTATGTGCTATAAAAACCTACGTAGTTTACAGGGGGAAGGGGATGATTATGGAGCTTTGAGAATATAAAAGGATGTGTGACAGGCGCAGCAGGATGCCTTGGTTTGTTGTTATCACTAGAGAATCTGGACAATATTGTAGCGAAATATCGGTAGTAGAACTTGCATCGAAGATGTTACACTCTTCAGCAGGATGAATTTAAATGTGCTTACATCCACTACAGAATCGTTTTGTGAAGAGTTTTTCGCTATTTGCGGGGCTGTGGCACTGTCGAAAATGGACGTTTACGACACGATGTCGTATACGTATTCAAGTTTCTAGAAGCCCATGCCAAGAAAACGTCCACAGAGGGCTGCCACTCTGCCACTATGACACCTTGACAACAGCAGCTGCTCTCGTGGTTGAGGTGTCTCCACGTTTGTTCTCAATAATGACGCTGGAGAATACTAAGTAACTTTTCTACAGCGTTTGTTTATGAGACGTCGGCACGAACATCTTTGATGACATCGATCGGAATCGATATCTTGATCGTAGTCGGCGTCTCCAGGCGTACTTCTTTGGTTTCTCGACTCCCACTTCGGCCGTTACGTTACCATGACCACGGCGTCCTTTTCAGTGCACACTTCTACGATATCACGGCGGCCATCTTAATCTCCACGTTGTTTAGACAACGTCGTCGTTTTTACATTCTTACCAAGAGTACTGCCTAGTAAATATACGAAGGCATGTGTCTATTTTAATGGTTGTATCTTTTCATGTAATTTTACCTCTCATTATCTCTTTATATAATATTTGTGTGCATATAATTACCGTTCTCTCGTTTATAAGTATCGACAAAACATTAGTAAGAACGGTGTGTTTGTCTTTCACACCAGTGTCACTAGACGACACTGCTTCTTTTGTTGTTTTGTAAGTTTATTTATTTTATTTTAACATAAATGACTACTTGCCTTATGCTTGATAATGTTTTAACATCTTATGTACTGGTATGTGGCCTACGAGAATTTACTGTGCAAATTTCATACAGCTCTTGTGAAGCGTTTGCTATTGGCTGGTGATGACGTAAGCCGTAAATGGCGAGCGAATTGCATACTATTTGACCCGTGGCTCCACAGCCGCCAGTCATCCCTTACCATTTGCACCCGTCCTGTCAGCCTCTTCCCCACCCTCACCTACCTTGGACTCACCATCGACCGTCACCTCACCTGGATCCCTCATCTCCACTCCATCCAATCCCAAGCTCACAACCACCTCCAACACCTTAAACTCCTCTCTGCCAGACATGGGGGTTGAACCCCTCTACCATCCTCCACACCTACAAATCCTTAATCCGTCCCATCCTCTGTTGTGCCAGTTCCACCTGGATATCCGACCCCCCCCCCCTCAACCCCCCAAATTCTATAAGTCCCTCCAGATCCTTTAACGCCATGCACTCTGCCTCGCCTTCCGTATGCGCCTCCCATCCCCCTCCCAGATCCTCTATGACCTGATTCCTTTCCCCCATTTGCTCCTTTTCCTAGAAATTATCTGTGTCCTATACACCTCCCCCTCATCCCATTGTTGCTCCTCTCCTCTCCAACCCCTGCCTGCTGCCGCACCTTCACCATCGTGTCCCACTACCCTCCATCTTTACACCTTTCATCTCCTTTCCCAAGGTGGCTTCCACCAACTCCCACTCCCGGATGATGCCCTCTCTCCCTCCACTTATCCCTCCTATCAATTCAGGTCCTCACCTCCCCCTCCCTCCCTTTGTCGTTTTCCTGGGCTCCCTCTCCTTCTCCCCTCCTTCCAGCTTGTTTTTTCCCCACCTACCCTCTCCTTGACTCCATTCTCTCCCCTCCCCCCACACTCAACCACGCGTCCGCTCTGCCCCCCCCCCCTTTTCCTGTGTCCTCTCCCTACTTCGGCTCCCCTCTTTTCTGTTTTCCCTACGCTTTTATCTCCTCACCCATACGGGTTCTCCCCCCCCCCCCCCTCCCCCTCCCATCTGCCTTAGGTTGTGGTGCGTTATTTTCGGTTCTAATCTCTCGTGCAGTGTTTGAGTGTACAGTGTAGTGTGGCCCGTTTTTACAGTGTTGCGAACAGGATACATACTGTCGCTGTGTTTTTTTAAATTGTGCCTGTGTACTTACTGTACGTCTTAGTTAGCATCGTCATCCCACGTTTTTTCTATTTTAACTTCCACTACTTTTCCGCCACTTTCCTGTTTTTAACATAGTCACCGTTTTATCACCTTCATTATATTGATTTTTATCTTCCCATTATGCTTTTTAATTCGTGTATCGGCTGTACAGCGTGGTTTTAAGCTGCTGTCAGCCCGCCCCATCTCCTCTGGGGGGGGGGGGGGGGGGAAATTCAATTAAAATAAAAAAAAAGAACGCCAGTTAGTGTACGATCGTGGTGTCACGAGACAACGGAGCCGCCAGCAGCAACCATAGGGGTAAAGATTATAAACGTTCCCTATTTTTTAACGCCGTATACAATAGTACTGTTTGTAATTTTTACTACAGCTTTTCTGTAGCTTATTTTAAAGACATGTGTAATAATACCCTTTGTAACTTTGCACTTCCTGCCCTTGCAGGGCTGCTGAAATGAACAAATACACAAATGAAAAAAAGTTTTGCGTCACATAGGTTCCGAGAGTTCCGGAACCTGTACAGGAAATTGGAATAGAGATCAACATAAACATAATTTGCACCCTTTTTATCGCTCATGAAAACCACACATTGCATGTTGTACCAGCATACAGCGAGACCTTCAGAGGTGATGGTCCAGACTGCTGTACACACCGCTACCTCTAATACCCAGTAGCACGTCCTCATGCAATGATGCATGCCTGTATTCGTCGTGGCATACTATCCACAACTTCATCAAGGCACTGTTTGTCCAGATCGTCCCACTCCTCAACGGCGATTCGGCGTAGACCTCTCGGAGGGTTGATGGGTCACGTCGTCCACAAACAGATCTTTTCAATCTATCCCAGGCATGTCCGATAGGATTCATGTCTAGAGAGCGTGCTGGCCACTCTAGTCGATCGGTGTCATTATCCTGAAGGAAGCCATTCACAAGATGTGCACGGTGGGGGCGCGAATTGTCGTCTATGAAGACGAAAGCCTCGCCAATATGCTGCCAATATGGCTGCAGTATCGGTCGGAGGATGGCATTCACGAATCTTACAGCCGTTATGGCGCCGTCCATGATCACCAGCGGCGTACGTCGGCCTCACATAATGCCACTTTAAACCAATAGGGAACCTCCACCTTGCTGCACTCGCTATACAGTGTGTCTAAGGCGTTCAGCCTGATCGGGTTGCCTCCAAACACGTCTCCGACGATTGTCTGATTGAAGGCATGTGCGACACTCATCGGTGAAGAGAACGTGATGCCAATCCTGAGCGGTCCATTCGGCATGTTGTTGGGCCCATCTGTAGCGCTCTGCATGGTGTCGTCGTTGCAAAGATGGACCTCGCCGTGGACGTCGGGAGTGAAGTTGCGCATCATGGAACCTATTGCGCACAGTTTGAATCGTAACACGACGTCCTGTGGCTGCACGAAAAGCATTATTCAAGACGGTGGCGTTGCTGTCAGAGTTTCTCCGAGCCGTAATCCGTATGTAGCAGTCACCCACTCCAGTAGTAGCCATTGGGCGGCCTGAGCGAGGGATATCATCGACAGTCCCTGTCTCTCTGTGTCTCCTCCATGTCCAAACAACATTGCTTTGGTTCACTCTGAGACACCTGGACACTTCCCCTGTTGAGAGCCCTTCCTGGCACAAAGTAGCAATGCGGACGCGATCGAACCGCAGTATTGACCGTCTAGGCGTGGTTGAACTACAGACAAGACGAGTCGTTTACCTCCTTCCTGGTGGAATGACTGGAATTGATGGGCTGTCGGAACCCCTCCGTCTAATAGGCGCTGCTCATGCATGGTTGTTTACGTCTTTGGGCGGGTTTAGTCAAAGGAACTGTATCTTTGATACAATATCCACAGTCAACGACTATCTTCAGGAGATCTGGGAACTGGGATAATGCAAAACTTTTTTTGATTTGTGTATAAACAGACAATAAACAAATATTATTGCGATCTTGACTGTTCATTCTATCTGAATTACAGCTTCAGGTCGCTGTTCTCCATAGGCTATGTCGTCTAAATTTATGAACGTCTTCTGTAAGCTCAGACAAAATCTCTGAAGGTGGAGGTTTGCGGTTTATTCTTTGAGCACTGCAGTGAGTAATTGATGAACATTACATCATGAGCAGGCAGGCCTGGTGCAGAAATCTGATGAGAGCGACTTACTCCAGTTCGTGATTTGGTTGCGAATATATCGATGAAGGTATGATTTTTTGCTTTATGGTGCTTTAGGTCCAAGTGGAATGAGTGTGAGGTTCGAGCAGGATAGTATGTGAGTGAATTCTGATGCGGAAGAACTATTGTTCGGAAAGTTTATGTTGATATGTGTCGCTAGAAATACATGTTCATATGAAGGTTCAAGAGTTGACAGTATGATTAGTGTGCTGGTTGACGCAGTCTCGTCGATTAAATATTTGGGCATAACATTGCAATGAAATATGAATTGGAATGAGCGTGTAAGAACTGTAGTAGCGAAGGTGAACGATCGACTTCGGCTTACTGGGATAATTTTATGGAAGTGTGGTTCATCTGTAAAGGAAACACAAGTGCGACGCATTGTTTAAAACTGTTCGAGTGTACGGGATCCACACTAGGTCGGATTAAAGGAAGACATCGAAGCATTTCAGAGGCAAGCAGCAGGATTTGTTATCAGTAGGTTCGAACAACATGTAAGTATGACGGAGATGCTCCGGAAATTCAAATGGGAATTGCTGGAGGCAAGGCGTCGTTCTTTTCGAGATGCACTATTGAGAAAATTTAGAAAAACGGCATTTGAGGATGACTGCAGGATGATTCTACAGCCGCCAACGTATACTTTGCGTAAGCAGTATGAAGGCAAGACTAGAGGGATTGGGACTCGTACGCAGGCATATAGATAGTAGTTGTTCCTTCGCTTTATTTGCGAATGGAACAGAAAAGGGAGTCCTCATTGAGGTATATCAACAACATCTGTCGGCAGCTCAAGGTTTCAATTAATTATCATTTGTTCTAGAGAAGCTGCACGGTCATAAATGATATCTGTTCTTTCGAGAACAGTTACTGTCTTCATATATATAGTTAAAGGCTACCCAGGCATTGACCTGCGTCTGTGTGAATGCGCACAGGTTGCCCAAACTCTTACGGGAATCGTCACCTTAGTGTGCGCGAGTAATGAGTGGATGTGCAAATATCTATTAGGTACATAAGGTATGTAGATTGTGGATGGTTGGGAATGTGGGTCTCACGGGAAGCGCGCAAGCGATAAGTCTCTGCAGTCGCGCTATTCATCTGTGTCCTCGGTGGCTCAGATGGATACAGCGTCTGCCATGTAAGCAGGAGATCCCGGGTTCGAGTCCCGGTCGGGCTACACATCTTCAGCTGTCCCCATCGACGTATATCAACAATACCTTTCGGCAGCTGAGGGTTTCAACTAATTATCATTTAGAAAAGAGAGTGACTAGAAGAGGTACAGTGTACCCTCCGCCACGCACCATACCGTGGCTTGTGGAGTATATATGTAGATGTAAATGCAGAAACGGCTATGTATGGAGTTGTGTCGTGATCTGGAAGCACGTACTGTTGATAACTGGCATCGCCTTTTGTTCAGTGATGAATCGAGGTTTTTAACTACACCGGACGAACACCGTTGTCGTGTATGGGGGCCATGCGGAGAGAAGTTTCATTCTTCCAATGTTTTGGTGAGGCACAGCGGTATTACTCCTGGTGTTTGTGTCGGCGGCGTCATTTTTCAGTAGCAAAATATTGGTTCGCACGTGGTACCTGTCTCTACGATCTGATATTTAGGTACTCCCCTGGTCAGCAAGATCCCCAAACTGTCCCTAATAGAGCATGTGAGGAGCCAGATCGGACGTCAACGGCAACCCGGTGTCAGTATCCAGGATATCAAAAGCCAGTCACAACAGCTGTGGACTAGCATGCTTCAATAGAGGATACAACGATCTTACGATGCCCTTCCCAGTCGAATAAACGCGTGTGTCCAGGACAGAGGGGTTGCAGCGTCATACTGATAAGTGAGCTCACAATGCCGTTTTTTAAAAAAATGATTCGATTTTGTAATGACTGAAATGATGTCACATACTCTCTACACCCATGAAGTTTCATTTCGTTTCTTGTTCCCCTTCTGTGTGCTTCACCTTTTTTGTCAGGTATCGTATGCACCATACCTCCCGAAACACCCTCTATACGTTGAGTCTGCAAGAAAGCGGATCACGTTACGTACAAATAAAATGCTGTCAAAATTTGCAGTCTAGTTGTTGTTGTTGTGGTCTTCAGTCCTGAGACTGGTTTGATGCAGCTCTCCATGCTACTCTACCCTGTGCAAGCTTCTTCATCTCCCAGTACCTACTGCAGCCTACATCCTTCTGAATCTGCTTAGTGTATTCATCTCTTGGTCTCCCTCTACGATTTTTACCCTCCACGCTGCCCTCCAATACTAAATTGGTGATCCCTCGATGTCTCAGAACATGTCCTACCAACCGATCCCTTCTTCTAGTCAAGTTGTGCCACAAGCTCCTCTTCTCCCCAATTCTATTCAATACCTCCTCAATAGTTATGTGATCTACCCATCTAATCTTCAGCATTCTTCTGTAGCACCACATCTCGAAAGCTTCTATTCTCTTCTTGTATAAACTATTTATCGTCCACGTTTCACTTCCATACATGGCTACACTCCATACAAATACTTTCAGAAACGACTTCCTGACACTTAAATCTATACTCGATGTTAACAAATTTCTCTTCTTCAGAAACGCTTTCCTTGCCGTTGCCAGTCTACATTTTATATCCTCTCTACTTCGACCATCATCAGTTATTTTGCTCCCCAAATAGCAAAAGTCCTTTACTACTTTAAATGTCTCATTTTCTAATCTAATTCCCTCATCATCACCCGACCTAATTCGACTACATTCCATTATCCTTGTTTTGCTTTTGTTGATGTTCATCTTATGCCCTCCTTTCAAGACACTGTCCATTCCGTTCATGCAGTAAAGCTGCATGCCCTCGGGAAAAATTACGGCTGTAGTTTCCCCTTGCTTTCAGCCGTTCGCAGTACCAGCCTAGTGGAAACTTTATATTGTGGCGTAACAAAAGTAAGGTAATTGTCTAGATGAAATGGCGTTTTGAGGGACGAGGGAAGGGGTGGGGAGGAGGTATTTTTGACGGCCACATGGCTACTATCGGGCCGAAACAATAAAGCCGAGACTCCCTCTGCATGGCTACTGGAGATCCGGCGTCGTCAAAACACCATGAGTGGCGTGTGGCGTTAGCTTACCTCGAGAGGTGCAGTCAATGACGCCATCTGCATTCCGTGCGGGCCCCGAGGCGTATCGGATTGCCATCCGTCGGGGGCACAATTCTGCGCGCGGCTGCGAGATTCCGCCTCCCCCGTCTATCCCTCACGTAGCGTGCATTATGTTACACGTGTCTTTAGGGTCATATATCTCCTCCACTAAAAACCCTTCAGGCTGCTAGGCCCCCTTCCGGAATACAGAGCAGATCTCCCAATAGCGGAGCCGCTCCCAGCCTCGAGGAAAGAAGAGTGTCTGATCTCTTGGAATCTTCTCTGAGGTTCCACTTCTGCTCGCGCTCCTTAACTGCTGGCTTTCATTCTTATTCGCAGCTGGCGCAATACCTCAGCTCTCGACAGTTTGTGATACGGTGTCCGTGATTTGCTCGCCTCTGCAATCTCAGTCGCGTAACCCCAGAGCTCCGTTTTATGCTGGTTTCGCAAACGCGGTCTCTGAAGTGGACGCTTTGCTCACAAGCGCGCCATATATACAACTACTTTGTACTCCGCAAGCCACCGAACGATGTATGGCGGAGAGGACTTGCTGCATAAGTTTCATTCCGCTCCCGCCATCCTAAGCCTTTCGTGGGCGCTGCGCGGGTAGAAAGACTGTCGGCATTACTTCGAATAACCCAGGATTTTTCTAGGGTTTCAGTCATGGTCATTACTAGAGATGTACAGGTGGTTCAAAAAGATTTATACGATTGCAAAAGACTACAGGGCAGTTGTAAAGTCCACGCAACGTTTTAAGAAATCGAAAGAGCTAAATGGCTAAATACAAGGGGTGGACGAGAATATGGAAACACCGAGAACACAACATATTAGTGTGCCTATTACGATGTCGGAAAACCGAAACACCTTCCAGTCATCTCGGAATGGATAAATACAGGTCATGTACGATTTTCAAGGTAATCTTATACCATTACACAGGTCTGCAAAAAAATATTATTTGAAAGTTGTCTGAAATTTTATAACTGACTTTTATGTACTTTTCAGCGCTCATTTCAAAAATTCAATCCATTTTTTTCTATTACGTCAGGTTTTCTCACAAAAAAGGGAGTATTTTTGGGTATCATAACAAAATTTAAGCAATTTATCACATTTTTTCAACGTTTTAAAATTTTATTTAATTTATGAATCATGTTCTAAACTGCATATCCAGTACACTTCCATTTCTCTTTAAGCTTATAATAACGCTTTCACTTTCTGTCGAAGCTTCTTTTATTGCTTTTCCGGCTGTGGACTCGTTGAGGATCATCTGTTTTTACCATCCAGCAGTAGTCCGCTATCATGTTGACGTTCAATCTTCCTTGATATCTTCTTTCCATTTGATGTCCTGGTGTAGTCTTTCCCCCTGCTCTTCACTTACATCACCAAGGTTTGCAGGGAAGTAGTCAAGATGTGAGTGGAGAAAATGAACTTCAATGCTCATGTTAGAGCCCAGCTTCTTAAAGTTGTCGAGCATGCCTGCGACGATTGTCTTGTAGTTTGGATCTCTTTTGTTTCCTATGAAACCAGTAACAACTAATTTAAAAGATGTCCATGCTGCCTTTTCTTTTGTTTGCATTTTGTATACAAAGTTGAGATCTGTCATTAGTTTTCCAATGTCTGGTCCGACAAAGATTCCTTCCTTTAGCTTTGCCTCGGATAAACCAGGAAACTGTCCACAAAGATATCTGAAACACTCCCCTTCTTTTGTCAATGCCTTCACAAATTGTTTCATCAGCCCCAACTTAATGTGAAGTGGAGGAAGTAACACCTTTTTGGGATCCACAAGGCTTTTCCTCTCAACATTTTTAATCCCTACCTGTAAGGTTTTTCTCAAGGGCCAAGCTTTTTTTTATGTAGTGTTGCTTTCTGTCTCTACTGTCCCTTTCACATAGAAAGCAAGGGAACTTTGTATAGCCACTCTGTTGACCAAGCAGCATTGAAATCACTTTTAAATCACCACATAGTGTCCATTTGTGGTCTGAATAGCAGAGGTTGCTTAAAACCAGTCAAGGTTTTCGTAACATTCTTTTAAGTGAACCGAGTGTCCAACTGGTATAGAAGCATACTTATTGCCATTGTCTAGAAGTACTGCTTTAAGGCTTCTTTTTGAAGAATCAATAAAAAGTCTCCACTCATCAGAAGCATATTCTATTTTGAAACGTGTCGTAAGTCCAGGAAAATCACTGCAAAACACCAGGTCACATTCTTGAGAGAAGAAAGATACAAACTCCTTTTCCCTCGGTCGATACCAAGAAAAGGATGTACCTGGAGCCAACATATGTTTATCTTTCAATCTAGATCCTAAGACCTCTGCCGATTCTTTAGAAAGGCGTAGGCCTCTAACTAAATCGTTCAGTTCAGATTGTGAGAACGGAATGGGATCGGTTGTGCCAGGATCGTAACAGTCTCTGTCTTCTTCACTATCACCTTGCTGAGCCAATGGCTCGTGATCATCTATATCATCCAAAGAATCTGGAGGAGAATGTATTGGTACTTCAGGTCCACGAGGAACAGGGTGAATGGCTCATTGAATGTTAGAGTAAGAAATATCCTTTTTGTTTTTCAAATTGAAACCTCGAACGTTGCCAGAACAAAAATAGCAGTCATCACTATGATTTTTGGGCGCCCTCCAAACCATTGGTATTCCAAAACGTAAGGACTGCTATTTACGTTGAAACTATTGCCTCAGTTCTTCAACGCACACTGAACAAACTTTGCGTGGGGCCCAAAGCTTATCTTGATCGCCTAACTTTAGACCAAAATAGGGGAAATATACTTTCTCAACAAAACCGGAAATGTTTCTTTGTCGCTTTTTAACGGTACAGTTACCGCAAATGTAGCAGAAGCTATCTGACAAGTATATACATCCTCTGGTAGCCATTGCTCATTGTCCATAAGACAACTTCACAAAACAAGAAAACAGTCACTACTTTAGAGCACAAGTAACAACAACACGTAAACAGCACAGAGTGAATAGGTATTGGAACTGAAGGACAATAGCAGAAGCTCACTCCTTGATGATGATGGAGGAAGGGGCAGCGCGATAGACAGGCACTGACATAAAAACACTGCTGGTTTCTCCTAATTACTCTTTATTTTACATATATCTAGTATAAAAACGGCTCACTAGAGTGCCGAAAAATCGAAAAAAGCTAAAACTAGACAAGCAGTTTGTCAAATAACTGTACGTGACGGATTTTTTTCACTGTTTTTCCCGAAATCAGCGTTGAAAAGACTATAAAAATCACTTAATAAATTTGAAACAATTTTTATGTCGCAGACCTGTGTTATTCTTGCATAATAGCGGAAAGTCAGTTAATGATGATGGAGGTGGATAGCGAACAAAATAGACCACAAAGGCTCCATAATATTGAGAGCTAACAACTATGGGTGGGGTGGGGGGGTTGGGGGGGGGGGGGGGCAGGGAATTGCGACAATTCATCCTCGTCCCCACAAAGCTAGTCCTGGACGATGCGAGTCTTGTGAACAGAGGTCCCGTCGTCCCGGAACACCGCATCACTATTGGAGAACAAACAGTGTACCATGGGATGGACCTGATCAGACAAAACTGCCACTTAATACTCGGCAGTAATGTCAAAATCGTCACCGAATTCGATTCGCGACATTCAGTTCTGCAGTGGCTTTAGCAGCCGTCGTCCTCTTACTTTTCTTCATAGTCCTTTACAATGACTGTCTGTCACGACCACTCAAGTAAACACTTTCCTTCGCGCTGTGACTTAGCAGATCAAACACTTCGGCTATCTTGGTTGTGGAAGCACGCACCATAAGAGAACCAACAATTGGCCCACGATCGATGTCACTTGGCTTCGACGTAATGCACTCACAACTACACAGAACGCTGTTCTGACCACGATTGACACTTAAAACGTGCCCTATTGCGGACATTGCACAGTTGCCGTCCGTGACCAAATACAACAGCGCAACATGCATGCCTGGGTAGAATTTGCGTTTATATTCAAGTACACATTTCTCGCGATGTTTCCACATATTTCTCCGACATCTGTATAAAATAACGAATGTTACAGTACGTGAAAGACAAACTCTCGAAGTGTTTTTGTAGCATGGTGCAGGCAAGTTACTTTGGCAAACTACCGACAGGGACACCACCGACCTAGTTGCTGAAAATGGCGACGAACCAGGCAGGGAAAGCTTTTAGTCTGCTAGAATTTTCTCGTTGTCTAGCGGCCGTTTAAGACACAAGGGACGTAAGCGGCCTCTTGGGGCGCCCAACTGATAATTGATTAATTGCAGGAACTGAATTAAATGTGTATCATAACTAGTCGTGAAATCTGATACATGTGAACGTTTACGATAAGAGAAGCAGAAACGTTGCAGTAAACACGAGTCCGCGATGGAGTCGTTTGTGAAGTAGCTGTGAGTGTGTAGTTACGACCGGCCACTGACTTCATTATCAAGTCCTTTCCTAAATAGTGCTACCGTATTTGAAATGTAAAATTTTCAATCAAGTCCCCATATAACTGGGCTCATATTTCGCCCGTGGCCTGACTTTACAACAAATACAACAGTACTTTACTTCAGCACATTGTATGTGGTGAAACGAGTTTTTCGAAGCTTATGTTGATACCGACATATTTTAGGTCAACATATTCCCATTAACGATTGTGTGGACTGTCAGTCTTAGCCACTGAAAGAAATGTCTTGAAGTCAGGATTCCATTTTGAAATATTTTGCTCAGTTAAGGGGGGGGGGGGGGTGTAACGGAAAATCTAAACATTTATTTAAAAAATCATTACACCCATATTTATTAATGTACAAATCTAAAATTTTGCATGGTACAGAAAAAGAGCTGTGTTTCAACAAAAAAATATAATAAAATATGCAGGATTAATATTTTGCCAGAAATCTGAATTTTTAATTTTTTATTGTCTTTTTTATAAAAAGCCATAACTCAAACTCTAATGATGCAATTAATCTGAAAATTTTATTGTAGTGTCCTGAGAAGGTTGTAAGACAACTGAAATACAGTTATTAATTTATGGTACAAACTTTATCATTCACAGAGTTTTTAATTTTGTGCATACAAAATTAACTTTTTTTCTACATACAATCATCTAAAAATCAGAATGTAATTGCAAGATCTCGAATTGTTTAGTTCCAAGGAGACAGCAACACCTTGCAAACAGTTCCGGAGAATTTCATAGCATTAGCGCATATACTTTTTGAGAAAAGGCTTCTAATACCGTAAAAGACGTGAAATAGAGAAAATGAGGTTCAAAGATTTTCTTCTGATACTTCTACCTTACCTCAGTTTTAAAATCCTCCATACTGATACTCCTCATCCTCCAGGTTTCTCTTCTCTCCTCTTCGAATCTGCCTGGCCTGTATTTGCAGGTAGGACACTAATCTGTTAGTTTTCTTGACCCTGCTGTCGTCGATGGTGTAAAATGCTTTTGTTGTAAACATACCAGGATCTATACCAACACTCTTCAGCATTTCAATTCTGCCATTATTTCCGTTATTGTATCATAAAGATGCATCATAAACACCTATTTTGAGTACTTTAAATCCACAGAATGCCCTTTTTGAGCATCTAATCCAAATTAAATTATTGAGGCTTTCATTTGGATTTTGTGTCTTTCTGTGAAGACAATTCCTCAATAAATCAGGGTTTGCAAGAAACCTGAATGTGGGCTTAACTGCATTCATAACAGGTTCTGGTAATGAGTGTTTATGTGAATAGGACTCATTTCAGTTTTTTGAACTTACACTAATCTTCTTTCGGACACAGATTGTGCATTGGTGTTTGGTCGGTGGACAGTTTGTGGAAAAAAAATTGCCAACACAGGACGCCCCATGGCCTCTAAATTGTGTTTTTCCTGACAGCTCTCTCATAAAATAACTGAAGAGAATCAATTTCTTTCAGAGTAAGCGTGCCTTTTCCTCCTAGGGATTTTCCATCCTAAAGTACTTCACCTTTCTTCTCTGTCAGCAACTGACATAGCCTACCACCAAGCCTCTTTTGGATGTGGCCAACACATTCCAACTTTTCTATTGTTGTATTGCATGGATTTTTATGTGTTACAGCTTTGAACGAAGAGGAGTCCTAGCCTACCACCAAGCCTCTTTTGGATGTGGCCAAAACATTCCAACTTATTGTTGTATTGCATGGATTTTTATGTGTTACAGCTTTGAACGAAGAGGAGTCCCCATCACCAAGGTATTTAGTATATCTAACAGCATACTGGTCCTCAGATCTGGAGAACATCCTCGCAACTGCAGCAGCCTTCATGCCCCACTTGACGCACTCTAATTTTTAGAGCAAGCTAATGCATGCTTTTCTTGTCACAGTTTCTCACTGTCTTCATTGTTAGACATTTTCCTTGTTGTACAATGGTGGCAGTATTTAGGCACAATTTCTACATCTAAAACTTTACCAGAGTCAATACCAATAACAGACACGACTCCATACAGAGACGCGTCACCCCTTTTCATTCAGGTCCCATCTACAGACACACAGGTCAGTAACATTTGTAGCAGATTCACTGCCGTGAATATCTACCCCGGGATCTATTTCTTTTTACTTTATTTCCACCAACTCCTCCACTGTTTTCTTCATTGAAACTTTGGCAGTATCGCATACAGTATCAGACATTTATTTATTTTCTCAAACCTTGTACAAGGTGGAGGCGAGTTCAGAAAATCACACAATAAATTACCTCCTTCCCCAGTCTGTCCAAAGCATCTCAGAGTATATGCTAACCTAAAACTGCTTTAATAGGTACCAGTATCAGCTTTTTGGAGGAGGAAAATGAAAATTCATGGCCACAAGAATTACAAATTAATTTAAAATCACAAATTATTCCCATTCTTCTTTCTTCAACAACAATCATGCATTCCGTATTTTTACAACTAACACATGAACATGAAAACTTTATAGCCTGACAGAGGAGCTCTAAATCAATATGTCTGAATACAGTGGAATCCATATCAACATCATTCACGCACATGTACAATTCTCCTGTCCCAGGTTTCAATGCTGACGCTGAAAGCTTATGTTCTTCATATCGAGCTGCTTCCTCTTTTTTGTTGGTAAACCTATTTCCATGAAACCTCCGTTTCCTAAACACAGTTTTTCCACCTCCTATTATGCATAAATCTTGACTTCCACGTAAAGGTTGGTGCATTCAACCTTCCACCTACTAATATGTGTTAGTATTGACAAAACATAAATAAACCACATGGAAGAAAGTTTTCAGGCAATGATATAGGTGTCAGCCAGAGATATAGAAGTCAGCCAAAGATATCAAAAGAAAATAGCCTTCACACTGACAAAAATTCCGCTGATGCAAACAGTTTCCCAAACTTCGCAAAAGCTGGGAGTGGCCGCCAGTGCAGAGTTAATCAGTTTAACAATTAAAGGTATTTCTAAAGCTGCTATCACGATAAAATTCATACACGACATAGAAAAACTGTGTAGATCAAGAAAATAATATTTTGGAAAAATCGATTTTTTGGATCAAAATCCATTACATGCTTCCTTAAAGGCTAGAAAAATTTCAATGTAATGTTTTATCCAACACAAGAATTCTTTGTATACGTACTGGACGACTATAGGAAAAAAACAGTACTTTACCAACAGAGTATGTCTCTTTTGTATCACACCCGCATTTATGTTTCCCTCTCCAGTTGCATAAATAATAAGTTTGGCCATGTTTATCAATTTACAACTACTTTTTTGGCAAATTTCTAAAATTTAAGTACTTTCTGGTGAGTTTTCATTAAATATAACATACAGTTTAAGCAATTAAGCAATGTCGTATTTAACATGTCAGTATAAAATTAGATGATATTTTTTGAATTTGTTCCCCACTTTTCCCGATGGAAAGCGAAATAATTTGTAAATATAATTAAAGTACTTCATTATTTCATTATTTCTGTTACGGAGGAGTATGTATGTTGTACTTGCTGTTACTAAGAAACGGCAACTGAAGTCTGACGTAGAGGGGAGGCGATATATGATATGTCGCTTGTGCGGATGTATGTTCTCGAAACAGCCCTGCCGTTTCCAGTCGGTACTGAGAGAGCAATGAGATTTCCGTGGCAAGTTTCACAAAACACCGCTAGTTTAGTACAGCAGAGTAAAATGGTACAAGAAATTAGAGGAAGATTGTTGTTTGTACGATGCAAACTGTGTGGACGATTTTGCGACGGTAGCTACATTTCAAACCGTACCTTCTGAAGTTTGCAGTTCGTGCAGCAATTAAAACCAGAAGATTATGGCCAGTGCTTTCAGTTTACATCGCATCGCAGGGAGCACTTGAACGTTTCTCCTCCAAGCTGATATTCAGCGACGAAGTAGTCTTACATTTATCTGTAAAGGTTAATCGCCACAATCCTCATGGAACTGTCGCGCATGAACCAGATTCGCTGAAGATTAATGTTTTCTGTGCAATGTCACGATGTATCGGCCGTCTCTCTTCTGTTAAAGACAGTGACGGATACCTCTTACCTTGACACATTCGAGTTGTGGTTGTTTCCACAACTGACTGCTGATTCTGCGAATTTCGTCTTCCAACAAGAGGGGGAACCTCCAAATTTGGTAATCGACACTCGTCGCTGCCTAAACGAAGAACTTCCGCATTGCTGGAGTGCCATAGTGGTGAAGATGTGGTTATTTTTCTTTGATTACAGTAGAGTCTCGATAGTTCGAGTTGAACGGGACCGGAACCACCTCGAACTATCGAAAACTCGGACTATCGAAATTTAAATGGGAAAAAGAAGTATTATGACTCCAGACTGAGATTTTCACTCTGCGGCGGAGTGTGCGCTGATATGAAACTTCCTGGCAGATTAAAACTGCGTGCCCGATCGAGACTCGAACTCGGGGCCTTTGCCTTTCGCCGGCAAGCGCTCTACCAACTGAGCTACCGAAGCACGACTCAGGCCCGGTACTCACAGCTTTACTTCTGCCAGTACCTCGTCTCCTACCTTCCAAACTTTACAGAAGCTCTCCCGAGTTCGAGTCTCGGTCGGGCACACAGTTTTAATCTGCCAGGAAGTTTCAAGTATTATGATATTTTAAGTAGTACAGGTCAAAATATGAACTTTATTAAAATAAAAGTATTTACACATGCATTTGCATTGGCAGAATGAGAATAATTATTTATTTAGACAAGTAATAGTGAAGTGTATTTTGTTTGGTGAAGCTGCAGCGTTTCCTCGCGGCAATGTCGCGCCACCGTCTCAGGAGCAGTAGGTCAGTTAGTGTCGCCTCAGGCTGTTGTTCCACGTAGCATATGGCTGCCTCGAGAGCAACGTAGCCATCGGTGTGACTCAACATCGGTGCAGCCTCTGTCTCGTCATCCTCGTCACACTCTCACACTGCGATGGAATGTTAACCATGTGAGTTATTGAAGAGTCTGTCACTTCCAACAGTTCGTCCGAATTTAACCACTCGCCTGCTTCTACCTCTTCTGCCTCTTCACACCCTGGCAATTTTCTGATTAAATTACACAATGGTTGATCGTCCTCAACTGCTAAATCTTCAGTTTCTGTGTCTGGCATACTTTCCTGTAGAATTTTCCTCCATGACTTAGAAATTATGTCTGACTTTATTTCGCTCCAAGATTCGCTAATCCAGTACACGGTGTCCTTCAAAGTCACTTTCTTCAAAGCTCCTTCGATGCTTTCGTTGTCTTCGGAATGCAGGATTGACTGTAGCAATCGCCGTCGATGCTTTGTTTTTTTTAGATTTTCTAGAACGCCCTGATCCATGGGCTGAATGAGACAGGTAACGTTTGGTGGGAAAAACAAGGTGCGGATACCGTCGCACTGCAATTCCCCTGCACTTGGATGTATGGACGCATTATCCATGAGCAAAAATGCTTTGCATGGCAGTCCCCTTTCTTTTAAAAAATTCTTGCAGTCAGGTACAAATGAGTTAAAAAACCAGTTCTTTAACATTTCCTGATTCATCCAGGCATTATTCTGATGTGTATAGACAACCGGAAGAGCTGAGGTGGATACATTCTTGAATGCTCTTGGCTTGGCAGACTCCCCAATCACTAGTTTTAGTTTGTGGTTTCCAGTTGCATTTGAAGCTGCCATAACTGTGAGCCGCTCTTTGCTTTTTTTGTGCCCAGGAGCACTTTTTTCTTCACAAAAAGCAAGTGTTCTCGCTGGTAACATTTTAAAATTTAGCCCAGTTTCGTCACAGTTATATATTTGTTCATTAGACAAATTTTCGTCAGTTATGATTTTTTTAAACTCGACGATAAATTTTGAAACGGCCTGAGCCTCACCAGAGAGTTTTTCTCCACATACGTCTAGTTAACGCACTCCACACCTCTTCTTCCACTTGTCAAGCCAGCCCACACTAGCAGCGAAATTGTCATTTCTTTCCTGCAGCTGGTTTCTGAAAAACAAAGCTTTTTCTTGCAAGATTGGGCCTGAAATCGGAACACCCTTCTGTCTCTGTTGGGTAAACTACATGAACAATGCCTCACTTGTTTTTTCGAAGTCTGACTTCTTTATACTTTAACGAATGAGAGATTCGTGTGAGCATTTCTGTGAAGAAAACTGTTCCAATTTAAGTCAGTTTCTTCCCAGTTACCAACAGTAACTTCACCCACACCATATTCGAGAGCAAGTTTTTTTTTATTGTTTCTCCTTTATCAAGTCCTCTTAGTGCTTCTAATTTTAGATGCAAAGGCACAAATTTCCTCTTTCTTGTTACAGCACTCATCTTTGTAAGGTGTACAACGGAACACACAGTCAACAAACAAAACGACACACAACACTGTACAGTACAGGTACTGGGAACTACAGCAGCGTATGAACTCCCCAGTTTTGATCGGTAGCAGCCGGCAGCAGTCGGGGTATTTCGTGGCATACTGACAACAGATTTTGGTGCAACAGGGCAGCGAGCTAATCGTCGGTGTTGATTGCATTGTTGTCTGCTTTGTCACTGAGCTGTACTCTCCCTATCTATCTTTTGCAACGAAGTTTTCATTATTTATTATGTCAGTAAAAAAAAGAAAGTAGATCGTTGCATTTTTTTTAAGAGGTTCGGTTTATTGGAAACTCGAACTATCGAGACTCGAACTATCGAGACTCTACTGTACCACCGTCACAGGTGGCCTGACGTAACGGCTTGGGACATTTGTCTTTGAGGGTTACATTAACATATTGGTTGCCATGTGTACAAAATTGATACACAAGGCGACTTCCCTGGCAGGCCATGTGCATCAAATTGATACACGTATCTCTGGCCGTGTATAAAATTCATATACACAGCTACATTGAATTCAGAAGGATATATAGTTACCCAGACCTCTTCGAAAGGCCGTGCATTTTTGGTTCCGAAAGGCGTTGACGGACCCCCTCTATATTTACCATGTGATTACTGACAACTTCTCTTGGAGACTGGCAGCTATGTGTAAAGGTTGTCCGAATGAGAAGTTCGTGTGCTTGGACTGTCCTTTCATTATTCACACTTGATTAACTCAAATATGTTATTAGATATGCTGTGAATTTGTTAAGAAATCAGTTGAAATATTAGAAATTTAGCGTTGATTTTTTTTCCAAAAAAGAAATATATGTCATTCGTCTGAAACGCTGAAAGAAGTCTTGATTTGTTATTAAAGATTGTGCATAATTCCTACATGTTTGGTCTAGCAGGAATGATACTGAAGAAATTAACTTCACAGCCCATGTATCTGACAATTATGCACACCTGCAAAAGGCCTCGGCCTGATACATAACCTCTGGTGATCCAGATCAAATCCGATGTGTTAAGGACCGTGTTTACCTACCCCACTGCCAAGAACACTTACCAGCTCAGAGAACACGTCAGTGCTGTTTTGGTGGCCACTGACAGGATTTTACTACATAAAGTATGGGATGAACTTGACTACCGCTTGGACGTACGTTGTGAGACCAGAGGGGCGTTCGTAGAACATCTGAAGAGTCTAAAATGAAAACTTGGTAAATTTATGGTCCTGTTCGCGTATCAGTCATATTTGTACACGTAATACTTTGGAAAATACAGAACTCTGAAAACGAATGAGTCACTTATATTAACACTGCAACTTGCCACCAGGCGCTGTAGACGGGGAGGGAGATGGGGGCGGGAGGGTGAGACTTTCCTGGAAGCCAGTGACGGACAGCAAGAGAGATGCTATCAAGTCATGGGCACTTGGGAACATTTGAGCAAAGCACAGGCGTTCCCATTAAAATCAAGCAGGATTGTTGTTGTGGGGCTGTTTCCTTGACAGATCAGGAATACAGAAAAACACTTAGAGCAATGCCTAGCGATGTACGATTCGCTGGGGAGATTACAGGCAGCACCAGGAACAGCCACAACAAGGAACGATGGAAAATTTTCACCCTGCACGAAGACTGGGAGGTGTGGTTACACAGCATCGTTCGGTGAGATTGCAGACTGAACCTGCCAATGACAAAGATGATACGACGGAAAATTCAGCACCATGGAGGACAAAGAGTGAGGAAGACCATGGACAAAACTGCTAAGCAGGAGTCATGAAATGATCAGTCAGGCGGAGGTTACTTTGTCAGGCGGACAGTCCGCAGTCAGAGAGAGACGAGGCTGTAATTAATCTGTGAGAGGGGGACAGTCGACGGTCAATGAGTCACTGTGTTAGCTGTGCAGACAGACAGGAATTGGAATGTGGAAAGTCAGTCAGTCAGAGATTAATTGCTGTGCATTATCAGACATCAACAGTCAACAAGGAGGAGATAGTGAGCAGACAGTGATGAGACGGCGAGCAGTCATTTAGAGGAATCAACAGAGACAGTGTGCTTGCCTTCTGGATTTAGTCTTCAGACTTTGAGTCAGATCCCTGTTCTCGTTCCAGTATTTATCGTCATTGTGTGGCACATTCGTTTTCGCTCCATGTTGAATGGACGAATCATTCGTTTCTACTGTAAGCTGCTTTGCATATCATTTCCCAATTCAGTGCAGTATACGAATTAGAGCAAACACAGCCAGATGGGAGATGTTGTCAGAAAGTAAATGTTGAGTGTAGCTTGAGAACCATGATAGAACGGTTACATCACAGGTACACTGACGGAAAAAGTCTCACCACCAAGGAGTTGTGCGAGATAAACGAAAGGTGCTAGGCGTGTTTCTGCATCTGAAAGCGACGTCTATCAAAATTTTGCGCCAGTTGCATAAGAATGGCCCTAGTAGCGTCACTATGAGTATCCAAATCAGGTTTGCTTTAAATACACGCTGTAACGGTCGTGAGCGTTAGTTATCTTTGCGATTGGACGTAGTGATTTGATGTTAGTCAAGAATCCCTTTACGACGACGAAGATGCCATTATCAAAAGCACACTGGGTTTGAACGAGGCCGTTTGATACTTCTTAGGGAAGGTACGGTCGCAAGAAGACCAGGCTCCGGAAAGTCACGTGGCACTACCGATACGAAAGACATTGATGTTGGGCGTATGGATGTGGCGCGCCGCACTGTGTCTGCAGCAGCAAATTGAGCAGCAGTTGGCACCATAGTGACGGATTTTTTTTTTTTTACGTATTTCTTACACTTAAGGTCCATTTCTGAGACATATATGGACCGTGCTACTTCTACTTTATTACACAGTTATTATACAACTTCAAAATGGTTACTAGTATACATCTACATGTTACATTACACGTTATTGTACATACATTACACTTTAACGTTCTATTTTTCCAGCCTATTTAGCCCTGGCTATTAATTAACTGGGTTACCATCCCAAGAGAAGAGGACTCGGGCCTGACTCTACACGGTTAACCACTGCCTTGAGTTCTCCTTTTTATCCTACCCACTAAAATATCGCTCTTCTACTACTACTATTCGGCTTCTGCTTGAGAACTGACTAACTACGTTTCTAGGTTGGTCGGATGGAGGGACATGGGATCCAAATCGCGGCGGTGGTCCAGTCCTGCGAAGGCGGCCAGTCCGTCCGACGGCACCCCGTCTATGTCCTCCTCCAGCTGCTCCCGTTCTCGTCGACGACGTGAGGGGAGCAACCATCTCACGTGCCGGCCTCCTCCTCCATCCTTTTCACTATTACGCAAATAAGCTACTAATTTCTATTGTTATGCGGTTGGAGAGTTTATTTTTCATCATGTCCAGTGTATGTGTCTTGGTTCGAGATCAACTCTTTGAGACCATTAGTATTTAGACTTCTTATTTCTGTTCCTACAAAGTCTCCGAGAACAGGGTATTCAAACAGTATACGCTCTGGGGTAGTTGGATCGGACCCAAAGTCGCAGCTTTCTGACTCCAGTCTCCCAACCCTGATAAGATACACAGGATATGGGCCATGTTCCGTAAGAAGGTGTACCATACCTCTACTTGGTTGCAAATATTTCATTCTTAATCTTTCCTTTATGTTTGGAATTACCAGTGTACTCCCCTAGCTGTTTCAGAGTTGTCCCACTGCCCTTTCCAGATGTTTACAATCTCATTTCCAATTTCATTCTTATTTACCAGGTGTTCCCCATTATCTTCCTTAACCTCTCAATATTTCCCTTTTTTAGTCAGTAAACAGCGGCTCCTTGCCTTATTATCAAATCCAATCTGCATAAACCCATTATGACTAACAATCCTCCTGTGGGAGACGTTCCAAATGCTCCTATTCACCTATCAGTATGTTTCTTAGTTTTCTTCTTGAGGCCATGGATGGCCTCACAAGCCACAATCTGTGTGCCCATAGGTTAGGGTCATAACGCACAATTGAAGCCAGCAGGCTTTCCGTGATAAAGCTTAATAGTATTGGGAGGAAAGTAAAACCTCCGCTGCCCAACACTAATCAACTTACGCATCACTACTGAGGCTTTTTCGTCTACTCGTTCAGTATATTGTCCAAAGCTTCAGCCTTGATCCAGGTAACCCCTAGATAACTTGTCACTTTTTCTCGGCAAACAGCTCAATCGTTTATTCTTACTGTAGGGTCTCTTGATAATTTGGCCTACATCATGATATATGACGACTTTCGTGGGGCAACAGCTATTTTGGTATTTCTGCACCAAGACATTAAGGTTCTCGTAGCTATTCTGCACCGGTCTTCAAGTTGTGTGCGAGTGTTCCCTTGTACCATGATCAGCAGATCATCTGCATAGGCAACGGTCCCCAATACTGAAGCTTCCTCCTGCAGAGATTGCGGCAGTGGCTCCATGTTCACATCCCAAAACATGAGCCCACATACTGAGCCCTGGATACATCCTTTAGTAATACTCTTGGTCACAACTGCATCGGGGGACGTCATCCGTACAGCCCAGTTCATACAATAATCCCTTAGACAGCCGTATAGCGAGCCAGGGCACTGCATCTCCCGCAAGCGAAAGAACAATGCCGGCCAACACAGGTTATCAAAAGCACTAGATATAACAACCATGACTCCAAGGACATACGAGCAGGTCGAAAAAGAAGCAAATTCAGCTGACAGGTTCATGGCATCCTCTGTCGAACGCCCCAGACGAAAACCGAAGTGCCATTCGTGCATCCCCACTAGTTTCCTATGACTCGTCAACCTTGAGCTGAGCAACTTCTCTAATACATTTTCCAAGGTATCCAATGGCAAAGAGGCCTATACGATTTACATTCCCTTGGATCCTTATCATGATTCCTCACTATAACTACTTCTGCTTCTTTCCAGATGTTCGGGAATATTTTATTCTCGAAGTACTTATTGAACAGGTTGGCCAAATTCGGCGATATTTTGTTTACCAGTACTTGCAGGACTTCGACAGGAATACCATCGGGGCCTGGCGACTTCCCGGTATGCAGTTTAAATATTGTTTCTACCACTTCTATGTGGGTGAAGGGGTAGAGAGGAGTGTTAAGTATTCGTTGTCAAGTGATAGCCTGATCTACGCTCGGCGCCGGAGTGTCCTGTTCTGGACTATTGTCCTAAAGCAGAACATCCAGCAGCAGCTTTCTGTCTTGATTCTGTCATATCCTGCTGACCAGGAATTTTCACTGAGGAGAGAACTGCAGGTGTGTCGATCCTGTTGCGAACGGGGTGCACCATGAGTTTTGTGCAAGCTGGTCCTGCTTGTATCTTTGTCTCAGGTCTCTATATACATTGAGTGTATATCTTCTGTCTTCTGGATTTTCAGTCCTTTGATAACGTCTTTGTGCTCTGGACGCAGTCTGACGTAACCGTTGGAAGGTGGCTACACTGAGCCACAGCGCCAGAGATTGCGCCAAAGAGTTTTATTCCGCCGCCTCCACTGGCAGTGCTTGTCGAGATGTGGCAGTAGTCAGTGCTTGTTGAGATGTGGCAGTAGTGAGTCGGTGTTGAGATGTTGTAGTAGGGAGTGCTTGTTCCATGTTTTATGCAGTTGTTGATGGGCTAGACAGCAGATGTTGTTCGAATGGAGATAGTGTAATGATCAGAGTGCTTTTCGTCAATATATATGAAGGTAATAAAAATTCCCTTTTTTTTATTATTTCAATGTCTTAAATAATGCGTCATTACAGGTTCAGTCAACAAAGCATCTGGCTTGTGTTCCTGCATTAGAGTGTAATTCTGGTTTCCTTACTCAATTATAGTATTTTTATTTTTTTTAATTGCTTCAGTATAAATGGTGTTCAAAATTTCTTGTCTTATTGAAGAAGAACCATGCCAGATGTGTACGTTGAATTACACTTCCACACACAGAACAGTTACACTTGTGCTTTGGTTTCGTACGTTTTATAGTTGCTGGGGACTTAATTAATTAATTGTGTTAACGGAAATTTTCATTTCATTCTTTGTTGTTGTTCTATGCAGTCAGATTGCGTACAAATACTAGTCAGGGCCAACCGGTTACGAGACTTCGTAACGGGACAGTCAGCTACTAAAAAAAAATTAAAAAGTATTTGCATTGCATTCATTAATATTTTAATTAAGCCCCCATGCACGTGGCGACCGCTGCTTCGGATCGTCCCTTGGAAATCTTCTGATTGTAAAAATAGTAGACAGTAGTATTGTTGTAGTAATTTGTAGTTTAGTAATTGTAGTCTATATTGCATGTGTAGATTTGGTAATTGTCATTCTTCTAATGGTAATTTTTTTTGCAGAATTTAATTTTTGTTGTCTTGTATACGGGTTTGACAATTTAGTGCAATTATTTCAATTGTTCGTTAATCGTGTTTGAGGGAAACATTTCGTGTGAATGGTATTGTTGGAGATAAAGCCTCATTGTGTGTAATTTTCGTACAGTGACGAGTTTTGTACATTTTGTAAATTATTACGCGATCAATGAAAAAGGCAAAAATGATGAATAGTCAGAATAACGAAATTGTTGACATGGCGAACTCGCCAACACAGGACAACAGTATGATGAATAACGGAGTTGAAAACAATTTAATAAGCAGGGAAAATAGTCCAGAACCAGTTCAAAATTTTTCACAATCAAAAAAATTTCTGAATACGTGGTTAACGACAGAAGATATGGAGCAGTTGATGGGTGCAATATTAAATCTGGGATCACAGTTGGGATCTAAATTTAAAACAGAGATGGAAACAATGGGAACACGGTTAAGCTCACGAATAAGGACATGTTTCAAAAACATGAATGATGAATTAAAGAAAGAAATTAGAGAAGAAGTACAACCGATTTTGAATGCTCACAATAATAGTATAATTTCAACAGAAATTAGACAAGAGGAACAGGACAGAGAACAGGAAGAAAAAGATCGCGTGATAGTACAGAAATTTTCAGAGTTAAATTTACAACGTGCACACGATAAGGAAGAAATATTTGAAAGAATCGAGGAATCAGTACCAAATGACAGGACAAATAATTTAACGCAACAGTATGAACAGTTATCTACTAAATGTGACAATACCGAAACCCGAGTCGCGACACTTACGGAAGACGTAAATAAACAGAAAGAAAAAATAGGTTACTCATCGGAAAGAGTTGAGGGGATTTCAGATAAACTGACAAGTCTTAGTTTAAATGGGGACAGAGATCTAGATGATACAGCTCCATTGCCATTTGCAGAAACCGAAGAGTACCAGAACATAAATAAGCATGTTGAAAATCAGGGAAAATTTAATGAACACGTTAAAAGGGAATTTGAGGCATTACAAAAGCAAGTCAAACAAATTGAAGGCGAAATCGTAGGAAAAGACAGCAAAAGAAATTTCGAATCACAGATAGCAGAGGGGTTTGAAGAAAGTAATTTATTTCATTTACGAGAAGCAACAAGAGAGCGCCAGGCGCGGGAACTAGACAATAATCGACATTCGGACTGGGACAGATGTGGTAGGTCTTTGTCGCCACGAGGCGAAAACTTTGACTATAAACACTTTTTGACTGTTTGGAGATTTAAGATCTCTCGCAATTCTAAGAACGACATACATCCATGTTCATGGTTAGATCAATTGATGTACGCACTTCCACCAAATTGGCTACAAAGTCACAAACTGGAAATTATGTGTGGCTATTAATGTCCTCAGGGGATTCACTACACTAAGTGGATATGTGCCGTAGCGTGCATAGGGCCCCGAGCTGTAGTGGTGCTATTTCCCTTTTAGTTTTCTGCACCGCTGCCTACTCTTTTACTATTCTTTGCATCTGTCAAAACAACTCTTCGACTATCAGTCTATCTAGAGAGTCGGTAAAGAATATCCGGATATGACTATTTTACCCAAAAGGGATTTCGGAAATTACCGTTTGGACTTACTATGTCTTCTGCACCATTAATTCGTAGTTTAAACGAAATTTTACCTGTTTATCTTCGTGACATTATTACTTCATATGTTGACGATATTCTTATTGCTAAACGTTCTTGGAGTGAACACAACAAAATTTTGTATTCATTATTACGTATTTTTGCACGAGTTGGCATTACAGTGAACTTGGAAAAATCTGAATTTGGTCGTTCTCAGGTGAAATTTCTTGGTCACATTATTTCTACAGAATGTATTCTTCCTGATCCAGAGAAACTAGACGCTATTCGTAATTATGCTGTTCCTACCACAAAACGTGATGTTCGTAGTTTCCTTGGTGTCTGTAATTTTCTTAGACGCTTTGTTAGATTGGACAATTTGGCCACACCTCGTTTATGTGAACTATCTGGAAAGAATTCTAATTGGTGTTGGGATGAGGAAGCTTAGTCAGAATTTGAACAACTTCGTGATGCTTTAGTTGCTGCTCCACTTCTTTCACATCCGCATTTATCTAAGGATTTTTGTTTGGCGACGGACTCATCATACAAAGGCCTAGGTGCACACTTATTTCAAGAGATAGAAGAAAACGGCGTTGTAGTACAGAAGAATATTGCATTTGGAAGTCGTGTTCTCTCTAAATCAGAAGAAAATTATTCGATTACGGAACTTGAAGCCTTGGCTGTTGTTTGGGCTTTCACAAAATTTCGGACATTTTTGTTTGGCAGACATACTAAGGTTTACACCGATCATCGAGCTCTGGAATTTCTTATGTCAACAAAATTAACTCATGGCAGATTGTCACGATGGGCGCTGTATCTACAGGAATTTGATTTTAGTATTGTTTACATACAGGGTTCTTCAAATATTATTGCTGATGCTTTATGACGTGCACCTGTGGGTTTGAAACAAAGTGCTGAAGAGGACTGCAAGGAAAACAATTATTGTTTGATGAATATTCAAGGTGTTGCGTTTGAGAATTTTATTTCGTCTTCGCTCCAGGACATCGCTAAGGAGCAAAGTAAGGATCCAATCTGGTAGGACATTAAGGAGAAATGGAGGAGAAAGGAAAGCGTAGCGATTAGACAGCATTATTTAGTTCGCAATGATATTCTTTTTAAACGAAAATCGGTCGACAACTCTGTTTGGTTAGTTTGTATTCCTGATGAGTGGGTCAATAAATTGATTTGGTATACACATTTCAGTTATGCACACTTTGGTCCAAGAAAATGCTTTCATAAATTAAGAGTAAATTGCTACTTCAGTAATATGGAAAAACGTATTCGATCTGTTCTTGCCAAATGCAAATTATGTCAAAAGGCTAAGCCGCCAACTATTTCTCACAGAGCACCGTTGTTTCCTATCATTCCAGCGAAATTAAAGGACATGGCTGCGGTCGATTTGTTCGGTCCATTGGTTCGTTCTACTAATGGTTTTGCATACATTTTAGTAGCAGTGGAACTGACATCAAAATATGTGTGTTTTACACCTTTACGCAAAGCAACAGCTCATTCAGTATCTAATGCTTTCATCAAACATTTTCTTAAAGAAGTGGGTCATGTTGATAAGGTTATATCAGATAATGGATCACAGTTTCGCTCTAAAATTTGGCTTCGTACTCTACAGCGTCGTAAGATTAAACCAATCTTCAGTTCACTTTTTCACCCTCAATCTAACGCTTCAGAGAGATGGATGAAGGAAATCAATAAATTGTGTCGTCTTTATTGTCATCAGAATCACAGAACTTGGGATCAGTATCTTCATATTTTTCAAAACATTCTGAATGAACTTCCTAATGACTCAACTTCTTTACCACCTATACTGATATTAAAAAACAAAGCACCGACAAATCGCATTTCTGAAATCGTTCCATTTCTGCCTTCACGGAAACTGCGGCATTTTGAAGTTGTCAACCTGGCTCTGCAAAATATTGCATCTGCGGCTGCTAGAAGAGAGAAATCAGCTAAACATCCTGGTCGTTTAAAAATCTGGTCAGTTGGTCAGAAGGTGTTAATTAAGTCTCATCGTTTGTCTCACAAAGGAAAAGGCTTGTGTCGCAAATTTTTTCTGCTTTATAACAGCCCATATAGAATTCGCAAAATTATTCATGATAACGCTGTCGAAGTAGAAACTCTTAAATCTCGGCGCTCTAAGGGAATACATCATATATCGAACGTTAAAATTTTTGTGGAATGACATACTTTAGAGAAACTAACAGCTACATGTAAACATGCAGAGAATACAAGGATACCGCGCTGTGTTTTGGCGGCGGCACATACTCAAAGCAACAGTCAAGTCTGCGCTCCGCACAAGGCAGTCGTTGACCGCAAACAATTACTTCCTACGTCATGCGCCTACAGCTGATCGAGCGCTCAGTGCGAATGCACTGACAGCCGTAAACAAATACACAGTCTAATTTCTCCGAATAAATTCAGTATAAAACTATAGTGACTTGATAAATTATGTTATTAACGTTCAGTATTTTTCAGGATACATTTGTATAAAATATTTAAGAACTTCAGGTAAATTCTGTGTGTGTCCGACGTTAAGAGGACTTGCTATCGAGAAAATTTCAGGAAGAATGTAATTGCCAAGAAGAAACTAATAACCTAAAGGGGTAACTGTTAACCGAGTTTATTTTTCAGGTAACATATTTCCACTTAGGTACGTACTTTAGACGTAATTTGCTGCTCGCGATTACGTGATTTGTACTTTGTGCTAAATTTTATGTTCTATGAATTTACTTGTGAAGCGACGTGCTTGCGTACATTAACTGATTTTGACAATGATAGATTAATGAACAGGGTTGTTACTTATGTATATTATGCATCGCTTGGCTGCTATGCTTTTTCACTGATGTCATATTTTTTAATTATGTGCCTGCTGTGCTTATTTATTTAAATTATAATTGTCACCTGATTAGTTGTGCTGATATGGTTATGTATGTAAGTTATACTTTGTGATTTATCTGCATGCGCCTTCATGTTTACTTATTAAGAGTACATATGAACATTTATTTGCTTATGCTGATATGATGCTAATGACCTGTTTATTATGTAAGATATGTATTTGCTGCTTTGCGTATGGATTGCATATTTATACATTTCTGTTTGTTGTTATAACTACTCTTTAATTCGGTATATAGAAATGCTGATATATGGTGTACGAACATGGAGTTTAGGTCACACTATGGTATTAATTATAGATTGTTCGCTTGGCAGAGCCTCGTTGTAGGAATTGTGCTGCATCCACTTGTTGACATTCTTTTCTACTGGTATACTTACTCGCTATTGCATGTTTTGCTTATGCTCAGTGCCTTATATTTTTAAGATAAGAAAATGAACTGCTATAATTCGACGAACGACATTAGTACAAGAAACTTCATAGAAGTCACATGAGCTGGAGGTTTTATGGAAGCTGTATAAATTTATGCTAACAGGAAGGAAGCTAACGACATGACATACCAACACTAGGGTTAGACCATTGACAGTTATTACACTGCATTCTTCGTGAGCAATTCAAATAGGAAGTGACACTTGACACAAGAAATACTCCACATGTATGTTTCTGATTTGCCATGATTCTTGAAGTGGTGTACACACTGCGAAATATTACGATTTATTCACTCAAAGTCTTATGTGATCTTTCATACTACGTACTCGTACTTACTTACTGAGAGTTGTTCGAACTAAAGGCTGTTAGAGGTCATGTATGCATTTCTTTTGTTTAATGATGGACAAGGTAACCAAAATGTATTTTATAATTCATAATGAGTAGAAGATTTGGCTCAGGTGGACTACACAGAGGTTGTGTGTGGACACTGTGTCTTCGGATTGTATGGGATTATGTATTGAAGTTTTGCACTAGAATCTGTACTTGTTCGAGGAGACTGACTAGAGGAAAGAGTTGTTATGGAAGTGAAATGATATTGGCGATAAGGTTTATATGTATTGATGTATTGAAGAGGTATTATTGAAGTATTGAGATTGTGTGAAGTTGATGATTATTGGAGTTTTGGTGGACAAGAGGTAAGGTAAATGATATTGATGATAAGGTTTATATGTATCGACGTAAGAGGTATTATTGAAGTATTAAGATTATGTGATGCTGATGATTATTGGAGTTTTGGTGGACAAGAGGTAAGGTAAATGATATTGATGATAAGGTTTATATGTATCGACGTAAGAGATATTATTGAAGTATTACGATTATGTGATGCTGATGATTATTGGAGTTTTGGTGGATAAGAGGTAAAGTAAGTGAGGAGCGTATTTTTTTTGTTGGTTTATATGGAACAAGGAGGATGAAGATGGCAGACTAGAACACTCAAGTACAAGGAAGATTGTCTACACACACACTTTGTTAAATCAATAAGCAGTACATACTTTTTTTGGAGAGAGGAAGTAATTGCTTATCTTGGCACACTGACAGTAGTTCATCAACCATACATTTTATTTGGCTTGGCAAACATTGGTCTTGACATGATGACTATGACGTTGACTAACTATTATTGACTGTTATACACTGCTGCCATTACTACTTGATACACATGATGAACATCAAATTTTGACAGAATTGCATTTACACATTTAACACTATTCAATTACACAGTAGTACTTAATGTGGACGAAAGATGAGTGAGTGTGTTTTGTGTGTTTTCCCTTCCTAATCCCAGATAATTGGTACCGACCTATCTCCTAAATATTATTTTATTTGTTTGTTGTGGCTTGCACTGACACCCATAAATATTATAGGTTTACTGATATTTGTGTATTTGTAATAGTTAATATGACAATTATCTGATATCATTTGTGCGTTTATTAGAATTTGTATGTTTAGTGTAAGAGCATTGAGAATAATTTTGTAAAAGCAATTGTGTGTGCATTCAAACTATTGACTGTCTTATTAGTGATGGTGAATATTATGGACTGTTACCTGCACTTGTTCAACATAATGCGTGCCACTTAGAGATGTTTAATTTCTGCTGATGAACTGTGTGATGAGTGATAGTGAATATTATGGACTGTTACTTGCACTTTTTCTACATGATTGGTGCCACTAGGACATGTTTAATTTCTGCTGATAAACTCTGATGAACAGTGTGATTAGTGATAGTGAATATTATGGACTGCTGTCTGCACCTGCTCAACATTGCTGGGTGCCACTATTGGAACTGCTTCTACTGAAATAAGTCACTTATTGGTGTCTGCACCTACTCAACATTGCTGGGTGCCACTAATGGAACTGCTTCTACTGAAATGATGTCACTTGTTGGTGTATGCAACTGTTCAACAATGCTGGGTGCTACTGATGGACTGCTTCTACTGAAATAATGTCAGTTGTTGGTGTCTACACCTGTTCAACATTGCTGGGTGCCACTAATGGAACTGCTTCTGCTGAATGATGTCACTTGTTGGTGTCTGCACCTGTTGACCATTGCTGGGTGCTACTGCTGGAACTATCAACTACTTGTTTTTTGAATCATTGAAAGCATTTTATGTGAACATTTGTATAAACTGATTTTTTGTGTATTGTGTAAACTATTATGTAAAGTCACATGTATGAAAGAATTTGTATTGCTTACTGTATTTTATATATTAGGTTTTTGAAAGGTCAGTGCAAAGCCAAAATTTTATCTAATTATGTGATATTTACGTATTAATATTATCTTTTATTTTTGTCTGTATTTTTGTGGACGAATTTGGTGGTATTTTCACCACCAATGCTGGCAAAAATACCATCAAATTCTGGCCCGTGGAGGAAGGGCATATGAAAGGTGGCTACACTGAGCCACAGCGCCAGAGATTGCGCCAAAGAGTTTTATTCCGCCGCCTCCACTGGCAGTGCTTGTCGAGATGTGGCAGTAGTCAGTGCTTGTTGAGATGTGGCAGTAGTGAGTCGGTGTTGAGATGTTGTAGTAGGGAGTGCTTGTTCCATGTTTTATGCAGTTGTTGATGGGCTAGACAGCAGATGTTGTTCGAATGGAGATATTGTAATGATCAGAGTGCTTTTCGTCAATATATATGAAGGTAATAAAAATTCCCTTTTTTTTATTATTTCAATGTCTTAAATAATGCGTCATTACAGGTTCAGTCAACAAAGCATCTGGCTTGTGTTCCTGCATTAGAGTGTAATTCTGGTTTCCTTACTCAATTATAGTATTTTTATTTTTTTTAATTGCTTCAGTATAAATGGTGTTCAAAATTTCTTGTCTTATTGAAGAAGAACCATGCCAGATGTGTACGTTGAATTACACTTCCACACACAGAACAGTTACACTTGTGCTTTGGTTTCGTACGTTTTATAGTTGCTGGGGACTTAATTAATTAATTGTGTTAACGGAAATTTTCATTTCATTCTTTGTTGTTGTTCTATGCAGTCAGATTGCGTACAAATACTAGTCAGGGCCAACCGGTTACGAGACTTCGTAACGGGACAGTCAGCTACTAAAAAAAAAATTAAAAAGTATTTGCATTGCATTCATTAATATTTTAATTAAGCCCCCATGCACCGTAATCCATGGCACCGTCGGACGCCTGGTTCCCTGCTTCTCCTATGTACAGCAACAGATATTGCTTATTTTGTCGCCTGTACGATCACGGATGCAGCCTGATCATCGTCAAATTCCTCGCCAAGCTCTGGAGGAGTAAACTCCCTTAGGAGCAATTCCCAGTCTGTTTTGTTGTAATTATTTTGCGAGATCCACTACTGTGGCACGATGGCTGCTTCAGTACTTAAATAATATGTTGTTGTCACTGACCGTTACATTGTCCAGGACCTGCCATTGATCTACTTTATAGTCTCCGACTCGACTCACCAGGTCACATCAATGGTTGATTTTATTCCTGCCCAACTAGCGTCTGTATCAGACTTGGACTGTTAACAACATCTAAGTTGAATCGTTTATTGTATCCTCTAAAGCCATTCCTTCTTCATCTAATTGGCTGCTGGGCCACAGGTGTGATTTCGCTTTCACATCGAGTGCCACCGTCATGTGTTCTCCATCCAGTGCTCTACATATCCATTTCAGCTGTTCCAAATAACCTTCTATGGGGCTCTAAATTGACAATATACAGATACAGCGTCTCATCTCATTTGATAACTTCCGACTTGCACAAAGGTTACATGACTATTAGTGTATTGCGCCAGTAGAATGGTTTTCACATTTTTATTTAGCACTACTATGGCTGACATGGGTTCTGCTCAAACGTTACTGCTTGTGCTGTTACTAGCAGACCTGGGATCTTGCCCGTAGGGCATTCGTTTCTTGAATGCATAAAATATCAGTCTTCATTTCTTCTGTTAATTTCCTCAGTTCTTGTATTACACGGGCACTTCTCATCGCATTAACCTGTGCAACTTTTAGATGCAAATTTATCGTTGACAGACATGCATGTAACTATCAGACCATACTTTTCTATAGGCAAAGTTTATCCTACCGTAAGTATTGACCATTTGTTTGTATATACTATCATAGAGTTCGTACCTCTTCTCTGATAAATTTGTCTTACTAATTTTACCAGTTCCGCATGTTGTCTTGGCACATTAATACATGCCAAATGAATACAGTCTCTATCCGCCAGAACTGCTTAAGTTATTCGTCTGTTACAAATTTGTTACTTTAAAGACCACTCCGAGGCAGACACACTGTATTGTGCATTTGACTTACTCCAAACCACTGCTGTTTGCGACTTCAATGGTGTCAAGCAACAGCCTGACGTTACGGACGTTCTGGGTTTCTATGATGATGCGTGCAAACAGTTCATACTTGAAGATGTTGCATTCGTAGCATACACAGAAGACAATGGTATAATAGAGACACTCTCAGCAAGTATTGCATCGCTGAGGTCTTTCAAGGACGTGCAATGCGCTAAAAATGGGGGAGTGCAAAGTGGTTAACACATTTCTACCATGAAATTCACTGGAATGATCCTGATTTACCCTATACAGATATAGTGATGTCGTTTCTATTATTCGACCACGCAGAAACCATTATCTATGTCAAGGGAAAGAAGATCGCACGGATGCACAGTATCTTCAAGTGTGCTGCTGCTCAAGACCCGGAACTCTACCAGTGCCCTGCTCTCCATCGACTCAAGTAGAATATGAAGCTACCTGAAAATTGTGTTGCCTTCGCTTATAAAAAGAAAAAAATGACTTTTCGGTTGGATGAGAAATAAATTAAAATTTTTACCTTACATTCTATGTATCTCTTTTACTGACTTCACCCCACTCACACTTTGACAGTATTCAGCTCTAGGGTTCTCCTCAAGCACAGGAGATATAATTTTAGACTTGTTTGGAACATATCTTTCGAAGGGGTCATGGTCATGTGCCACCTACACCCATAACTGAATATGTGCAGCATGATTTGTGAAATCCTGTGGAATCATTACATATATTTTGTTATTTCCATATTAAACTTCACCACTATAATAGCACTAATATTCAAAACTAGTATTTTTTGTGTCTTGTGCAACTTATATATAGATAGGTTTTCTGTAAATAACAACACCAAAGACATATAGTAAGGATTTTTTCATTTATTCGGTTCTTAAGATTACAATTCAGCTTTTGAAAGTACAATTCACTTCTTGAGATTACAATTCTGTTCTTTATATTATAATTCAGTTCTTGAGATTACAATTTTATTCTTTTTCACAAAATACTTTTCTTTTAACAATAAAAAGTATAAGAACTATTCCCTGGGTAAAATATTTACAGTTTTCACATATATGTAAATATATACTAAAAACTAATTCAGAGCTATTTTTACTACAACTAAATTACAGTGCCAATAGCACCAGCTATAGGGTTGTTATACAATAACAGTTCTGTGGACTGTGAACTATGTACACTTAAAAACTAATCTGACTTGGATGGCTAGCGACAGGTGAAACTTAAAAATCATTCTATTTACGAACATACAAGGCATGTGTGCACCCACACATGATATATAAGACACGTGATTTACATTTGTTTTCCTGAGGTGAGCAAGGTACATATTATTTTTAACACTTGTATACATTTGTTCCTTCATCAGCACATACATTGTGCACATCTATATTTAGATACAGTTTTAGTTAGCACACATGATGTGCAAATATATTTACATGGTTGTACACAGTACAGACATAGAGTGCATAAATAAGTATTTACACAACATCATACAAACACACACACACACACACACACACACTTCCTTACACTATGATACAACGTCTGTAATATTCGGTCACATTTACAACCAGTCTCCTTCTCTCCTTGTCACTCAGATTCCCCCACCTCTTCTCTTGCAACAGGTGAATAGTGTGAGTATGGGCGAGTTTCAATCCTGACATCACAATGACCCTTTTATCATCATGAGACGACAGTCTGATTTTAGACTGCAGTACAATGAACCCCTCATGTCCTCTTGATCGAATACTAGTTTGCTGTACCATAAAAGGCGACTGTGGTGGAGCACCGCTGTACTGGCACTGCAAATAGTCTTCGATAGAGAGGGCTCTCGATGCCATATGACACACACCCTTAGCCCGCCTCTGGGTGGCACCTTTCATTGTGCAATATGCATGCATTTTTGCTTGCAGACATAAAAGACTCCACAACTGGTCATCCAATCACCTCGTCTTTCATAAGGCCGGTAACCTTCTTGTTCTATAGAACAATACTGTAAGGATTATCAGCCATGTACTAGGATGTGCCGAATTCTCCACCATAGCACCTCATTACTTTTATGGGGTGCAGTTCTTTATCCAACAGATGAAGCTGTCTGTGTTTGTATAAAGTAACTTTGGGTCTGCTAAATGAGTTTTCGCAAATTCATAATGGAATCTATACATGTGGAGTTTGAAGAGGTATAGTATGCCCATGCTCACATAAATCGGCAACCTTCACCGTCTCCACAGCAACAACATTCTTATTGAATATGGTGACCCATTTAAAATTTGGTCTGGCGATGCATTTTCTTAAACCACAACGCCAATTCCATTTGGTTGTAACCAAAATTTCGTGAAGTTTCCACAAATCCTCCATTGTTTTCCTGAAAACTGAATTATTCGTTAATTTAATAAAATCTACCTCAAAGCCACAAACCGTGGAAGCTCTCTGTTTCGTATTTAAACCAATATACTCCTTCAACCAGGGGGACTGCTTGAAGGAGATAGCCGGATGATTCTAACCAGCTCCATCCCCAAGCTGAGACACTGCCGGAGATTAGGATAATGAATAATGTATCTCTGCTTATTCCTCAATGTTGCCATCAGTTTTTTGGGGTGGAGCCTGCTGGTGGAACTAGTTGTTCTGGAAACAGTTGCAAATCAGTATGTGCATCATGCAAACTAATAGGGTATGTGAGTTCTGCTTCCATCAGATACCTCACATCAGAATCAGCCCCCTTACCTTTGATTTTTCCATCTAATCCCTTGCATTCATCTTGAGACACCCATCGAAACTTGCTAATCGGCAGTGATAGTTGCATGGCATACCCATATAAGTTATCACACCCAGGTTCATGATGTACTCCTAATCAAGGGATGCATTGAACCTGTCACCCATCCATGGGTTATTTGCATTGGAATGCCTATGGACACATTGGCAAAGTCCCCCATGGATCCCTCGCTCAAAGAAGAGAAGCGTGTCAGGATCAGTCAATAATTCGATGTTGCACTATGTTTTCTTGAGCGTTGTAATCCCTAGACAATCTAGGTGCCATGTAATAAAAATTGGGATCATCAGAATTTGTGGTCGTGCATAGACTCCGGAATTTCTCGAAAACATACGCAAGCAAGTGCACATCTGTGTCCTTGTAAAGCAGTGCCTACTCTCCTAAAGTGGAGATCTTACATTCCCACCAGACATTCGAGACCTGCTCATACTCTGCATCCAACATGGTATCGCCTGTAAGGTTGTTGGAGAATGCAGTTATGCCAAGTAGCCTGGTTTCTTGGAGTTTTGACATACTACTCACGTTCTCATATGGAAAACCTCCTTCCTACTCACAAGGTGAAACTTTTCCTCGTCAGGAAATGCAGCTCGAGTGATGTGTATATCCCCCCAATGTAGACGCTCAACGAGTTTCTGTAGTGGTGCCTGCATAAAACGTAGCGTGTCAAGGAAGCTGAGCATAATTTTTGGCGTCAATCGTTTGGAGAATGATATGTATTTCTCGATGCTCTCAGGTAGGACACTAACCTGATCTTTCTCCATGCCGAAATCAGCCAAGTGCTCAACAAGAAAGTGAGTGTCATACCCGCTTAAATTATGGAAGAAAACGGATATGTGTCGTGGTATCTCGTACTTCCCCATAAGATGGTAGTGATCCCTACAAGGAGCTTTCGCTTTCCAGTCTGACAATAACCCGCAAATATAATAGTCAACCGAGTTTTTGTACATCGTTTCAATCTCCTTCGATTTGGCCATGTGAATGTTGGTGCTGTAAAGCGTATCAACTTCCCATGAAAGTTTTTCAAGCTCAGTGAGCAGCCAAACCGCAGGAGTATTCCCGACATAAGATCTGTTACAGTTAAGGCTTGAATCGTACGTACTTACTGGCTGGAATGCAGCCGCATGTGGCATGTGTTTTATTGTGAAGGTAATAAGTGAGGCACAGCGGGTCACAGGATCGGGGAGACATTCAAAGTCGGCATATACCACAAAGGCACATCGCTCCTGATGGTAAGCATTCTTAAACTCTATGAATTTCTTGTCCCAGTAGGTATAGCATCACGTACAGCGTCCTTTGAAATGCAATGCTCTAGGTACTTGGCTAGGAAATTGCTTGACGAAAGGGCATTGAGGCACGCTGTTTACTCTTATGTTTACTCAATTGGGAGGAGAGTGCGCAACATGACTTTGATCCAAACATAATGGTAATTGCCTTCCTCCTTATTTTTCGCACGTTTACATGCAACTTACGCTTGTAAGACGTGTATATTTCTATTGTCTATTGTCAAACCACAATTTATGAAAGATGTTTATATTTTATTATTAGGATTAAGTAGGAATAATTATTATTTGTCATGTTGGAAATAATTGTTGTAGCAGGGAATGTCTGCACCAAAGTATTGTTGGCAAGAGAGACCGCACATTGATGTAATTTTAAAAATGGCGGGAGAGACAGCGTATGGATACATTTTAAGAAAAGAGCGGGAAAGACCGTGCATTGATACATTTTGAAATGTAGCGGGGATTGTCTGCACCAGAAAGCATTGTTGGCAGGAGAGACCGCGCTTTCGCGTTCGTAGGAAGTCAGTAGTAAGCAAGATGTGAAGCGAGTCGATAGCAGGTCTGAAGCGAGAGGTTGAGAGGAGCGGTGTGCCTGCCAGCCACCAGCTATGATTTACAAGAGATTATAAACGGATGTACACAGACATCAGCTAATTATTATCATAAAAGGAACTAATATTATTGAATTATTTTTTTGAGAAACTCAAGCCTACTGAAGGTATGTTTGCGCAATGCTAGTTTGTATTATTGTAAAAAGTAAGTCCCATTTGAATGCTCGTAAAATCATTTCATTGAGAATATGATTAATTTTTGCCAGCAATATTGCATTTCTGATTATAATCCATCCCAAAAACCATCAACGTAAAACTTCGCAAAATTTTATTGTCGTCAAGAAAAAGTTTAACTATGAATTACGTATTTCTCTGCCTCGTGATGACTGGGTGTTGTGTGATGTCCTTAGGTTAGTTAGGTTTAAGTAGTTCTAAGGGACTGATGACCATAGATGTTAAGTCCCATAGTGCTCAGAGCCATTTGAACCATTTGAATTACGTAACTTCAGTCAAATTAATTAAAGAATAACGTCAACTTTGCTGTTAAAGAATAACGTCAGCTTTCGTAATACGAGGTGTATTGAAGTTCTAAGGCCTCCGATTTTTTTTCTAATTAACTACTCACCCGAAATCGATGAAACTGGCGTTACTTCTCGACGTAATCGCCCTGCAGACGTACACATTTTTCACAACGCTGACGCCATGATTCCATGGCAGCGGCGAAGGCTTCTTTAGGAGTCTGTTTTGACCACTGGAAAATCGATGAGGCAATAGCAGCACGGCTGGTGAATGTGCGGCCACGTAGAGTGTCTTTCATTGTTGGAAAAAGTCATTAGGAGCGAGGTCGGGTGAGTAGGGAGCATGAGGAATCACTTCAAAGTTGTTATCATGAAGAAACTGTTGCGTAACGTTAGCTCGATGTGCGGGTGCGTTGTCTTGGTGAAACAGCACACGCGCAGCCCTTCCCGGACGTTTTTGTTGCAGTGCAGGAAGGAATTTGTTCTTCAAAACATTTTCGTAGGATGCACCTGTTATCGTAGTGCCCTTTGGAACGCAATGGGTAAGGATTACGCCCTCGCTGTCCCAGAACATGGACACCATCATTTTTTCAGCACTGGCGGTTACCCGAAATTTTTTTGGTGGCGGTGAATCTGTGTGCTTCCATTGAGCTGACTGGCGCTTTGTTTCTGGATTGAAAAATGGCACCCACGTCTCATCCATTGTCACAACCGACGAAAAGAAAGTCCCATTCATGCTGTCATTGCGCGTCAACATTGCTTGGCAACATGCCACACGGGCAGCCATGTGGTCGTCCGTCAGCATTCATGGCACCCACCTGGATGACACTTTTCGCATTTTCAGGTCGTCATGCAGGATTGTGTGCACAGAACCCACAGAAATGCCAACTCTGAAGGCGATCTGTTCAACAGTCATTCGGCGATCCTCCAAAACAATTCTCTCCACTTTCTCGATCATGTCGTCAGACCGGCTTGTGCGAGCCCGAGGTTGTTTCGGTTTGTTGTCACACGATGTTCTGCCTTCATTAAACTGTCGCACCCACGAACGCACTTTCGACACATCCATAACTGCATCACCACATGTCTCCTTTAACTGTCGATGAATTTCAATTGGTTTCACACCATGCAAATTCAGAAAACGAATGATTGCACGCTGTTCAAGTAAGGAAAACGTCGCCATTTTAAGTATTTAAAACAGTTTTCATTCTCGCCGCTGGCGGTAAAATTCCATCTGCCGTACGGTGCTGCCATCTCTGGGACGTATTGACAATGAACGCGGCTCATTTTAAAACAATGCGCATGTTTCTATCTCTTTCCAGTCCGCAGAAAAAAAATTGGAGGCCTTAGAACTTGAATGCACCTCGTAAATACAGCCACTTATTATGACAGCCCACCAGCAGCTAATAGAGTATAGTAAAACAGAGTGAATATACATGTCGCAGTTCGACGTAGCAGTCAGATGGCGATCCAGTAACAGTTTTGGGTTATTGCAGGTAACGACTGAGGTCCACGACGACGACACATTCTGTGTTTCGTCGAAATAATCAGCAAATCACTTTTAATAAGCAGCATTTAAATTTGTATGCGAAGATTGAGAAAGAGAAATAATTTCAAAGGGAAGATTTCATTTGTCATTACTAAGCAAGAAATAGAAATCCTAAGGGAAGGTTTCATAGGATATTGTGAAAGGGAAGGTAGAGTAACAACAAAAGAGATATAGAGGAAACGCGAAGGTTTCACTTGGCGACATCCAATCAGTAAGACTCTGTAGTGAATCTACTGAGAAAATGAATATACTGACTCTGACAATTGTATGAATAAGCTAGTGTTAAGTGGCGCAACGCTTATACTACAGTGTATACCTTTAATTCACAGCCCATCGGCAATTCTGTTTGCTCTATTGAGTCTGCGTTGAAAAGTGTTTGTTCAGTGTTGAATCCGCTTTCAACAGTAATATATTTTGTTGCGTGTGCTTATTATAGACAATGTCCCGCAGAATAATTACTCGTTCTCAAAGTGATAAAAGTGTAGAAAATACTGACGAGAAAATCTTTTCAGGAGTAGACAGAAATAATAAGTGTGAGAAAACCGATAGTGAAACGTTAGGTGAACAGACATTCGAGAGTAGTAATAATATGGAATCTTTTGACGAACAGTTAGTTTCAGAAATGCCAACTGATAATGAGACATTAGTGCAAAATAACTTGTTTTTAAATAAAACAGACGCTACACAGCCACAAATTACGCGTAGCAGACATAATAGTTTCAGTAACGAAACCGAAACAGATTCAAACGGTACACAGCTACACAATCTGCGTAGCAGATATCACAGTTTTATTGACGCAAATTCCGAAACCACGGAAGAGGTGACACGATTACAATCATCTGAGGATGTTCAAATGAACACAGATGAACAACCTTTAACAACGAATACAAATACACACAGAAGTCAATCCGAAACTGATCCAATAATGGCATTTTTGCTACAAATGAGACAAGACATGAGTCAAAACTTTAACAGAAGGACACAAGAATCAACAGACCTAAAAAACGAAATCAAGTTAGAAATTCAAGCAGTCGCTGAAAAATGTTCACAATCAAACCAAGAATTACACGCCAAGATTCAAGAAATAACAGATAAACAAGAAGCATTCGCGGTTAGCATACGAGAAACAATTGCAGAGACCTTTTCTAAACAAAACGCTGACATTGATGAACATTTTAACAATCACACAGAAAACTGTTTGATACGTCACCGCAAACTGGTGCGATCGCAGGATAAAGAACGAAAAGAACTATTACAAACAATTACTAAACAGCGACAGGAAGACAAAAAGAAAGTGTTTGCTCAAGGAAAACGTTACGTAGGCAATCACATACACTCGATTTCGGAAGAACTCGAAACGGTTAAGGAGACAAATATTCAAATACAAGAGAGGCTCACGGGATCCAATCACACACAACTGAGGCGAAAATTTCTACAGACACTGAAATCCAGAATATTAGGGATAAATTAACAGAAGAAGTTCTGACACTAACTGACAAAATAGAACACATAAAAATCAATCAAGACTCAGAAAATTTGAAAGCAGATTTTAAGAAAGTAACCAAAAGTAATCGTAAATTACGAAACGAATTGACAGAAAAGATCAACGAACTCACTACAAGAATAGACCTGTTAGATATTAACAATGACAGTAAATCAGATGACACTACACCAGTCTCAGTTCAACAGATTTCTAATAGTAAAGATACGCAAATTACACATGTGCAACAAACAACCGCAGACCTAAAATCACGTAATAATTTGCTACATCAGAAAATCACATCTTTACAGGAAGGGATAGCTGACACACAAGAAACAACTGCAAACAATCATTCCAACAGAATACAAACCATTACAAAATGCCTCAGATGCACAATACATATAATGTCGGTAGATTTAAGAGAGTAAGAGATCTTAATCAGGCAAAAAGACACATAAATACATTACGAAAATAATTACACACAAAGGCATGACAGTTTCGACCACAAGAATTTCCTTTCAGTGAGAAAGTTTAAAACATTTAAAAACGACAGGACGCAAATCCATCCACTGGACTGGATCCAACAATTCAATGCAACACTCCCATCGTCATGGCCAGTTCAACATAAGCTAGAATTTATTATTAGTTTTCTTGAAGGGGAACCAGCGAGAAGAATGCGACCAATTGCTAGACAGTGTTTTTCAGTAGAAGCATTCCAGGTAGCATTTCTAGCAGCATATTGGTCAGATACCACACAGAGTAGCATTAAAGATCGGCTAATTAGTCTGCCAAATTTCGAGAATTCTACTTTCCCAACAATCACACAATTTTTCGAGTATATGGTTGAACAACACCAATACCTCAATGAGCCATACTGTCAGTCCGCATTAATACAGCTGTGTATTTCAAAACTCCCCATAGCATTAAAAGTGTCATTATTAACAGGCCAGCAAAAGGACAGCGTGTATGCATTTAGAGTCATCCTGAAATTGCTAGAGGTACACCAGGCATTTGTTAATAAGAACTTTTCACGACATAATCCAAACCAGACAAACAATGCTAATTTTGAGCAAACACGATTTGGCAATAACAATCATAATAAACGCTTTCGCAGTGAAAATGAAAATTTTAATCGAGAATACACACAGAGAGTTAATGAACAGCAGTATAACAACAATGTACATTACAATACAACACCGCAACAAAGCCATCCAAATAACACGACACACATACGACAGGAAATGCCGAACCGGTCAAATTTTCACATGACTCATCGCCCAGAAAATGGGACAGGTTCAAGCAATTACAAGGGTCAGCCGCAAAATAAACAAAACGAACAAAGACAGCCTTTTCAGAGAAACACGCGTGCCTTGCCGCATAACCACAGTTATAACGACAGGAGGAGAGAAAACGAATACCGACCGCAAAGGACATTCTACAATGATTATTTTCATAGAGATTCAAACAGCGCACAACAAGCAAGTCATCGTATGAATGTACCAGACACAAGATTTCATCCGCCACCTACCGCTAATAATCAAAACAGTAGAACAGTACAGCTCATAGAAAACACACAACACTCCCCGACAGAAAATGTCAGAACATTTATGACTAGAGATATCCTGTGATGAATCTCTAAATGGCGACACTATGGATAGGGACAGAGAAAAGATAACGGTAGAGAATGCCATTACATTCGACGACGTGCGAGACACATTGTTACACGAAAAACCGATCATGCAGAAAACTTTATGCCTCGCTCTCCGTCAGTGGCGCATGGGGCCACCCCATCACAGCGCCGCATCTGACCCAAAGATTCTCACTCTGTTTATTTTTCAATGATTGTCTATATTATACCTAGAAGATATACCATCAACAGTTAGAACTTTGTGTTTAACCAACTGCAATCAGTGTCCCTACACAGAAGCAAATGCCTTTTATGTTACATTATGAACATGTTTTAACTTTCTATTATCTGTATATGAAGCAATATTTTAGGTTGTTAGTGTTTCAATAAATCTTTGTTATTTTGAAGCTATTGACCATAGAAACTACCTCTCAGTTTGAGAATTTCAATGTTTTATCTAATTATTTACTATCTTCATATTCTGTTTGTGTTAACTATGTTTGTCAATTGAATACTTTTATTTTATAGAACTAACTGATTTGTTACAATTACTACCTTCATATTTTAGTTTATTTTCTGAAACTGATTACACTATGTAGCAACGAGCTTAACGTTTGCCAAACAACACTAACAATTACACATTTCTAGAGGCGCCTCTAACATTCAAAAGATCAGTGCTGATTCAGTTCGGCCAGCATCTACACTTCTGCTACACCGAGTTTAGCGTTGCAAGTATATATGAGTAACAGAATCTGTAATACTTCATTCCAATGTTGTGAAATTTTTGACATACTTTTAACTTTTTGTGCTAAGATTTACATTCTGATACAGTAATGATGATGGGAAATTATCGTATTGAATTATGTGTGATAAGATCAATGTCTCTAAATGTTTTATGATTTTGATCAACAATCTTCCTGTATAATACCGTTTTTTTTAAAAAGGGGACTTTCTTTTTATGTTCTTGTAAAACCACTCCAGCATACATAGATGTTTTTGTAAAACTTAGATTCACCCCACCCCCATTTTTGCAAAGATTAGCACACCCGACCAAGGGAGCAAATTGTTTTCTTTTATCAACGAGCAACAATTAATTTTCACCATAAAACCTCGCTCCCGCGGAAGGGGAAGGAGATGTACAGGTGCTGACAGATTGAGTACGGGAGTCCTTCCCTAAGGCGCAAACAAATTGAGCCAGGGCTCGAAAAGTGCACGGAGGCAACCGGCCAATGTGTCTGATCTCGTCGGGGGCCTGTCAGTAAAAGAGAGCGATCCATACGCCTCGTTCGCGCAACTCGGCGCGGTGGCCGCTCACACGTGATCTCCTGTACCTTTCTGATTGGCTGCTGTAGGAGCTCTGCCGAGGCAAGCGACGCTCCCCTAAGCGTCACCCCGTCAGCAGAAAGGTTGTTTGTTCGTCGAGCGCGTGAACAAGCCGTGGGATAGCGGCACATGCTGGAAAAATCTGATGTGTCGCCAACCCAGGGCTCGTGCACGGCTTTGTGAAGATCCATTGCCATCCATAGCTCACGCATTTTAAAAAAATTCCCTTTTATTTTATTAAAAATCTGTCTCTTCCGACGATCTGCAGCTCGTTTAATGTTCGCTAGTGCCATGTCTATTATCTCACAATGACGAAGTCTACGGTTCTTTTGAAAAGTAATAATTTCAATAAGTTTATTCAGTGGGTCTTTATTCGTCAGTATTACAGTTGGTGAGAGCATCGTTGACACATTAGGTATTGCATTTATTACCTCCTGAAACTGTGAAATGTATTCGTCCCATGTTGTATGCTTTCTGTGGCAATAAATTCTACATAGTTTCCCGATCTCTTTCATTATTCTTTCTGACGGGTTAGAAGAACTGTGATATCTTGATATGTAAATTGGTGTTATGTTCTTACTCTCTATCATTTGTTTCCATATGTCAGACCTAAACTGCGATCCGTTATATGAAATAACCTTCTGTACATGTCCTACTATTGATAGAAAATCTCTTACAAATGCTCTTGATACTGATCTAGCTGTTGCTTTCCTTAGTGGAGAAAATGTTACAAATTTGGATGTCAGTTCTACGGCTACTAGAATATAACTATAAGCTTTACTTGTTCTGGGGATTTGACCGAAAAGATCTACTGCTGCCATGTGTCTTAACTTAACCGGTATGATGGGATACAGGGGTGGAATATGTGATACTGTTGATGATTTAGCTTTCTGACATCTTGCAGGATGCTATAACTTTGCGAATGTGTTTTTCCATATTGTTGAAGTGACAATTTTGTCGAAGTATTAGAAAGCATTTCCTAGCTCCGTAGTGTGCATATCTTAGGTGCGTATACCATATAAATTTGTTTCTGATCCCTTCTGGAATGCATAAAAGCCAATTGTTACCGTCTGGGTATGAGCGAATAAACAGAATATTTTGATGTATAGTGTAATTATGTCTGATTTTTGCGTTGCTCTTGTCTCGCCAAAGCGTTACAATCTCTTTTAGTGTTTCATCTTTCTGCTGTTCTCTCTCTGTCCTGTAATGCTGATGATATAAAGTTTTCGAAAGCTACTTGTTTGATATACATAATACTATGGTTGTTGTGGCAGAACGTATTTTCTTTCTCTAGTCGTTTATGGTGTATAGATCTCGATAGTGCGTCGGCAACAATATTCTGCGTGCCTGGAATGTGTACAATAGTAAAGTCGAACTCTTGTAGATATAATTTCCAACGGTTTAATCTATCATGCGTAAGTTTTGCTGATAATAAAAACTGGATTGCTCGGTGATCGGTATATACTGTGGTTTGTCTTCCATATAGATAATGGCGGAATCTCTAAATGCCCATACTACGCATAGCGTCTCTAATTCTGTTACAGAATAATTGCGCTCTGCTGGAGAAAGTATCCTGCTTGCAAACGCAATATGTTTAACGATTGTCATACCTTCCTCCTCTACTTCCTGGAAAGTATGTACTCCTAGTGCTGTAGCTGAACTATCTGTTGCAATGGAAAAGTTTTGTATTGGGTCTGGATGTGATAACAAAGGTGCCCTTAGTAGATTACGCAAGTACGAGATTGGCGATAAGGTACTAGTCCTCACCCATTATCTGTCACATGAAGGGAAGAACCGATGCAAAAAATTTGAATTTCTATATACAGGACCGTACAGAATTCGAAATATTCCGCACGCTAATGTAGTACACATTGAGACACTCAGAACAAAAAAATCGAGAGGAAACCATCATATCTCAAACATAAAGAAATTCTTAAAATAGAAAAACCTTCTTACAGGGACACATATAGACAAGAGTATATCAATGAGCTTTTTGAAACATTCCAGCAAGCCCGAACACAGTGAGCTACTAATGGGTTATTTACGTGCACAATAGGTCACCTCGACTCGACTGTAGATAAATACACTGAACATTAATAGCAGTCTTAGAAGCGTTCTCGCAGGACATTTATTTCATATTATGTAAGGTAAGCGAAGCAATTAACAGGACTACTTTCAATGTAAATGTATAACACGTACAAATGACCGAGCGGGGTGGCGCAGTGGTTAGACACTGGACTCGCATTCGGGAGGACGACGGCTCAATCCCGCGTCCGGCCATCCTGATTTAGGTTTTCCGTGATTTCCCTAAATCGCTCCAGACAAATGCCGGGATGGTTCCTCTGAAAGGGCACGGCCGACTTCCTTCCCCATCCTTCCCTAATCCGATGAGACCGATGACCACGCTGTCTGGTCTCCTTCCCCAAAACCAACCAACCAACCGTACAAACGATTTTCATACAGTAGTGGCAATTAGATGTAATCTTTAACCCATGCATGCAGCATTGTTGTAATAGTTCACCAAAATAAACGTAGTTTTAATTATAATATAAGTATTGAATATGGAGAAATATGGATAAATGCTGTATAGGTCATGCCGAGAGCTGACGCGATTTTCCAGATGCAGAGAGATATTGAAGTCATGGCGTGCGCTGACAATTATTAACAGTGAATATTTTATTATAGGCTATGAAGAGAGATGACACGAGGTACAAAGGAGAGAGGAGAATGAAGATGTTAGTATGCAAGGAATATAATTTAGCAATGGTTTATTTTGATAACAGGTGACACAACGCAGCGCAGCACTACAGATGGAGAAACCACATTAAACTGCTTACTATATGTACATCGCTATTCGAAAAAAAAATTCTTTTCCATTGAACATGATATCTTTTACATCAGGTACATACATAGGAAAAACAGATCACTCCAAATGTCAGCATACCGATTCGCACTCTGCGTAAAATACAAATGTTTTCTCTTAAATAACAATGACGATGTGTGCTACAGCCGGCCGGAGTGGCCGTACGGTTCTAGGCGCTACAGTTTGGAACCGAGCGACCGCTACGGTCGCAGGTTCGAATCCTGCCTCGGGCATGGATGTGTGTGATGTCCTTAGGTTAGTTAGGTTTAATTAGTTCTAAGTTCTAGGCGACTGATTACCTCATAAGTTAAGTCGCATAGTGCTCAGAGCCATTTGAAACATTTTTTTTTTGTGTGCTACACAACTCAAACATAACATATAGTCAACTGACAATATGACTCGTAACTGACGACCACATTACCGAACATACTGAAGTCACAGAAAGTGACATAGTTTGTCAAAATGTACTTTCATATTTCAAAAACTGTGATTCACAACCTGTGAGGTAATATAACAGTGTCTTTATGTAATTATTTATATGAGCACCAGATTATGATTTATTTAGAGGAAATATATCTGATAAAGTCACAGAAAGTGACACAGTTTGTGTAAAGATACTTGTCTATTTTGTTTAAAATGTTGATGTGTTTCACCACGTGACTTTCAATCCATCTGTGAGAACAGCACATCAAAAACACTTTCCCTAATATTTGCGGTGCAAGTTTTAGGTGATTCACCCTCTATATTGCAGGAAATGGACAAGAATTTGCAACAAAATTCCCGAAATCCACTACTTGCAACTGTAAGCTGTCAAAAAAGATGTAATACCCATAAGAGCAGATAATTTTCCTGAAAGCTCAACATTAATATCCTTTTGAGAGAAATGGATTGTCACAGTTTTGGTACATACCAGCAACGTAAATGTTATTAGGCTGTGTAGGAAATATCTAAAACTGTATTTCGTCTTTGATTACGAAATTAATATCAGTTCTACTTAAGGAGTACTTTTATAATTCATTTGTAATTTTGTATCTTCAATACAGGTATGTCTGACTAAGGGATGCACATTTTGTTCAAGAATCGTCTGCATTGTTTAGAAACCTTGATCCTACAAATCACACATATTTAAAGGCGTGGTTGTTATAGCATCTAACTTATCGACTTCTACTGCAACCCATGGTGTTAATTTCCACTACATCCACATCTACATCAACAGACAAAAGTCATAAGTGAAAATAAAGCAGAATCGGTTACTTGGTCAACGTGTCAAAGCCCGGATCATCCTCTTAATTTTGAAGAGATACAGCAGAAATTGTTACCTGTTTTACATTAGTTTCGAAATAATTTATGTTGCTCGTCTCCAGAAATCTGGAATATCCACTGTAATAGGTTCATATTGGAGCAAAATCGGAAAACGTTTGCTTCCCAAACAAACGGCCGCCATATTTTAGAGACATTCGTGAGAGGAGGAACAGTTACTGTTCGTAGGAAAGTACAACAAAGCTGTGATTGTAGTTATCATGCCAGTAAGAGATGCTTCATACGATGAAAATCATCGCGACACAGTGTTACGAATGTGTGATATAGCAGAGATAGTTTTTGTGATTATGTGACGACATATATTTACGAAATAAGAGTCAAATAAATTTAGAAATATGGGAGTATGCAGTCAGTCAATTCACTGACTGCTGACAGGTACGTAGGATTTACATATATCTTTATGAGTCAATTCTTCCGTTTTATGAAGACTTCCAAACCTTTGTATTTCGTGTAATGTAGTCACAATAGAAAGTTTTACGAATAGAAAGACACATAATATGTACATAGCGCATAGAGAGATTGGGTGATTAGTATTTTAATTCCCCTAAGGATGGACTTCTGCTCAAATTGTGACGGCTGAAAATAAAAGCGGAAGAATTTATTCCAAAAATATGTCAAAGTCTGCTCAGGACATTTCACGGAAGAAGACAGTGGGCGTGGAGGTAAAGAACGACTCCTCCAAGAAAGTAGCAGTGACTCTCTCTCTCTCTCTCTCTCTCTCTCTCTCTCTCTCTCTCTCTCTCTCTCTCTCTCTCTTTGAATACTCGACACTACATTTTCTTTCACCCCACACTGCTCCCTAAAATTAACTTGTTGAACTTCACTTAAATTTTTTGGGCTTAGTTACATCATAGATACATTGAATAAAACTTGATATCGCACTTCATAACAACATTATTTATTGATGAAATGAAATTGTAAGGTATCCGCACACTTAAATCACGACAGTCACTGACAAGCACTAATGTGAACAATGGCCTTGCATGTTCTTCGACAGTTAGGGTAACTCAGCTTCATATGTTGTTGTTTATAATTTTAGACACGATTCCAGGTTCTCATCAAAAGAACAATATCTCACTTTAATCTTCATAGAGTTTATGCTTAAAAATGACTACTTACATGAAACTGTTGATATGAATAAGAAAAGAATGGCAAACGCTAGTTTTTTTCAGCTGATTATATAAGTCAGGAATACAATTCCAGGTGTTGAAAATTGACAAGACTTCCTTCTCTAGGTGTTTCGTATTAGGCCACTTGTGCTGTGAACTAAGTTCTCATTCTCTTTCTATAAAATTTCTGTATCAGCACAAACACGTTAAAATTTCGAGCTCAATAATTCTTTTTATTTAATTCAGGAATTGCATTTCGATGTTGCCTATGTTAATATTAAAAGGAGAAAAATCTAATTCTATTACAGCAGCATGACGAGGCTTTTTTGACGAAATCTATCGTCGCTTTGCTCTTTCAAAATTCTTGAAACCTGCTAGAAAGCATTCCTTCGTATAAGGAAGTAAATGTCAATACCAGAATTATATTCTGGAAATGCTTCAACAGGCTTCGAAAGTGAATCAGAGTTTCTCTTTCAAAATCAAAAGGAAAAAAACAGTTCATTTGTTTTCAAATGAATTAACTTATTCTAACACAGAAAAATTTGTCTTTAGTTAGCTCGATTTACGTTAAACTGATTTAGATGAAAGAACATAACTGGATCCACCGATCATTCGCTAGTTCTGGATAGTAAACACTTTCCTTGAGGAGAAATGCTGTAATTTCTGTTTTATAAGGAAACGTTTCAAAACCTTTTAACTCGACAAGGCAACATACACTCCTGGAAATTGAAATAAGAACACCGTGAATTCATTGTCCCAGGAAGGGGAAACTTTATTGACACATTCCTGGGGTCAGATACATCACATGATCACACTGACAGAACCACAGGCACATAGACACAGGCAACAGAGCATGCACAATGTCGTCACTAGTACAGTGTATATCCACCTTTCGCAGCAATGCAGGCTGCTATTCTCTCATGGAGACGATCGTAGAGATGCTGGATGTAGTCCTGTGGAACGGCTTGCCATGCCATTTCCACCTGGCGCCTCAGTTGGACCAGCGTTCGTGCTGGACGTGCAGACCGCGTGAGACGACGCTTCATCCAGTCCCAAACATGCTCAATGGGGGACAAATCCGGAGATCTTGCTGGCCAGGGTAGTTGACTTACACCTTCTAGAGCACGTTGGGGGGCACGGGATACATGCGGACGTGCATTGTCCTGTTGGAGCAGCAAGTTCCCTTGCCGGTCTAGGAATGGTAGAACGATGGGTTCGATGACGGTTTGGATGTACCGTGCACTATTCAGTGTCCCCTCGACGATCACCAGTGGTGTACGGCCAGTGTAGGAGATCGCTCCCCACACCATGATGCCGGGTGTTGGCCCTGTGTGCCTCGGTCGTATGCAGTCCTGATTGTGGCGCTCACCTGCACGGCGCCAAACACGCATACGACCATCATTGGCACCAAGGCAGAAGCGACTCTCATCGCTGAAGACGACACGTCTCCATTCGTCCCTCCATTCACGCCTGTCGCGACACCACTGGAGGCGGGCTGCACGATGTTGGGGCGTGAGCGGAATACGGCCTAACGGTGTGCGGGACCGTAGCCCAGCTTCATGGAGACGGTTGCGAATGGTCCTCGCCGATACCCCAGGAGCAACAGTGTCCCTAATTTGCTGGGAAGTGGCGGTGCGGTCCCCTACGGCACTGCGTAGGATCCTACGGTCTTGGCGTGCATCCATGCGTCGCTGCGGTCTGGTCCCAGGTCGACGGGCACGTGCACCTTCCGCCGACCACTGGCGACAACATCGATGTACTGTGGAGACCTCACGCCCCACGTGTTGAGCAATTCGGCGGTACGTCCACCCGGCCTCCCGCATGCCCACTACACGCCCTCGCTCAAAGTCAGTCAGCTGCACATACGGTTCACGTCCACGCTGTCGCGGCATGCTACCAGTGTTAAAGACTGCGATGGAGGTCCGTATGCCACGGCAAACTGGCTGAGACTGACGGCGGCGGTGCACAAATGCTGCGCAGCTAGCGCCATTCGACGGCCAACACCGCGGTTCCTGGTGTGTCCGCTGTGCCGTGCGTGTGATCATTGCTTGTACAGCCCTCTCGCAGTGTCCGGAGCAAGTATGGTAGGTCTGACACACCGGTGTCAATGTGTTCTTTTTTCCATTTCCAGGAGTGTATATTGTTTCCTACAGATCTGCGCACTCAGTCTCCACTTCAACTAAAAATTCTTTAAACTGACAATGATGAAGAGCTTCAACGTTGTACTACATACGCGCCCGCACGTGGTATTTTGTGGAAGACCACACTCAAGCGGCCGAAGAGCCGCATGCAGCTCGCGAGGCGAGGTTTTCCGACCACTTCTATCAAGGAACCCGAGTGTGCCACTTACTATCTCTACAACTAAGTTTACGTGATCATTCCATTTGATATCGTCACACATGGTTACTACCAGATATTTGCACGAACCGAATAACTGCGACTCATTCATGTAGTTGTAGTCAAGCGTAGATCTCTCTGTAACGAATTGAGAATTAGTGTTTAGGTGTTTGCTTCCACATTTGTCGGAAAGACATTAGATATTCCCACCGTAAGTGCGTCGTAGTTTCATTCACAAACATATTAAGATTTGAATGAAACAAACTGATATTAAACATTTTCTGAACAGAGGAGGCAATGTTCAGTCACACAAGATAACTGAGACACCGCGCAGAAACATCACCTTTCAACTAAGTATGTAGCACACTACGTGAGCTACTGAGAACAAACAGATCGCATCGCATCGCACAAGTTAAACTTCTTTCAGCAATGAAAGAGAAAGAAGCTGTATTTCTAATTATTGTTGCATATATCAACAGATACCAACTGGGTAAATCAAACGGTGTACCAACAAATACTAACTGCCTCCTACCATATTCGTTTAAGACAGCGTCTAGACGACAGGCGGACTTATCTTTGAATGTATTTGATATTATCTCAGAGCAGTCAAAAGCCTGTGGACAAGGAATACAGATAATTAGGAGTTTGCGGTATTAGCGTCACCTGAATAAACAATGAGATACGAACAGCGATTTTTAAACTTTTTATCTTCAACGCAAACAATGCGGTCCAGCTGGGCAACTGGTATTGTGGTTTCGCGTGGAAGTGGTTACTTCACAGCATGCGAAGTAATTAGCTAGCCACATCCTGGCCGACTCGACGCGATAATCGTGATTTATCCCGCCATATCTGCCGAAAACTGCTGCCTCACCACGTACCGCACGAGGCTCGTCTAGGGCAAGAAGTGGAAGCCAGTGTATAACAACTTTAACTTAGGCGTTGAGTTCGTTAATCGCTGAGTTGAAAACTCTTCATACAAAACACGGAACAGTAATAACAGCTCATTTAGGTCGATTATACTCAATTCTCCAGATTATTGTGTCGCTTTGAAATTATACAGAGTGATTTTTTCCACCTGGTACACTTTCTAGCGATTGATCGATGAGAGGATATGGAACAAAAAAGGTCTAATGAATTTATGACCGGAAATGCATGGTTTCGATGCTAGAGACCATTTATTCAATCATATATTGTTACAGAAACAGCGGTCTAATATGCGCTAAAGCCACAGTCACAGCACGTGTTCAGGATGGTTTCTACGTGCCTCAACGCTTGCGTGTACGCGCCTTAGCTTGTACTGTGTCGAACGTTCACATCGACCGCACTGCATCTGAACAGTGTCAAAGGCAGTATGAATACGCTGCTCCAGTGTCTCCACATCTGGAAAGAGTTCTGCATACACGATACTTTTGAGATGGCCCCATAACCAGAAAGCTCACGGGTTGAGATCCGGTGAAAGAAAAGGACATGCAACTGGACCTCCTCGTCCGATCCATCGACCAGGAAGAGACGATTGAGATGCGTTCGGACATTAACGGCGAAGTGGACTGGAATATCATCATGTAGCAGCCACGTAACACTTTGAATCATCAATGGCACTTCCTCCAGCAGAGGAGGCAAAGTCATCCACAAGAGACGCCGATCGTTCCGGCCTGTTAGGTGACGTGGAAGGAAGGCTGGTCCCAAAATTCAGTCGCCAATTTCCCAGCCCACTTATTCCAGCTGCACCGAAGCTGATGATTCGCTATCACCATACCATGGGGGTTCTGCGTACTGTCCCACAGATGACTGTTAAGAGCATTAACGGTACCACTCCGTGTAAAATGTGGCCTCATCCGTCAATAGGATGTATGACACAAATCCCGGATTCCTGGTTACCTGGTGAAGAAACCAGTGACGAAATTGTTCCCGATGAGGAAAGTATGACTCGCTGTAAGTGATAAGAGTAGTAACAATTGTCATGGAGAATGTCCCACATGGTCGTTTAGCTTACCTTATACTGACGGGAAAACTGCTTGGTACTGACACGGCGGTAGCCTTCCACAATGTTAACCCCATTTTCCTCCAAGTCTGGTGTCCCAACATTTCGTGTACGTCCTTCATGATTTCCTGCTTCCTGAAATGGCCCTGTCTCAGACAAACGGCGAAACACTGTTGCAAACACGGAATGCAATGGTTGTTGTCGACGGGGATAGGTCTCCTGATACAGCCCAGCTGCCTGCTGGCCGTTGCCGTCTGCCTTTCCGTAAGTAAACACCATGTCGGCAAGTTCTCAAAAATGGTTCAAAAGGCTCTGAGCACTATGCGACTTAACTTCTGAGGTCATCAGTCGCCTAGAACTTAGAACTATTTAAACCTAACTAACCTAAGGACATCACACACATCCATGCCCGAGGCAGGATTCTAACCTGCTCCAGACTGTTGCGACTAGAACCGCACGGCCACTCCGGCCGGCGGCAAGTTCTTGATTCGAATACGGAAGCATTGTGTACAACGCTGTATCACATCCACAACAAGATGAGTCAGCAAGAGAAGAGACTCGGACACGACGTAACCAATGACTACGGCAGGAGAGGACGCTAGGGCGTGACGTATGAGGAACAGTGCCGCCCTCTAGGAGGGAACCATGCATACTGTAACTGTGACTCCATGCTACAGCGCGTATTAGACCGCAGTCTCTGTAACAAAGTATGACTGAATAAATAGTCTCTCGCATGAAAACCATGAATTTCCGGACATACATTCATTAGACCTCTTTTGTTCCGCAACTTCTCACCGATCAACCGCTAGAGTCTGTGCACGGTGGAAAAAAATCACCCTATATATGATACTCAGCTGCTCATGGTTCTTACGGAAGTAGTTGTAGTCCGTAAAGGTCTGTAACTTTGCTGTCGTAGGGATGACCGGGGAACTGTGTAACCTTTATACCAAAAAACACGTTCTGATTAAAGTCTATTTGAAGACAAAAATAGCTGATGTAGGCTGGAGGTGGTGTTTCTCCAGCCTCGAAGCACCTTAACTATTCAAGATGTCATTCTTTTACCTGCATAAAAAACGAATCTAGTAAGTCATTTTTGTGGTAGCTACTCATAAAAAACTATGTCTGGCTTATTATCCCTTAGACCACATGTTCATTAGAGGTGCAGCATAAGGTCGAACTGGGGAAGAGTGAGGATGGAAACTGGACACGCTGAGCTCGCGGAAAATAACGTGGTCTGGGCGCAAAAACGTACCCCCGCCCTGTCGCCTGTTGACCTGCGCACTTCAGGCATTCTTATCTTTTCACAATACAATTACATTCCATCCTGGACATCTTATTGTTTGATTCTTATGGTTTCACTATGTAGCATGAAACCGCAGTCTTTGCGCGCCGTAGTTCCATGGAAGGTTCTTCAGTCAGTTAGGCGTGATATATGCAATGCTATTAAATGAGTATCTACATCTACATCCATACTCCGCAAGCCACCTGACGGTGTGTGGCGGAGGGTACCTTGAGTACCTCTATCGGTTCTCCCTTCTATTCCAGTCTTGTATTGTTCGTGGAAAGAATGACTGTCGGTATGCTTCCGTGTGGGCTCTAATCTCTCTGATTTTATCCTCATCGTCTCTTCGCTATATATACGTAGGAGAGAGCAATATACTGCTTGACTTTTCGGTGAAGGTATGTTCTCGAAACTTCAACAAATGTCCGTACCGAGCTACTGAGCGTCTCTCCTGCAGAGTCTTCCACTGGAGTTTATCTATCATCTTCGTAACGCTTTCGCGATTACTAAATGGTCCTGTAACGAAGCGCGCTGCTCTCCGTTGGATCTTCTCTATCTCTTCTATCAACCCTATCTGGTACGGATCCCACACTGCTGAGCAGTATTCAAGCAGTGGGCGAACAAGCGTACTGTAACCTACTTCCTTTGTTTTCGGACTGCATTTCCTTAGGATTCTTCCAATGAATCTCAGTCTGGCATCTGCTTTACCAACGATCAACATTATATGATCATTCCATTTTAAATTACTCCTAATGCGTACTCCCAGATAATTTATGGAATTAACTGCTTCCAGTTGCTGACCTGCTATTTTGTAGATAAATGATAAGGTATCTATCTTTCTATGTATTCGCAGCACATTACACTTGTCTACATTGAGATTCAATTGCCATCCCCTGCACCATGCGTCAATTCGCTGCATATCCTCCTGCATTTCAGTACAATTTTCCATTGTTACAACCTCTCGATATACCACAGCATCATCCGCAAAATTCTCATTTAATAGAGTCCTTGATAGGCTGGTAGAAATAACTACATATTCCAATCGCACAATCTTCTTCTTTTTCTTTTTCCTTTGTCCCGCATTGACACGGGGTGAGCATTGTTACTCGTGGATTTGGCAAGGTAGGGTAAAGGAGTGAGCGGATGCCCTTCATGTCGCCACCGCGTTAAAGTGTATCTACAGATGAGGCAGCACTCACGAAAGATGCCATGGTAAATTACTACAATACGCACGCATGGGAAGATGCAAACCCTCGAGCAGTCAAGGAGTTGAGGCATCAGGATCACTTCAGTATCAGTGAATGGCCAGTAGTTTTTGATGACAGATTCATGGGTCATACACTTTTATGAGTCAGATTAACATGTGTTTGCGTCACCGATTTCTGCGCTATGAATTATCAGAACTTTCGGAGAATGTTATCCTTGTAGAAAGACAACGATTGAGGCTTATACTGGTTGGGGCACCACCCCATTTTCTAGGGATCTTGTGACGTCTCGTGGGCGATGGACTGGTCGAGGTGGTCCGCCAGCATGACCACTCTGTTCGCTGGACCTAAATCTATTGGATTTTTGTTGTGGGGCCACTTAACGGCATTGGTTTATGCCCAATTTACAGCCAGTGTCCAGACTTTATAAAAGCGCGTGACGAGTGGATGTGACGCAGTCCAAAGCAGCCAGGTGTATTTGAGAGAGGGCGCTTTTCCCTATCAAGAAAGGGCTGAAGGGTGTGTCAGGATGTGTGGTAACAGCATGCAGCACTGCATTTACTTCTATCGAGCAGACAGAGTGCAATGAGAGGACATATTGGCCCATATCTCGACAGGCATTGGTTTTCAGACCTGTCGTTACAGAAACTTTTCTCGCAGTTCTGATCAATACCACTCCACCTGTAGGAGTACGTGACATCTTCGTCTAAACACATCCTATACACGGTCTGTCCAAAAAGTTCCGCACTCATTTTATTCCTGGCGTAAAAGCGACGTCAGCACAGTAACCACGGTGGCATCTTCAACTAAAAACTGTAAACAACAAATGTGCGTTGGACCAACAGCCCCGGATACGATATATCCGAACCGAAGCAAAAATTTGATAGAGGTGCCCCCGCCCCCCCTTCTCTCCCCCGAGCGTTTAAGTAAGGGCGTCAAAAATTTTTAAAAATCGGTTTTTCAAAATTATGTTCATTTTGTAACGCAGATCTTTGTGAAGAGCTTGAGATATAAAACATAAATGTTGGAGGAACGTAAGACATGTTATTTTGTCTTAAGTGTGCTACAGCGCAGTGCCACGCCTCTTCACAGAGTATTCTCTACCATAACTCACTGTATTTCGCTCTGTCGAATTCAAACGTATATATTGTGTAATGGAAGCCATCAAACGTATATTTGGGATAGTGGAAATTAAATTGTCCTGTGGTGCTTGTCCTGCTCCCAGTCGGCCGGTTTGACATCCTACATGCTCCCCTTACAAAAACAATTGATAGTGGGGTGGGGTATTTGTGACCGGGAGAAAAAGAACTCTTCAAAAAATTTGAACTCTTTATTGCCTGTTAGCCAATAACTTTCTCTTTTATGTAACTAAACTCCGTCCGAAAAGGCCTTGGAAGGTCCAACGTTACCGTCCGGCCGCCCGGTCATCCTCAGCCCACAGGCGTCACTGCATGTGGATATGGAAGAGCACGTGGTCAGCACGCCGCTCTCCCGGCCGTATATCAGTTTACGAGACCGGAGCCGCTTCTTCTCAGTCAAGTATTTCCTCAGTTTGCCTCACAAGGACTGGGTGCATACCGCTTGCCAACAGCGCTCGGCAGACCGGAAAGGCCAACCATCCCAGCCCGACAGCGCTTAACTTCGGTGATCTGACGGGAACCGGTGTTACCGCTGTGGCAAGGCCGTTGCCTCTTTTATGTAAAATAAAATTAAATATAGGAAACGAAAAACCAGTAAAGACACAAGCAATTCCTCTCTAACCTTGCTACAGCTTTACACGACGTGCTTTCCTTTCTGCCAAATAATCCATTACAAAATCAAAGTTCGTCAAGCGTTTTGCTAAATGAAAAATTAAAATGTCATTGTCTAGTAGTGAAAAAGCTGTTAACACGAATAGTATCCTAGACTGGTTTTGTTTCTCGATTTGACTACGCTTATTTTGTCGATGTCTACTAGATAAAACGAGATAGATCTTTCTAATATTGCACCAGTTGCAACATACGCCAAGTAAGCGAGACTGTTGTGGCACAAATGGTCATTTTTATCTACCTCATTTACACAAATGACACGACAGAATATAATTCACGAAGAATCAATATCAAAAGCGTATTAGGCTTACTACAAGCAAAAAGTTTTATCTTAGGAAACAGTTTCACATTTCATGCATATGCTCCAGTTTCTCAAGCAAGAGCTCGAAAAGTAGTAGTAGTAGTACGAAATTTTTATACAATTTTGGAATCGTCACTTTCTTCCATGTAATTTGTGTGATGTCCCAGTTTCTTCTCCTTCCACGTTCTAAAAAATAAACCCGTCATCACTAAGTCTATAACAATTCCTGCCATTGTCAAAACTTATTCTCCAATTGCCTTCACTAACTGTCCCAGAATCATCGGTTCAGTTATCCCACGTTTATTCTCCGGTTACGCGTTATTACGTGCTCGCACACCTCGTTTTCCGCGCTGTTCCTTGAATAGAACTTAAAGCGGCTGCTAACCGTGGACTGTACGACTGGCCTTCGTAGTGCAGCCATCTGGCAAAAACTGCAGTCAAAATTTCATTTTCTTGGATACATCGAGATGATAATACACTACTGGCCATTAAAATTGCTACACCAAGAAGAAACGCAGATGATAAACGGGTATTCATTGGACAAATATATTATTCTACAACTGAAATGTGATTACATATTCACGCAATTTGGGTGCATAGATCCTGAGAATTCAGTACCCAGAACAACCACCTCTGGCGGTAATAACGGCCTTCATACGCCTGGACATTGAGTCAAACAGAGCTTGGATGGCGTGTACAGGTATAGCTGCCCATGCAGCTTCAACACTATACCACAGTTCATCAAGAGTAGTGACTGGCGTATTGTGACGAGCCAGTTGCTCGGCCGCCATTGAGCAGACGTTTTCAGTTGGTGTGAGATCTGGAGAATGTGCTGGCCAGGGCAGCAGTCGAACATTTTCTGTATCCAGAACGTCCCGTACAGGACCTGCAACATGCGATCGTGCATTATCCTGCTGAAATGTAGGGTTTCGCAGGGATCGAATGAAGGGTAGAGCCACGGGTCGTAACATATCTGAAATGTAACGTCCACTGTTCAAAGTGCCGTCAATGCGAACAAGAGGTGACCGAGACGTGTAACCAGTGGCACCCCATAGCATCACATCGGGTGATACGCCTGTATGGCGATGACGAATACGCGCTTCCAATGTGCGTTCACCGCGATGTCACCAAACACGGATGCGACCATCATGATACTGTAAACAGAACCTGGATTCATCCGAAAAAATGACGTTTTGCCATTCGTGCACCCAGGCTCGTCGTTGAGTACACCATCGCAAGCCCTCCTGTCTGCAGCGTCAAGGGTAACAGCACCCAGGGTCTCAGAGCTGATAGTCCGTGCTGCTGGAAACGTCGTCGAACTGTTCGTGCAGATGGTTGTTGTCTTGCAAACGTCCCTGTCTGTTGACTCAGGGATCGAGACGGGCTGCACGATCCGTTGCAGCCATGCGGATAAGATGCCTGTCATCTCGACTGCTAGTGAAACGAGGCCGTTGGGATCCAGCACGGCGTTCCGTATTACCCTCCTGAATCCACCTGTTCCATATTCTGCTAACAGTAATTGGATCTCGACCTACGCGAGCAGCAATGTCGCGATACGATAAGCCGCAATCTCGATATGCTACAATCCGACCTTTATCAAAGTCGGAAACGTGGTGGTACGCATTTCTCCTCCTTAGACGAGGCATCACAACAACGTGTAGCAATTTTAATGACCAGTACTGTACATTAATGTGAACCCCGACGTTATAACTGACATTTTCGCTCGATCCCCTCGACGACTTGACTTTACTGTGTAGCCTTCTGTTAGTTTCTTTGAATTTTTTCGACGTATTTGCTTTTCTGCTGCACACTATATGAGATTCATACTTCAGTAACACTGCTGTAAATTAAATAAATATTTATCTAGTAGTTTTGTGGATATTTGAGCTATTAACGCGATTATGGATTATTTAAAGTGAATGACTCTTGTCCGCTTGTCTGATTTATTAAAAGGTTTACTCGAATCTGTATTTGTATTATACTGTAAGAGTCACACTAAGTACAATTAGCAATTAGCTTTCCGATTTCCGCTCCCCCCCCCCCCCCCCCCCAACCCAACCACCACCAAAAAATAATCTTGTGGGAGAACCTGATTGCAATGTCTGTGTTATTAAGATGCACGATGCACATTTCCTTCGGACAACCCCGTCTTTTCTTGGTCAAAATAAATTCAGTGCTCTACATAACGTTTTGGTTAACGGAAAGCTGCACCTCAAATGCATACAGTCGTTAAGAATTTGTGTTCCACTGTAAAATAAACTGTAATAAATCCAAACTGAAAGTCCTTATGCAGCATTAAATCCAGGTAAAAAGGAACGGAAAAGAAAAGAAATGACACAGATGATAAGAAGCGGTCTTACTGTTAAGAATGATCCTTCGATATTATCCGCGTGACAGATACGTTTAATTTATCTTCTTCGTCGTCGTTAATTGCGAAGCCACTCGATATGATACTTGAGACGTTTCGTGTTCGACTACAGCCACTAGAATTTCGGAGGCACTTGATACGGGGGGAAAATCTCGAGCGCTGTTGCACGGGGCGCGCTCCGCGGAAGCGAGCCTTTCATCAGAGAGGAATTTCGTCCAATAAAGTGACCTCTTGCGCTCGGATGGGAAACACTGGAGTGGAAAGACATTTTCGGTGACGCGGCGGTGGCACAATACACATTTACGGGGGAATGGCCGCACCCTTAGGGCGAAGCACTAAAATCCGATTATTGGGAGGGGTGATGCGCGCGCGGAATGTAACACCATACGCCCTCTCCTCGCCGGCACCTTTTATCGTTGGCTCGACCTCCCCTACACCTGGGGAAACAGCCGCCTCAGAGGTCCACAGAGTGCGTGTTTTATGAGCAAGTTTCATCGACCAGCCGTGAACACTGTCATTTACGAGAATTAGCGGAATCTCAACGTCGAGTATGCTTTGCGCATGCATTAAAAATACGGCGTGTTAATGTTCGACAGTAATATTTATTTTATTTCGTTGTGAACTTGCCTCCGCTTTTCCAGGACGTCGTCAGACAACTTATGACCAGCCAGACAATCCACACATCAGCGAATGCTTCTCGCTGTACAGAGGCTGTTGTTTTCAAGGACATGTGACATTTGAAGATCATACACTTATACGAAAAGCACAACATTAGAATAATACAGATTTTCATGGGTCTAAAATAAGAAATATTGTGTAGTGATACACTGCATCTTGTACATTCTACATATGTGAGTAAACGTAATGTCTGGCAGATCACACCCTATTGATCTGCACAAGTTATGAAGATATTAGTCAAAATCTCCAAACTATAATCAAATTGATATTTTTTTAAATATACACAAAGAGAGTATGAGTCAATAAACGTCACACTACATTCTACTCAAAGACTGTGTGACTGGAGTGAAGTGTTTCTAGAAAAGAGGACACAGCATGTCATTCTCAACGGAGAGAAATCTTCAGGCTTAAAAGTAACTTCGGGCGTAACCCAAGCGAGTGTTATTGGGCCATTACTTTCATAATCTTTATAAACGATCTAGTGGATAACGTCGGAAGTTCCATGAAGCTTTTCGCGGATGCTGCTGTTGTGTATTCACAATGCTGGAAAGTTGTAGTGAAATGTGTGAATGCCTGTAGAGGATGGACGCTTGCTGTAGAATTTGGCAGTTGATCCTCAACATAAACAAATGTATCGTATTGCGTAAAGACCTATTAATGTGTAATTACATGATCTCAGAACAATCTCTGGAGGCAATCACAGCCGTAAATTATCTAGGAGTATGCGTACGTAGCGATTTAAATGGAAAAATCACATAATATTTATAGCAGGTGAAGCAGGTGTCAGACTGGCATTCAGTGGAAGGATCCTAAGGAAATGCAGTTCACCCACAAAGATTCAAAGAAAAACAGCGCGTTTCGTTACAGGATCATTTAGTAAGCGCAAAGGCGTCTTGGAGATTCTCAGCCATCTCCATTGACAGACGCTGCAAGAGAGGCGTTCTGAGTCGCGATTTGGTTTGCTGTTAAAAGTTCTGAGAGCTTACGTTCCTAGATGAGTCAGCGAATATATTGCTTCCTCCCACGAAAATCAAGTGAAAAAGACCACGACGGTAAAATTAGATAGATTTCAGCTCACACGGAGGCTTACCAGCAATCAATCGTTCGTCATGAAAACCACTACTAGCCAGTGGAACAGAATAAGGTGGCAGCGACAGTAGGACACAAATTACGGTAATTTCCAAGTAGCGTTGCCTATCGAACGCGCGTGTCCCGAACGGTATATATCGAATGACGAAATACATCGAACGCAGGGCTGTTGTGGTGGGAGATATGGAAAGTGTTTAATGTAGAGCTATGAATCAGAATGAGTGAAGCTGTTGTAGTCTCGAGTCGTGATACTCTTACCTTGCGAAACGTCATTCCTCGATTGTGTAGTGTGCGGTCTTGTTTGGACATCTGTTGGGAATATGGATCGTTGCCAAATGAGGTTTTCAGGAATTGTGTAAACTGCCTGCAGACAGCTGTGTGAAACTTCATAAGAAAGACACCGATGCTAATTTCCCATTTCAATTGTACTGCGCGTGGTGTCAGAAAAAAACATCGATACGGAAAAATTGTAAGATGCTCTCCAAGAGGGCATTATTTTAGGTTCGCGTTGGGTAAGAGATTATACCCTACAAGCGGCTACTTACGAAACTGACTTTTATCAACTAACACCTTTTTCGACTAATACGGTTCTGTCGAGAAGTATGCTCTGTGACAGTCACGAAAGAACGTATTCCTATCGGTGGACAAAACAAGATAGTTGAAATAGACGAAACACAGCCACTCGGAAATACAAGAAAGGACGACTACTAAAAACGTGTGGAATGTTTATCTTCGGACGAACCATCTGTCCACACACGGAAGAGTGCTTGTGGAAATCTATCAAATCGTCGATTAAAAGATAGGGCAGACAGGCAGTCAGGGACGAGTTGTACCTCTTACAGTATGGCAGCGTATGCAATCCGCCAAATTGTCCATGAACACTTGGCTGATGAGTAAGTAAATGAAATAACTAGTTTTCTTTGTAATTAATCTTAATTTAGTAAACATTCGTACTTATGTGGCTCTAGTCACACAGCAAACAGTGTCCTTATTTGCCACCACGAGAGTCGCAATATATCGTTCGGAGCACGCGCTTTCGATTTGCAATACTTCTTGGAAATTACCCAATGTACACTACGTCACACACCGTAAGGTGGCTTGCGGAGTGTAGATGTACATGTACATGCACTTGTATACATGTATATAGTGATCTGTGTTGAGATTTGCACTTCTCAGAACAACAATATTAACTTTAATTAATGAAAATCGATGTGCTGCTTTCTTCCTTCGTAACTCCACATAACTTTCCCCACCCTGTGCGGCTATTAACAACTACACTTCATGTGCCGAAAGAAGCCGTGAAACTTTCAGCTGCGAGGCGCACACTGTTGCTGTTGAAAACAGTAGTCGTCTACAGAACTGCGACAACACTGAGGCGCCACCGTTGGGATGTAAACAAAAACGCGTCTGGAATATGTTTGTGACAGACGTGCGAAGGAGTTAGGTCACGCCCATTTTAAGGCTGCGAGCACACTCGAAGCGGAGTTGGAACGACTAAACCGTCGAGATTTGAACGCGCACATTCTAGCGTATTCGTTAGACTGTTGCATGTTTAGCAGTCGACTTCGTGGTTTTCTAGCGTTGTGACTACTCTCTGTTGCTGATGTAACGGCTGAGAAAGCGGAAAAGCAGAAAGTAATGGGTAAACGTGATGTATATAAGAAAAGAAGAACTTGGTTAATTTCATGACGCATGTGACGAACTAAGTAAAAATCTAGATAGGTTCTACAGTGATATTAGAATTACTCTTGAAACATTCGAGTTTATTCTGAAAAGTGTGAAGCGCCCGCAAATTTCGGAAAACCGTATCTCCACGCGAAAGTTCAGTTGCTATTCTCAGGTTAGTACATCCACAAATTAACAAATGTCCTCTGTTCCTGTTTATTTTGGAAGTGACACGATAGAAAATATAAATACAGCTTTAAGTGTTACGATAATGTTTTGTGTTGTTTATATTTTTCGGAGTCTGTAAATAATTTATAATAGTACTACGCTGTATACAGATCCTACAGCAACTCAACGGAGTATTTGTTCAACAAGTCGTTGGAAGTCCCCGATAGAAATAGTGAGCCCTACTGTCTCTATAGCCGTCCAAAATTGCGAAAGTGTTGCCGGAGCAGGATTCTGTGTTCGAACTGACCTCTCGATTATGTCGCATACATGTTGCATGGGATTCATGTCGGGCAATCTGGGTGGCCAAATCATTCGCTCAAATTGTCCAGAATGTTTCTCAAACCAATCGCGAACATTTGCGACCCGCTGGCAAGGTGCATTCTCATAAATTGTTTGGGAACATGAAGTCCATGAACGGTTGCAAATGATTTCCAAGTAGCTGAACATAAATATTTATAGCCAATGATCGGTTCAGTTAAATCAGAGGACCCATTCCATTCCGTGTGAACACAGCCCACACCGTTATGGAGCCATCATCGGCTTGCACAGTGCCTTGTTGACAAACTGAGTCCTTGCTTTTGTGGGGTCTGCGCCACACACTAAGCCGACCAAGAGCTCTTACCAACTGAAATCGGACTCATCTGACCAGGCCACAGTTTTCCAGTCGTCTAGTGTCCAACCGATAAGGTCGTAAGCCCTGGAGAGGCGCTACAGGCGATGTGCTGTTAGCAAAGGCACTCGCGCCTGTCGCCTTCTGCCATAGCGCATTAACGCCAAATTTCACCCCACTGTCTTAACGCATACGTTCGTCATACTTCCCCAATTGATTTCCGCGGATGTTTCCTGCAGTGTTGCTTGTCTGTTAGCACTCACAACACTACGTATACGCAGCTGCACTCGGTTGTTAAGTGAAAACCGTCGGCCACTGCGTTGTACGTGGTGAGAGGTAATAGCTGAAATTTGGTACACACTGCACTCTCTTGACGCTGTCGATCTCGGAATATTGAATTTTTTAACTATTTCCGAAATGTAATATCCCATGCGTCTAGATCCTACTACTAATCTGCGTTCAACGTCTGTTAATTCCCATCGTATGGGCTTAATCACATCGGAAATCTATTTACATAAACCACCTGATCGCAAATGAAAGCTCCACCAATCACTGTCACCTAATTGTATACACCAAGTGTCTCTCCTGAGAGTCGTCAGTCGCGTTTTATCTGCTGTTTCGGCAGATATTTAGAATTTCGTTTTTGTGAGGCCAAACAAATGCTGCTTATCACGTATTTCAAGCTGCGCCCAGCGTCAACGAAATGCATCGGTTTGTTTCCCGTTTCAAACAAAATGACTTTACTTGCCCATTCGATAGTGTGCTACAAGGTTAGTCTAGTGCGATTTTATTTTATTGATATGTATTAACAGAGAGAGTAAAACACCACGAACAACCGGTACTCCAGTAGCGACTGGGCATCACGCTTCTCCATGGCGGCAGAAGTCTGCGCGAGCCAGGACTACCCGTTACTTCTCTTGTTTTACTGTCCCTGTTAATGTACATACACAAAACGAATATCGCACTAGACTAATTTGGGCCTGCTCTGTCGAATGGGTACGTAAAGTTACGCTTTGAAAATCATATTGTCTGTAACGGAAACAAACCGACCTTTTCCATCGACTCTGGTCGTCACATGATGAGCATTATTTCTTCGGGCTGACTCCATTTACACGGTGTAAAAACAAAATAGCAAATATCCCCCGATACAACAGAGAAAATGCTACTGGTGACTCTTGGGAGATACACCCTATATACACTGACAGGAAAACATAAAACGCAACACAAAAAGGAGTTGTACCCCATAAATGAAAGTTGGTAGGCGTGTTTCAACATCTGAAACATTATATCTATTCAGATTTCGTGCCAGTCGTATAAGAGTAGCGCCACTGTTGTTATTGTGGTCTTCAGTCCAGAAACTGGTTTGATGCAGCTCTCCATGCTGCCTTATCCTGTGCAAGCTACATCTCTGAGTAACTACTGAAACCTACATCCTTCTGAATCTCCTCAGTGTATTCATCCCTTAGTCTCCCTCTACGATTTTTACTCTCCACACTCCCGTACAATAATGAATCGGTGATCCCTTGATGCCTCAGAACGTGTCCTTCCAAGCGATCCCTTCTTCTAGTCAAGTTGTGCCACACATTTCTCTTCTCCCCCATTCTATTCAGTACCTCCTCATTAGTTACGTGATCTACCCATCTAATCTTCAGCATTCTCCTGTAGCACCACATTTCGGAAGCTTCTATTCCCTTCAAGGGTAAACTATTTATCGCCCATGTTTCACGTCCATATATGGTTAAACTCCATACAAATGCTTTCAGAAAGGGTCTTCCTGACAAATCTATACGCGATATTAACAAATTTCTCTTCTTCCTTGCCATTGCCTCTCTACTTAGACCGTCATTAGTTATTTTGCTCCCCAAATGGCAAAACACATCTACTACTTTAAGTGTCTCATTTCCTAATCTAATTCCCTCAGCATCGCCTGATTTAATTCGAAAACATTCCATTATCCTCGTTTTGTTTTTGTTGATGTTCATCTTATACCTTCCTTTCAAGACACTGTCAATTGCTCTTCCCAGTCCTTTGCTGTCTGTGGCAGAATTACATTGTCATCGGGAAACCCCAAGGTTTTTACTTCTTCTCCATGGATTGAATTCCTACTCCGAATTTTTCTTTTGTTTCCTTCACTGCTTGCTCAATATACAAATTGAACATCATCACTCCCTTCCCAACCACTGTTTCCCTTCCATGCCCCCTCGACTCTTATAACTGCCATCTGGTTTCTGTACAAATTGTAAATAGCCTTTCGCTCTTTGTATTTTACCCGTCACCTTCAGAATTTGAAAGAGAGTATTCCAGACAACATTGCAAAAGCTTTCTCTTAGTCTACACATGCTAGAAAAGTAGGTTTGCCATTCCATAATCTTTCTTTTAAGATAAGTCATAGGGTCAATATTGCCTCAAGTGTTCCAACATTTCTACAGAAGCCGAACTGATCTGCCCCGAGGTCAGCTTCTACCAGTTTTTCCATTCGTCTGTACAGAATTCCCGTCAATATTTTGCAGCTGGGACTTATTAAACTGATTGTACGGTAATTTTCACATCTGTCAACACCTGCTTTCTTTGGGATTGGAAATATTATATTGTTCTTGAAGTCTGAGGATATTTCGCCTGTCTCATACATCTTTCTCACCAGATGGTAGAGTTCTGTCAGGGCTGGCTCTCCCAAGGCCGTCAGTAATTCTAATGGAATGTTGTCTAGTCCCAGGGCCTTGTTTCGACTGAGCTCTTTCAGTGCTCTGTCAAATTCTTCAAGCAGTATCATATCTCCCATTTCATCTTCACCTACATCCTCTTCCATTTCCATAATATTGTCCTCAAGAACATCGCCCTTGTATAGACCCTCCTTCCACCTTTCCGCTTTCCCTTCTTCGTTTAAAACCGGTTTCTCATATGAGCTCTTGATATTCATACACGTAGTCCTTTTTTCCCCAAAGTCTCTTTAATTTTCCTGTAGGCAGTATCTATCTCACCCCTAGTGATATATTGCTCTACATCCTTACATTTGTCCTCTAGCCATCCCTGCTTAGCCAGTTTGCACTTCCTGTCGATCTAATTTTTGAGACGTTTGTATTCGTTTGCGCCTGCTTCATTTAATGCGTTTTTATATTTTCTACTTTGATCAATTAAATTCCATCTCTCTTCTGTTATCCAGGGATTTCTACTAGCCCTCGTCTTTTTACCTACTTGATCCTCTGCTGCCTTCACTATTTCATCTCTCAAAGCTACCCAGTCTTCTTCTATTGTATTTCTTTCTTCCGTTCTCGTCAATCGTTCCCTAACGCTCTGTCTGAAATTTTTCATAATCTCTTGTTCTTTCAGTTTATACACATCCCATCTCCTTAAAATTCCACCTTTTTGCAGTTTCTTCAGTTTTAATCTACAGTTCGTAACCAATAAATTGTGGTCAGAGTCCAAATCTGCCCCTGGATATGCCTTACAATTTAAAACCTGGTTCCTAAATCTCTGTCTAACCATTACGTAACCTATCTGAAATCTTCCAGTGTCTCCAGGCCTCTTCCACGTATACAACCTTCTTTCATGATTCTTAAAGCAACTGTAAGCTATCATTAACTTACGTCTGTGCAAAATTCTACCAGGCGGCTTCCTCTTTCATTCCTTACCCCACTTCCATATTCACCCACTTTTCGTTCTCTTCTTTTTACTACTATCGAATTCCAGTCCCCCATGACTATCAAATTTTCGTCTTCCTTCAGTATCTGAATTATTTATTTTATCGCGTCATAGATTTCTTCAGTCTCTTCATCTGCAGAGCTAGTTGGCATATAAACTTGTACTAGTGTGGTAGACATGGGCTTCGTGTTTATCTTGGCTACAATAATACGTTCACTATGCTATTCGTAGTAACTTACCCGCGCTCCTATTTTTTATTCATTATTAAACTTACTCCTGCATTACCCCTATTCGATTTTGTATTTATAACCCTGTATTCACCTGACCAGAAGTCTTGTTCCTCCTGTCACTAAACACGAGTAATTCACACTATATCTAACTTTAACCTATCCATTTCCCTTTTTTAAAAATTTTCTAACCTATCTGCCCGATTAAGGCCTCTGACATACCATGCTCCGATACGTAGAACGCCAGTTTTGTTTCTCCTTGCCACTGTGAGGACGCAAAGCAGGTTGTTTTAAATACACGCTGTAACGGTCGTGACCGTTGGTTACCTTTCGGATTGGACGTGGTGAGTTAACCTTAGTTAAGATTGCCTTTAAGATGGCAAAGACGCCATTAATAGACGAAGTCGTGTAATAGAGCTACGAAAAGCTGGATTTTCCTTCTGCAAAATTGCAGAAAGGCTTGGCAAGAATCTAGCCACTGTACGTGATTGCTGGCAGCAGTGGTCACAGGAATATGTGGTCTCAAGAAGGCCGGGCTCCGGACGGCCACGTGGCACTACCGAGAGGGAAGACCGTTGTGTGCGGCGTATGATTGTTGCACACCGTACTGCATCTGCAGCAGCAATTTGAGCACCGGTTGGCACTACAATGACGCAACGACCCGTTACAAATCAGTTAATTGAAGGACAGTTCCGAGACAGACGCCCTGCAGCGTTCTTTCCACTGACACAAAACCACCAGCATATATGACTTCAGTGGTGTCCAGCGAGAGCGGAGGTATGTTGTTTTCTCATGAAAGCTGGTGCTGCCTTGGTGCCAGTGATAGCCATGTGTTGGGTAGAAAGAAGCCAGTTGCAACCAACCTATCTGCGAGCTATGGTCTGAGGTGCGACTTCGTATGACAGCAGGAACACTCTCGTGGTCATCCCATGCACCCTGATTGTAAATTTGTGTGTCAAGAAATTCGACATCTGTGTTGCCATTCATAAACAAATTCCAGGGTGTCTCTTCCAACAGGATAACACTCGCCCATACACCGATGTTGCTTTTCAGTGTCTCGACATGTTGCCTTGGCCTGCGTGGTCCCCAGATTTTTCTTCAGTCAAGCACAAATGGGGCATCATCAGACAAAAACCCCAGTGTCATCCACGACCAGCATTAACTGTCCCTGTAATGACAAAGTGTAACAGAAATGGAATTCTATTCCATAACTGACATGTGGTATCAATGCAACACAACGCATTCACATTTGCATGCTTGCATTCATCATTCTTGCAGTTACACTGGTTTATCTCACACTTACATTAACCTGTAATCTTGCAATGTTGATCATTTAAATATACCTTACAAACTTACACACTGACAAAATTGAAGCAACCAGAAGGAGAGGAAATAATGAAATGGTACTTCAAGGATTTAGAGGCTATGTATTATTATTTTAGTAACCACAAATCGAGTTACATTTGCAAACTCTGCCTACCGATCTGACGTTGGACCTCCTGTGAACAGGATGCATGCACTAACTCATCTCAGAAGGGTATCACAAAGTGACCTTGTCCCCTCCTGAGAAAAACTCTTGTTTCAACTGGTCCTTGATATCCTGGATACTGGCTGTGGGATGGAGTTGACGTCTGAGCTGGTCCCATACATGTTCTATCGAGAAACAACGAGAACAAATCTGGGGATCTTACTGGTAACAGGAATACTCCCCCACACACAACACAGAGATATATGCATAATGTGGGCCAGCTCAGTCCTGTTGAAAAATGACAGCACAATATTGTCGTGTGAGAGCTAACACATTAGGGCACAAGTTGTCCGTTTCATACCATTGTGCCATCAGAGATCCATAAGTTACAAAAAGTCGTGACCTAAGTCAATCGCTCCCCATATCACGACACCAAGAGTAACACCATTGTGCCGCTCCAAAGCACAAGAAAAATGGAACCTCTGCCCAGACTGCCGCCATACTCATCGACGACTGTCATCCAGACAAGTGCAGAACCAAAATTCATCACTGAACACAATGTGATGCCACTCATAAGCAGACCGACCAATAGGGAGGCTTGGAGGTGGTCAAGTGGGGGTGGAACCGCGGTCAGCTGCCGGGAGTGGACACACCGTCCGCTTTCTTCTGCTGGCACCTTCCAAACTGATCAGACGCCGTTTGCCTTTCTGTAAGTAAACACCATGCCGGCAAGCTCTCAATTTGAATACGGAAGCATTTTGTGCAACACTGTATCACACCCACTATCAGGTGAGTCAGCAAGGAGTCCACAAAAAATTAACGGGACAGCTGTGGGACTACAGCCTTTCCGACAGGGTAAACTAAAACTACGACAATACCAGTAACAGCAACGTTCCAAAACAAATATTAACCTAAAAATAAAGCACACAAAATTTTCAGCAATTGGAACCAACAGCAGCAAAACGACTGATATTGTTAATTTCCCCTGCACCTAATAGCTCAGAAAATTGGAATAGAGATCAACATAGACATCATTTCCGCCCTTTTTACTGCTCATGAAAACCACACATTGCATGTTGTACCACCATACAGCGAGACCTTAAAAGGTGGTAGTCCAGAGTCCAGATTGCTGTACACACCAGTACCTCTAATAACCAGTAGCACATCCTCTTGCATTGATGTATGCCTGTGTTCGTTGTGGTATACTATCCACATGTTCATCAAGGCACTGTTGGTCCAGATTGTCTCACTCCTCAACAGCGATTCGGCATAGATATCTCAGAGTGATTGGTGGGTCACAACGTCCATAAACACCCCTTTTCAGTCTATCCCAGGCATGTTCGATAGGGGTCATGTTTGTAGAACATGCTGGCCACTCTAGCCGAGCGATGTTGTTAACCTGAAGGACGTCTTTCACAAGATGTGTACAATGGGGACGTAAATTGTCCTCCACGAAGACGAATGCCTCCCCGATATGCTGCCAATATGGTTGCACTATCGATCGGAGGATGGCATTCATGTATCGTACAGACGTTATGGTGCCTTCCATGACCACCAGTGGCATACGTCGGCCCCACATAATGCCACCCCAAAACGGCAGGGAAACTCCATCTTGCTGCACTCGCTGGACAGTGTGTCTAAAGCTTTCACCTGACCAGGTTGCCTTCAAATACGTCTCCGACGATTGTCTGTCTGAAGGCATATGCGACACTCATCGGTGAAGAGAACGTGATTCCAATCCTGAGCAGTCCATTCGGCATGTTGTTCGGCCCATCTGTATCGTGCTGCATGGTGTCGTGATTGCAAAGGTGGACCTTGCCATGGACATCAGGAGTGAAGTTGCGCATCATGCAGTCTATTGCGCACAGTTTGAGTTGCAACATGACGTCCTGTGACTGCACGAAAAAGCATTAATCAACATGATGGCGTTACTCTTAGGGTTCCTCCTAGCCATAATCCGTAGGTAGTGGTCATCCACTGCAGTAGTGGCCCTTGGGCAGCCTGAGCGAGGTATGTCATCGACAGTTTCTGTCTCTCTTTATCTCCACCATGTAAGAACATTGCTTTGGTTCACTTTGAGATGCCTCGACACTTCCCTTGTTGAGAGCCCTCCCTGGCACAAAGTAACAATGCGGAAATAATCGATCCGTGGTGTTGAGCATCTAGGCATGGTTGATCTACAGACAATACAAGCCATGTACCTCCTTCCTGGTGGAATGACTGGAACTGATCGGCTGTCAGATGCCCTCCATCTAATAGGTGCGGTCATGCATGGTTGTTTACATCTTTCGGCGGATTTAGTGACATCTCTGAACAGTCAAAGGGACAGTGTCTGTCAACGTCTATCTTCAAGAGTTCTGGGAACCAGGGTGATGCAAAACTTTTTTTGATATTTTTATGCAGCTTGAATTAAGACTGTGATACTGAATATCATAACAGTCTTATCATCAAATTGTTATCCAAACCTTCACTTACCCTAGGTGGGTAAAATGAAGCCCGCAGTACAACAAAATGAAACTCACCCCACAGCTAGTATCAGAAACGCAGCATAACCAATGATGGTAAACAAATATTAACTATCAATCACAATCCAACACAGTTACCAAGCACTAACTATAAACACTCTGAAATTCACAAAAACTTGGGGCAATGGGTTGGGAGCAGGGGTTGGGCAGGGTTGGATAAGGATAATGTGTATGATCGGTGGGTAGGAGAATACCATGTGGGAGGGGTGGGAAGGTTAGTGGGTAGGACTTTTCTCATTTTAGGGTACGATGAGAGATAGTCGGAATCCTTTCGGGAAAGGTTATTCAGTTGCTCCAGTCCTGAGTAGTACTTACGCATGAGGGAATGCTCCTTTCGGGCCAGATGGTGGGACTTTAGGAGGTAGTGTGTTACTAGAGATATATGCCATTGGAGATCTATTTTTATACAAGGTTGAGAGGATAATTATGGCTATGAAGGCCTCAGTTAATACCTTGGTATATTTTGAGAGGGTCTACTCGTCACTACAGATGTGATAGCCATGGGTAGCTAGGCTGCAGGTACTTCTTGGTATGGAATGGGTGGCAGCTGTTCAAGTGGAGGTATTGCTGGTGGTTTGTAGGTCTGATATGGACACAGGTACTGATGTAGTTGTCTTTGAGGTGGAGGTTCTAATAATACCACCACTTCCAAAGTAGTAATGTTGCTCATGCAGCATATGTTCGCTTTATCAGGCAACAACAAAATTATTGATTGTGGATGGTATCGTCAGAATAGAATAGTGAAGTCATTGTGAAAAGGTCATTAATTTTGCACTTATCTTGAATGGATTCCTACGTAGATTTCATCGAAGTCGTTATGGCTCATCTTGATTCTAGAGTGATTCCACTTTGGCTGCTAGAAGGTCTGGATCTGTATTTTAGCGATATTTGAAGACCTAACAAATGCGTTTTTCAGGAAATTCTTAATGATCAAACAGTCCCAGATCGGAACAATGGCATGGTAGAAATAATTTTTGACATGGTGTTCATGATCCACATTTTGAATAAACTTCTTGTAAATTCACATATACTACTTCTTAATTGTCACATCATCAAGAAAACAGTTTTGTATCAATCTTCACATATTTAATTTCCACTTTAACCAAACACGAGACTTGACTGATCTTTTACAAAGCGAAATAACAACATAACTTCTGCAAAGTGAAACAAAGACTGGTCTGTGCTCATTCACGCCAAAAACAATTACAAGTAAGTCAAAGATTACGACAGTCTCACAGAAATGAATACACACAAGAACCATAATACTGTAATACATTGATACATCGGAGTACCTATGCATTAATAAAATCAAATGTGAATATTGTCAAAAAAATATGTCTGTTACTTTGCAGAAAAGTAGTTCGATATTACTGGTATCGAGAACTGGGGTTGGAGTGCTGTAATGGTCACGTAGATAAAAAACCTTTACAATGTCAGCATCGATGAAGGTGGCTTGTTGGGTTGAGGAGAACCAGGTGAAGCAAATGGGTGAAAAGGTGTGGAAGTTCTGAAGGAATTTGGGTAGGGTGTACTCGTACTCAATTCGGGTCATAAAGACGTCACAATGAATCTGAAGCAAGTGAGGGGTTTGGGGTTCTGGGTGGTTAGAAAGGATTCCTCTAGATGGCCCTTTAATAGGTTGGCATTGATGGTGCCATGCTGGTGTCCACAGCCATGCCCCCAAAGGAGAAGTAATTGTAGGTAAGGATGTAGTTGGTCATGGTGAAGATGATATATTTGGAATTCATTGGGTGTTGGGAAAGATGGTGTTCAATAGCAGCAAGGCCATGGGCATACGTATGTTAGTGTAAAGGAAGGTGGCATCAGTAATGATGAGCAGCGCACCATGTAGAAGGAATAGGAACTGAGGAGCATCGGTGAGAGAAATGGTTGGTATCTTTTATATAGGAGGGTAAACTGCCGTTGATATGCAGGAGGTGTTCGTCTACAGCAGCAGAGTTTCTCTCTGTGGGGTACAGTAACCGGCCGTGATGAGGTGCCCTTTGTGGTTCAGCTGAAGGACATTAGAAAGCAGTTAAAGGTTAGGAGTATGTGGAGTAGTAGGTGTGAGAAGAGAGGTTCTGGGATGGGACTAAGAATTTAACAAGACACTGGAGACCCTGCTAGATTTCTGGAATGGGGACAAAAAATGTTTAAAATGGCTCTAAGCAATATGGGACTTAACATCTGAGGTCATCAGTCCCCTAGAACTTTGAACTACTTAAACCTAACTAACCAAAGGACATCACACACATCCATGCCCGAGGCAGCATTCGAACCTGCGACCGTAGCAGCAGTGGCAGTTCTGGACTGAAGCGCCTAGAACCGCTCAGCCACAGTGGCCAGCGGAATGGGGACACTGCATTAGGATTTGTAGGTGGATGAATCTGACAGCTTACAGATGTTTTCTGCCAGGTAATCTTTGCAGTTTGAAACAACAGTGGTGGACTGTTTGTCCGTAGGTAGGATTTTAAGGTCGGGATCAGTTTTTATGTGGTGGATTGTGGTTCTTCCTGCGGAGGATGTAATGTTAGCTTGCATGTTAAGGGATTTGGGGGATGATGCTGATGTCATTTTTGAGGTTAACAAATTCTGGAAAGTTAACTGTGGGTAATTTGGGGGCAGTGGAGGTGGGTCACAGATGGATGGAGAAGTGAACTGAGTCAGGCTGAATTCAGCATTGGTCTCCATTTAAGTCTAGTTGGCAGGGTTGGTGCAGAAAAAGTATTTCTACTGTAGGGGCCAGATGAAAGAGAGAAGGTCTTTAACAAGTCCTGCATGTTTGAAATTGGGTGTGGGGCAGAAAGGTGAGGCATTTGGAAATGACTGATACTTCTGTAGAACTAAGACTTTTGGATGAGAGATTGATGACTGTGTTTTGGGTCTGTTTAGGTTGTAGCTTCTGTTCGGTAGTGGGAGTGAGTTTTTGAGGGCAGATTGAATGTAGGAGGTCTCCAAGGCAGGGTTTGTCAGCTATGAGAGGATGTGGCGGAGGTGGTGGTTGTACACGTGGTGGGCAGTGGTAGTCCAAGGTGGAAATAGGAAGTGGGCAGGGTGGAGAGTTTTTGAGGTGGCATTGTGGGTACTGATCTAGTTCCCAGAGACGAGAGTTTCAGTGTATGGTATGGTATCCAGGAATTTGGAGATCTATAGTAGGAGTATTTTATGGATGGCAATGAGGTTTTGGGCCTGATTGAGATGGTTCTGCAGAACTACTTTGGCAAGGGTTAAGGACTGTTGGAATATGAACAGATGGAGGTCATTGTGGAAGGAGGGGGTTTCAGCCCGAAATGTGTAACTTGATGGTAAGGCCATTTGGGTGGATATCACGAGCCAAGTGACAACTCAAGAACAGTATGTGGAACTGGGTTTTGGCTAGAGGTACTGAAACTTCTCTTTATTGTTGGTGCAGCATCTCGCGTCCCACATTACTCCCGATAGTATCATTAATCCTAGACCTTCAAATTGATCATTCTTCCTGCATCAGTCTTGCATATTTTCATGTATTATTTTCCATACCTTCCTATGCCACATGAACTTTTATCTCACCCTACCAACCCCTCACATCTCCAACTCTTTCTCCTCTGTATTCCAGTTCGCACATACTAACTTCATCTAATCTGCAATCGTCCTCCTCACTTGTCCTCCCACAGACCTGCAACCCACTTTATAATCTTTTCATTCATTTTTTCTTAGGTTTCATAATGTCTTCAAGTCGGTTTCAGTTGGTTTTTGCCTTTCACTAGTGGCCACTCGCTCATATTCTATCATTTCCCAATAATTCATCTGTTTCAACCTTTTCGTGATTTTTCCCACTTGTTTTGATGTATTTTTGCGTTCTTTGGGACATATTTCTATGTTACTTACTTTTTTTTATGCATTTTTGTCCACCACCATGAATCCTTGCTCCTTCCAAAAGCAATATTAGTACTATCCACTAGATGCATTGTGGAGGCCTGCTTAGCACATTTAGCATGGAATACTTAATCTCAGTGTAGTGCCTGTATTCTGTCAATGTTTCATAATGTCAAAGTAAAATGTGTGTGTGTGTGTGTGTGTGTGTGTGTGTGTGTGTGTGTGTGTGTGTTTTTTTTTTTTTGGGGGGGGGGGGGGGTTAGGGCGCACAACTTCAACGGTCATTAGCGCCCAGACTACGTTAGGAATGCACCGCGAGTCACAAGTTTAAAACAGCAACGAAACGGAAAACACGATAAAAGACAGACTGACAGGCATAGGATTAAAAAAAAAAAAAAACGCATAATCAAATGTCCTTAGAGAGGGTTGTCAAGTTGATAAAATGAAGAACGCGAGCAGCTGCTCGTGGGTCATCCGCTAAAATGGCATCTAGAGTACATGGCAGGCCAAGATCAAGACGCAGTGTGTTAAAATCCAGACAGGACGTTAAAATGTGGCGGACCGTCAGCAATTGCCCACATGGGCAGAACGGCGCCGGCGCCGGCGCAGCCGTCAGCAGATGGCGATGGCTGAACCGGCAGTGTCCAATTCGTAACCGGGCCAAAACTACCTCCTCCCGCCGAGAAGGGCGTGAGGAGGACGTCCAAGCCGCGGGAAGAGGTTTCAAGGCCTGAAGCTTGTTGTCTGTAAGTGCAGCCCAATCGGCATGCCACAGCGATAAAATGCGCGACAAATGACCCTGCTACAATCTGACGAAGGGACACAACAAGAAGCTGTCCGAGGCTGGAGGACCGCAGCCTTGGCCGCGGCATCTGCAGCTTCGTTCCCAGGGATACCGACATGGCCAGGAACCCACATAAAGCTAACCGGAGAACCGACGTCCACCAGCTGCTGAAGAGAGCGTTGGATCCGGTGCACGAAAGGGTGAACCGGGTACGGATCACTGAGGCTCTGGATAGCGCTCAGGGAATCGGAGCAGATGACATAAGCAGAATGTCGGTGGTGGCAGATGTAAAGAACAGCCTGGTAGAGGGCAAAGAGCTCAGCTGTGAAGACCGAACAATGGCCATGGAGCCGGTATTTGAAACTTTGTGCCTCGACAATAAAATAACACCCGACCCCGTCATTGGTCTTAGAGCCATCTGTATAAATGAAGGTCATATTAATGAACTTCGAACAAAGTTCTACAAAACGGGAATGGTAGACTGAACCGGGGGTAACCTGCTTTGGGAGCGAACTGAGGTCAAGGTAAACGCGAACCTGAGCCTGGAGCCAATGTGGCGTGTGGCTCTCGCCCACTCGAAAGGTTGCAGGGAGTGAAAAATTAAGGTGTTGAAGGAGGCGACGAAAGCGAACTCCAGGGGGTAGCAGGGCAGAGACATACAACCCGTATTGACGGTCGAGAGTGTCGTCAAAAAAGGAACGATAAGACGGGTAGTCGGGCATTGCCAGTAGCCGACAGGCATACCGACAAAGCAGCATATCGCGCCGGTAGGTGAGTGGCAATTCACCAGCGTCAGCATGAAGACTCTCAACGCGACTAGTATAAAACGCTCCGATCGCAAGTCGTAAACCCCGATGTTGTAAGGAGTTGAGTCGGCGTAAGATGGATGGCCGTGCAGAGGAGTATACGAAGCTCCCATAATCCAGCTTGGAGCGGACGATCGACCGATATAGGCAAAGTAGGACGGTTTGATCCGCTCCCCACGACATACCACTGAGAACACGGAGGACATTTAGAGAACGGGTACAATGGGCAGCCAAATATGACACATGTGGAGACCAGCTAAGTTTCCTGTCAAATGTAAAACCTAAAAATTTTGTTGTCTCCGCGAATGGGAGAGCAACGGGACCGAGCCGTAAGGACGGTGGGAGGAACTCTTTGTAGCGCCAGAAGTTAATACAGACCGTCTTCTCGGCAGAAAAACGGAAGCCATTGGCGACACTCCAGGAGTAAAGATGGTCAAGAGAACACTGAAGACAACGCTCCAGGAAACATGTACGCTGTGCGCTGCAATAGATGGTAAAATCATCAACGAAAAGGGAGCCTGATACATCAGCTGGGAGGCAATCCATTATTGGATTGATCGCTATGGCGAAGAGAGCGACGCTCAAAACTGAGCCCTGTGGCACCCCATTCTCCTGGCGAAAGGTGTCTGACAGGACAGAACCCACACGTACCCTGAACTATCGATCCATTAAAAAGGAACGAATAAAAAGAGGGAGGCGATCGCGAAGGCCCCATGTATGCACGGTGCGGAGAATGCCCGCCCTCCAACAGGTGTCGTAAGCCTTCTCCAAATCAAAGAACACAGCCACGGTCGGGTGCTTCCACAAGAAGTTATTCATAATGAAGGTCGACAAGGTAACCAGATGGTCAACAGCAGAGCGGCGTCTACGAAATCCACATTGTACATTGGTAAGTAGGCGTCGAGACTCGAGCAGCCAAATCAAACGACAGTTAACCATTCGCTCCATCACTTTACAGACACAGCTGGTAAGCGAGATGGGTCGATAACTGGAAGGCAAGTGCTTGTCCTTCCCCGGCTTAGGGATCGGGACAACAATAGACTCGCGCCAGCATGCGGGAACATGTCCCTCAATCCAGATGCGATTGTAAGTACGAAGAAGAAAACCTTTACCCGCAGGAGAAAGGTTCTTCAGCATCTGAATATGAATAGAATCAGGCCCTGGAGCGGAGGACCGTGACCGGCCAAGTGCGTTTTCGAGTTCCCGCATGGTGAATGGGGCATTATAACTTTCACGATTCGAGGAGCGGAAGTTAGGTGGCCTAGCCTCCTCTGCCTGTTTGCGGGGGAGGAAGGCAGGGTGGTAATGAGCGGAGCTCGAAACCTCTGCGAAAAAGCGGCCGAAGGCATTGGAGACATCCTCAGGGGCCACAAGGACGTCATTCGCGACCGTCAAGCCAGAAACTGGTGAGTGGACCTTAGTGCCAGATAGCCGGCGCAGGCTACCCCAGACAACAGAAGAAGGAGTAAAACTGTTGAAGGTGCTTGTGAAAGCAGCCCAGCTGGCTTTCTTGCTTTCTTTAATGATACGACGACACTGTGCACGTAATCGTTTATAATTGATACAATTCGCCAGGTCTGCTAACAGGGAGCCCCTCGGGCAGGATGCTGGAGAGCCCCAAAGGAGATGGTGGGCATTGAAGTCTCCAGTTAACAAAAATGGTGCAGGTAGCTGAGCAATAATTTGCATCATGTCTGCCCTGGTAACGGCAGACGACGATGGAGTGTAAACGGTACAAATGGAAAATGTAAAAGTGGGGAGAGTAATTCGGATGGCAACTGCCTGCAGGCCGGTGTGCAACGTGATGGGATTGTAGTAAATATCATCCCGGACCAGCAACATAACCCCTCCATGAGCCGGGATACCTACCACAGAGGGTAGGTCAAAACGCACAGAGGTGTAGTGTGCCAAGGCAATTTGATCGCATGGACGTAGCTTCGTTTCCTGGAGGGCTACGACGAGCGGACGGTGCAAGCGGAGCAGTAACTGCAAGTCCTCTCGGTTGGAGCGAATGCTGCGAATATTGCAGTGAATAAGTGCCATCGTAAGAAGAGAAGAAAGATGAAAGAAGGGGTCACCTCGAAGGCCACTGAGGGCCTGGCTTCGAGCGAGCACTGCCGCCGCTATCAGTAGGCGGACAGTCATCGTCCATTGGTTCTATAGGTTCATCGGCCACCTTGGTAAGATGGCCGGGAGGGGGAGGTTCCTCCGCCGGTGAACGGCCAGATGTTCGGCTACCAGCGGTGCGGCCAGGCGAAACGGATGACGGCCTGGGGCGGCAACCGCTGGGTGGCGCAGGAGAAGAAATGCGCCGTGGCGGAGAAGGAGAACTGTGCTTCCTATGAGCCTTCTTGGAAGGTCGTTTGGTGGAAGTACCGGTCAATGGCTGGGAGGTCGAGGTACGTAGGAAGTCTGCATGGGACGGTTCCTTCTTGAAGGCCTATGCATCTGACTTCTTGGTCTTCGTCTTAGCAGAAGCTGATGAAGGGGCTGGTGTCTGTGGGGTGATGGGAGGAAGAGGAGACGTCGACCGCGCGATCTTAGCACTGGCCGAACGGACGACCGTGGTGCTGAAGGTCAGATCGCATGTCTGGGTTGCCACCTCCCTGGTAGTCCGAGGAGAGGCGAGGACAGTACTGTATTTCCCCGCTGGGAGCAGCGTGGGCTTCCTACTAGCCAATAGCTTGCGAGCAGCCGAGGTGGACACTTTCTCTTTGACCCGAATTTCTTGGATACAGCGTTCTTCCTTATAGATGGGACAGTCGCGGGAGGATGCTGCATGGTCACCCTGACAGTTCACACGAGGAGACGGAGGTGGACAGTCACCCTCATGGGCATCCCTGCCACAAGTGACACATTTAGCCGCATTGGAACAAGACTGTCGAGTGTGATTGAAACGCTGACACTGGTAGCAGCGCATAGGTGTCGGGACATAGGGGCAAACAGAAATAACCTCGTAGCCCGCTTTGATGCGCAATGGCAGCTTAACACTATCAAAGGTCAAGAAAAGTGTCCGGGTCGGTACAAGGTCATTGTTGACCTTTTTCATGACCCTATGGACAGCCGTCATGCCCTGCTCAGCGAGGAAACACTGAATCTCCTCGTCAGTCAATCCGTCGAGGGATCTAGTATAGACCACACCACGAGACGAATTCAAAGTTCGGTGAGCCTCCACCCGGACAGGGAACGTGTACAGGAGTGTGGCTCGAAGCAGTTTCTGTGCCTGAAAGGCGCTCTCAGTTTCTAGTAACAAGGTACCATTACGCAACCTCGTACAAGACTTAACAGTACCGGCTATGGCATTTACGCCCTTCTGGATAACGAAAGGGTTGACAGAGGAAAAATCCTTTCCGTCCTCAGATCGAGAAATGACGAGGAACTGTGGGGTAGGCGGTAGTACTTTTGTCACTGGGGGCTGGTCATGTTTCCGTTTGTGGGCAGAAGTCGAGAGAGAAGAAGAGAAATCCATTGCGAAGGAATCCCCCATGATTGCCAGCGTCTCCGATGGCGCGCTCCTTCCTTATGGGGACCCTCTCAGAGGGCACTCCCGCCTTAGGTGAATGTTTACACCTCAGGTCACACCTCCCGAGAAACAGACGGAGGGACCAATCGGCATGGTCAGAAGGTATCAGCTCAGGCAATCGCCCCTCCCTGGGCCTGGCCTTTACCAGGGGGTACGTGCGTGCCTTACTTGTCTGCCCAGGGCGGGGAATTACGCGTTACTCCGTCACTGGCTACGCGTGCGAACGCATGGGTCGGCCTTCAGGCGCGCACAGGGAGGAAGGAAGAAGAGGAAAAGGAAGAGAGAGAGGACAGACTGACTCAAACGCCGAAGCGGAGACCAGAGAAGGCAAGGAGAAGAAGGCAAGGAGAAGAAGGCAAGGAGAAGAAGGCAAGGAGAAGAAGGCAAGGAGAAGAAGGCAAGGAAAAGAAGGCAAGGAAAAGAAGGCAAGGAAAAGAAGGCAAGGGAAAGAGTAAGGAAGACAGTGAGATGGAGAAGAACAAAGAAAGGAACCAACCAAAGAAGGAAGAAACGAGAAGTGAAAAACCAAAAAGACCACAAATATAGGTCGTGGGACCGTCCGTCTCTGGACGCAGGCGCTAACTACCCCCTTGAGGGGGATGGACTCCTTTTAGTCGCCTCTTACGACAGGCAGGAAGACCTCGGGCCTATTCTAACCCCCGGACCCGCAGGGGGAGTGTGTGTGTGTGTGTGTGTGTGTGTGTGTGTGTGTGTGTGTGCGCGCGTGTCAATGCAAGAATGGATCTACACATAATTGGAAATAAAATAATGTACTTTCAACTGATTTGCAATTTTGATGGCCTGGGCTTAGAAATGTTTATTAAAACACATATAATGGAAATATTTTATTGAAATATGGATGTGCAAATGTCACACACAATTATTTACTGACAATAAACTAGCTTATGAGCCCGAAGCCAAGAAATTTAGCTCCACCACATTGAGCCTTATAATGCATACATTAGGGATTTTATTACTGTCCAAAAAATAATATTGTGTGCATTTTGTACTGACAAAGCCTAAGATACATCTGTTACAATTGTTGTTCATTATTTACATATGGTATTGGCGACATTTGAGACCATTTATACTAATATATGGAAGAAAGCAAAGAATGTAACTGAAATTACATTATACATATACTTCAATTCATTAGATGACAAAGAATGTGAACTTGGTATAATAGTTAAGAAGAATTTAATCTCTGATAATGGACAAGGCAGGAGGGTATTCCTTTAAGGGAAATGAAATAAATACAGGCAAACTATATTACATACTTCAAGAAATTAAACACAGAAGCAAACTTATAAATAACAGTTCATTTTCATATTTATGCTTAATAATGTGAGTAAATACTGCAATTTCCTATAAAACATCTCTTACTTAGTGAAAACTTTGCTCCAATTTATTTACTTTTTTAAATCTACATGAAAAATCTGTAAGTACTTTGGTTTCTTTGATATAATTTTGTGTATCATTATATATAAATACTCCAAAACATAAAAAATTACTGCTAAGCCATCTGCACTCAATTTCATGTGTGTTTGTATGCTACCTGATTTTGTAATTGAACTGTTTACTTCAGAAACCCACAAAGCGCACTTTGTGAAACTTTTGCGAAACCACAGAAAACATTCTATTGTTGATAACAAGACACTGTTTGCCTTCGAAAAATTTTGAGTCAATACTTATTTGCCTTCAAAAAATTTGTAGTCAATACTTATTTGCCTTCAAAAAATTTGGAGTAAATACTGCCTGAGTAGATACTCCATATACCTAAGTATAGTAATTATTTATTAATTTTAAAAATATAATTACTTCAGTTAATGGGTTTCTGCAATAAAGCAATTGTCTTCCTGAAAAATAAAGTGTTTAGAATGCTAAATGACTAAATTTGGTGTTATGTTCTGTTTTGAAAGGGGGAAAAAAATGCAAAGTTATTAACAGCCCTTAGAGATTTCAGTACAGATGAAATGTCAAAACACAATTTGACACTTTTTCACACAATATAAATTTATATGCTCAAATGCTACTAATTTTTTTAACAGTAACTCATAGTAACAATGGTAATCACAAGTGATGCTGGTATTGGTGTCCTATGAAAGACAACAGAACTTTTATACCCTTGTAAAGAACTGCATCGTTTATTTCGAAGACCCATCAACTGATGTTTTTCACAAAATGGTGTTTGAATGGAATTGATAACTCAATGTAAACACACATTTTAGTGCAGAAAACTGTCACCTGTCATTGAATCTTACAAGTTGTTACACAAACCAAAGATTGAGTTTAGTACAGAAAGCCGTCAAGTGGTATCGCATAGCGTGTTTCTGCAGTAAAGCTTCAAAGCTGTTCTCAACACTGCACCGTTGTCAGTTTCGGTTGTTTCTGTTTTCCCAGCTGCACCACCTATGTTTTTCGCAAAATTTTTCAACACTCATCATTGAGTTGCTGCATGCAAGTTAAACAGTGCTATTGTAATAACTAGTGTTTTGTAATTTTGTATTGTGTCACAGTTTGTTTACAATGTCTGGCCTCAGCTGTGAAGATGAACATCAAGCAAAAAGAAAACATGGTGTTATTAAGGAAGACAATTAGAAATGCAATGTCATACAAAATGCAAAAGTACAAAAATGAATGTTAACAGAACTAGAAAGGTAAAAAGTGCCAACGAAATCTGTTCCTGATGAAAGTACGTGCCATTGTTGACAGAAATGCAGTTCATCTACTGATTATGAGAGGGGGAAAAAAAAAGACTGGAATTATTTTTATAGATTACCTACTGAAAGTAGTGAAGATACATATTTGCCGACATTAATAAAAGTAAAGGAAATACAGTATAAGGTTAAAACAAACGAAGGCACCAGTCACTTTGATGCTGTTTCAAGTGCAACTTCATGCTCAGATTTAAAAAAAGGTAATTTCGGTACAGCATTAAAAATAGAGGGAAACATTCCACATGGGAAAAATATATCTAAAAACAAAGATGATGTGACTTACCAAACGAAAGCGCTAGCACGTCGACAGACACACAAACACACACAAACAAACACACACACAAAATTCTAGCTTTCGCAACCAACGGTTGCTTTGTCAGGAAAGAGGGAAGGAGAGGGAAAGACGAAAGGATGTGGGTACACACACACACACACACACACACACACACACACACACACACACACACACACACACACACACACAAGCAGACACATGTTTCTATCAACATACCAACGCTTTCGTTTGGTAAGTTACAGTGTGTGTGTGTGTGTGTGTGTGTGTATATATATATATATATATATATATATATATATATATATATATAATCTGGCTGCAACCCTTCTTTCCATCAGTCCCTATACCAGTTCCAAACTGAACAATCCATTGCCCTCACCCACCTAATCCTTCACCTACACATCAACTTAGCCAATGAACACACCCGTCAACTCCTATCCTTAATAAAAGTCCTTAATCTTTCCTCTCCCACATCCACACCGCAAATTAGAACAGAATGCCACCCTCCACCTCAAAAAACTATCCAATCTCCTGGTTTCCCACCTCCGGAAAGGTAACTCACTCACCCTTCACAACCTTTCCAGCAAACCTCAACCTCCTCTCATTGCACACAAACCCAGTCTCTCCCATCTACTCAATCTCCCACTTCCAGCTCCACTCCCTCCAAAACCTCAAAATTCCAATCAACACAATCTGGAACCACAACACCCTAATTCAGTAGTTAACCTTTCCTCCAAACCTCTCTCCCAATCCGAAACCTCTGTCCTATCCAAAGGCCTCACCTTCAGCCCCACTCCCAGATTCAACCAACAGCCCTCGTCAAAGATTTACTGTCCTACTCTCGTACTCTCTGCTGGAAATATCACTTTGCCACGAAGAAAAATGATCCTAATCCTACTCCCAATGATCCAACTCCCCACGACACTATCCAAATTGAACCCTGCCTGGAACAGTTCCGTCCTCCGTCGCAGCGGGACCCACCTCCTCTTCCTCAAAATCACCCTCTCCAAACCTTCCAGGAATTTCTGACTTCCAGCCTTGCATCTCAATCCTTCTTAAAAAACCTTAATCCTACTTCCAACATCACCACTGCTGAAGCCCAGGCTATCCGTGATCTGAAGGCTGACCGATCCATCGTCATTCTTCCGGCGGACAAGGGTTCCACGACCGTGGTACTTGATCGTCGGGAGTATGTGGCTGAGGGACTGTGTCAGCTTTCAGACAACACCACATACAAAGTTTGCCAAGGTAATCCCATTCCCGATGTCCAGGCGGAGCTTCAAGGAATCCTCAGAACCTTAGGCCCGCTGCAAAATCTTTCACCTGACTCCATCAACCTCCTGACCTCACCGACACCCCGCACCCCTACCTTCTACCTTCTTCCTAAAATTCACAAACCCAATCATCCCGGCCGCCCCATTGTAGCTGGTTACCAAGCCCCCACAGAATGTATCTCTGCCTACGTAGATCAACACCTTCAACCCATTACAAGCAGTCTCCCATCCTTCATCAAAGACACCAACCACTTTCTCGAATGCCTGGAATCCTTACCCAATCTGTTACCCCTGGAAACCATCCTTGTAACCATCGATGCCACTTCCTTATACACATATATTCCGCACATCCAGGGCCTCGCTGCGATGGAGCATTTCCTTTCACGCCGATCACCTGCCACCCTACCTAAAACCTCTTTCCTCATTACCTTAGCCAGCTTCATCCTGACCCACAACTTCTTCACTTTTGAAGGCCAGACATACCAACAATTAAAGGGAACAGCCATGTGTACCAGGATGGCCCCCTCGTACGCCAACCTATTCATGGGTCGCCTAGAGGAAGCCTTCTTGGTTACCCAGGCCTGCCAACCCAAAATTTGGTACAGATTTATTGATGACATCTTCACGATCTGGACTCACAGTGAAGAAGAACTCCAGAATTTCCTCTCCAACCTCAACTCCTTTGGTTCCATCAGATTCACCTGGTCCTACTCCAAATCCCACGCCACTTTCCGTGACGTTGACCTCCATCTGTCCAATGGCCAGCTTCACACGTCCGTCCACATCAAACCCACCAACAAGCAACAGTACTTGCATTATGATAGCTGCCACCCATTCCACATCAAATGGTCCCTTCCCTGCAGCCTAGGTCTTCGTGGCAAACGAATCTGCTCCAGTCCGGAATCCCTGAACCATTACACCAACAACCTTACAACAGCTTTCGCATCCCGTAACTACCCTCCCGACCTGGTACAGAAACAAATAACCAGAGCCACATCCTCATCCCCTCAAACCCAGAACCTCCCACAGAAGAACCACAAAAGTGCCCCACTTGTGACAGGATACTTTCCGGGACTGAACCAGACTCTGAATGTGGCTCTCCAGCAGGGATACGACTTCCTCAAATCCTGCCCTGAAATGAGATCCATCCTTCATGAAATCCTCCCCACTCCACCAAGAGTGTCTTTCCGCCGTCCACCTAACCTTCGTAACCTGTTAGTTCATCCCTATGAAATCCCCAAACCGTCTTCCCTACCCTCTGGCTCCTATCCTTGTAACTGACCCCAGTGTAAAACCTGTCCCATGCACCCTCCCACCATCACCTACTCCAGTCCTGTAACCCGGAAGGTGTACACGATCAAAGGCAGAGCCACGTGTGAAAGCACCCACGTGATTTACCAACTAACCTGCCTACACTGTGATGCATTCTATGTGGGAATGACCAGCAACAAACTGTCCATTCGCATGAATGGACACAGGCAGACAGTGTTTGTTGGCAATGAGGATCACCCTGTGGCTAAACATGCCTTGGTGCACGGCCAGCACATCTTGGCACAGTGTTACACCGTCAGGGTTATCTGGATACTTCCCACCAACACCAACCTATCCGAACTCCGGAGATGGGAACTTGCTCTTCAATATATCCTCTCTTCCCGTTACCCACCACGCCTGAATCTCCGCTAATTTCAAGTTGCTGCCACTCATACCTCAACTGTCATTCAACAACATCTTTGCCTCTGCACTTCCGCCTCGACTGACATCTCTGCCCAAACTCTTTGTCTTTAAATATGTCTGCTTGTGTCTGTATATGTGTGGATGGATATGTGTGTGTGTGTGCGCGCGCGCAAGTGTATACCCGTCCTTTTTTCCCCCCTAAGGTAAGTCTTTCCGCTCCAAGGATTTGTTATAAAATGACAAAAAATGTAATGAAGAATTCATAAGTGGCAAATTTACGTACTGCCTAGAATGAACATGTATTCACAGTGTCATGTGTACATGCAAGTGGAGTCAATACAAGGAGGTTACTTTGTGCCAGGAAGGGCTCAAAAAGGGAAGTGTCCAGTCATCTCAGAGTGAGACAAAGTGATGTTGTTCGGACATGGAGGAGATATAGAGAGAGGAACTGTTGATGACATGCCTCACTCGGGCTGCCCAAGGGCTACTACTGAAGTGGTTGACCACTACCTACAGATTACGGCTCGGAGAAAACCTGACAGTAATGCCACCATGTTGAATAAGGCTTTTCATGCAGCCACAGGACGCCGTGTTACAACTCAAACTGTGCGCAATAGGCTGCATGATGCTAAACTTTACTCCTGACATCCACGGTGAGGTCCATGTTTGCAACCACGACACCATGTAGCGTGGTACAGATTGGCCCAGTAACATGCCAAATGGACTGCTCAGGATTGGCGTAATGTCCTCTTCACCGATGAATGTGCATATGCCTCCAACCAGACAATCGTCGGAGACATGTTTGGAGCAATCTGGTCTCACTGAATGCCTTAGACACACTGTCCAGCGTGTGCAGCAAGGTGGAGGTTCCCCGCTGTTTTGGGGTGGCATTATGTGGAGTGCCGTAATGGCTGTACGATACATGAAAGCCATCCTCCAACTGTTATGGTTGCACTATCGGCAGCATATTACTGAGGAATTTATCTTCATGGATGACAATTCAAGCCCCCATTGTGCACATCTTGTGACTGACTTCCTTCAGGATAACGACGTCACTCGACTGGAGTGGCCAGCATGTTCTCCAGATATGAACCATATCGAACATGCCTGGGATAGATTGAAAAGGGCTGCTTATGGACGACGTGACCCACCAACCACTCTGAGGGATCTACGCCAAATCACTTAAGGAGTGGGACTATCTGGACCGACAGTGCCTTGATGAACTTGTGGATAGTATACCACGACGAACAGGCATGCATCAATGCAAGAGAACATGCTACTGGGTATTAGAGGTGCTGATGTGTACAGCAATCTGGACCACCACCTCTGAAGGCCTCGCTGTATGGTGGTACAACATGCAATGTGTGGTTTTCATGAGCAATAAAAAGGGCAGAAATGATGTTTATGTTGACCCCTATTCCAATTTTCTGTACAGGTTCTGGAACTCTCGGAATTGAGGTGATGCAAAACTTTTTTTGTGTCTGTGTATTTTCATGATCACCCCATATATTGGCAGTTTGGAATCGAGTTTGGGTTCTTGGCTCTCAAACTGTAGGATCTACATCAGTTTCTCACAATTTCATAGTGAGTCAAAGTTTTTCGCTAATATTTCACAGTTCTTTTTGGGTTTGTCTCCAGTGTACCTACCACCTGCCCTGTCTTTGGAAGCATAAGCTTCGTGGTTGATATCCTTTCATATTTTCTCTGAATGTTTTCTCTAAAAGTTTCATGTGTTGTTTTTGGTGAAGTCCTCTTCTACATCTTTGTCTGTTGTTTTCATGACCTCTTTTTTTCTCTACGGATTATTTTCAAAGTGGTCTTCTGCACCCTGTTCAATTCTTCCCACTTCTCGAATATTCTATGACTGAATTTTTTTTCCAGAAACTTTCTGATGGTAAAACCATAAGAGGCAGGCTGACAGACAAAATGATTGATTAACGACAGCAGTATTATGGGATGGCCATTAGAAATAATACTGAGGATTTGTTGAAAATGAAGCAGGCAGTATGGGCTACCTTCTTCCACAGACAGTCAACTGATGAAAAACCAGTACACCACCTTTGCCCTCCTGGACCTGATTCATGGTGCCATTGCCGCAATGCCCAGTACTCAAACAGTTCATACAGCCATAAACATCCCATCCCAGCAGCAGTCATAGATATCATAAAACCTATTTACAGAGACTTGAAAAATCCTGAATTGCTGAAGAAGTATCTGCATGGTCAGTCTCAAAATCCCAATGAGTCGTTCAGTAATTCTATATGGACTTGCTTACCAAAAAATTTTTTTGTTGGAATGAAGACACTGAATTTGGGGGGGGGGGGGGGGGGGGGGTGTTTAGTGATGCTGTTATTGCTTTTAATGCGGGCAACAATGATAGAGTGAAAGTGCTACAGCATATGGGAATTAATCCTGAGCAAACTGCATCAAAGAACTTGAATGGATGGACAAGGTTCGCACTGATAAAGCAGAGTATGCAACACAGTTGGCCACTAAGGAGTCCAGAAAGAAGAAAAAAACTTGGAAAAAGGTCAAAAGGATGATATGCAGTATGGTACAAAGTACTTCTGAGTGATTAAAAATAAAAAATTAAGCATATTTTAAGTGAATTACAGTCTTTTGAAACTTCAGAAGCCGTTCCTGAAAATTTACATTTTTTGTTGCATTTTTCCCTAAATCTCAGAAACCACTTCGAGTAGAGTATTCAAATTTTCAGGGAATAATAACATATATATCCTGAGTGTACTGAACTAAAAGAAGAACTTAATTTTATGTGTATTTAAAATTATTTAGGATAACGTGCAGAAAACATACACAAAATTTTAACCGTTTAATTAAAAAATTGTATTTCAGAAAGCAGTGGCTGAAATGCAATTATTGTAGTTCAGTAGACTCAGAACATACAGTTTAATGTCCTGTAAAAGTTTCATGTCAAGGGCTACAGAGGTTCCCAGATTACAGGGAAGCCAAGTCGCTAAATTTAACATTGTCAGGATAGGGCGTTCCAACTCCCCTTAAATTTTTTACATAGATGAGTCAGACTGAGAAAATATTACTACAGTCTCCAGTGTTAGCAATGCCAAAACATCCAGTGGTTTACTGAATAAACAACTGTTTACTGAATAAACAACTGTTTACAGAAAATGAAAGAGTAAGAAGTTTATACGCTGTGTCAGTTCAGTTATTATTGTGGTGTCTTTGTGAGAGAATGGCATAATGGAGAATGTTGTTTTTCAGACCTGTGTGAAGTCAATGATTAACATATTTTTCTTGGTTTCTAACATGTAGTACTATTATGAACAGAATACAATAATTACAATGCAAAGCAATTTTTCTATTTGAAATATTTTGTGAAATATTTTTTATTTTGTAACGTTGAGAGATTTATGCTGAGATGAAGTGGTGTGAGATATGGAGGCTTATTGTATTGTGAACTACAACGAATATGTGAAGTTTGTGAGGTTTATAATGATGTTAGGGAAGTGAAATATTAGGGACTTACTGGTGCTCTGTTTTGCAATATATGATGCTTTTGTTTGTGAAGGATGCTATAGAAAATTCTGAGAAATGACTATAAGGAAGTTTAGGAAGAGTGATACTGAACATTAACCTTTGATTTTAAGACTGATGTTTATGAGAGCTTGAGCTGGATCTGATTTATTGAAAATGTCTGAATTTTATTTAACTAGTGTATGATTGCATACCACTGGCATTGGAAAGTGTTAGTATTGGCAGGAAATAACCTACATGTAGTAAATATCTTGTTGCAGACTATAAAGTATTAACACCTTGTGAAGCCATTTCCATGTTTGTTTTGATCTTGGTATTTCTGCAAATAAAAAAAATTAATTGTTGTAGTATATTTTTATATGCCAAGAGTTCAATGTTCTGTATGAAAGATAAATTTAGAAGTAAGATATTATAAAATGTTGTTACAAATACATTTCATTTGTGTTATGAGGAAAAGGAAAAGTTTCTAACAGAGTACTTAATTCTGCCTTGTGATCTAAAGTATTTTGCTATATTTTGTTTATAAACCCTTCAAATAACTCTGTGGACTAAGATGTTTTCTTTTGATCATAGGGCATTACCAATCAATGATATTTCACTTATTACAGACATTTATAAATGTGCATCTTCATGTTTTTGCAGCGTAAAGACTGTTGCATAAAATTCTGGATCTGCAGCCGCATAAATGCAATTTCTTCTCCATCTCCTTTTCCTTTTCCTTCTCCTTCAATATTTTGGTTGTATACTGTCCAGCCATCTTCAGAATGAGCCGAGGTGATTAACACTCCAGCACTTGCTCCGTCCTTTTAAACTCAAGGACCGAACCACTACGTATGTAGCCAAACATACACAAGGTGCCAGAGACGTTGATAGGTGGCAAAGAGGTGCAACTTATGCATGGAAATTAAACCTATGGCTGCATGGTCAATCCACGTGGTTACATCATGGAGAGCTGCTCCGTTGTGACTTCTTTGTGATTTAATTATAGAAATTGCCAGATTCCATGATTTGTACAAGCTGAAGCCACTATCTCTATTAATTAAATACATTGCCAACTGAATTTCAATTGCTTCTTTCACTAATGAGTTCCAGAAAGATAAAGTCGAGGCTAATATTTCGACATTGTACGCCATAGAGCACCCAGTGTCAATATAGTGCTCCGCCACCCCAGATTTATTACATTGTAAGAGACGGGTGTACCTGCAGTGGTCTATGCATCTCTCCTGGACTGTATGTGTCATCTGTCTGATGTATGCACAGAGGTCGTCTGTCTGATGTATGCACAGAGCACCACAGGTACACCCATCCCTTACAACCTAATAAATCTGCGGTGGCAGGGAACCGTATTGACAATGGGCGCTACGGTGTATGATAATGTCAAAATTTTAGCCTTGACTTCATCTTTCCGGGGCTCGGTCGCAAAAGAAGAAATTGAAATTCGGTTGGCAATGAATTTAATTAATAGAGATAGCGGCTTCAGCTTGGACAAATCACGGAATCCGGCAATTTCTGTAATTATATTACAAAGGCGTTATGACAGTGCAGCTCTCTGTGACACATCGGTATCACTGTGTGGATCAAATGCGCAGCCATAGATTTAATTTCCATGCACATGTTACACCTCTTTGCCACCTATCAATGTCTCTGGCACCCTGTGTATCTTTGGCCGCATATGCATTGGTTCCGTTTTCGAGTTTAAAAGAATGGAGCAAGTGCTGGAGCATTAGTCACCTGGGCTCACTCCGAAGATGGCTGGACAGTAATCAGCTAAAATATTAGAAGAAGCAGCTCAATTTATGTGGCAGTACACCTGAAATTTTATGGAACAGATTTATGAATATTGGTATACAGACATTCTCATGAAATACAGTTCTACTGTCGTGCTAAAATTATGAAATCACTGTTATCTGCACCTTCCTTTTGCTTATCCCATAAGTGTTATATGATATTTGGTAATAATTTGAGAGTGACATAACAGGTAAAATGTCAGATGTTGAAATTGTTTTTGAAAATTTGTGAGAAAGAACTCAGAAAAATGAAATTTTTTTCTTAACCTCATTTGAATGAAGTAGTGATGCTAAGGAAGTCAAAATGCTGTACATCACATAATGAAGAACCATTTAATATTAATTTGTTACACTCCAAAACCTGTAGGAATAACCAGTTTTATTATTTTGTATCAAAATTTTTCTCACATTTCATACTTTCAAAATATTTGGAGTGCTACTTTAATAAAACTGGTTATACTGAGATAAATGTACTACCTGATCTACGATCATATGAAGTCCACAATACCACGGTGAAGACGTAAAAACCAAAAAACCCCTACTACAAAGCTAAGCAAAAATGTTTGAATGGCAATGTTTACAAATACTTAATATATTTACGATCATGATTATGGACTTCTGAAAATATATAGAATATTAATTGTATTTTACTTATGAAATGTATGTCCCAACAATTATTTTGCATAAACGGATCAACATATGACAGTAATTTCTTTGCTACAAGTTGTTAGAGGAAAATCTTTGTTCTTTTGGGCAGTTGGTTGTACAAGTCATAAGTACAAGGATGTAGAATGAGTTGTGTGTGTTTTATTGATTTGTATTATGAAGTGAAATGACTGAAAATAAATTTGTAATTCTGCAGAAAGTCTACCAGATTTCACGTTGTTATTGAAGTAGTAACACAATGATCCTTTAGACAACTGTATAAAGATGAACCACAGAAAGGAAGAGAACAATGAGCCATAAGCATACAACAATGAAGAGCAACAAAAAAGATGAGTATTTTTATTTTTAACAGAACTGATTATTTAAATTTGACTGTCCCTGGCACTCGCTTCAGTGTGTCACTATCTCAGTGTGGCAAGTGCTGTGAAAATGTGACCAGCTGCCCAAATTACTAACTTAGTCCAAATATCACTAAGTTCAACATTAAGCAACAACAGGGTGGGGACAGTCAGAGGAAGACAAACTAGTACACACTTGTGATGAGAATTTTCAAGATGAAGGAGGGCTGCCATCATGCTAGTGCAACCCTGCAATGTCTGTTTTTATCATGAGGTAAGGAAATTGATCAAAAGGCTTCAAAACTGCTCTTATCTCATCGAGAAGGGGGGCAAAGGTCCCAAGAAGGCTGCATTAAATCTGTTTCACTGTACACACCAGCTATTCTCATCAATTAAAGTGAAATAACATGTTATGAGTGGGTTGCTGCCAAAGTGAAGACACCAGACCTTTTATGAATATAAATGAAGTTGTTTTTCTGTAGAAAGTTTAAAATAACTACGTAATTGTAAAAATGCGGCTTTTATAAGATGTGAAGGTGATGAGAAAATTACTGCTTTCTCTGTTTTTATGACGAATATCATCTCAGCGTGTGTAACTCATCAACTCTAAAATAATAAAAGCATCTAATTTTATGTCTGCCCTATAATCCCTGCCTGGAAATTTATTTCCAATCCTTTGCCTTTTCTTTTCATGCCTTTTACAAAAATATTAACAAATAAAATACACTGAACATTATTTTTGTTTATTTCAGACAATGGAAAATCCAGGATGTGAGAGTCTTTTTGTTGTGCCTATCTGCAACTCAGTGCCTCTGCTATATGGTGAGTAGCAACTTTCCTTCTCGTATTATTATTGTTTTGGTTTATTTGGCATATAATTAAAAGAAAAATTTATAATGTATTATATGCAGGGCTGTGCCCCTGTATATTCAGACACCACACCCAAGGATGTGCTTCGTGGGCGAGGGACGGCGTCTGTTTTACCTCGGGAGAGTGACTGTCAACGGAAGATACACAGGGCTATTTATTGCCAAGCCTCCTGTGGCCATCACAGTGCCTAGGGCACAAACCATGCAGATACATGGTGTACAGGTTGTGGCAAACACCGTTGTGTACGTGCAGTCATGTGACTCCGCACCTGTGTTCCTCCCCTACAGGTACTCAGGTCGCTGCTCAGCCCTTTACGGCAAGTTGCACTCTGGGCTCCAGACTGACTGCCAGTCACCCTCAGATCTACACTTTGGACCATAATGCCTGCAGCTGCTGCTACCTGTCAGAGAGTACCATCTCATGCCACCACTAGGATCAGCAGCCGCTGGACATCTCTCAGCCACTCCCACACCTGGAGCTGCATCTCCATAGCTCATGAGCCCACAGACTAGTGGCAGAGTGGCGCTGACCATAGACTTACCTCCTGATTCATCACCAATTCTGACATTTGTATACTTCCTCATAGTGGGCAACCACTCCACACCATCAAGATGGACTTTTCAGTTATATTCACGTGTGGACTTTCATCCTCTGAAGCTATACCGAGTTTTGTTTAAGGTTAATAAACAAAGAGTATTATACCAACATGTGAAATCAATCACTGTCAATCACACCACTCAGCTGACATTATAACAAACAATAAAAAGGGAATTTCTGCAAAGGGACTCAAACCAACACTTTGATTACTATACTGTACTTTTTCCACTATCCCAACACTGCCTGGAAACTACTCTAAGGTAAGTGGTTCATGCCTCCCGCCTCACCTGACCTACATCGAAAATACCATTTCCTCCCAATGCTTGGCCATGTGGAGCTCCTACTTCTCTCACTTTCCTTTATTTCCATACCCTGCATGTACCACAAATTTGGATGAAAACCAAGATGACATGTAGGCACAAAGCCACCTGAATAAGGATGCACTTTTTTGGTAGGTAAATTGATTTCCATAAGAAATCAAGATGACTTTAGATAATCATATTATTGTCTCCATATTTTGGATTTCAATATTTGCTTCATCAGCTCAGATATATCAACTGGAACAGCAATCCTATAGACCAAATCATTGGGTTCACCATCTAGGTAGCCACAGGGAAATGTGTGCTATGTAGGTGTGTTGGTGAGCTGCTGGGGTTGGCACATGCCTACCAGCTGTATTTTTAGCTCCTGAGTGAGCCCTTTCACCTTTCAAATAGCGTGTTTGCATTTGCTGTACACTCCTTGTCTGCCTCATATTCAGTATCATAAATCATTTAGTGTATTGAGTCACTGAGCATCCATTACAATCAATCACATGTCCAAAACAGAGGCAATGGTATTGCCAGAAGTGAAAGCAGGTGTTGGTACACAACTGAGAGACTATGTTGCTACACTTTGGAATTGAAAGTCTAAATATTTTGTATGCCTATACTTTTCAAGTTACTAGCAATGAAGTTATTACTGAGGAATTAATTTGTGTGGATGCAAAGGTGAATAATTATGTTGTTGTTGTTGTTGTTGTTGTTGTGGTTGTCAGTCCTGAGACTGGTTTGATGCAGCTCTCCATGACACTCTGTCCTGTGCAAGCTTCCTCATCTCCCAGTACCTACTGCAACCCACATCCTTTTGAATCTGCTTAGTGTATTCATCTCTTGGTCTCCCTCTACGATTTTTACCCTCTCCTCTTCTCCCCAATTCTATTCAATACCTCCTCATTAGCTATGTGATCTACCCATCTAATCTTCAGCATTCTTCTGTAGCACCACATTTCGAAAGCTTCTATTCTCTTCTTGTCCAAACTAGTTATCGTCCATGTTTCACTTCCATACATGGCTACACTCCATACAAATACTTTCAGAAATGACTTCCTGACACTTAAATCTATATTCGATGTTAACAAATTTCTCTTCTTCAGAAACGCTTTCCTTGCCATTGCCAGTCGACATTTTATATCCTCTCTACTTCGATCATCGTCAGTTATTTTGCTCCCCAAATAGCAAAACTCCTTTACTACTTTAAGTGTCTCATTTCCTAATCTAATTCCCTCAGCATCACCCGACTTAATTCGACTACATTCCATTATTCTCGTTTTGCTTCTGTTGATGTTCATCTTATATCATCCTTTCAAGACACTATCCATTCCGTTCAACTGCTCTTCCCAGTCCTTTGCTGTCTCTTACAGAATTACAATGTCATCGGCAAACCTCAAAGTTTTTATTACTTCTCCATGGATTTTAATACCTACACAAAATTTTTCTTTAGTTTCTTTCACTGCTTGCTCCATATAAAGATTAAATATCATTGGGGATAGGCTACAACCCTGTCTCACTCCCTTCCCAACTATTGCTTCCCTTTCATGCCCCTCAACTCTTATAACTGCCATCTGGTTTCTGTACAAATTGTAAGTAGCCTTTCGCTCCCTGTATTTTACCCCTGCCACCTTCAGAATTTGAAAGAGAGTATTCCAGTCAACATTGTCAAATGCTTTCTCTAAGTCTACAAATGCTAGAAACGTAGGTTTGCCTTTCCTTAATCTAGCTTCTAAGATAAGTCGTAGGGTCAGTATTGCCTCACGTGTTCCAATATTTCTACGGAATCCAAACTGATCTTCCCCAAGGTCGGCTTCTTCTAGTTTTTCCATTCGTCTGTAAAGAATTCGCGTTAGTATTTTGCAGCTGTGGCTTATTAAACTGATTGTTCGGTAATTTTCACATCTGTCAACACCTGCTTTCTTTGGGATTGGGATTATTATATTCTTCTTGAAGTCTGAGGGTATTTCGCCTGTCTCATACATCTTGCTCACCAGATGGTAGAGTTTCGTCAGGACTGGCTCTCCCAAGGCCGTCAGTAGTTCTAATGGAATGTTGTCTACTCCTGGGGCCTTGTTTCGACTCAGATCTTTCAGTGCTCTGTCAAACTCTTCACGCAGTATCATATCTCCCATTTCATCTTCATCTACATCCTCTTCCATTTCCATAATATTGTCCTCAAGTACATCGCACTTGTATAGACCCTCTATATACGCCTTCCACCTTTCTGCTTTCCCTTCTTTGCTTAGAACAGAGTTTCCATCTGAGCTTTTGATATTCATACAAGTGGTTCTCTTTTCTCCAAAGGTCTATTTAATTTTCCTGTAGGCAGTATCTATCTTACCCCTAGTGAGATAAGCCTCTACATCCTTACATTTGTCCTCTAGCCATCCCTGCTTAGCCATTTTGCACTTCCTGTCAATATCATTTTTGAGACATTTGTATTTCTTTTTGCCTGCTTCATTTACTGCATATTTGTATTTCCTCCTTTCATCAATTAAATTCAATATTTCTTCTGTTACCCAAGGATTTCTACTAGCCCTTGTCTTTTTACCTATTTGATCCTCTGCTGCCTTCACTACTTCATCCCTCAAAGCTACCCATTCTTCTTCTACTGTATTTCTTTCCCCCATTCCTGTCAATTGTTCCCTTATGCTCTCCCTGAAACTCTGTACAACCTCTGGTTCTTTCAGTTTATCCAGGTCCCACCTCCTTAAATTCCCACCTTTTTGTAGTTTCTTCAGTTTTAATATACAGTTCATAACCAACAGATTGTGGTCAGAGTCCACATCTGCCCCTGGAAATGTCTTACAATTTAAAACCTGGTTCCTAAATCTCTGTCTTACCATTATATAATCTATCTGAAACCTGTCAGTATCTCCAGGGTTCTTCCATGTATACAACCTTCTTTCATGATTCTTGAACGAAGTGTTAGCTATGATTAAGTTGTGCTCTGTGCAAAATTCTACCAAGCGGCTTCCTCTTTGATTTCTTAGCCCCAATCCATATTCACCAAGTATGTTTCCTTCTCTCCCTTTTCCTACTACCGAATTCCAGTCACCCATCACTATTAAATTTTCGTCTCCCTTCACTATCTGAATAATTTCTTTGATTTCATCATACATTTCTTCAATTTCTTCGTCATCTGCAGAGCTAGTTGGCATATAAACTTGTACTACTGTAGTAGGCATGGGCTTCGTGTCTATCTTGGCCACAATAATGTGTTCACTATGCTGTCTGTAGTAGCTTACTCGCACTACTATTTTCCTATTCGTTATTAAACCTACTCCTGAATTACTCCTATCTGATTTTGTATTTATGATCCTGTATTCGCCTGACCAGAACTCTTGTTCCTCCTGCCACCGAACTTCACTAATTCCCACTATATCTAACTTTAACCTATCCATTTCCCTTTTTAAATTTTCTAACCTACCTGCCCGATTAAGGGATCCGACATTCCACACTCCGATCCGTAGAACGCCAGTTTTCTTTCTCCTGATAACGACGTCCTCTTGAGTAGTCCCCGCCCGGAGATCCGAATGGGGGACTATTTTACCTCTGGAATATTTTACCCAAGAGGACGCCCTCAGGAAAAATTACGGCTGAAGTTTCCCCTTGCTTTCAGCCGTTCGCAGTACCAGCACAGCAAGGCCGTTTTGGTTAGTGTTACAAGGCCAGATCAGTCAATCATCCAGACTGTTGCCCCTGCAACTACTGAAAAGGCTGCTGCCCCTCTTCAGGAACCACGCGTTTGTCTGGCCTCTCAACAGATACCCCTCCGTTGTGGTTGCACCTGCAGTACGGCTATCTGTATCGCTGAGGCACTTAAGCCTCCCCACCAACGGCAAGGTCCATGGTTCACGGGGGGAAATGTAAATAGTGGAAATAATGTTGATGCCTGTTCTTTGAATATTAATGAATATAAGCGTACTCAAAGTAGTTGTTATGGGGGTTGTGATGCAGTAGATAATGAGTAGAATATTAATCATGTGCCTGTACCCATGAATGTATGTAGTGGTGATAATGGTGTAAATGATGAATAAGTTAAGGAATTGAGAGTTGATAATGGTAATGGAAGTACTGTTAATTAAATTTGCCATGAGGAAGAACCAAAAAGCATGTTTTTACGGGAGTGACTGGGTGGAGAAAAAGAAAGCAAATGATAACATAAATGACTGGGTGTCATATGCAGAGATCCACAATATGTTAATTCCCGAGGAATGAGAAAAGCAAACAATGTATAAAAGATAGAAAGATTGAGGACTAAATGTTGAGCAGAAGTTGATGAGATATTTAATGATTTATTTAAGGGAGCTAAAGAAATTGAGCATGGGAGTGTTTATAAAGATGTGTATGTTATGGAAAGGAGTAGCATGGAGAAGACTGAAGCAAATTTGTTGGAAGAAACGGCGGCGGCGGCGGCGGCGGCGGCGGCAGCATCTGTGGATGATTATCTCCACTGACTAACAAAAGAAAGTGAAGACCTGACTGACAAACTGGCTAATAAGAAAGATTTTCTTAGAGTAGCAGCTCAGCTTTACAATCCTCTTAGTCTGTTTACACCCAATGGGATTGTTGCTGAACAAATCTTCTAAGAAATATAGCTGAGGGTATTGCATGAGAGGAAGTTTTGCCCGTAGACCTTGCATATAGCTTTGCAATCTTGGATTTCAAAACTTTTATCACTTATCATTGCAGATTCCCAGGTGGAATGGTACAACAGGCACAAGCAAGTCTTCAAAGGTGTATGTGTTTTGCAATGCATCTTACTGAAATTGGTTACACAGCACTTATTGTTTGCAGCAAGAACAGATTAGCATCTATCAAGAAGATGACCATAACTAGGTTGGAATTACTTGCTACACTGATTGGCTAATGACTCCTTTGCTACTTTTCTCAGAAAACAGGGTTTGATACCAACAGAGAGACTTTGTGGAGTGACTCAAAGAATCATCTTTGAGTGTGTAAGAAATGATTCAAACAAATGGATAACTTTCACTTGCAGTCAGGGGACAGAAATACTGGGCTACAATGCACCCAGTCACTGGGGGCACTGTCCTCTAAGTCAAAATCCTGCAGATCACCTCACACAGGCTTGAAGCGAACCACCTAGTGACACTTGACATCTGGTGGAATCATCCGCCATGGCTCCCAGAAGACAAGCAGTCATGGCCAGTGGAGATCTCAGCTCCACCTAAATTAAAACCAGAATCCAAACATGAACATATGTCACTCTGATCACACTCATTGAAGCCTTATTCAATACTGCAAAGTTGAGTTCATGTAGGTAAAAAAGATAACTGCCCCTCTATTTCAATTTATTGATATTACAAAGAACAAGATTAGAAGTACTGGCAGTTTGAGTGCTCTGAAATTACAAAATGCCTGTACATATTCGATCAGAGGAGTTTGAGGGGAACTACTTACTGCCAAACTATCTTCATTGCATACGAGGGGAACAGTTACCAAAAGCACCAAAGACTGTTCCATATAAGCCTTTCCCGTATGATGGTGTGATTTGGCTTGGTGGTAGCCTGCAATGTGGTGACGTGCAGATCAGAGAAATATCCCATCATCCTGGACAGTCCATCATTTTGCAGAACTTCCAATCAAACCTATGCATGTAAGACTGCATCATCTCAGCACATGCAGTGTGTTAGGAGAACTGCATGGAAAATTTTGAATTTTACAAGGTCAACAATACATTAGTAGAGTTTTTGACTTCTGATTGCTCTGCTTGATAACACACAGTCTCCAATAAGAAGAAATAGAGGCACCACTACCACTGGACAGAATTCAACCAGCAAGAACATTCACAGTAAGAGGAATTGATTTCACTGGACCATTGAATGTTAAAATTGGATACCAAACCAAGAAGCCCTACATGGTGCTATTGAACACACCACACGCAATTTATTTTGAGCTTGTCACTGATATAGCCACTGATGTAATTTCTAATAGCCATGCAAAATTTTGCAGGGCACAGAAGCCTACCACTTACTGTTTATTTCAAACAATCTGTAACATTCCATGCAGCAAACACAGACCTGTCAGATCTCTTCAAAACAATACAGCACACTGAAATACAGTACTACTGTGCCCTCCATGGTATCATCTGGAAGTAGAGAGCACCTAAGGCAGCTTGGTGAAGAGTTTAGTAGGACCATATGATAGATTTCATCAACTGTTGCTGGGGGAAGGTGCTCAGTCACTCCCAGGTGGATGAAGAGAGCCTAAAGAAAATTTTGATAAAAATAGAAGCTGTAATACATTCAAGACCACACTCATGGTGAGAACGATACTGCACTGATGCCAGCCTACTTCCTAGATGGTTGCAAACTGGTAGCTATTCAATGAGGACCAGAACCAATAACTAAGATGTATCTTGCAGAGGAGTTCCAACTAAGCCAGAAGGTCACTGAGGACATTTGGCAAAGATGGAAAAAAATACCTTCTGCTACTAAAAAGCTACCACAAGATGAAGGCATATCCCTAAAGAAGAAAAACCAAGGATAAAGTTGTGCTACAGCAGGAGGATATCGAACTATGACATCTGTGGGAGAGAGCAATGCTGGAAGAGGTGTGGGGTGGCAGGGACAACAAAGTAAGATGCATCATTCTCTGGCATGTGGCGGGAATGAAACTCTGTTGACTGGTCCAGATGCTCTTCTGTAGCATCTCCCCTCATAACTCGGTACCATCTGGGACTGGAGCACCTGATTTACATTCTCCTCCAGGGTTTCGATTACCTCTTGTCATGCCCTGAAATGAGAAATGTCCTGCCCACTATATTTCCCACCCCTCCTACATTTACATCCATACTCTGCAAGCCACCTGACGGTGTGTGGCGGAGGGTACTTTGAGTACCTCTATCGGTTCTCCCTTCTATTCCAGTCTCATATTGTTCGTGGAAAGAAGGATTGTCGGTATGCCTCTGTGTGGGCTCTAATCTCTCTGATTTTATCCTCATGGTCTCTTCGCGAGATATACGTAGGAGGGAGCAATATACTGCTTGACTGCTCGGTGAAGGTATGTTCTCGAAACTTCATCAAAAGCCTGTACCGAGCTACTGAGCGTCTTTCCTACAGAATCTTCCACTGAAGTTTATCTATCATCTCCATAACACTTTCGCAATTACTGAATGAGCCTGTAACGAAGCACGCTGCTCTCCGTTGGATCTTCTCTATCTCTTCTATCAACCCTATCTGGTACGGATCCTACACTGGTGAGCAATATTCAAGCAGTGGGCGAACAAGTGTACTGTAACCTACTTCCTTTGTTTTCGGATTGCATTTCCTTAGGATTCTTCCAATGAATCTCAGTCTGGCATCTGCTTTACCGATGATCAACTTTATATGATCATTCCATTTTAAATCACTCCTAATGCCTACTCCCAGATAATTTATGGAATTAACTGCTTCCAGTTGCTGACCTGCTATATTGTAGCTAAATGATAAAGGATCATTCTTTCTATGTATTCGCAGCACATTACCGTGGTATTCTGCCGTCCACCGAACCTACATAATATACTCATCCATCCTTACACAACCCCCAATCCCTTACCTCATGGCTCATACCCCTGTAATAGACCTAGATGCAAGACCTGTCCCATACATCCTTCTACCACCACCTACTCCAGTCCGGTCACTAACGTCACCTATCCCATCAAAGGCAGGGCTACTTGTGAAACCAGTCATGTGATTTACAAGCTAAGCTGCGACCTCTGTGCTGCATTCTATGTAGGCATGATAACCAACAAGCTGTCTGCCCGCATGAACGGCCACCAACAAACTGTGGCCTAGAAACAAGTGGACCACCCTGATGCTGAACACGCTGCCAAACGTGATATCCCTCATCTTAATGACTGCTTCACAGCCTGTGCCATATGGATCCTTCCCACCAACACCAGCTTTTCTGAATTGTGTAGGTGGGAACTTTCCCTGCAATACATCCTACGTTCCTGTAACCCTCCTGGCCTCAACCTTCGTTTGTCACTGTCCTCACCCATCCAGCCCTCTCCCTGTTCCCATTCCAGCACTACACAGCTGTCATTTCACCGCCACACCCAGTATTTTAATTTCTTTTATTTCTATCCACTCTGCTACTTACCCCCTGCCCCCTCTGGACCTTCTCTCCTGCCCTCTGTCTAAGCTGCAACACGTGACTGTCTGCCACTCCCATCATACTATACCTCCCCGACCCAGCCTCCTCCTTACTCCCACCCAGTCGCCACTCCCAACATGCACTGGTGCTGCTGTTTGCAGTGTGGTCTCAGCTCTCTGAGACTGCAGATGTATGTACAAGTTGCGTGCGTGCATGTGTGTACTGCTGACAAAGGCTTTAATGGCCAAAAGCTTTAATTGTGTGAATCTTTTTATTGTGCCTATTGCGACTCAGCATCTCCACTATATGGTGAGTAGCAACTTTCCTTCTCTGGTATTGTTACATTCCATCTTGGATTTTCCAGTGTGTGTGTAATTTATATAAAATTCTAAACATAATGATTGAAAAAGCAACACTTGTCAGACACAAAATGAATAAACCAGGTAATAAAATCGTAAGTATATAGAATGTTGTGAAAAGTGAGACACCTATTGCTTCCACCAAGCCTTTGTCCTTAGACTCAACAACAATGAAATTGGTGAAATTAAGAATTTCCAAGATCTTCAATGAACATTTCGTAAGTCTCACTGACCAGATAGGCTGTAGGTGAGCCTAGGTGAGCCAGAGTTGCCTAGCCTCAACAATCCTATGGAACATCTGGAACTGAGGAGTTCATCCAGATGATACAGTAATAGTAAAAAAGTGTTAAGCTAAAACCTAAACCATTTCCCAGTGAGGCCATAAGGGAAGGTGTACTGCCCTTGCCTCAAATACATCTTATTGATTCTCAAACATGTGCACAGGCAGTGGACCGATTAGTGGAAGTCATGAATTCCTTCCAGAAGTTCCTCATCCTTTCTTTTACTACTTGCCTCACCTGTGCGCTCGCAGAACTGTAAACTCAAAGATCTTCTGTAGTTGGATGGTGTTGGCAGAGTTAGGGATGTAAATGAAGATAACTATTTTTTAGACTTATTTGGCAGCTTCAAAGACATTTAAATCAGAACATCTTGACATATCTGCATTTTTTTACTAGTTAGTATTAGTACTCATGTCATGTAATATAATGCACTGTGTCAGTAAAGTAACTTGATACATGATGTCATGTCATATAACATGGCACTTTCTATAATGTCATCCAACATGGCATTGTCACGTCGTGCAATATGACAACATTTCATTAAAGTCTCAGGTGACTGCATCCCCACTCTGGGATTCTTCATATTATAGATGCGCCCCCCAGTCTTGGATACTTGCTATTGTACATGCATCCCACTCTCTAGGAGGACATAAATGTGTGCGTATTTGTTCTTACAACCCTTATGATACACATAAGAGGGGGTGGGGGTGGATTTGGGGCAGAAATGGTCCCCTCTTGCAGGGAGGGGGGAGAAGAAATAAATTGCTTGCCCCCATTCAGAAACTACGCCCAGAAATTTTACCCTCCCAGAAAAAATATATACCTATTAGATGTATGTTATTCAGCTATATGTCACTATACATTGACTGTTATGGCTGGAGAATCTTCTGGATTTTTGGGTACAAGATCAGGGACTTTGGCTTATAAACTGCAGGATGCAAGTGTGCCAACACCTTGCAGCTAAGAGAGCTCACTGTGCTGAGCGCGTAAAAAATGAATATGACAAGATGTTTTGATTTAAATCTCCCTAAAGCTGCCGGATAAATTGAGAAGTTAGTTCCCTTCTTTTACATCCCTAACTCAGGAGATATATACACTTTCTTTGTGCTGTCACAGGAGCATTTTTCATTCTGGTTCCCAGCTTTTACTCTACCATAATTTTGGCACTAGACCACCAACGTTGCATGTAGATTTTTATTGACTCATGTGATGACTGATCCAAAACGGGTTTGCTTATTGTCTTTTGAACCATGTTGCTTGTATCGTAAAAACAGGTAAAGCTTAAAAAAACTGGAAGACCATTAATTACAGCTATTTGTCTACCTTCTTACAAAATTTGAACTGATTCACTCATATTTGGAACACAGAATTTGTGCACATAAATAAATACATAAATATAAAAATTTTTAAAAATACAACATGGTTCTTTTGCACACAAAAACCTAATGAAGGTGGAATTTTGAAAGCTATTTTTCAATTTTATTATAAGAATACATTTTTTATATATTTGATTCACTTTAAACCATTTCTGTGTATTCACTTCACATAAGAACAAATTTTACGTGCTACATTGAGCTTGACTTTAAACCATCGGATCTTGAAAATGGATAATAAAGATTACTGGATTAAAAAAAAAAAAAAATCATCTTGACTTTATCCATTTACCTATCCTCGTGCAAAGTTTGAACTGATTTGTAGAAGTTTAAAATACAAAGGTGGTTTGCTTTACAAGACCTCCCAGAAAAGTGTTTCTTGGACATTTTTGCACTTAAAAGCCGAATGGTGCACATACAATTAGGCCACTAACTGAGCTATAATTTCAGCCCAATTAAAATCTTTTGCAAAAGGAATTAACTGATTCACACAATTTGCCTGGGAGCCAACTCAAGTTCGTCAGTCCAACTGGGCTTAACCCTCACACGGTACAGGCAGGTCCAATCTGATCCAGAGGTTCAGTTTTCCCCTACACTGCTCTAGCCACTCCGTGCAGGAAGTTGAGCCACCAGGAACCCTACTAGCCAGCTGTGCTCTGCTTATTGTATTGGTTGAGCTGAATTTATTGCATAAGTGACCCTGGCTCGCTACGTGTATTCTGGGTCTTATCTGACCCAACCGTACCAGTAATGTTATTAATTTTACTGTGCATCTTTTTCACAGTTGTTATACGAACATGGCTCGGAAACGAGTTGCAGACACCTGAGGCAGGTCTACCTGTGTTACGCCGCCAGGAGGATCCTTCAGACCAAGAGGACGGTGACAACCACCTGGAAGAGTCGGTCTCAGAATCTGACGATGGAAGTTTTCTCAACAGTGATATAGAAGAAGATGTTTTCGACTGTGACCATGAGGGTAAGAAGTACAGGAGAGGAGAAGGAGAAGAAGGAATAGACAATAGAAATTTTGAGTTAGGTAGGGACAAGCAAACAATATGAACAGACTAGCCTCTATGTTCAAAATATTCACAAACCACTTCTTCAAATGTCATTACTCACCTGCCTGGACCTAAAGGGAAGGCACGAGGGATTACAGATGCAAAAACATTATTTTCACTTTCTATCACCGATGAAATGATAGGGAAAATTGTTAGTAATACTAATAAGGAAACAGAATGCACAAAGCTCAAGTACAGTGGCTCCAGCAATTCATTTTTACATCCGACAAACGTAACTGACAGAGAATCTTTTATTGGTCTCTTGTTTATGAGCAGTGTGTTGAAAGATTATGGCTTATGCCAAGATGATAAGTTTTCCGAGACATATGGACCACCAATCTTTCACTGTGCTATGCCGCAGAAACAATTTACATTCCCTCAGTTGCCGACAGGTGTTATTGGTATACCTCAATACAAGGTATATCAACAACATATGTTGGCTGCTGAGGGTTTCAATTAATTAGGTTTCAATTAATTATCATTTATTCTAGAGAAGCTGCACAATCATCACTGGTATCTGTTCTTTCAAGAACAGTGACTATCTTCATATAGATTTACATTCCTCCTACAAAATTTGAGATTTGATGATGAAAGGTACTAGGGAGTTGAGAAAGGCTGAAGATAAATTTGCTGCATTTCGGGAGATATGTGATATTTTGTAAGTCATTGTTTGCGGTATTATAGCCCCATCACAGTATTTGACGGTGCATGAAACATTACTGAATTTTCACTGTTCGTGTCCCTTTAGAATGTTCATACCATCAAAACCTAATAAATACGGTCTGGAAATAACTTCATTGTGTGACACCAGAATGTTCTATTTCATTTCATGCATCCCATATATTGCAAAAGAGCAAACAAGGAACAAGAATAATTTATCCACAATAACTCAGTATTTTCTTAGACTTACAGTCTCAGTGACAAGGAGCAATCGCAACTGATAACAGGTTCACTTCAAATGAGCTGGCAGAGAAACTGTCGGAGCGAAAACTTACATTAGTTTGTACACTACGTAAAAGTAAGCATGAAATACCACTATCCATGTTGTCACCGTCCCCAAATGGAACCACACAGTTCGTCTATTAAGACAACAAAATGTTGGTTTCTTTCACACCTGCAAAGAATAAAAAAGTTATCCTAATGTCAACCATGCACCACAGTGGAACAATAAGTGATGAATCAAGCAAATCAGAGATTGTTGAATTCTATAACCTAACAAAAGGTGGAGTGAACGTGTTGGACAAACTTTGTGAAAATAAGACTACCAAATGAAATATTATTTAAATGTAATGCGAACCAAGATTCATTCCCAGTACATGCACAGGCCACATTCCTAAAAAATCTTGTGTTGGGTTTGACCACTCCCCTCATGGAAAAAAGAATCCTCAACACACGTATTTCGAGAGCTCTTGGTATGACAATTGCCAAGATGTTAGGAAAAGATGAGGATCGATCCACTACAGCACACAATCAGAATTTGCAGACAAAACAAAGAAGATGTAACTTGTGTGATCCTTCGAAAGACAGAAATGGAAATGAATCTTGTACCAAATGCAATTCATGCATATGTGGTGAGCATAAAAGCGTATTGTGTGTTAAGTGTGTGACTGACGATTCTATTGAGGGATCAGGTATATGATATGCCTTTCTATTTCTTGAAAAATTTCATTTTTACTTTATATTATATAGTGTTTTGTCAGAAAAGACAGGAATTGTGTTTCATTTTGTGTACGTTCTTTGATTTAGATTTGATGGCCACTAAGAGCTAATGGTTATGTGTTATGTCTACAAAAAGGATTTTTGTCACGTAGCATACTATCAATGAACTATATTCTTCAATAATAACACTTACTGTGTACCTATATGCACACAAACCTCATCGATGAGGGAGCGAGCGGGTTGGTTCCGACCCGACCGTACCATAAATTTTGTGTCCATTCACTGTACCATTTGAGGGTTAATATACTCTAGTACAGATAGTGTAACCATATGTTCAAATGGCTATACAAATAGCTAATTGTCTAGGCTGAATGATGAACTTTTTACCCGAACTTCCTAGCTCAAATGGGAATCTAGCAACAAGACTCCCCAAACTGTGATTTTGTGCATGGCTGTTTCAGACATGTTTGTTGCAGTGTCTCTGCACTGTAATGATTAAGCACCTTCTGGATCCTCCATTCCATCTGCAATCCAATTGACAAACTAAGTACATGGTGCACACATATAAGGAGAATATGAGGAAAGCTGTTGGTCACACAACCACTAAAAAGCGCTAACCAATGTTTAGAATACTTAGAGGGCCACACTACAGGGCTCCAAGAGCCCCTCAGTGCTGTGCCAAGGATAGTAGCCACGGAAATTGTTATAATTCCTGCAACCAATGTCATCAGTTCCGGTTTCCCAGCACAACAGCAAGTATCACAACTGAGCTCCAGTTTCAGCCAAGAATATAGTCATCGTCCAGCCTATGTGGAAGCCGTCATCACCCAGCTTTACAGCCGCCACCTGTTCACACTGTAGATCATGAATCCACCACTGCTGCTATCTCCTTTTCACAGGAACAAACATAAATTGGGCTCCCCCTGCCAATACACACCCAACTTTGGTGGCAGATGCTGCCCATATAGGGACAGTCACTGCGAACTTCAGATCAGCTGTTAGGAGCTTCTCAGAACATCATCACCGCCCATCATCCATGTAACATCGACCTACGCCTGCTTAAGGACTCTGATTTGGAAAGAAGTATTCCGCTCGATGACTGGAGACCAAGCTGCCGCAGATGGCGGCCGTGTTTGTGAGATGTGCTTGGTTGTGTAAATGAATGTGTGGGTGGGTGTTTCCTTTTCTCAACAATGCTTTGGCCAACAGCTATTGTTAAGTGTCTTTCCATTGTGCCTGTCTGCAACTCAGCATGTCATCTTTATGGTGAGTAGCAATCTATCTTTGCCTTATACGTTAATACAATAAATCTGTGAAGAACAGGTTCTTTTTATTCAGTTCCTGTATGGTGTCGAATATGTATTTTTGTTGTACATGTATCACTGAACTGATTGCCCAGTAGTGAGATGACAACTTTTCCCATCTTGCTGTCCTGAAGTTGTCGCCATTGATGGGTGAAGATGATTATCATTTATTGTTGTATTTTTAATTCTGTATTATTTATTAATATGTTGCATAGCAAATTGCACCTGAATATACATGTAAATGTATGTAATCACCATCTTGACATACTCCACATCTTGAGCGAGCTTACTGATGTATTGGTTCATGGAACACACATACATAAATAAATTAGAGCTTTCCACCTGCCCAGCTGGCTCTGTTTTCTTGCATTCTCTTTCACACACACACAGAACTATTTTTCTTATTTCCCTGATGTACCTTAATGTATCTTCAGGAGTTTTAACAGCTCAGTCAGATTGAAGCAGTCACCACCCCTCCCCCCTTTTCTTGATGAATAATGACCTATCTTCATATACATAGTGTGTTTTAACTACAGTAATTCGTTAATTTCTCTTCTCTATAAATATCATTCATAATGGATATTTCTGTTTTGCCATGATTCATTTAAATTCACCTAAAGTGAAAAACTGAACTACATACCAGCTACAGTTCAATTTCCTTAAGTATGTGGAGCAAGGAAATTAGAACTTCAGTTCAGAAGGAATATCCCTCAGGGAAAACTGCTCTCCATCAGCCACTAGGTTTTGTAGGAAAAAATTCAAATACTCTGGTAGAAGACAAGTGCCTAAATGACAGGAAATGGTTCTATTAAGGGAGTTCCCATACTCGGTAAACAGCTAAGAACTCACTCCCATAAAATAGTCGAAAGACCTAAATTTTAATTAGCTCTGAAAATGCGCCAGCAGAGTGGGACTTAAACATAAATGAGTTCAAAATATGTACTGATAGTGGTGTGACACAAGCAAATCTTCACAAACATAGTGTTTCACATTTCAAATACATGTTTCAATCTCTTACTGTGCTACATGATTGCACAAACAATGCAACTTATTTGCTCTGGCATTTTATCAGCATATACACTACCGGCCATTAAAACTGCTACACCACGAATATGACATGCTACAAACACAAAATTTAACCAACAGGAAGAAGATGCTGTGATATGCAAATGATTAGCTTTTCAGAGGATTCACACAAGGTTGCGCCGGTGGCGACACCTACAACATGCTGACATGAGGAACGTTTCCAACCGATTTCTCATACACAAACAGCAGTTGACCGGTGTTGCCTGGTGAAACGTTGTTGTGATGCCTCATGTAAGAAGGAGAAACGCGTACCATCATGTTTCCGACTTTGATAAAGGTCAGATTGTAGCCTACCGCGATTGCGGTTTGTCGTATCGCGACATTGCTGTTTGCGTTGGTTGAGATCCAATGACTGTCAGCAGAATATGGAATCAGTGGGTTCAGGAGGGTAATACGGAATGCCGTGCTGGATCCCAAAGGCCTCGTATCAGTAGCAGTCGAGATGACAGGCATCTTATCCACATGGCTGTAATGGATTGTGCAGCCACGTCTCAATCCCCAAGCCAACAGATGGGGACGTTCGCAAGACAACAACCATCTGCACGAACAGTTTGACGACGTTTGCAGCAGCATGGACTATCAGTTCGGAGATCATGGCTGCGGTTACCCTTGACACTGCATCACAGAGAAGAGTGCCTGCGATGGTGTACTTAACGACAAACCTAGGTGCATGAATGGCAAAATGCCATTTTTTCGGATGAATCCAGGTTCTGTTTACAGCATCATGATGATCACATCCGTATTTGGCAACGTTGTGGTGAACGCACATTGGAAGCGTGTATTCGTCATCGCCATACTGGCATATCACCCGGCGTGATGGTATGGGGTGCCATTGGTTACACGTCTCAGTCACCTCTTGTTTGCATTGACGGCACTTTGAACAGTGGACGTTACATTTCAGATGTGCTGGAAAAAATTCAGAAACATCGTCCAGTACGCCTTAGATAAGTTCGTACCGACTAAGGTCCAAAGCGAGGGGAAAGATCCACCGTGGTATAACAATCATGTACGAAAGGTACTACGGAAACAAAGAAAGCTTCATCATAGGTTTAAGAGTAGTCGAATCATAGCTGATAAGGAAAAGCTGAACGAAGCGAAAAAGAGCGTAAAGAGAGCAATGAGAGAAGCATTCAACGAATTCGAACATAAAACATTGGCAAACAATCTAAACAAGAACCCTAAAAAGTTTTGGTCATATGTAAAATCGGTAAGCGGATCTAAATCCCCTATTCAGTCACTCGTTGACCACGATGGCACCGAAACAGAGGACGACCGAAGAAAGGCAGAAATACTGAATTCAGTGTTCCGAAACGGTTTCACTGCGGAAAATCGTAACACGGTCCCTGACTTCAGCCGTCGCACGGACGCCAAAATGGAAAATATTGAAATAAACGATATCGGAATTGAAAAACAACTGCTATCACTTAGTAACGGAAAAGCATCCGGACCAGACGAGATACCCTTAAGATTCTACAGTGATTATGCTAAAGAACTTGCCCCCTTTCTATCAGCAATTTATCGTAGATCGCTGGAAGAACGTAAAGTACCTAGCGACTGGAAGAAAGCGCAGGTCGTTCCCATTTTCAAGAAGGGTCATAAATCAGATGCGAATAATTATAGGCCTATTTCGCTTACGTCAATCTGTTGTAGAATAATGGAACATGTTTTGTGTTCTCGTATTATGACGTTCTTAGATAATACAAATCTCCTTCATCATAACCAACATGGATTCCGCAAACAGAGATCATGTGAAACTCAGCTCGCCCTATTTGCCCAAGAAATTCACAGTGCCGTAGACACTGGCGAGCAGATTGATGCCGTATTCCTGGACTTCAGGAAGGCATTTGATACGGTTCCGCACTTACGTTTAGTGAAAAAAATACGAGCTTACGGAATATCAGACCAGGTTTGTGATTGGATTCAGGATTTCCTAGAAGAAAGAACACAACATGTCATTCTTAACAGTTCAAAATCTGCAGATGTAGAGGTAATTTCGGGAGTACCGCAGGGAAGCGTGATAGGACCTTTATTGTTTACAATATACATAAATGACTTAGTTGACAACATCGGTAGCTCCGTGAGGCTATTTGCAGATGACACGGTTGTCTACAAGAAAGTAGCAACATCAGAAGACTCGTACGTACTCCAGGAGGACCTGCAGAGGATTAATGCATGGTGCGACAGCTGGCAGCTTTCCCTAAACGTAGATAAATGTAATATAATGCGCATACATAGGGGCAGAAATCCATTCCAGTACGATTATGCCATAGGTGGTAAATCATTGGAAGCGGTAACGACCGTAAAATACTTAGGAGTTACTATCCGGAGCGATCTGAAGTGGAATGATCACATAAAACAAATAGTGGGAAAAGCAGGCGCCAGGTTGAGATTCATAGGAAGAATTCTAAGAAAATGTGACTCATCGACGAAAGAAGTAGCTTACAAAACGCTTGTTCGTCCGATTCTTGAGTATTGCTCATCAGTATGGGACCCTTACCAGGTTGGATTAATAGAAGAGATAGACATGATCCAGCGAAAAGCAGCGCGATTCATCATGGGGACATTTAGTCAGCGCGAGAGCGTTACGGAGATGCTGAACAAGCTCCAGTGGCGGACACTTCAAGAAAGGCGTTACGCAATACGGAGAGGTTTATTATCGAAATTACGAGAGAGCACATTCCGGGAAGAGATGGGCAACATATTACTACCGCCCACATATATCTCGCGTAATGATCACAACGAAAAGATCCGAGAAATTAGAGCAAATACGGAGACTTACAAGCAGTCGTTCTTCCCACGCACAATTCGTGAATGGAACAGGGAAGGGGGGATCAGATAGTGGTACAATAAGTACCCTCCGCCACACACCGTAAGGTGGCTCGCGGAGTATAGATGTAGATGTAGATGTAGATGCTACGACCCGTGTCTCTGCCCTTCATTCGATTCCTGCGAAACGCTACATTTCAGCAGGATAATGCATGACCGCATGTTGCAGGTCCTGTACGTCCCTTTCTGGATACAGAAAATGTTCGACCGCTGCCCTGGCCAGCACATTCTTCAGATCTCTCACCAATTGAACACGTCTGGTCAATGGTGGCCGAGCAACTGGCTCGTCACAATACGCCAGTCACTACTCTTGATGAACTGTGGTATCGTGTTGAAGCTGCATGGGCAGCTGTACCTGTACATGCCATCCAAGCTCTGTTTGACTCAAAGCCCAGGTGTATCAAGGCCGTTATTACGGCCAGAGGCAGTTGTTCTGGGTACTGATTTCTCAGAATCTATGCACCCAAATTGCGTGAAAATGTAATCACATGTCAGTTCTAGTATAATATATTTGTCCCATGAATACCTGTTTATCATCTGCATTTCTTCTTGGTGTAGCAATTTTAATGGCCAGTAGTGTAATAGCAAGTGATTTTCCCCTTCCCAAACACTTTGTTTGTGCAGTCTTAAAGAGCTTGCTGTATTTTCTACACACTGCTGTGTGCGTGTGCGCTTGGTTTATCCCCCCCCCCCCCACGAGGTGGGGGGGATGCGATGGAAAGTATTACTGAAAGAACTAATATGACAAAATAGTCTAAGACAAATGTATTGTGTTGGTGCATAAGTTTGTAACATTTTTCCTTAAGTTCAGTAAACACATAACAGAGATGTAAGTCATCAATATCACATTCTTCTTCACCGTTTACAACAGTCTGCCAAGACTGGTTAACTTTTCAATTCTGCAACTGTAGAAAGCAAGTGATTTTGAGGTGAAGAACTCCTTGAGCCATGTTCTGAAAAGGAAGTGCCTTGAAGGTTGTTCGACAGAGTGTGGGAAAGTAGAAAATCTGAGGATGCAAGGTCAAGCAAGTAAGGGCGTGTGAAATGACTTCCAATCCAACTACTGCACTGCTCTTCATGGGCCAACTGAAGAGCAGCAGCAATGCATATATGACCACCTGCTGATTTTTGTGATTTTGGCTTAGAGCACGTGGTACTTATACATATGGTTTTTGAACCTTTCCCATTGCATGCAAATGTTGTGAAATGCTGGTATGATCACAGCTCATCACATCTGCCTGTTCTCGAGTACAATGATGGGGATCACTGTGGTTTAATGTGTTTAAACTATCTCCATCAAATCCTGGAGGCAGTGGTGGATAGAGAAAAACCTCAAGAAGGGGGGCGCTAAACATATCTTGAGCTACCTTTACTTTTACCATGATGAAAAAGTCATTATTAGGAGATTTATGCATCAATAGTTTCCCATACATAACTTGTATTACGAGTTAGGTATGGGAAACTACTGTTACTTTATTGGTAAAAATATTGTTACAGTCTCGTTGCACTTGCTACAACTACGATTTTTTTACTTATTCATTCTTCAGTCTTAATATTCTGCTTCTGAATGCAAATTAGCTTCCTACTAGGTGAATAGTTCATATTTATAATGCTATGTATCAAAGGTTCTCTGACATGAACAGCAGAATATTCGCGCAGACAGAATAATGTATTGAGATCACTAGAATGGCCACAACTTTTCTCATAGGTATGTGTTAGCTATCTATATGCCAGACAGAAACTTATAAAATATGATGCCACCGACACAAGTGCTACATAGGAAAGTACAACTACTCGATAACTTGATATCACTGACAAAATAAACGAGCGAATAGCATGTGGGCTGACTGGGAGGAGCGGCGCAGGTGGGCCTGCAAGGTGAGGCTTGCGTATCCCGTACGCCCCCCCATATGCATCCGCCACTGCCTGGAGGCCTTCCTAAATGTGGAGAGTCACTTATGTCAGAACAATACTCCTTGAACTGGGGAAACCAATTTCTTGATGTGCTTGATCCAATGACATTATCCCCATATGTGGAGCAAATATTTCTGGCTGCCTCTGCTGCTGTCACACCTCTACTGAACTCAAACAGAAAAATACATCTGAAATGTTTCAATTTCTCCACATGGCACTAAGACAGGTGTTACGATTAATCAAGGAAAACCCCCAGTTGGTAAACGGGGCCAAAATTAGTTGGTTACTGTCGAGTTGCAATTTACAATTTCTTTATTGATTACTTCAACCATTAAAAGTCATTTCTTTATCACTTGACCAGGAACATGAGTGCCTTTTCAAAACAATTTACCTTACAGTTAACGGCCAAGCCATTTTACTTAAAACCGACGCTGATAAAACATTTGATAACACAAATCAAAATTTTCCAAGTAATGAAATTAAAAACTTTACTTTACCGTTAATAGCCAAGCCATTTTACTTAAAACAGACTTCGATAAATCATTTAATAACAAAATAAAAACTTTCCAAGTAATGAGACAAAAAAAAAGAACACCAATTTGCATACAATTTCGCTACCGAACATGTAGGGAGCCAACTTCTTTTAAACTTTGGCACAACAAGATTTTAAATTACAAGGGCTCATTAACAGGGAGGCAGAACTAGAATTTTCAAGGGATGTAAAACAATCAAAGTAAAGATACAGTCATTCACCTTTTACAATAACTAACAATTTTAAAGCCACGTAATTTTAAAAACCCACCAATGAAAGGCAAACTTAACCTTTTTAAATGGTGGCCGAAAAACAATCAGAGTAAAATACAACCATTTAACATTTTACAATAATTAACGACTTTAATACCATGTCCTGCCACCAAAATGACCTGGGACAGAAATAATTAACCGACCGGGTGTAAGGGCGGCCACAATTGTCTCCCGAAGGGTGCTCAGGCTAGAAGCGGACTAACAGACCCACAACGCCTCACATTCAGCAATCACATCGACCTCCGCGAGGCCAGTGGAGGAGGAGGAATCAAATCAGGAACCATAATCCCTGCCCAAAAATACACTTCCTCCCAGGCAGTACTAATAAGAAGCCAAAAGATCACTGTCTATAATTACACTGGCGAAAGGGACAGGAAATCCGAACGCAGGAAGCCACAAGGTGGAAAAAATGTAATCTAAAACAATAATCCCCGCCCAAAAATACACTTCCTACCGGGCAGTACTAATAAGAAGCGGAAAAGATCACTGTCTATAAATACACTGGCGATAGGGTCAGGAAACCCGAACACAGGAGGCCACAAGGCAGAAAAGACGCTGGTTGCACAAATCAAAATTCTTCAATTAAAATCTAAACCTTTAACCAACTTAACTTACAGTTTATCAGAGAAACAGCAGGTGAACTCCGATGCAAAGGTTCCTCACAACCGACCATTTACACATCACCAGCGTACCCAACTGGACACAGTTATGCAGCCACGCGCTCTCTCACCGGAGCCCTCGTCTTCTCTGCACCCATGGTGGCGAAATACCACTCATCAGGTTAGATGAGTTACTGGTCCTTCATTCCCGCCTCCAGATGGAAAATTTAAAGACACCCGTTGCCGCTCCCACCAAGTAGTGACTCGGAACCACAGTCGTGGCCCCCAGGTTCTCACAGCAAGAGCTTACAGCCTTGTCCCGTCAACTCATCCCACTTGTCTCGCACCGCCAGGATGGACCATGCGGCTTCTCGGAACAACAGCCAACTCTCCACCGCCATGCCACGCTGCGGTCTCCTCATACGACATTCTCTAATTCCAGATTTTAAAAACCGACCAACCGAATCTGTCACTGCTAGGCAACCAACTGGCCATCCCCCCCAAATATCTTATTCCCTTACACAAGGCTAACAGGAAGCAACGACTCGAAGATCAAAAAGACTAGACACGCCGCCAGAGGGGAATCTCAACAGAATCGTACGCAGCATAACGATAAATATGAAAGAATCAATTAACGATGGAATGGAAGGACTCAGAACAATCTTTACAGCACTATATATGTTGAGAGCCGACACACGGCTCAGGCACTCTATTTTCTAACATCCGCAGCTCCACTTACTATCTCTAAATGACAAAATGTAAACTCAAACAGCAACAGTGAACTACAAAAAAAATTACAATCAATAAATAAACCTATAGCAACTGGAATATCAACATACAAAAAAAAAGTTCTATGAAGTTGACCATCAACCTAACGGTTTAGTAAAGGATGAAAAGTATGCTAATCTTAATTTGTTATGAAATCCTTCCAAGAGGATGAAGCTCATTATATTGCTACGCATATCTTTTCATGAAATTTCTATCACTAACTTCCCCCACCCCAACAGGAAGAAATGACAATAATAATAAAGTAAAAGACATCAGAGATCACACAGAAAGGTTCAAGTGTTCATATTTCCTGTGTGCTATCAGAGACTGATATGGTTGAGAAATAGTTAAAGTTGTTCTCTAAACCCTCAACTAAACACTGAAGTGTGAAATGCAAAGTTAGTCACGTAGATCTAAATCACTGACAGTGTTATTAAAATAAAACTTAACTGATACCAGAACTTTTTTTGAATGATACTGACTTCCACATTTTAATTAGGCCAATGACATTAATTTGTACTGTAAGTTTGTATGCAAACTAAAATGTACTCATTCTAATTTTTTTTTCCTCTCTTTCTATAATCACATAATATGTGGCACAAAATAAGTGTCTGCATTTGAAGATGATGCACACCAACTAATGTCTAGTGATTTAAATAATTGTATATCATTTCTATTAATAAGCCTAAACTGCTGATATTAGGGAGAACACAGAGAAAATTAGTTTACTTTGCTGTATCATCCCTGGGGAATTAGTCTCACTAGTACAGACAGTGTGGAATACAAATAGAAATTTTGAGCTATGTGCTAATGTTAACTTTGTTCCAATGCTGTCAAAGGCAGTTACATTACAACTCATCTCTGAATTTATACGAATGCGTATGCTGGCTTCTTAAAGGAAGGGATGCCCAGAACTGTGCACGTTCATGAAGCAGTCCAAATGCAGCATGTGGTTCAAGACTTATATTAAAATATTCAACCTCATGGGATGCAACATTCTCCCATTCATCTCTGAACCTCTTTTGAGCATTCGGGTTCCTGGAATAAAATCACAACAAATAGTTTTATAATTAAACCTTTAAATGGCATTTTAAATATTTAACATTGTTATATTTACAAATATTAAAATGCTTTAAAACAATGCATTGAAACAAACAGTCTTACGTATTTCATATTGCTGCTTATTATTTCCAGCTCAAACACAATATGTTACACTTAAAATATTCAACCATGTTTCAAGTTAAGATTCTCTTACTAATGCAATTCAGAAAAAATATGTGAGTGACATTCACACAACCAAAAGAATAAAGACAAATACACACGGTAAAGCAGAGATATTGAACAGAGGACAGGCACATCAGTAAGGTCTTCTTCATGTGCCTTCAATACACTTCAGGTCATAGTCTTTACTTATTCAATTATAAAATTTACACAAACTATTTCAGAATTAAATAATTTTGGAAAAATAGATGTACTAAAAGGAAAACCACCGAGTTCACTTTTTCATCGTGAACTGAAAACTTCTGTGCCTTTAACTGAATGCTTAATAATATTTAACACAACTATGTATTTGAGAAGGCACTCATCAGATGAAATAACTTTAATTTAGATTTGTGTGGTTGCTATTTCACATACTTTACCTTAACACCATTATTGCAGTGCGTTGTTATGTTCTACAATAATCCTAACCCAGCCAGAGAACTTGAGTTAAAAAACGAAATACAGAATCCAGTTGGTAATCCTGAAGAACAAGGGTGATTTTAAGTAGCATAACAAACAATTTCATTTGTTTGATCCATATAAAGTTGCAAGTAATTTAAATTGAGAAAGGATTGTGGATTCCAAACAACTTAGTGCTACCCAGTATCTTTCTAATGATTTATCAGATTTCTACAAAACCATTTCTAATGATTTTATTTGAATCCTCAAGGCTTGTGGAATGTACAGGTGCCTCGTGTTGTCATGACCCATTGATATCATTGAGTACACACACAATGTACAGGTGCCTCGTGTTGTCATGACCCATTGATATCATTGAGTACACACACACACACACACACACACACACACACACACACACACTTGAAGACTGCTGATGTATTTAGCACCATTAGCTTAGCACGAGATTTGGGTCATGTAGAAAAGTGATGACCCTGGATTTATATCTGAAATGAAACTGCAGTATGAGAACTTTTAGAACATAAAGGTAGTTTGTCGGTTCCACGTTATAAGCGTTCACAGACCTCACTTGATTAAGCTACATGGTTCAGTACCTCTAGTAGCTGATTTTAAGAAACTAGTTTAGCTTTAGGTTCTTTTTACACAATTTTGGTACATATCCAATAGCACTATTCAAAATGACATCTGTCTGTCATTAGATAATAAGGGTGATGAAGGCGACGTTGTACGTCCTTTCACACAATTAATGAAGCCTGTCATACTAATTTGACCTCTGTAGATCAATAGACAATAAGGGCGATGAAAGCGATGCCGTACGTCCTATCACGCTTGTATATTAAGCCCGTTACATTATTGGACCTTCCACATCAACAGCTATTAGAACATAAAGATAGTTTGTCTGTTCCACGCTATATGCGTTCACAGACCTCACTTGATTAAGCTTAACGGTTCAGTACATTAAGTACCTGATTTTAATAAACTAGTTTAACTTTTGGTTCTTTTTACACTATTTTGGTACATATCCGATAGCACTATTCAAAATGACCTCTGTTGGTCATTAGATATTAAGGGCAATGAAGGTGGTGATGTACGTTCTTTCACACAATTACATTAAGCCTGTCATACTAATTTGACCCTTTTGCGGTCAATAGTGCTTAGAATTTAATATAGTAACTTTACGTGTTTATCCAAGCGTAGTCATCAAATAATATCACCGATCCCAAGTAATTGAAAAATGGGTTATTCATCCCCCATATTTTTAGTCTGTTTCTAGCTGTTGGTATTTTGTTGTATCCTGCATGCCGAATATTAGCTCCAAAAACTAAAACCTAATAACATTGTATTCATAGGCAATGTTTGCTACCTCATTTTCTCTTCTGTTCCCTCTAATATAAACTATTCAACCCATATACAAGCGAATGGTAGTGAATTTTCTGCAAATGCTCACTCGTACATGTTCACTTCCTTTCGCTACATTGTAAACCACACTATAGGTGCTTAGAATTGGTGTCTATGCACCACTGCACAAGTGATTTGCCGAGTCACTTGCTATGTGGGGAGGGCTATAAAAAACGCTGTTATAAGCTATTCTCTGCATGGCAAAAATGTGTAACTTCAACATTTTTTACAAAATACTTCCAGTGCCTCGTAGCAGGTAAAATTCTGGTAGTGCATTTCTTTTGTTGCCTTCTTCCTCTGTAAAAATTTCAGGATAGGTTTTAACATGTCTCATTGGACCATTCCCTTGTGAGAAATTAAGGATCACCAATTTGGTATTGGTGGCAAGTGTTGGTGGTAAAAATCATAGAGGGAGACCAAGAGATGAATGCAGTAAGCAGATTCAAAAGGATCTAAGTTGCAATTGTTACTGCTTGCACATGATAGAGATAGATGGAGAGCTGCATCAAACCATCAAACCAGTCTTTGTACTGAAGACCACACCACCAAACAACATGATGAGTTGGGGAAAGACTGATTCTTCTATATAGGGGAGTTAATGATACATTTTGAAAAAAAGGGCAACAGTAGCACTTTGAAATTCAGAGACCAGATGAGAGCCAATTGTAAGTGAAGAAGGTGAAGCTGGAAGGTGGATGGAATAAACAGAAGAACCAGGCAAGGGAAATGAATTTTAAGACATTGTTATAAAAAGGAAAGAGAGCGTAGACGAAGATGAGGTGGGTGATATGATACTGCAAGAATCTTACAATGCACTGAAAGACCAAAGTCAAAACAAGGCTCCAAAGTAGACAACATTTCTTCAGAATTATTAAGATCCTTGGGAAAGCCAGACATGGAACACTATTCCACCCGGTGTGCAAAATATACACCTGCAAGTCGCAACTTTATGACCACCTGCTAAACAGCATGTTGGTACATCTTTGGAACACAATACATCAATGATTCTGCACTGCATATATCAGGTGATTCTGTTGGCTAAGACACCAATTTCAGTTCATTATCATGCTCTTCAAACCACTGTAGCACAATTCTGCCCTTGTACAATGATATCATCACCTGGGAAGACATCAAGCATGAAAGGATGCTGGTGGTCACCAATAATGTTCAACTGCCCCAGTGCCTTTGATTACTACCACAGCTTCCATGAAAGCTCAGATGAATGCCCTCATTAGTATAATACAGCAACATTGGCCTGTATCTGTGGTGTGGTGCATGTTGCAAGCAGCTCTTCACGTGGATGATGGCATATCCAATCATGATCATTGACTAATATAACAAGAAACATTATTCATCTAATGAAACAACATGTTCCCATAGATCTAAGGACCTGTCGCTATGATCCTGTTCCCACCACAATCATAACTGATGATGTTACTGGGGCAACATGGGAACAAATACACGTCATCAGCTGCAGAGCTCCATGTTCGACAATGACATTGCTACCTGTACTACTGGATGTACTACTGAAAAGAGTGGTCAAGTTTCTTAACTTCATGTTCTGCAATGAGGCATAGATGTCCAACAACTTATAGCCACATCAAGGTTAAATCACCTTGCAAGCATTCTCCATAAATACAAACAACAGTAACACATCCATAGGCGACCAGTTTCACCATATCTAAGCTTCTCATTTCCACATACCAGGTCACAAAATGCTACCCTTTATCAAAGTTGTTTAAGTCAGTGGATTTCTCCATTTATAGGAAATGGTTTATCTTCAGAGGAATAGGACTATGCAGAATATTTGAAAGGGGATTGAAGTTGAGGAGAAAGAAACACAAACCTTGAGACTTGCCAATGGTATTGTAATTGTGTAAGAGACAGCAGAAGACATCAACTGAATGGAATGGATAGTGTCTTATGGAAGACATCACTAGATGAACATCAAATAAAGCAAAATAAGGGTAATAGAATGCAGTGTTATTTTAAATCAGGCAATGCTGAGGGGATTACATTAGGAAACGAGAAATTCAAAACAGTAAATAAGTCTTGGTGTTGGGGCAACAAAATAGCTGATTATGGCCAAGTACAGAGGATATAATACAGACTGGCATTAGCAAGGAAGTCATTTTTGACAAACAGATTTTTGTTAACACTGAATACAAATAAATGTTGCGAAGTCTTTTTTGAAGGTATTTGTACTGCCCAAATTCTTTGCCTTTACATATTTCTGCATGTGTCTGTATATGTGTGGATGGATAGGTGTGTGTGCGCAAGTGCATACCTGTCCTTTTCCCCCCCTAAAGTAAGTCTTTCCGCTCCCGGGATTGGAATGACTCCTTACCCTCTCCCTTAAAACCCACATCCTTTCATCTTTCCTTCTCGTTCCCTCTTTCCTGATGAAGCAACTGTTGGTTGCGAAAGCTTGAATTTTGTGTGTGTGTTTGTGTATCAACATACCAACACCTTCATTTGGTAAGTTACATTGTCTTTGTTTTTAGATATATTTTTCCCATGTGGAATGTTTCCCTCTATTATATTCACATCATAAATTATTTAACAGTTACATTGCAGACCCATACACATTCCCTGATACACTTACACATGGAATAACTTATCTGAAACCTTAAAGATCAAGCAGACACAGCAAACCCAGCTAAATATCGCCCCATAACATGCCTACCAACAATATACAAAATATTAACTTCAGTCATTACACAGAAATTAATGACACATTCAACACAGAACAAAATTGTGAACAAAGAACAAAAAGGCTGTTGCAAAGTAGCACGAGGATGTAAAGAGCAACTGATAATACCTGCAGAGGTGACATATCAAGCTAAAACTAAATAAAGGTCGCTACACTATGTATACATTGATTACCAAAAAGCTTTTGATAGTGTACCCCACTCATGGTTACTACAAATATTGGGAATATACAAAGTAGATCCTAAATTGATACAGTTCCTAAACATAGTAATGAAAAATTGGAAAACCACACTTAATATCCAAACAAATTCAAATAGTATCACATCACAGCCAATACAGATTAAGCATGGAATATACCAAGGAGACTCGTTAAGTCCTTTCTGGTTCTGCCTTGCTCTGAACCCACTATCCAACATGCTAAATAATACAAATTATGGATATAATATTACTGGAACATACGAACATAAAATCACACATTTGCTATACATGGATGATCTAAAACTACTGGTAGCAACAAATCAACAACTCAACCAATTACTAAACATAACAGAAGTATTCAGCAATGATATAAATATGGCTTTTGGAACAGACAAATGTAAGAAAAATAGCATAGTCAAGGGAAAACATACTAAGCAAGATTACATATTGGATAACCACAGCGACTGCATAGAAGCGATGGAAAAAACAGATGCCTATAAATATCTAGGATACAGACAAAAAATAGGAATAGATAATACAAATATTAAAGAAGAACTAAAAGAAATATATAGACAAAGACTAACAAAAATACTGAGAACAGAACTGACAGCAAGAAACAAGACAAAAGCTCTAAATACTTATGCTATACCAATATTGACCTATTCATTTGGAGTAGTGAAATGGAGTAACACAGAACTAGAACCACTCAATACACTTACTCGATCACAATGCCACAAATATAGAATACATCACATACATTCAGCAACAGAAAGATTCACATTAAGCAGAAAGGAAGGAGGAATGGGATTTATCGACGTAAAGAACCTACACTATGGACAGGTAGACAATTTAAGAAAATTATTTACAGAATGAGCAGAAACTAGCAAAATACACAAAGCAATCACTCATATAAGTACATCGGCTACACCATTGCAATTTCATAATCACTTCTACAACCCTTTAGATCACATAACATCAACAGATACAAAGAAAGTAAATTGCTAAAAGAAAAGCTACTTAGCAAGCACCCGTATCATCTAACACAGCCACACATCGAGATCAAGATGCTTCCAACACATGGCTAAGAAAAGGCAATATATACAGTGAGACGGAAGGATTCATGATTGCAATACAGGATCAAACAATAGACACCAGACATTACAGCAAGCATATTATTAAAGATCCCAATACCACAACAGATAAATGCAAACTACAAATAGAAACAGTACATCATATCACAAGCGGATGTACAATACTAGCAAATACAGAATACCCCAGAATACATGACAATGTAGCAAAAATGATACATCAAGAACTTGCCATAGAACATAAACTAATAAAACAACACGTTCCCACATACAAGTATGCACCACAAAATGTACTGGAGAATGATGAATACAAATTATACTGGAACAGAACCATTATAACAGATAAAACAACACCACATAACAAACCTGACATCATACTCGCCAATAAAAAGAAGAAATTGACACAACTAATCGAAATATCCATACCAAATACAACAAATATACAGAAGAAAACAGGAGAAAAAATTGAAAAATACATCCAACCGGCTGAGGAAGTCAAGGACATGTGGCATCACGATAAAGTTGACATTATACCAATTATACTATAAACTACAGGAGTCATACCACACAATATCCACCAGTACATCAACGCAATACAGCTACATCCAAACGTATATATACAACTACAGAAATCTGTAATTATTGATACATGTTCAATAATCTGAAAGTTCTTAAATGCAATGTAACATATACCGTACAGTTAAAAGGAAGTCACGCTTGATCAAGGTCCGCATCACTTTCCATTTTTAACCAGACATAAGGTCTGAGAAAGGAAAGAGCAGTGATGATAATAATTTGCTTTTTTTTTATTTCAAGTGATTATTTATTACATATATGCATCGAAGTAGATAAATTCTTTGTAAGTTGATACTGAATTTGGGGGGGGGGCAGTGTATATTAACACAAAATGAACTAACAGACTACATAGTTCACCATCACACTCAGGTTTATAAAAAACAAACAAACAAACAAACAAACACACACACACACACACACACACACACACACACACACACACACACACACAGAGAGAGAGAGAGAGAGAGAGAGAGAATAAGAGAATAAGCCACTACATTCTTATATAATTCAATGAATTTGTCAGCTACTGACTCATACTTGTACAGTGTTCACCACAACTTCTATTGCGGGAGACAAGTCTCCGATACCGTTAGTCACCTCCTAGCAGATAACAGTGTAACCACACAACTGTCATGCATGATATGTAACAGCATCCTTTAGAAAGATCTCTACAGCTGGGAGACTGGCATTTTTAAGAAATCATACCACTGACAGTGGGCCACCTTACAGAAACAAGCTGTGCTACACCACATATTATACCAAACAAACTCATTGCCTATAGTTTGTGAAACATCAGAGGTATTCTGTGTGAAAGGCAATCTGTGCCTAGAAACACCTTTTAACAAGTGTGGCAGAATCGAGTAAAATCTCAACAAGTAATATTTGACAAGCAGTTTACTGTATTTTAATATCCTCATTGGCAATATTTCTGGATCCAGTTGTGTTTTGTGTGTTCTTTGCAGGTTATGAATAGCAGGCACTATTACAGAAATTGTGACATGTTTGAAGGCTGTGGGTAGTACTACCTATAGGGTTCTAATATAATTCAGAGAGGTTTTGATGATACTGATTTGCCCTATCTTAAATTGTCTCATTTTAATTACTTTTTAATTTGCTGCTCATTCCAAAAATTTATATTTGTTCAATTGTATGTAATAAACAATGACAAGAAATAAAAACAATATGTTACTTTTAGAGGAAAATAACTGTTTGCTCCTTTTTTGATTGCAGCTATTCTTTGGGAGTTTTAGTTCTTTTCCAATTTTTTAAGGTAAAAATCTGTAGACTCTTAGACCAAATGTACTGTATCTCAAAACAAGACAGGGTGAGGTTTGTAATGTTTCTATACTTTCAATAAAAAAGATTAACGGAGGAGTATCAGTAGTTGTCAATGCCTGTATATTCAATCAAATAACTGAAATACATAGGAACCATCCAACAGGTCTAAAATAATTATCAGCTAAATTTGTTGACCCCATAAGTGTGATTTAAGCACTAGCTATTGGCTTGTACCCTTAACACCAGAAATAAACATACAATCTTTCTGTTCAAAGGCCAATCTCACCAATTTAAAGTATTACTCTTCAGTTTCAATATTATGGTGTCAGTGTTCATATTGGTATCTGACTTAACACTGAGGTCTGATTTTATTAAGAAGTTTATAATGTAAGTAGATAATTTATTCACTGCACAAAATTCTTGGGAAGAACAATACAACTTGCTCAAGGTATTATTGCACTGATTCAGAGCTGAAAGGATTACCATTAGTAAATTGGAAAAGTTTAAATTTTTACAGCATATCCATTCAGAGCCAGAGAGAATAAGGGTCATAAAAGAATTTCCAGACTGAATAAAGAACGATTTACATCTTCGTTAGGTGTGATGGGTTCCACATAAAGTCTTAATATACTATTGTTTACATAAAGTAAATCATCGTATATTTATTGTGAAGCAAAAATATATGGAGCTGGGATGGGCAGTACCAAGATGCACTGAAAGATTTATGAAAATTTAGAAAATGCAAGTATTTACAATATCTTCATCTGGGTTTTGATTTCAATCTGGTTACCTGTGTATCTTTATTTGAATTCGGGTGGGGAATGTTCTAAGGCAATACAAATAGCAACTGCCATTGGTTTTATAGTATGATTCTAGGATTATTGAGTTAACACTTTGGGTCCTAAGTTTTAACACAACCTTATGCTGAAACCCCTATCTCTAAATTAATGAAAACTTTGAACTTTCTTTCTTAAAGTGGCTGTGCAATATCTTGCTCTTCGATTAACATACACAACCATAAAGTGTTTTCCTTATGACATTGTTTTTGAAAAGATTTGGTCAAGGGTACATCCACAGAATTTTTGAGCAGGTAACATGATTCTTTAAATAACTTACAGGAATGCAGCTGGCAAACATCACTGACAATCCCAACTACAGGCGAATCCTGACTATTTCTGAGGTAAAAATTAATTGAGATCACTGTACATTGCAGCTTATAAATGATGTGTGTGGAGCTGTACAGATCAGGACTGATGTACCCCCACCGAACAATGGTTTAAACTGTCATGCACTGTGATCTCTCGTTTCATTTGTATTTTGAAAATGGTCATGTTGCATTCCTTAGTAATTGGGATTGTTGTTGATGTTATGTAGCTGCAGCCACCTAAGTTATCTGGACATTCAACACACCTGGAGCAGTACCCTACAAATTCTGGCAAATGCAATTCCTTCCAAAATCATAAAAAGGCTTTTGATATTAGTGTAGAGCATAACTAATAATTGGAAGAGGATGGGAATTCATTATAATAGGGACATCAACAAAAGTAGAACACGTATAGTAGAGTGCAGACTAATTGAACTGGATGATGCTGAGGGCATTAGATGAGGAAATGAGGTACTGAAAGGAGCAGGTGTAGTTTGATATTTGGGCAGCAAAATACCATACATATTTGAATGATCCATGCCATCAAATAACCCATGCATCCTAATTTTTAGGGAGGAAGGAAAAAGAAATATTGACTTCAATTTGTGGTTTAGTTACAAAAATTATTCCAACTCATTGATTCTTTTCATCATGACTTTCATCACCACCACTAGCAGAAGAATCTGTCATCACCTTCTTTTCACAGAGTGTCATCTTCATTTCCAACTGGTGAATTTGTGATACCACATTTTTTGAAGGATTTTTCCACTAGTGGTTGCAGTACGGAGTCCCATGCACATTTCACTCACTCACAAATCTGGTACAAATACAGCCACTTGATTTTTCCATCAGTGCGAACTTGTGGTTTCCATCGGCCACACACTGCGTACATTGCTTTTGAGGTACACCTTTGAATGGCTGATTTATACACACATCTAGAGGTTGCAGGTCAGATGTCAGGCCTCCAGGGATAATGACCAAGTCAATTTTCCCTTTTTGCAACTTACTCAGTTGTATGTCCACGGAAGCTGTCCGGGCACAAAATGTTACGTAAATTCAGTAATGCACCATGGTGACACTGATGAACATGTGCCCCTCAGTCAACCACAAGGTCACTGTCCATCCACTCTTTTGGATTCACTCTCACTAATATGCCCTTTGCTGATATTTTCAGAATATTTTTCTTTTTAAATATCACGTTAAGTGGTAGCATTGGTCCATCACCAGTTACACACATCATCACAGTACACCTTGGCTTCTTACTCCCACCAGTTCACATCATGACCTCTTTCCTGTTCACAAAGTTGTCGAGTGCCATCTGAAAATAGACTGGCATTTGATCTGTGTTTCTGTGTTACCAATTTACGATAATGTACAGGAATATTTGCAGTGAAAATATATCACATAGCAATGGAAATTCACTACTTTGTCCTCTTAATCACCTGGAACCCACTGAGCGGTGGTAGTTTTCCTCTGGAAGCTTAACCCATTTTGACTGAAAAACCTTGATAGCCAGCCCCAGCTTGTTTTGAAAGTGGTGATGCCTAGTTCTTTTAGAGGGCACATTTCACTAGTCCCTGCACATCCATGTTGTCACTTCTCATCCACATAATCACAGAGCTTTTTTTGAGGTCCAGATGCTTTGCTTTTTGACCGCTAAATGCCAGGCTATTACCATTCATTTCCTGAAGCCACATTTGGTTTTTTCGCCAGGTGCGAATATAGTCATTGCTCACATCATACTTTTTCGCACAGCATAGTTTCCAATGTTCTCTTGTCTCTGCAATGAATAAGTTTTTTTAGTTGTGTACAAGCAATAATGAGAAATTGTAGCAATAATTAATAAGTTAACATGTGGTTAACTCTTCATTTCTAATGTGCTACTGACATTTCACCGACTGAGGCTGCAACAACGCTACTATTGGAGAAAGAGCAGTAACATCCTTATTACAATTAATCTGAATACTACAGTTTTTCCATCTTTAAATTCAGGAAAAAGTATGTGTCGATTATTCATGTATTTATGGTAAGTGACGATGACGGACCCTAACTCAAGACAATGCCGTCGTTAATAGTCATTCCGCGCAGAAAATGTGGCGTGTGCAAAAAAAAACAAACAAGCAAGAACGACATGTAAGTACAGCCCCAGTGATACCATTATCAAACAAATTCTCAGCACTTGTAGTGGATTGTGGTAACACAATAGACATAAGCAAACCAGAAAGTAATCACAAAACTCCCGCTAAAGAACCAAAAAAGAACTTGCCAACCTTAAGATGCACCAAAGGGCTTCTTCTGTATGCTGACAGTCATGGAAAAGATCTATCCAAACGTTTTCACGAAAGTATGCCTTCAAAGCATTCAGTTTTCGCGAAAATCAAGCCCGGTGCAATGTTAAATGCAGTGGTGGAGAATATTACAACAGAAACAAGTCAGTTGGAAAAGGACGCTCACATTGTGATTATTGGCGGCGGCAACGACGTATACAAAAACGAAAGCAAGACAGCCCTGCGAGGCTTCCGTAACATATTACCAAAACTATTTCAAATGAACATTGTCATCACAAACGTGCCAGTGCGACATGATTTACCAATGTGGTCATGTGTAAACAGAGAAATTTGACACTACAATGCCAAGCTAAAGAAACTGTGTGATAAATTTAGCCATGTACATTTGATAGACTTAAGTAAGATGAGTCGTGATGAACATACAAAACACGGATTCCACTTAAACAGGAAAGGGAAGGCCAAGCTAGTTTCCCACATAAGCAAACTGTGCGAGAAAGACAGTGTGGAGAAATCTCCAATTCCTCTGGGCTACAACAGCGAGACTTTTTTGGAATAAAGGACCATAATAATAGATTTCAGGGATGCATTTCGGGTATGACTGAGTACCGTGCGCGCAAAGAAAAGTGCTCAGTCATTGCAGGTCAGTTCCAAAAAACCAGTGTATGCAAAATGTCGTAAAAAGTGTAACTCAAGCAATTTTGATTTGTGCAAAATGGTAAATAAACAAGAAGGGATAACACCCTTAAAGTTAATACACTTAAATACGCAATATCGAAACAAACTAGACATTCTACGAATATTCATAGAGGAACACTTGCCACATGTACTAGTAATAACAGAAAATGGGCTAAAATGCAGTGAAATAATATACTATAGATTAGAAGGTTACTTGCTAGCAAGTAGTTATTGTAGGCAAAACCATAAAGGTGGTGGTTTGGCAATTTATGTTAATAAGGATGTAGAAGCTAAAAAAATTTCCTTTCTTGAACACCACACCAAAGAAGGATCAATTGAAATGACAGGTATTGCTCTCCACATTACGATCTTAAGTTACCAAAACATAAAGTGATTGGAGTGTATAGGCCACCAAATGCTGATGTAATGCTGTTTATGGATAAACTTAGTAGTGTTGCTGGTCAAGCTGGTTCTAATGACCTTACTAAATTAGGTGACTTTAATATAGATGCAAACTTAAATAGTATAGTAAACTTGAAACTCAGTGATGTACTGACCTCATACAACCTTGTAAATATAGTGAACTCTGACACCAGAGTGACGGACACATGTTCCTCTAGAATAGATTATGCTATAATCAACAAAGATGTTATAGATAAGGTAAATTACAGTAACTTAGATTTTCTTTATTCTGACCACTTCTGTCAGGTGATAGAATACAAAAATTCAGTTGTGCCTAAAATAACAAAAATTGTGCTACAGAAACGAATGCTGAATACCTCAAATATTAATGCTCTTAAAGACAAACTAGCAAATGAGAAATGGGATTCTGTGTACCAGGTAAAAGGGTCGGATGAGAAATGGAATGAATTCTACTCAATCCTATTGCATCATTATGAATATAGTTGCCCAGTCAGAGAAATCCACAAGGTAGTTGAACACTGTCAAAATGGAAGTAATCCTACACTAAAACTCCCAACAAATCTGATTAGGCTCAGGCAGCAAGTCCATGATCTAAACCAGCTTTATGAAGCTACTACTATGCAGGTTTTCAAGGAAAAATACAATAGGGCCAAGCAAACTTTTAAAACTGAAATTGTCAATCTAAGGAAGCAGATTATCAGCAAAACAATAGAACAGTCTGACAACATAAGCAAAGCATCCTGGAAGCTGATTGACAAATACCGAAAAGGTCCCAACAAGATGAACATGGAACCACTCAGCATAAGACATGATGGTAACATTATAAAAAACCCAGATACCATATGTAATATTTTTAATAACTACTACGTTACTGGTGAACAATCAACCCATATTATGGATTCACAGGTAGAGACCCAATGCCATCTCACCCAGTGCACCGAATTTGAATTTGTGGAAGCGAATGAGCAGGAGGTTCGCAGGGCAATTTACATGCTAAAGAAAAAATTTTCATCTGGATGGGATGGCGTATCCAGTGCTATTACTAAAGCATGCTTAAAAGAAATTTCTAAACCTCTTACTCACCTGATTAATTGTAGCATTAGAGAAAACATATATCTAACGGTTCCAAAAATGAGTGTAGTGAAACCAGTGTATAAAAAGGGAAGTAAGGAAGAAGTCTCCAACCATAGACCAATATCATTAATTTCCACATTTAGTAAGATATTCAAAAGCATTATCCTTTCTCAGCTAAATGCCTTTTTCACAAAACATAAGCTGCTTGTAGATTCGCAGCATGGCTTCAGAAAAGAGCTAAGTACAACGACAGCAGTTACACAGTTCATCCATGAAGTTTACTGTCTGTTGGACCAGAAGATGCAGACTGCAGGTATATTTTTGGACCTGACAAGAGCATTTGATACGGTAAACCATAGGGTACTTCTCAAAAAGCTAAAATCTTATAATATTGGAGATCAAGCCACGAATCTTCTAACCACGTACCTGTTTAATCATAAGCAAAGCACTAAATTGTCATACAAACTAGATAATAAAATCATGAACTCCCAGTCCACCAGTGAACCTGTATTACAAGGTGTACAACAGGGCTCAATCCTTCGACCCTTTCTCTTCCTTATATATATTAACGACATTGCCCAACCCTTTAACTCCCATATTGTAAGCTACGCAGATGACACGTCAATCTTATTCTATGGGAGCAAATCTAAAGAGCTAGTGGTGTAACAGAAGTTACAAAATACTTCAATGATCAGGGGCTCAAGGTGAATGTCACCAAATCTCAACTACTGACATTTAAAACAGGCAGTTCTCATCACAACAGTATGAATAGTGTGTGTAATATATCTGCAACAGAAAATGGTAACTGTAAATTCCTGGGTGTATATGTTGATGAAAATTTGCGGTGGACATACCACATTAATTTTGTATGCGGAAAAGTCAGTAGTGCCATATAGCTCCTCAGCCAGCTCGCAAAGATAGTTCCTAGCCAAGCACTGAAATTAGTTTATAATGGAACACTTCACCCCTTTCTCAATTACGGAATTGAACTATGGGGCTGTGCAGCTGATGTACGTTTAAAAAGAATACTACTACTACTACAGGAAAGAGCAATAAGCCTTATACATGGGATAGGACATAGAGATTCATGTCGTGAAGTGTTTGTGCCGCACGAATATCTGACAATATATTCTCTGTACATCTTCAAAATAGTTGTATTTTTTATAAGTCAACCAACAGAAGCTATCATGGGCAGTGATGTACACGATCACAACACTGGAACAAAGTGTAACTATTTCCGTAACAGAACAACGTTAATCAGTGGTTTGATTTGGTATAACAAGCTACCAAACTCTCTAAGAACGTACACGGGAGATGTTTTTAAAACAAAATTAAAATCTTTTCTAATAAAAAAATATTTATATTCCTTCAATGAATTTTAAGATAGTGATTGTAACATGAGGCATTAGCATATCAGGTGTAATGTGATGAATGTAAAAAATAGACATAAGAAGCAACAGCTACAGAATATAGTGTATTTTATAAGTATAAATATAACCATAGTATTAAGTCTGAAGAAAATGTAAATAAAAAAATAAAATAAATAAATAAACAAAACAAATCAGAATTACTGAAGAAGAGAAATCACTTATCATTCACATGGTACAAGAAATAAAGACAATTTTATTCTTCCTGCCTACTAATTAGGATTAAATGCTCCATTTCCCAATATACGCACATGAAAATAGGCTTTAAACCGAAAGGAAAGAACGTTCTTAACACAAAGCTAACTCCACTGTGAAAATGGTGCTACTCAATAACCTAATGTAGGGGTGTTACCACTCAGTGTAAGAGTTCATGAACAATCAACTGATAACTTTAGCAAGATGTAAGTTACCTGTAAGTCTTCCTGACTAAACATAGTTGAATATTCACAACAAATATGATTACGAGATGTATGAAAATTAAGATTTATTTGTTTAATAACAATTTAAAGTAAAAGAAACAGAAATACTGCACATTACACAACTACTAATTAAAGTAGCAGATTAACAAGTTGTAGCCTCTTTGTTTTGCTTACCCAAAAGAAGCAAAATCAGTCCACAGATTTGTAATTATATCCACCATTTTACTGTCATTCTCATTTCTGTATCTGTTATCCATTGAGAATATATATTGAAGTTCATCACCATGACAAGCACCTGCAGAAACAAATATACATGACTGCATAGTCAGCCACTACAGTAGAAAATGAAACAAGCCATCTGCACTTTCTAAAGAGTACTTACCAAAATCTAGTGAATCTTTTTCTGGGTTACCACAAAAGCTTCTGGTTCCTCTATATGAGAAAACATAGTAGTAGATTGGTTCAGAATTAATGAGTGAGTGGAGTCTCACTGTTTCATCCACATTCCACAGAAATAATCCATCAGTGTACATCTGTTAGGATCAGAAAAGCATATTTCCCATAATACAAGGTTCAATCAATAGCAATGATTGCCGACTACACATTAATTCTCATAGTTAAAATATGTGTTAAAATTAAAATACTACAAAATAAAATTTTTTTGAGGTGACAATCTTGAAGCAATTATCAGTTGTGCTCTATATTAATATCAAAATCTTAATTTTTTTTATTTACTGTCAGGTGGAACTAAGTACTAAAATGCAATGTTAACACTTCTCATGTACATATATTTCTGTATTTTGGGTGTAAGGGAAGACAATATGCATTGAATTGTAAAAGAAATCCAGAAATGTGCGCTCTCACTCCAAGACTTGACAGCCTTGAGGGGAAACTAAAAAAAGTTTCCTCAGAATAAGCTGGTATTAAAAATAATTCATAGAATGTTCATGTGTTAGTAATGGTGTCGTAAGCTAGCATCAAAAATGGAGTGAACAGTTTGGTCATGAAATGCCCAATGTTTCAGTTTTAAGATGAAAAACTGTATGTACAAAAATGTTCAAATGTATTCACACCGTTAGCACTGAAAGGCTTTTAATGATCACTCATTTTGAAATTAAAAAATAAATAAAGTAAAATAAAAAGGTAAGGGAGGAAGATCAAGATTCAATATCTAGCCCATGATGGGTTCATCCTCACACTATATGTTTCTTTGAATTCTTAAAGAGAATTAGCAAATATCAATTTTTTGTTGGTGAACAAGCCCAACTGTTTGATAACAGCTTACACGCCCATTATGTTCTTACAGAGAAAAAGCCATATAGCTTCTGGTATCAAAGAATAAATTAAGGATTCTAGGAAACTGCAGTTCTGAAAAGAGTTCACGGATTAGGAGGGAACAACAGAGTGAGAATATGAATTTGAGTCAGTTCAGAAGGCATATGTGGATAGCGTAATAGTTGATGGAACTCATCAGAAGCAGAAAGATGATCTGAAAGTCTGTAAATATGTTCCCGTGTGCCTTGCTGACAAGTGGTTAAGATGTTGATGGCAAAACAACTTCACTGATTGAAAAGCATTCAGATGCACACAATGTAAGTTCAAAATCATTTACATAATATTAACAGCAACTAAGGTTCAATAGATCAATAAGACTGAATATGATATCTTATGTTTCCAATGGTAAGCTATCGCAGATGTGTTTTCATTTTGCTGTAAGCCTTGATAGATTTCCTGACTTTGTCTATAAGACTTTCAGATGTCTTGTGTATTCAGCTCTGGCTGCTTGTCAGTATATGAAAAGGATAGTTCTTGCTCACCATATAGCGGAAGCTTTCGGCCAACAAGGCATTTGCCAAAAGTAGACAAAATACACACATGCGCGCACACACAAATGCAAATTCAACTAACACACACATGATCAGAGAGAGTCCCTGGCATCTTTTGGTATGCCTTCATGAAAAGAGCTATTAAAAAATGTATTTAAGCTCTGTAAGAATGTACTACATTTATCTTCCAAATTAGGTTCATTATATAACTACAATTGATGGTCTTTCAACACTTGCGTAAATACACCAATTACACCTTAAGACCCACCAGCAACAGTTGCAATAATAGCTTATACTCTAACAAGCCATAAGTAAAAATACATGCTGCTGTGCAGGAGCTTTGCAACATTCTTGTTGTGAAAATCGTGAATGAAAGTTTTGTAATGGTGTCGCATTTGCTTTTCACTTTCACTGTTTTTATTTTGCTATTGGAGTTTTGGCATTTGTGCCATTTTGAAGCATAAGATTTTTTTGTCAAAACCTTACACTTCAAAATGGCACATGTGCCAAATTGCACAAATAAAACAAAAACAGTAACAGCTAAAAGCAAATATGATTATATATAAGCTGGCAGGCAAAAGGCCTTTTAATATGTCTGCTTGTGTCTGTATATGTGTGGATGGATGTGTGTGTGTGTGTGTGTGTGTGTGTGTGTGTGTGTGTGTGTGTGTGGGCGCGCGCGCGAGTGTATACCAATCCTTTTTTCCCCCCTAAGGTAAGTCGTTTCACTCCCGGGATTGGAATAACTCCTTACCCTCTCCTTTAAAACCCACATCCTTTCGTCTTTCCCTCTCCTTCCCTCTTTCCTGACGAAGCAACCAACTCTTGTGTGTCTATCGACGTGCCAGCACTTTCGTTTGGTGTGTGTGTGTGTGTGTGTGTGTGTGTGTGTGTGTGTGTGTGTGTGTGTGTGTGTGTGTATATATATATATATATATAATAGAAGGAAACATTCCACGTGGGAAAAATTATATATAAAAACAAAGATGAGGTGACTTACCGAACAAAAGTGCTGGCAGGTCGATAGACACACAAACAAACACAAACATACACACAAAATTCAAGCTTTCGCAACAAACTGTTGCCTCATCAGGAAAGAGGGAAGGAGAGGGGAAGACGAAAGGAAGTGGGTTTTAAGGGAGAGGGTAAGGAGTCATTCCAATCCCGGGAGCGGAAAGACTTACCTTAGGGGGAAAAAAGGACAGGTATACACTCGCACACACGCACATATCCATCCACACATACAGACACAAGCAGACATATTTAAAGATTATTAACTTATTGTTACACTAGTGTGTGTGTGTAGTGTAAGTGTAGTGTAACATCCTTACTTGTCCAATGCATAAGGGTGCTAACCATTAATTCCCTTAAGGACTCAGTGTTTCGAGGAAAAAAAAAAAAAAAAAAAAAAAAAAAAAAAAAAAAAAAAAAAATCCTACAGTGTACAATGTTTAATAAAGTAAGGAAATGAATTGCATGATTCGTTCAGCTGTCTTAAGACACAGTACTATAGAGCAAATGATCAAATTCATTGTTGATCCATCGCCCAAAATTACTTATGTCTTTGACTACTCTGACCTCCAGTGCCTTACCAACAGCCTGGGACCAGGGACTTTTAGAATCACTACTTCAAAAGGGGTCTGCCAAATAATCCTCCAACTGTAAGCCCATTTGCATTCTGTCAGCATTATCTTGGGCTTTAGAATGCAAGGTTCATTATCAGCTTACTAATTACTTAACTTCAGATAAAATCCCAGCACAATGACAACCATTATAAACGCGATGAACAAATTTAAACTAGCTAGATATTTACAAGAAGTGACTTACTTGCTGACTGGAATTCAACAAAGATTTTTTCATTTCTTCCACACGAGCGCCTCAAACTTCCCACTCTTCATCATTACTTGATCTTAGTGTATACCTGTTGCTGGGTACACTTAACAGTCCAATATCTAATTTCAGAACCTTTGATGATGGTGTAATCCAGCTGGAATCTTCCTGTATCTCCAAGTGTTTTCCACATATACCTCCCTACTTTGTGAACAGTGCTTTCACTATTACTAACTGAAATTAATTGCAAAAATCAATTCATCTTTCTCCTCCCCCACTCTTACTACCATATTCTCCAATAACTCTTTCTTCTATTCATTTCCATACAGCATGTTGTTGGTGCTGGTTTGGTGTTGATTTTGATGAGAACAACCTTATTGCCGAGCTTTTCACAGCAACTCATCCTCTGCTCTACCTTCCCATTCATGACAAATCTTACTCCCATTACAACAATTTTCTACTGTTGTTGATACTACCCTATATTCACCTGACTAGAAATTCTTATCACATTTCATTTAATTTCACTTCACATCACTAACCCTCCCGCCCCCCCTGTCCCCCCATATCTAGATTGAGCTTTTGCCTTTCACTTTTCAGATTTTCTAGCTTCCCTAAAATGTTCAAACTTCTGATATTCCACACACTGACTCACAGTATGTTTCTGTTACATGTTTCTTTGCTCCATGCACTGATCCGCCTTAGGTGAGTGGTCGCCTAACCCTTATTTCACACATTAGCCTTTTGTCAGTTGTTAAGTGTTTTTCTCATGGTCACCTCCTCCTTGACAGTCTCTTTCAGAGGTGGAGGACTAATCCTGAATCTCTTGCAACTGAAAAGATCATCAATTACAGGCTGCAGATTGTGCAGAAATACATTGTGTGTCTTTAATGCAGTGGTTTTCGTTGACTTCTGCATCCTCATACCATCGATCATCATGGATCTTTCCATCTTTTAGGGGCAGTTTCCAACCCAAAGGAAGGAAGTTGTCCTGAAACTCCTGTCTGGTCCTCTTCAACAAGGCCATTGGCAGAATGAGGGTGATTCCTTACCTCAGTAGCCTTCGGCCGCAATTGCTGATTATTCTTATTCAAAATTTAAGCTGCGGCTGGGTTCACACCTGGCGTCCATGATGTTTCAATTACTAGTCAAAGTTGCTACCTCTAGGCAACCTGGACATCATTATATGATTACATTACAGAATTCTATCAATGCGAAGCTACACCTTGTAATAACCCCATGAGGGCATTTATAATTATTCGGTTAAAGACAAAGGTGGAGTGGCCTCGAGCTGCAATATTAATATTTTTCCTGACACATTCACAAAAAATCTGTCTCTGCTTGTTTAGGAACAAATGAAGACACTTTTCTAATGTACCTTTACTCCCTTGCCTTCACGTCACAGTATTGACTGTAAGTAATTAACTGTACTCATGCTCAGCTGTTTGTTAACATTGTGTGTAGTGTGCACCAACTCTCAATAAATCAAGTGTTAAACAAGTAGCTTTTATCATTTATAACAAATCAGCTTCCAGAACCAATTTTTAAAGTTTTTCAAGTCTTAGGAGCAGCAGAGATCAAAATCAGTCTGGATAGTTCCTGCTAAGAAGCAGCCTACATCAAAGAGACAAGAGATAAAGGTTTAAATAATCTGTAGGAAAGGCCCATGCCATCATGAAGAATAAGAATCCAGCAGCAGTCAGCTTCATTACAGCCCAATAACCCACAGATTTCAATGGGCCTTGGCAGACTGATGTGGGACCAGATTCAGGTCATTCGGCCTTTGTTTTCAAAACAGAAGATAATTGTAATGCATATTGTGTCATATTATCACTCATGAAGTCTCTTCCTGAACTTTATATTGACAATGTGTTATATGATACAAGTCATTAAAACATTCAAAACACAAATTTCTACTCCACACATATTGAACAGAAGAGGCATATGTCCTTTTCTTTTGCTTAGTAGTCACAAGAAAAGAAACCCATATTATGTTCAAGGAAAAATATCTTGTGTGTAATTAGTTAAGGGTAAGAGACTGCTAGAATGATAATATGAAACCATAAACATTATGATTATCTATAACTGCATACTGTAGTGTTCTTGTTTGTATTATTTTATTGTCCTGCACATAATGCACAGGTAAAGTTAATCTTCAGTTTTATTACATATTTTTAATTATTCACTCATAAAATAAAAAAAAAAAAAGATGTGTGTGTGTAGAACTCTGAACCCATGATGGCCTTGTAAATTATCACTACTCACATATCAACTCTCCAGTATAAAGGAGTAAAACATTCACACATGACAACTGCTGTTTTATATATATATATATATATATATATATATATATATATATATATATATATATATATATATATATAAATGCGAGAACACTGACTTCACCCAATGCCAAGAATCAGCATGGAGCTATGGAGTGTCAGCTTAGCTTCTCAGGATGAGGTGGCAGAAAATGGACACCCCTCCTTGAAGTATGCTGATCGTCACTAAATGAGATATCTGAAAGGGGTGCCATGTGGTTAACAAACACATGCTGTGCTACACTGAAGTAATGGTGGAAATTTGTATTTTTGCCTCCACATGATTGGTACTGTTAAGTTGTAAAGAAAGTGGTATCAGTAAGTAACATTCAAAAATACGTGGATAGGTAGAAGCTGAGCAAAGGATTCAGGCAAAAAACATCAATATGTAAGATTTGTATTGATTGTATTGTTTATCAAAGCATCTAATCAATCTACAATAATATTTTAATTTTTATTTAGCATAAAATACGAGTGTTGAAACTTTAGTAGTGGCAACTATTTATTTACAGCTCGTACAAAATAGACATGTGTTTCAAAGTTTTACTGACCTTCAAAGTAGTCACCAGCATTGTGTATAACCCGTTGCCAGTGATGTGGAAGTTGTAGGATACCATTAGCAGTGCCAGTTTTTGTTGACAGTTCGAATGGCACGGTCTATTGCCCGATGAATTTGTAGCAGTTCTGAAGCGAATGCCGTGAAGTGTTTCCTTCAGTTTAGAAATAGAGTTGAACTCATGAGGGTTTAAGTCAGGGGAGTGCAGTAGGTGGTATAGCACTTAGCAGCCCCATCAGTCAAACAAATCAGTAACAGCTTACACTGTACGTGCTTGAGCATTGTCCTGCAAAATGATGGGCAGGCCTTGCAGATAGGGTCATCACTTCTGTCTCTAATGTGGTTGTAGGTTGTGTTCCAAACTTGTGAGTTCAACTCAATTTCTAAACTGAAGGAAACACTTCAAGGCATTCACTTCAGAACTGCTGCAAATTCATCACGTAATAGACCGCACCGCTTGAACTGCCAACACAACTTGCACTGCTAAGAGTATCCTACAACTTCCACATCACTGGCAATGGGTTATACACAATGCTAGTGACTACTTTCAAGGTCAGTAAAACTTTGAAACACGTATCTATTTTGCACGAGCTGTAAATAAATAGTTGCCATTATTCAAGTTCCAACCCTCATATTTTTTCATATTTATGTTTTTACGCACAAATTTTAAAGAATTTAAAGAATTATTTATGACCCATAAGACCGCTGTTATTGATTTTAATTCAGTACACTGGTGCAGAAGCCAAAATAATTATTGGATATGGTGATGATTAAGGTGGCTGTTGTGCTTGTTGAGAATACTGTGTTTGGAATCAGAGATGACAGGACCCAAGGACAGCCAACGATATGAGGAAACAAATTAAGATGAAATTCATTTGACTAATGCATCATCAAGATGATATGCATAATATTAGTTTTATTTTAGGGCACACAAAAATTAAGGTCAGAGGTGTCCATGTCAGAATCTTGGAACATTAACACAAAAAAGGAGTTAAAAACAACTACACGTTGAGCCCAAATGATGGGAGTAAAGAGCTTAGAACAAGGACTTCCTCTTTGAGGAAGGTCCATAAAATACACTGTAGAGCAATGGAGGTTCTGAACTGAAGACTAAATGTCCTTCGCCATATTGTTATGATGGATAAAGAGTAAACCATGGGCAAAAGCCCATGCATTGTTCACTACAATAGTCGATAACTCAGATGGTAGACAGGCACTAGAACATAAGTGGTTAAAAAAAGGGCATTCAGTCAAAAAATGGTCAACTGTCAAAGGTTGATGACAATGAGCATGAAGTGGTGGGGGATCACTACTTAACAAATGATGATGGCTAAAATGACAATATGCAACCTAGCTAAAATGATCTCCTCATGGTGAGAAGGTCAAGAGGAAGTCAGCCAAGTTGGTGGGAGAGGTTTAATTCCCCAGAGCTTGTTCTCATGAAGGGGAGACCAGTGGTGATGTCAAAGTGACACCATCTGCTGACAGACAGCAACATGGAGATCATTGGAAGGAATGGAAGAACTGGTGGGCTGAGATAGGAGGACTGCAGCCTTGACAGCAATGGCAGTAGCCTAATTTCCCATCAGACCAACATAAACAGGAACCCACGCAAACATCACAGTGGCCCCCCCTCAAGAATGAGCAAATGGAAGCTTTCTTGGACCCACTGCACTAAGGGATGGACTGTGTACAGCACACAGGCGCTCTGAAGGACATTGAGGGAGTCAGAGCTGATGACATAATTGAAAAGCCTACGTCACCGAATGTAATGTATGACCTGATACAGGGCAAAGAGCTCTGCTGTAAATACTGAGCAGTGTTCCAGAAGCCAATAACGAAAATGGTCGGTGCCAATGACCAAGGCACACCCAACACCAATCCAAGAGCAGTCAGTGTTCACAAAAGTTCTACCGTTAAGTTCCGTGTGAAGGTTCAGAAACTTACAGTGATAGACTACGTAGTAGTTTCCTTAGTAAGCAAATTAAGTCCAAGGTCAACACCAGCCACTGCATGAAGCCAAAGTGGTGAAGGGTTTACTCTCACAGGAAAAGTGGCAGGTAGCATGAAGTTACGCTGCTGGAGCAATAGCCAGAAGTGAACTCTAGGAGGTAAGAGAGAAGAGGAACAAACCCCACACTGGTGCTCAAAGGAGTCATTGATCAAGGAGGCATAGGGTGGGTGGTCGGACATGGCAAATGGCATGTGCATCTGCTGGCAGCAGTAGTTCAGCAGCTTCTGCATAGAGATTTTCATCCGGACTAGTGTAAGTAGTCAAACAGATTCCACGAAGTTGGTTCATATTTAGACAGCATAAGATGAACGGACGTGCAGATGCATAAATGAAACATCTAGTCTAGTTTCAAATGGACAAGAATCAGTACAAACGGAGGAGGGTGGTCCAATCCGCTCCTCAGGAAGTACCACTTAGGACACATAGGACACTGAGGGACCAGGTGCAGTGGGTGGCCAGGTTAAAACACATGGAAGGATCAAGAAAGTCTCTGATCAAGCACAAGCCTCAAGAATTTCTTAGTTTCTGAGAAGGGAAGAGCAACAGGCCCAAGATGTAAATATGGTGGAAGAAACTCGTTGCGCCACCAGAAATTCATAAAAACTGTTTTGTGAGTGGAAAAGCAAAAGCCATTGTCGATGCTCAATGAGTACAGATGATCAACATATCGCTGAAGACGCTCCTCAAGGAGACAAGTGCATAAGGAGCTGCAATAGATCACAAAATCATTGATAAAATGGGAGCCCGAGTTGCCCAGTGGGAGATAGGCCATAAGAGGACTAAGGGTTACAGCAAAGAGGATGATGCTCAAGACAGAGCACTCCATTTTCCTGGATAAAGGTGTCAGACAATGCAGAACCCAGGGGATCTTGAAACCTCTGTATTTTAAAAATTCCTGAAGAAAATGGGGAAAGTGGCCTCGCAAGTCCCATATGTAGAGAGTACAGAGGATACCAGTCCTCCAGTAGGTGTCATAGGCTTTCTCCAAATTGAGAAAAACAGTTCATGGTTTGGGTTGCCAAAGCTACGAAGTAGTCAACTGCAGAACAGCATGCTCGGAATCCACATTGTGCAGTGATTAGTAATTTGCAAAACTCTAGCCATCATGCCAGCCGGGCTTGAATCATTCTTTCCATTACCTTGCAAACACAGCTGGTGAGAGAAATGGGGCAGTAGCTAGAAGGAAAATATTTGTTCTTACCAGGCTTAGGTATGGGTATGACAGAGGTTTCATGCCAACGTCTGGGGAAACATGCCATCTGCCAAGATGCGACTGTACGTATGGAGGAGAAAGTGCTTGTGCATAAGAGAAAGGTGCTGCAACATCTGAATGCGAACAGTGTCTCACTCTGGGGTGGAAGATCAGTATGAAGTGAGAGCATGGTCTAGCTACCTCATAGTAAAGGCAGCATTGCAGCAGTTACATTTCTGAGAGGAGAACGGTATCAGCCGAGCCGCCGCCACTCGTTCCTAATGGAAGAAGGCAGGGTAATAGTGGATAGATATTTAAATCTCCACAAAATAGTAGCCTAAGATGTTGGAGATATCAATTGGGTCCACAATGACACCATCCACTACAGTCAGCCCAGAAATTGGGGAATGGAACTTGGTCCTAGAGAGCCATTGGAGGTTGGTCCACATGACAGAAGAGGGAGTGGAACTGTTGAGAACTAGTAAAGGAAATCTAGATAGCTTTTTTGCTGTCCCAAAGAATGTGACAACACTGCACACATAACTGTTTATTACAAAAACAATTCATCGTCACAGGATGATGGTTAAAAATGCACACTTGTTGCTACGTTGAACTTTCATGGTGATCATTGGGCAACGTCTTCCACGTTATCTGTAACATAAATAAACTTTCTTCCCACAGTATTTCTGAAAACCCAAAAACAAACTTAAAGAACTTAATAATAATAATAACTGTTCTTACAATTATTCATATAAGTCTTACGTCGATTTAATGAGGGGTGGGACAGGCCTAAGCCTTGTGACGCCACACAGTCTTTGATGAGTCACTGCCACAGGGCACAAATGTTGGAAAATCCTGTTCCACGAGATCTACAGAAGCATTGGCTTTCTCACAAAGGTGGCCTGCAGATTTCAGGGCATAAAAATGGATGGCAGTGTGCACCAGTGAAACAGAGGTTGACTGTGTGAAGGTATCACATGGCAGTATCATTGAAGAGGATCACCAAGTCAACAAAGGAAAAGACCGTTTGCCTTTGATTTCTTGGAGCCTTTGCAGTTGGCAGACGAAGACTCCGATGTTTGACTGGAGGGACATAAAAAGTCTTCATGGGAGTATTCCTTCTGTCCTTTGTAGCCTGCCAGTTGCATAGCAGGTGATTTTGCTGCCAGAGGCAAAAATGTGGTGACTTGTTACACAGCTGGAGGAGGAGGATATGGGCAATTTTACAACCATCCTGCTGAATTTGAGGTACTGAGCCTGTGTGGCTGTATCCTTCATGGAGCAAGGTGTAGTGAGAACATTACTGTAAGTGGCAGATGGTAAAAAACAGGCCTTCTGACTTCCCAACAACTTTTGAGTGACAGAGCAAGGCACTTTTTCCTTCATCCGGATCTCCTGGACTGTTTGCTCATCAAAATACACAGGACATTCTTGATATGAGGCAGCATGGTTGCCATTGCAATTGATACAGCGGGAAGACGGAGCTGAGCCATTGTCCTCATGAGCATCCCTACCACAAGTAAAACATTTGGCCATGTAGTGACAGGACATTTGAGTGTGGTTGTAACATTGACACTGGTAGCAGCGCATCAGGGTCGGAATGTATGGTCAGACCATGATGACTTCATAGCGAGCTCTGATCTTTGATGGAAGCACTATCCTACCAAATATGAGAAAAAGAGTGCATGCAGGCATTAAGATTGCATTAACCTTTTTCATTACCCAAAGGGCTGCAGTGATGCCCTGATCAGAGAGCCAAGTTTGGATTTCTCCTTCGGTCAGATCAGGTGATGGATAGGAACGGAGAGGGGGGGGAGAGAAATAGAGAGAGAGAGAGAGAGAGAGAGAGAGAGAGAGAGAGAGAGAGAGAGGGGGGGGGGGTGAAGAAGAAGAAGAAGATTGTTTTGTTGCTTGTTGATATCATGTTTTTTACAGATTAAACAAATTAAAGAGTAAAACATAACTACAAAAGTCCATTACCAAATTGACTATTCCTTGACACCTGAAGACATGTCCTATCAATCGTTCCCTTCTTTAAGTCAAGTCGTGCCATGAATTCCTTCTGTTCTCAATCTGATTTAGCATCTCTTCATTAATTATGTGATCTAACAATCTAACCTTCTGCATTCTTCTACAGCACTGCATGTAGAAAGCATCTACTACTTTTAGTGTCTCGTTTTCTGATCTATTTCCCTTATTACGTGATTTAAGTTGACTACATTCCATTACTCTTGTTTTACTTCTGTTTATGTTCATCTTCTAATTTATTTTCAAGACATTATGCATTCTGTTCAACTACAATCTCATTAGCACACCTTAATGTTTTTATTTCTCCTCCCTGAACTTTAATCTGCTTTTCAAACTTCTCCTTGGTTTCCTTCACTGCTTGGTCCATGTGCAGATCGAATAATATAGGGAACAGGCTACAACACTGTCTCATCCCTTCTCAACTATTACATCCCTTTCATGTCTTTACACAATGTGATCAGAAATAGTCTGAATAGTCTGGTGGATGGATATGTGTGTGTGTGCGCGGGTGTATACCCGTCCTTTTTTCCCCCTAAGGTAAGTCTTTCCGCTCCCGGGATTGGAATGACTCCTTACCCTCTCCCTTAAAACCCACATCCTTTCGTCTTTCCCTCTCCTTCCTTCTCTCCTGGTGAGGCAACAGTTTGTTGCGAAAGCTTGAATTTTGTGTGTATGTTTGTGTGTCTGTCGACCTGCAAGCACTTTCATTTGGTAAGTCACATCATCTTTTAGGTGGCTTGCTGAATATGGATGTAGATGTAGATGTTGGGGGTAACTACCAGAGCAATTGCTACGTATGTACAGACGTAAATATAAGAGAGAAACATAAACAACTTTGTTATGTGTACCAGAATCTGCCTTGTTGTCACAAGCTCATCATTTTTTAATGAAATAGATAGCATTTATAATGTACAGGTTTATACACACACGCACACGCACACACACACACACACACACACACACACACACACACACACACACACACACACACACACACACACACACACACACACACACTCCAGAATCTCAAGAATAAGTAATTTTGACTTCATATACCATGTGGTTCTAACTGAAGTTCAGCTACTCACAGAGGTCCAGTGTGGGCTATAATGGTTGTATGGCAGTGAAACTTGGTAGATATTCTAATGCATTAATATGGAACCGGTTTACAATGGAAAAAATTAGTTCCAATTTTAGCCACCAGGTGCAAATCTGGCACTGATCACAAGAAAGACGTATAGAAATGTTTCCATATCTAATGGGTTAGGGAATTGGACATGGGCAGAAAAAGTCAGATAAATGAGAAAGGCACAATGTTGATTTTATTATTAACTGCCACTTCAACAATGTTTAATATGGGTACTGGAGGTGTTGAAAAAATGCTGCATCCACAGAACGATGTGATCAACAGTTGCTCGCAGCAGTTCTGGTGGAATCTGTGCAATATGTTCCCATATACTGGCCTTCAGATCAGGTGAGAATAAACATATCCCTGAAGTGCATCCTTTCAGATATCCTCAGAGCCAAAATTCACTTTGATTCAGATCAGTTGATCTTGCAGATCATGTATCTGGAAACCTCTGGAGGTAACATGTTCATGGAAGTTTACTTTAAGCAGATCTTTCACTGAGCAAGTGACACAAGATGAGATGTTGACCCATCTTGCATGAAAACAGTAGTTTCTACACAGCTGTGCCCTTCCACGGCAGGAATCACTTGCTGTACAAGGTGGTCTCAATAGTGTGCAGGTGTCACTGTACACCTGACAGGTCCTCTGGGTGTATTCTCTTCAGAGGAGAATGGACCAAGAATAAAGGTGAATGTGAATCCACTCCACAGTCACATACAGTGAATGCAATTGCTCTTCATGCACAACACACAGTTTAAAATAACCCCAGATCCTGCAGTTCTGTATATTCACTGCACCTTACAGTGTAAAATATTGCATGTCACTCCATTGAATATTTACCTGTCACATCTCATCAGCTTCGATCAGTGTCGAAAACCAAATAGCAAATTCAGAATGTTGCTGGGGATCAAGAGATTTCAGATGCTGAACCATCTGGATCTTGTACAGGTACTAGAGTAAAACAAACCCCAAAGTTTTTGTACTGGTGAACATGGGACGGACAATTCTAGTGACACTTCTCAAACACTAGCATTGCTGCAAGGTCAGTTCCAGCAACAGCAACCTCGTCAATAACTCCCACCAGGATAGGAAGCCTTTCTTTTCCAGGTGCTACACCAACCTCACCCATGTTTTTGAATTTCATTATCATCTTTAAATCATTTAATGATGTTGGGCCTCTTCTTAGGCCATTCAGTTGGCAATACTCTCCCCATGCAGCACTGTAATTGCTACCATTCACATACAACATATTCACTAAGAGCACACAGTCTCTTTTCAAAAGCTGTATTATTCATTCATGTTAAGGCTTTTCAAATAACAGCTTGGATGTCACACTGTACAGCACCAGAATTTGACCTGGTGGCCACACCTGGAACTGATTTGTTCTCTAGCAAAAGTTGGTTCTGCATTAATGCATTAGCATATCTAACAAGTTTTGTTGCCATATAATAATTACAGCCCATACTGGATCTCAGTGAGTAGCTGTACTTTAATTATAACCACCCATACTTTGCTGGGACTGGTGCATTAATTACCATTACAAAAGTAGTCACATTTAGTGACTCCATTCTCTTTCTAGTTTCCATTACAGTTTGAAAGCACTTTGACATGATGGGGCAGATTACTTGAGTTGGTTATGATTGGCACTCTACACCAGATCTGGATGTATTTGATCTACACCAAACTATCACAATTAACTTATGTTTCCTCCATTACTAACAAACACTGATTTAACATAATGCACCTCTCAGAGATGTCCTTACCTTCACATGACTACCCTGAAAGATTTACAACAGTAAATACCAATAGAGAGCAGGTTACAGCTTCCACAGCTGCTTTATGACTGAATTAATAATAAGTCCATTTTATTACACATTGTCAACTCTCAAACTATACAAAATTACTCATATATGGAGAAAATGTGAAACCTTATACCAAATATGACAGCAGTCCCTGATTAGCAGAATTTGCCAAGAGGAACCCAGCATGTTCTTTCAGAAGAAAACAAATAGAAAACAAACTTTTTATAATAAAAAGAGTACAGGTAGCCACTCCTTATATAGATGAGGCATTTAGCAGTTGACAGGCACACAAACAATATTGAAAACTCTGATGAGCTTTCAGATAATGCCCTCATTTGGAGCTAACTAATGCAGACATGCATCATTATAATGTTCTGCAGCTCAACAGAGAGGTGAGGAATTATGTCAAGTGAAGGGAAGGTGAGGAGAAAATAAATGGGGAGGGGGAAGATAAGAGAGGGGATACATGGAGGGAAAGGTGGCGGAGGCTGGGAGAGAAAGACAGCAAGGGAATGATATAGGAACGTGGCATCGGTGAGCTCACCCGGGTACAAGCAGGAGGAATTCTGTGTGGCACACGATAAAGTAAAGGAGTGGAGGAAAGCAGAGGGGGACAGCATGTAGAACAGAGGAAGATGGATGAGGAAGCCTGTGGAGTGAAAGGTGTGAGGGTAGATTAATGGAGTGAAGAGTAGAAACCAGGACGGGGTCTCAATGTGTTCAAAGCAAGTTTTGCAAAGATAGGTCCCATTTATCTAACTCAGAGATGCTGGTAGAGGAAGGAAGTTCCCATTGACACAGATTGTGAAATTGAGCATGCTGAGCTAAGGAACATGTTCCGCCTCTAGGTAGTGAACTTTCCCCTTGGACAATGTTGGGCAGTGGCCATTCACTGGGGTGGGCAGCTGATTGATGGGACACCAATATAGATGATTGTGCAAAATTTATAGCACAGCTATCATATGGTATGACAGCTTTCACAGGTGGCTTTGCATCTTATTGGCTAGAATACACCTGTGATGGGGTTGGCATATAGACATGGACATTTAATACAAAAACCATTCTTAAAATTAAGATTGTGATGAACGCAATGTAAAAAGCAAGAAGATAATTAATAGGAGAGACAGACGAACAGCTAAATTCACCAGGAAAGATAGTGGAGTGGAAGATACAAATATGACTGCAATGAAAATGAAATATAGTTGGGCTGGACATTTAGCCAGGCGAACAGTTGGTAGATGTACCAAGGACATTCTTTGCTAGATTCCAATAGGCAAGATACGACAAAGATGAAAATGAATAAGTAATGGAAGGTGCGTGGAGGTCATTAGATAACATGTAGGAGCAACAAGGATTCAATATCTGAAGACTATAATATATTGAGAAGGCCGAGGTCAGACGTTCACCACATTTTATGCCTCACAACATACTTACTGAAATTGATTTTGTAGCACATTTCAGTCACAAATCCACAGTCACTGAGCATTTTGGATTGCTCCAGCCTGAAAATCAGGTGGAACATATCCTATGTACTCAAGAAAGAAATTTTCTTGACCACATCAACAAATTAAAGGTTTCAGCAATCATCTTCTGTTTTTTCAAAACTCAGAAGCCATCTTAACTGAATTTTATCTGGCTGCTTACTGTTTCTGCTCTTTTCTAAAATAACTTACAGAAATCTCAGACACTTTCCGTTTCGTAAGTATCTGTATTACTCTCACTTCACATTTCACTCTTATACAATGGTTACTCAGCCACAAAAGCTTAAATCTCCATAGCAACTATTTGACATACAAAAATTATCACTTATTCTAATTTTTGATGGAGTACAGAAATACGAAAATTTACATGTTTCTGTTTGTATATTTCTAAAAAATGGAATATCTGAGGTTAATGCTAACAGCAAGTGAACTCTGATTCGCAACTACACGATTTAATAGTAAATTCATGTGCAGGCAGCTTAAATTGCAGGTACACACAAATATCTGTAGTATCATGCGATATCGTATAATCTTCAGGATTGTGAGTTACAAACTGTCTCTTTTGAGCCCCTGATGAGTGAAAGGAAAGCATTAAAATATTGACATGTAAATATTTGTATTGCATAATAAGTGAAAATATATTCCCAAAGGTGCACAAAACCACCAAGTTATCTCCAATTGAACACTGTTCAAAAGAATTAGGGAAATACATGTTTAAAAGTCAGGTATGTTAAATCTACTTTGATACAGGTGTTACCTGTGGTCTTATTGCATGGCTTGAGATCTTCACTTTCAATGTAGACAACAATTTATTGGCTATGTTATGCATTTCAGTGTCAGGTGACCCCTCAGAAGGTAGAGAGTACCAATGTCGCAGTGTTTTCTAGTGAGTTACACAGATGGCAGTTGTCATTTATGGGCATTGTATTCAACCAAGCTCATGCAGTGAAACATCTCAATACAGTGCAAGTTGTGCAAAGGCAGTCTGTCTGATCCAAAAAGGATGGACTTTTAGTCAGGTTACTGCATATGCTCATGTCTCTCCAAGCCATCATCCATAGCTTGTGGGCACAATACACAGAGACAGGTCAGTACACAAGGTGAATTTGACAAAGTCATTGCTGCATTACGACACCACATGAAGACCAATATCTGGCCATCGCTAAATTTTAGCATCATACTGATACCACCAGAGCACTTCAAGATGATCTCCGGAGGGCCACTGTGGCCATCGTGTCTGATCAGACTGCAATGAACAGGATACGAGAAAGGACCTTACGGCCTGGATGTCCTGTTTGAGTACCTCGCTTAAAAGACATCATCTTGCAGCTCGTCTTAATTTGCACTGTTCCCATGTCAAACAACAACTTCATCACTGCCAAAACATATTGCTCACAAACAAGTCCTTGTATCCTTTCATGCCAGGTGATGGCCGTGTACACATGTGGAGATGCACGGTGAGTAGTATCTGCCAAATGTTGTCCAGAAAACTGACAGATTTTCAAGGTTCTTTGATGTTGTTGGGAGGCTCCAGTGTTGACTGCCATACAGATCTTGTCATCATTCATTCATGGTTGCCTTACAGCCAGGCAATACATCAACAGATCATGTTGGACCATGTGGTGGCTGCTTTATACAGCAGTGGTGCTGAATTCCTTCTAATGCCAGGGCCCACACTGTGGGCATCAGCAGGGATGTTTTACAAAGCCTGGACATTTTAGTAATGGAATGGCTGACTGTGAGCCCAACCTAATCCCATTGTGCATACGTGGGAGATCCTTTAAAGACATGTTTATCATCACTCTGTTCTGCCACAGACACACCAAAAACCCTCCAGAGCTCTGACTGAAGAATGGGAACAGATAATGTAGAGTGTTCTCTATAGGCCTATATGGAGCATGCCACGTAAGTGTCAGGCAGTGATAAACTCTCACAGAGGGCATACACGTTATTGGAGCTCTCAAAGTCCAATGAAAAGTATCTAGGATGATGAGATGAATAATTGTTTCCACATCAGTTTTGTTAGCTGCTAGACATTTCACTTCTTTTTACATAAGCAATCGAAGATTTAATGATGTTTTGTTGTACACTTAATTTGTGGAAGATGAAGGTACAATTTAATAACATACCCAGTCCTCTTATTATTGCTCAATGAAGTATGGCAGATTCCCAAAGTCATGTTCCCCTAATTCATTTGAGCAGTGAATTTAGGGTTATTTTACTCCTTAACATCTGTCAGTAAGAAGTGCAAATGCAGATGTTGTAGAACAGATAAACACTATTTTGTCCAGTTCCTACTTTAGCTTCTTTTAGTGATTACTGAATATTACAAACACACAGAAAACCCCAAATGCACAACAATAAAAGACTGCAAGGAAGAAATGAAAAAACAAAATAACAGGCTTACATCAGCTAAGGCAGAAACTGAAACACTGGAAACTGGGAGCTCCCCAAAGTAATATGCCTTGAGTTTCTCCGTAACATATTCTGCATGTACTGAACTATGTCCATAATGCAAGGAAAGTGGTGCTACTTTCCCAAAGTCTTTGGTGATATCATTCAAGAGATCCACATTTTTAAAAATAGCTGCAAAAGAAAAACAAATAAACAATTCAGACAGAATCACAAATGAATATTAACTATATTTGAGACACGGTTGTTAGCTACCAGCAACTATTTTGACTCAAATGAATACTTTAGTGGTTTAAGTTTTTAACAGTTATAAAATTAATCAAGGAAAAAAAGGAATAACTTCTAAAAGTTTTATAAAATTGCCTTACTGTTCATGAATTGGTAATATTCTACAGTGAAAGTTTTACTGTCTTACCTCAAGTATATGATGGTAGGCTTCAGTTAATTCCCTTTTTCAGATTCTTCTATGCCACACCAAAGCAATTAGAAGGCATACCTGCAGTGACTTCTATTATAGATATTAGCGGAGCAAAAGGGTAGTATAACAGAACTGGAGTGTCAATTATGACACAATGAAAAATAAAGGACAGTTTAATGCAGGCTGAGAACTGTGAGTTAAGTATAGTATGTGTAAATTGTGAACTGAGTCAAGAGAGTGATGATTAAGTGCACCTCCGAATGGGAGGGGAATCATTTCAAGAATTTCAATTGCAACTAAATTATTCTGGAAATGAACGTCCAACTCTAATGAAGGGAAATGTAATATTATGAGAAGGAAAATTGCCCTCAGCATATAGCAGAGATGCTGAGTCACAGATAGGCACAGCAAAAAGATTTTCACACTTAAAGCTTTCGGCCAATGACCTTTATCAACAAAAAACACACACACACACACACACACACACACACACACGACTGCAGTCTCAGGCAACTGAAACCACACTGTGAGCTGCAGCACCAGTGCATGATGGGATTGGTGATTGGGTGGGGGAAAGGAGAAGGCTGGGGGGAGGAATAGTATAGTGGGGACAGCGAACAGTGAAGTGCTGCAGGTTCGGCGGCGGGCAGGGGAGAGGTGAGGAGGGGGGGCGGGAGGGGGAGGGGGCAGGGGGGGGAGGTAGCAGAAAAGAAAAGAAATAGAGAGAAATAAATTTTAAAAAATTACAATTTTGTCTCCTTTGAAGGCATTACCTACAAACAAATCTGGGATACGGTTACGGGCACCCGAATGGCACCATCCTATGATAACCTATTCATGGGCCATCATGTGGAATCCTTTACCCCTCACCTGGTTCATATTCACTTAAGACACCTTTGCTATCTGGATCGAAGGTAAGGACACCCTCTCCACATTCCTCCAGAACCTCAACAACTTCTCCCCCATTTGCTTCACCTGGTCCTACTCAACCCAACAAGTCCCCTTCTTAGATGTTGACCTCCACCTCTACATCAGTACCTCCATCCATATCAAACCTACTAACCACCAACAATACCTCCACTTTGACAGCTGCCACCCATTCAAATACCAAGAAGTCCCTTCCTTACAGTATAGCCACCCGTGGTTCTCACATCTGCAGTGATGAGCAGTCCATCTCAAAATGTGCTGAGGGTCTCACTGAAGCCTCAATGACCATAATTATCCTCCCAACGTTGTACAAAAACAAATCTCCCATGCCTTATCTTTCCAGTCTCCCACAACCTACCAAAGCCGCACCCATCCCGCGACAGATGAGCATTCCCCTCGTAACTCAGTACCACTCAGGACTGGAGCAACTGAATTACATTCTCCGCCAGGGTTTCGATTACCTCTCGTCATGTCCTGAAATGAGAAATGTCCTGCCCACTATCCTTCCCACCCCTCCCACAGTGGTATTCCGTCATCCACTAGACCTACACAATATATTCGTCCATCCTCACACAACCCCTGCTCCCAAACCCTTACCTCATGGCTCATACCCCTCTAATAGACCTAGATGCAAGACCTCTTCCATACATCCTCCCACCACCACCTACTACAGTCCGGTCACTAACGTCACCTACCCCATCAAAGGGCTACCAGTGAAACCAGTCACGTGGTCTAGAAGCTAAGCTGCAACCATTGTGCTGCATTCTATGTAGGCATGTCAGCCAACAAGCTGAATGGTCACTGACAAACTGTGGCCAAGAAACAAGTGGACCACCCTGTTGCTGAACATGCTGCCGAACATGATGTCCTTTATTTCAAAGACTGTTTCACAGCCTGTGCCATATGGATCCTACCTACCAACACCAGCTTTCCTGAACTGCGCAGATGGGAACTTTCCCTGGAATACAACCTACGTTCCCATAACCCTCCTAGCCACAACCCTCATGAGTCACTGTCCTCACCCATCCAGCACCTTCCCTGCTCCCATTCCAGTTCTACACAACTGTCATTCCACCACCACACCCACTTTTTAAAATTTTTTTTATTTATTCTATCTTATTTTATATAATTATTTATTTCTCTCCATTTCTCTCCTTTTCTGCTACTCCCTCCTCCCCCCCCCCCCCCCCCCCAATATGTCCCCTGCCCGCCGCCCAACCTGCAGCACTTCACTGTCCGCCATCCCCACCATACTATCTCTCCCCCTCCCCACACCAGCCGCCTCCATTCCCCCACCCAGTCACCACTTCCATCCATCATGAATCGGTGCTGCTGCTCACAGTGTGGTTTCAGTTGCCCGGTACTGCAGTCGTGTGTGAGAGTTTCGTTTGCGTGTGCGTGTGTGCATGCGCGGGCTTATGTGTGTCTATTGCTGTCAAAGGCCATTCACTGAAAGCTTTAAGTGTGAAAATCTTTTTGTTGTGCCTATCTGCGACTCAGCATCTCCGCTATCTGGTGTGCGGCAACTTTCCTTCTCATAATATTGTTACATTCCATCCTGGATTTTCCATTGTTTGAAGGGAAATGTATGTAACTTGTGATTTGTTCAAACAGAATTTATAATTAGGAAGGAATAATGATGGTATTTCTCTTGTAACTGTATGCCTTCCAATGCTGTCTGCTCCAATAGTAGTGCAAGGATTGCTTTTTCCTTGAGATTTTAAGTTTCTGCCAATGTACACTAATCACTGATATAATTCCTGTTCATATCAGAGCTACTTTTATACTGTGCAGTATGCTGTCTGACCAAGGACACTATCAGCAATAAGCTGCACAAGACACTACCACAGCAAGCAAATACATTGACACAGATCCTTTCCCACACTTACTGCCATCTCATTTGCAGTACAATAATAAGCAAAACTCCAAAGATAAGTGTAAGAGGTTTTTTTTCCATATTTCATACCTTCAGCTTTGTTACCTCCTTCATGAGATGTAATTCCCACAATCCAAGGTATAGAGATCTCTATATTTCTTTCTTGCAGTGTTTCAAGAGGATCTTCACATAGAAATGCACCATTTGACTCCATTTCTACAACTGGTTTAAAAGCTGTGCCTTCTTCATCACCCCATTCCTGGTCAAAAATAAAACATCTGGCACAGTATTTGAAAAAGGTATTACACAATGTTGCTGATCATTCGTGAATAACTTGTGTAACATTAACATGCTTCGATTAACATCTGGAAGTTTACAGGTTGTGGCAACTTTTGATTGTTGCCATCCCAAGTTAAATCTTTAGATGATGCAAGACAAATATTATTATTATATTGGTTTGAAGACATTGGCATGACTATTAGGTCCCTTGAATATGATCTAAATGCTTGACGAGATTAAAGACTTTCCTCATAACAAATTTTCTTTGGAGAAGGTGACATGGATACATGTTAGAGACCTGAAAGACAAGCTGGCAATGTTGACACGGACCACTTATGAATATATTAAAATGGATAGTAAAATCACACATGGAAGTGTGCATGTCTACAAGCACATTAATGCTCTTCCCTCCTCACACACAAATAAAACTATAATATAGCCATGACATAAAACAGTAAATAAAACAAGAATTGAATTAGCTAAAAAGAGTACAATAAGTGTGGCTGGCTAACTACTAATAAAAACAGGAAACAAACCAGCCACTATGACAACAAGTACATGTTGGTTAACAATTCTATACATGAATGCTGAAAGTTCTCAAATATAAATCTGAGTCCTAGTTTAAAAACATATATTCAAAGAGAAATGAACACAAAGTAAAAATTGTACAACTGTGATTCAGATAATCACAACTGACTTAGTTACTGACTATAAGATGGTGAACTAGCCACTGAGATACATTAGAAATCCATAACCGATAATTTGGGCAACACACAAAACCTTAAAGTCTTTTCCACACTCATCTCAATGTTATTTACAACAATGGACAAATAGTTATCCAAAAAACTGCTACCCCATTGTCAGAATATAAAATACAATGACGTAAAATGAGCTGCACTGACAGTAGAACAACATAATGTGTGAGTAGTTAGGTACACCACTTAAGCAATTTCAAGAAAATCTCAAGAAAGCTTTAATGTGTCCGATTTACAGGTTGTTGTGACACTGCGCACGAGATGGCGACAGTCATGTGGTTAGCGTTCAAGCCCCATAATTGGTGGATCATTGAATCAAGTCATGCTCCCTTCTTCTCTTTTTAATGCCAGTTGTATTATCCCATACACATTATGTTTGAAATGTGATATGATGAAAAGATATGTATTTGCATGAACTTTTACTGAATTTCCAACATTAGTTTGTTTGTTGCTAATTTTTACTATCACAATAAATATTATAATTATGGACAAGTAAACCTTCAAAAACACACAGTTTACCTGAAAACATATGCCTATCGTGATTTCCGAAATCCCTATACCTGAAACTGGGGAAGTGCTGAGAACTGTTTTGCACCTCAATGCTTTGATATGCAGACATAGGTTTCAAGAAGAAGGCACTGGTTTATAAAGTCCAACTTAAACACTAGAAGAAGAGAAGAAGTAGTGTGACTAGGGCCTCCCGTCGGGTAGACAGTTCGCCGGGTGAAAGTCTTTTGATTTGACGCCACTTCGGCGACTTGGGTGAACAACTTAAACACTGATAAATAACTTTATTCAATAATACAATGAGTTACAATACAGCAGAATATGAGGGTAGTGTACGAACAACTGTCAGAAGTGTTTTCAACATTGCAAGTTATAGGAAGATGTTTCTCATATAGACACAGAAAATGAAATAAAATGGCAACTACTACATTGAATGAACACAATTTTCCCCCACATGCACAAGGAATCCTTGGAATTTCTGGGGAAAAACGAAGCTCATTGACATTTTCAAAAATTTCTCTTTCTTCTGAAATTTTGGATGCAAACCACGTTTAATATAAAATTTTCATAAATATTGGTGCTGAATATCGGCACTTTATGACAAAGTATTTTAATAGCACCTTCATGAGAAGCAATTTCTCATTCATTTTCAATCAAATACAAACAAGTTTGAAGGCACTTAATAAAGTTTTTAACTTACCTTTAGAAATAAAAGTTGCATAATATCTGTTGCAGTAATAAAATATAGTAAACAGCCAAATAACAATGGAAATTCAATAAAAGTTCTTGCAAATACATGTGTCTTTCCATCACATCACATTTCAAATGTAGTATGTATGTGTGGCATTGATATAAACATCGACCCCCAAATGAGGACATACTCACTCACTCATCCCTCCCCCCTCCACTCACGAGTTCTTTGGACAAAACGTTTGAGAAGATGCAGTCTGTTTATGTGACTTCTTGTATATACATGTGTAGATGCTTGTACTTAAATATACATCTGTATCGAAATATAAAGTGGAAGTGTTTGATTTTGGGATAGTAACCCTCCATATTCCCACAGTGGTAACCCCATTATGAATTTTGAGTACATTTCGAGTCTCCCGCACTAGTTCATTGTGCTACAAGTGATTGTTCGCCACCATGATTTTTCCACATAACACTTTCCTCGTGGACTTGGAAGATCAAACCAACTCTATGGATGAATTCATCACAAGTCCCGCGACTGATTTTTCTCTGGCTGACTACAATTCACATACTACACCCATGTCACATGAGCTGTTTGTCTCATCACAACGGCTGTTTGCTACACCTCAGGCCCGCACAATGGACTCAAGATTTGTATCACTGGATTGTGTTCGTCACTGTGTGCAATCTAACTCAGATGATATTCAGAACAGCGTTTCTTGTGATCGTAATCGAACGCACAGCTTAAGTTGCCTCTGCAGCTGGACATTCATTTACAGCATGCTCCCACAACCGTTATTGTGGTGCCGTGTGCAAGGCCGCCATTCTGCAACAAGTAACATGTTTGAATCAGCCATCCTCTGAACCTGTTCTGACTCCCACAAATACTAGCCTAGGGCATATCGTCATTAATAGTGCACCACAGGCATTCCCCAGGACTTATTCACAGATGGTTGACCATAATAGCACAACAAACTTTCCCGCCACTGTGTGTCGCGGACTTTAATTCACATCACGCACGTTCACAATCCACCCTCCCTCTATCACCCCTGCCTGCACAGAGGGTTCCGGTTCCTGCCGTAAACCCGCTCGCTGTTTCCACAGCACCGCCTGTGCCTGCCGCGATGGCCTTCCGCTTTGCCTCCCAAGTTGGACATTTCAATGTGACACCCCCAGCTGGCATATCAGTTTTAGGGACCCCAGCTCCTGCTGCTCTTCCACCCATTTGTTCCACAGTGCCGACCACACCTGCCATGACGGCCTTCAGTGACGCAACAGATATTCTCAGTGATCGCACACATGGCAATTGTGACAAACGTTCTTTTGGATCAATACCCCCCCCCCCCCCCTCCGTCGTTACTTTAGTTTTCTCCGTGGGCCACCCGTGCCTCCCACACCAGACCGCCGTGCTACCATTTCCTGGCCAGAACGGGATTTCGTGGCTCACAAAGACTATTTGGTGTTTTTGGAGGTTCACAATTCTCCTCCGTCCCCTCCCACTGTGTGCCTGCCAAAGTTACCGCCCCTGTCAGAAGATATCCCTGTGTCATGGTTCACTTTGGTAGAGCACATTTGCGAGCTACACCACGTTTCCAATAACTCCAGATTCCTATGCCTCATGACACCTTCATGACCACTCGAACCTAATCTGTGACCTGCTCCTCTCTCCGCCACTGCCCCGAAGTATGACTTCGCCAGTAAGATGGATTATTGAGCTCCTCGCCTGTTCCCCCAGGAGCTCATCCTAAAAATTTTATATGGAGAACATCTTGGGGACTGGACACCATCGTAACTCTGGCACCTCGTACGGTTGCTGGCCAACGATCAAACTGTGTCAGATGTAATGCTCCAGGTGGTGTGGTCTACTAAGCTACCCACCGCTCTCCAGATACACTAGCTACCACATTTCTTCAAGTCAATCGGATCGCGTTTACGGATCACCAATCAATTGTACTCTCTCCTGTGACAGTACCAGCCTCCGTGTGCTCTGCCACAGGTTGATACACCTGCACCAGAGATTCGCCTGTTTGCTGATAGGGGCAGCGCCTGCTCCTTCACTGTCCTCCACTACGCCTAGCGGCCTGTGCTCACACCCCCACTCTCCAGATCTTGCACACCCTATACACCCCATACGTGCCAGTATGTCTACCCAAAGCAATTGATGACAACAAGCTGCCCCCTCTTGCTAAGTCTCGGCCTCCACCATGCCCTGATCACCCGTACTGCTGGTATCACAAGGCCTTTGGCGATACAGCACAGAAGTGTAGATCGCCTTGCCAGCACCCAAACACCATCCGCAGGGCACAGTAGACATCAAACCCTGCATCACAATCCTTGTGTTTCCCCTGGACTTTTTACACAGTCTACAAATGAGCCAATCCTAAGAATGAATTTCTTGTCACACCAAAAACTTTCTCCAAATGTTGTTCAGGACACAGAGCTGCACCACCCTATGTACACAAACAGTGTGCTCGCCTTCCAATTTCCCACTCAAATGTCCTCACGGTGAATAGTTTGTTGCATGAGTGTTCCACCATTGCAGGTGGCATTCTGAGGAGTGTGAACGTTTAACTGTCTGAGTAAACTGCGCTGATTCCTCGGCTCCATCAACTACTGTCCCCTCATCGGCTGCAATACAAGATCCTCTCTAAGATGCACTGTCAGGCAAGCAAACCTCAGAACTCTGACCCATCCGTTGGACCAGTCACATGCTCTAAGCCTTCGGGGTAATAAAGGTTTCAATGGCCTGGGCTGCAACACTCGCCCACCCAGACCCCTTGGCTGAACTATTCACTGCCTCAGACACTATTGACACAGCATTGGGAGCTGTCCTTCAACAACACTCCAGTGACAACCTCTCACCCCTGCACTTATTCTATAAAAAACTATCTGCCACACAGAAGAAATACTCCGCCTTCGACAGATAGCTCCAGTCCATCTAAGAGGCTGTTAAACATTTCTGCCCTGATGTTGAAGGATGCTGTTCTATATCCTCACAGACCACAAACCACTTGTGAATGCCTTCTGAAACTCTCTGAAGACCCGCCCCCTCGTTTCTTCCTCCATTTTTACTTGGTGTCTCAGTTTATGACAGATGTCCACTGTATCAAGGGTGCAGATAATATCGCTGCCAATTTTTTCTCACGCATTAATGCAGTGTCCAACATCATTGATTTGTCTAATCTAGCCACTCTTCAGGCAACAGACAAGAACACCCAAGCACTCCTTGCGAACCTGACCACCTTGCTCATGTTCACCAAAGCACTATCCCCCAGCATTGCTGCCGAGGTCTGGTGTGATTCTTCGACTGAGGTCTTCCGTCCAGTGTTACTGGCTCCATTACGCATCACGTTTTCAATGCCTTACACAACCTCACACAGCTGGGCATTCGTACCTCTACCCGGCTCATTACCAAGCACTTTAACTGGAAAGATACCAAAACAGACAGCCAGATGTGGGCTCGCAATCGTACCCTTGCCAGCGCAACAAAGTTGGCCACCATACAGCCCCCCCCCCCCCCCCCCGGGTAAATTTCGCATTCCTCCAGAATGCTTCAGGCACATCCATATCGATCTCACTGGCCCCTTCCACTATCAGAAGGTTTTGGATACATTCTGCCTTCTATTGATCACTTGTCCTGATGGGTGGAAGCCATACCTTTGCCGAACATTATGGCCGGAATGGTTGTCAAAGTTTTCCTCTCCTCTTGGATTGCCCGGTTCGGCTACCCAGCCACAATCATAACTGATCAAGGCCGGCAATTTGAGTTGTTCCTGTTCGCTTTGCTGTGTTGCATGTGCAGTATCCACAACATCCACACCACCTTGTACCACCCCCAGAGCAACGGTTTGGTGGAATGGTGGCACCGCACTTTAAAGACCACTCTCAGGTGCCATAACTGCCTTTGGTTGGAAGCTATACCTTGGGACCTTTTAGGGTGGAGATCAATGTAGAAATCAGACATCCAGGGCACCATATCAAAGGTGGTTCACGAAGAACCCTGTCCTGCCAGGTGAACTAGTCCAGCCCACGACTCTAGAGGATACCCCTCCCCTTCCCCCTCCCCCCCCCCTCCCTCCCTCCCAGACTTCATTAGCCACCTGCATATCCATTTCAAGCACATATGCCTCTATCCACCAGTTAACCATACCTCCCTGGTTTCCTACGTGCCCACTTCTCTTCGAGGCTGTTCCCACGTCATGCTACAGGATGACACCATACACCAACCTTTACAGTCACCCTACCAGAGTCCCTTCAATGTTCCGCAACATGGGGATTCAACGTGCAACTTTCTCATCATGGAGACAAGCACACCCCACAGTCAGTTTCACGGCATCGGGTCAAACCTGCATTTGTGGTCTCCGATTCTCTGGCATCAGGCTCTCCCGACACGACTTACAACCTAGCCCCCCCCCCCCCCCCCCCATCTTTTGGATTCCTTGAATGATACGGCACAAGACACTCAGGTCCACGGTCCCTCACCGTTGTCAGCCCTAGCAACTCTCCTTTTTCTGGTTTCCCGGAGAGTTCAAGTGACCCTCCGTTCACGGGTTTTCCAACCCACACCACCCACACTGAGCTCCTACGATCATGTGTCACGCCTCAGTTCTGCCACACCACATGGAAGACATCTCACTGGTAGTAGATAATGGCCACGTCTTCATCCTTCTGATGGACTCGAACCCTCTGTTATCAGATGAGGGCCTGGAAGTCGAGGTACTACAGTGTTTTGGCCTCCCTCAACACTGCGACCCCGCCTTCCCGCACACCTTCATCTCTCCACTCAGTGAGATTTGAATCGTCTCTTCACACTTCGGTTCTTCTCCACACTTCAGCCCACTGGCTTTCTCTCAAGCCAGCCATCGCCTCGCACGCCCACACTGTCGTTCCCAGACTCCAGGATGTCCTTGAATACGACGCAGACACTACACTCCCCCTCCCCAGGACTAATCACAAGTACTCTGTACTGTGGGGGAGGGATGCTGTGTGGCATCGATATAAACATCAATCCTCAAATGAAGACTGTCTCCAATCTTGAGCTCTTTGGATAAAAGGTTTGAGGGGATGCAGTCTGTTTATGTGGTTTCTTCTATATACACGTGTAGATGCCTGTACTTAACTATACATCTGTATCGAAATATAAAGTGGAAGTGTGATTTCGGGATAGTAACCCATCACATGCCACATATGAAATAATATGACTAATGTTGAAAACAATATAAATAAAAAAAGATTAGCAGGACTCGATCCAGTGATCCACAAATTATGGACTTGAATGCTAAGTGCATGACCGCCACCAGCTCATGCTCCGGGTCACAAAGCACCGGTGTGTCAATGATGTTTACAACTTCTCTTGTAATTTTCTCCAAATCACTTACATAGTATGCCTTACTACTTGATCATTACATTGCCCTAATGTACTATTAACAGTGTACAAAGTTTGAAATAAATCTGTGATCCGAACGTTGTAGCCTCCCCTTGCCAGTTACTTTGAAGCCCCTCCTTCCCTCTGTGTGACTGATGCTGTTTACCATGGCAAAAATGTAGGCTTCACCAGCCTTAGTAGTTTTCCATTTTTACCTGCAGCCAAAGATTCTTCTTCTGACACATAACTCTCCTCCTCAACAGAGAGGTAATAGCACTCAAGACAATAGCATGGGGTAATAAAATACCTTCCTTGCATGCACCCCTTTCTGTTGTGTCAGCTTGCTTATTTCCCAGGGTCCCTAAATGGTCCAGAACCCAGCAGAATTATACTCCTTTCTCTTGATGTGGTATATGAGGTGTGTTTTGTGTGTTTGGATCACATTGTCTGCTGGGTACATTTGCTGAATGGTCTGTAGAGCACGTAGAGCAGGCAAGAAGACTATTCTGTAGATTGTATCTCATCAGTTCCAGAGACTAAGATTGCATAGGGCTCTGCATCGAAGATTGTAAACCTGTTTGGGATTATCATCCGAAAAAGACATTACCAGGGGAAACTGGTGAGCAATGACAGTATAGCCTTGCTTGGACTCATCAGTGTAAATAGATATTAAATAACACTGCTCATCTAAAAAAAAAACGGTCTCTTGCTTTTCTGCAAATTACATGTATTTGTTCTGCAGATGGTCACACAAGATTAAAGGCCAGAGACTGAGGGATTGAGTAGACATTACATGCATGTCACACCATGGTTAGAGGTGGTTCCCCATTCTCAGCATCAAAGCTGGGTACAGCACCTGTCTTGGCAGCTTCTATCACCAATCTATGGCTCTCATGGTGAAAGAAGTCCAAAGTCTTTAAATATGGTAATCATACAGAATCATATACAGAGTATTGTAGTCCAGCGATGATCGAACAAAAGCTCTGTAAAATAACATGTGGGAGGATCTGTCTGCCCTCCACTATCTACTACTAAGGCACTTTAAGATATTTGGAGCTTTTAAAGGTCTTGCTTTGAGATGCTTCAAGTTCGGCAACCAGTTGAGTTTCTTTTCAAAAATGAAGACCAAGAACTTGACTGATTCCTTAAAACTAAGAGCTGTGTCCTCCAGTCACAGTATGAATTGATTAAAAATATTTTATTTGTTGTGAAGCTATCACACAACTGTTTCATGAATCGTTACTGTGAATGTTATGTACCATTTGTAAATGTGTAGTACATTTACCAAAACACATGTTGGGAATACATTGTCCCATTATCATGTGCTTAAAGCTTCTATGCTGTAAGACATTGTCGAAAGTAAAAGCCAGCGGCATACAAGCATAGTCAAACTTAAAACTCTTCCTAGAGCATCTCATGTTGGCATGTTCTACCCTCGTAAGACCTGAAATGCTCTAGGAAGAGTTTTACGTTTGACAATGCAAATGTGTGGCTTTTGCTCTTGACAGTGCGTAACATCATAGAAGTATTGAGCACTTGATAATGGGATAATGTAGTCTCTAAACATGTTGTTGTAGATAATCATACATTTGACAACTGGTGCATGATGTTCTTAGTATGGATGATGTACATGACTAAACCACACTTAACATTTATCAAGGGGGAAAAGGAAAAACATCTAGTGGGGAAAAGGAAGCACATGATTTTAGCACACAATTCTAGTTGTCTTAATGTTAGTTGCACTTGTTGAGCTGTCACTTTAAGACAACATGATAAGCAAAAGATTGTAAAATCATTCACGCATGGCACAGGGTTCCTGAGGGGAGGGAATTACTGCTGAGAGAGTAACATTTATCATGCTCTCCTGAGGAAGAATATTCTCCTTGGTTTGTCATAATGGAAAGGCACTGCAAACTCAATCTAAAATATCTTCCTGAAAGGAAGAATCACATTATAAATGGAAGACTACCCTGGAAGCCTTATTCATAAAACTGTTGATGTAATATCACAGGCCTTTGCAAAATCACCAAACACTCCTATCAAGCAATGCCTATGCAAGAAACCTCTTATCACTGCCTACAGGGGTATTAGATTGTCAGGTGTAGCTGGTACCTGCAAAAAACACAAAAGTTGTCAGAGAATTTCTAAAACCCACTAAGTAGCAGCTGATCACCTGTTCCAACGTTTTCTCCTTACAGCTGCAAACGGTAACTGGAACTACTTTGTGTGATTCTTTCTGGGTTTCAGGAGGATGATCATGATTGTTTCCCCTCCAAGAATCAGAGTACAGTCCCTCAGACCAGATTCTATTAAAAAGCTTTAGGAGGACAGTCAGGTGTAGACACTCAAATATTGAAAAATGTTTCTGCAAAGGCTCAGGGCTCTCTGTTTACAATGATCAAACTTTTTATAAAATTTGCAATTTTCCACCCACAGGTTTGTCAAACAAGCATGTAGATGTACCAAGTTTTTCAAATTTAACTTCAATTTTCAAGCAGCTGTCACAATGTGTGTATCGTAGCATGAAGTATTTTGACACTAGTGGTAACGTATGAAGTGCAGTGCAGGATATAAACTTCAAATCTGTGAAATCTGCTCCAGTTGCTAGATATCTCAAAGTTGTAGTTAATAGTCTGGCAGACTATTGTTTGACAATAATATGCTTGATAAGTCAAACATATCTGTCAATTAGCTGTCAATATTTTCTCTCAAACCCACTGAATCCAGTCTGTTTGATAAATACATCAAACAGAACAGCGCACTGCCAAATAATTTGACAAACATATGAAATTTGGGATATTGTTTAATTGTCTATGGGAGCCCTAACTCATTTGCCTGCACATAGATCTCTCTGTATATTGAAACAGTATTTACCTCTATCAAATTAAATCAACAGTGTCCTTCTGTGTAAATCTGTCAACCGACGAACAGCTGAAATACAATCATGATATTTTCTCAAAATATTTTTTAAAAAATTACAGCTTTCATCATAATCTTGAATTCTATGTGCAGTCTGCGTAGAAAATCATTAAACACGCACTACATCATTCTAATAATACAAGATAAGGATTATTGTCACCAGAAACATGATAATTCTGGAATGAATCTGCACTGCTTTAGTTAATCTAAAACCGTACAGAATGTGTTTAAAATGATAATTCCAATGTAATGGAGATTATTTCAATAATAAAACATTTCAAAAAGTTTGCATACCATGCTGGAACCACAGTAAAATCACCGAGGTCTCTGCCTGTTCCATGTATGCTTCTTACTCAACAGTCATTTTATGAACTCTGCTAGCTTTAAGTATCTTCCAGTATTTATTAGCTTTCTGTCTCTTTTCCACTGCCAACGTCTCCTTCTCTATTGGCACAAAGAAACATGAATATGTTTGTGTGCCAAAATTTTTTGGGAAAATTTTTAAAGCTGCTGAAGAAGGCAGAATGAGGCAGCTGATAGCCCAGTTTTCAGAGTCTTTTAAACAGGAGCTTATATTTTTTCCGAGAAAATTCTGCACTGGCCATGTGAATGATTTTTATTAAATCTGTGACCGGTTTCACACCACTTATCAGTGCATCCTCTTGGTCCCCCATTTCTGAGGTGTAAATTAAACTTTTAAATAGCCAGTTTTTTGAATGAAGCAAGAAAGTACTCAGATATGCTATTTACAACATAGTAACATTGAATATCGCACTGTAACCACTCCCCACTATTCACGTCCAATATACAGTCATCTGGTGAAAGTGGTAGTTAAAATTTAGAAATCTTTGTTAAAAATTTAAGGAGCACATCAGCAAGCCAGGTTCAAAATCGGCCATAGGTGCGCATTTGCAGGAAACGGGTCTCTGTATCACCGGTATCCGGAACAACATGCAGGTGTTACACTTTGAAAGTAAGGGCAACACTCTCAATGTTTTGGAAGAGGTTGAAATCTTCAGAGTTCTGAAGAAATCCCCTTGCTCCTCACTTAATGCCCAGGCCGATATGAGGCACAAGGGTCTTTTATAGAAAATGTATGTGAGTACTTTCTTGTTTCAATCAAGAAACTGGCTATTTAAAAGTTTAATTTACACCTAAGAATTGGGGGGATCAAATAGTTCATACGCGCTCTTATATTATTTTTTGTACAGATTGCCTGAGGACGCACCAATAAGTGGTGCGAAACTGGTCACACATTTAATAAAAATCATTCATACAGCCAGTGCAGAATTTTCTTTGAAAAAATGTTAAAGCTTGGATGTGGATGTCCGCCCTACAGAACATGTCAGGAGCTTATATGCCTTTTTTGGTCTCCGATAGCAGTGTTTTTCTGCTGTTTTCCTTCTCTGCCCTGCCACAACAGGACATGTCACCCATATGAAAAGAACTTTATGGTTCAGTAAACTTTTGATAGCTTATACAATGAAATTGAAATAACTCAAAACTAATTTTACACCTCAGAATGAATTTCAAGTCCACAAAAATTTTGCATGTGCCTCAGTAATACATGGGATTCCCAAAACCCTTCTGATGATAAATGAGACACTTCGTAGCATGTCCCTCCATATTATGTCACTTTATAGACTATATTTTCTCCTCACATCAGATTTTGTGTGTGTGTGTGTTTTTACATGAGCAGGTATGGTAACTTTGAACTACTGTATCTAGAAAACGGATAAAGCTATCAAGAAATGTTCAAGGTTGTTCAAGATCATGATCTTAGGAATATATTACAGAAATTACAGCCATTTCCTGTTCATAGCTGTCCTGTAATCTGGGGATCAGTTTTTGTACCCAACAACCATGTTTTTGGGGTGTTTCTCAATAACAGATAGAGATTTTTGAAAACAGGAAGATGGCATTTCTCGATAAATGCCTAGATAATATAATGTTCAAATCTGAACTATTTGCTGCAGTTTTTTATTATTTAGATTTTGCCTCACACCAGATTTTACATGCTTATTTTGCATGTATGTGTAAAGTAACTTTGAATCTCTGTATCTTGGAAACAGTAAAGATATCAATAAAAATTTCAGCTATTTGCTGTACATAGCCATTTTTGATTCCACAGCTTGGTTTTGGTATGAAAAAAATGATATTTTTTTGTTTTTTATTGGCTGGGGGGGGGGGGGGGGTCTAAGAAAACATCCATGAACTAACAATGCCTCCAAAAGCCCCTTAAGGCCCTTCATAGACCACATCAAATGCGAAAAAAAACTAACCTATTTGCTTCATTTCCTTAAGCAGCAGGAAGTGGGTAATGTTCATACTTTGACCGTGTACTGTAGCACAGTGACACTAAGATGATCATTCTGTTGACTATACAAGTGGTTCCTAGTCCAAGAGTTATCCAAAACACTTTAACCTTGAACTATGAATAGAATCCAAGGCACGAGAGCGGAAGAATCCCATTTTTATGCACTGTGTTTTGGAACATATTAGGTAGTGCATCCTGTTGCACGCGTACCAACAGCTGGTACAATATCTGATATGGGCATTACACAGTGCTAATTATTTACGGATACTCTGTAGTATTAACAAGTTTTGACAGCACCTGAAAGTTTACAGATTAAAGTAACCAGTGCAAGTATATATCAACGTGCTGACATGATACAAGCACAACAAACTATATTGTGACAATAATACAGAGTCAATGTCCTCATGAAAATATCAGAGAATATATAGCCCAAAGTTCTAAGACTTGAAATGACTTCTGCACGTATACACATGCTGCTTCATTCAGAAGAACAACGCTCCCTATAATTAACACTCATAGTTTGCTCTAATAAACCCAAATACCACTCACTGTTTATTGCAAAGATCTAAAATAATGTGTGTCCTTACCAGAAACTGTCTATCGGCTTCAATAATAATTCTCCCTTCTTTTTTTCTAAGACACTGCACAAGTTCAGCAGCTGACGTCCAAGAGCAGCCAACCAAGGACCCCAGTTTATTGGCATACAGTGTGGGTTCCCGAGATGAGGCCCATGGACATAAAGCAGTGCCACTCTGAGAAATAGCAGCATGAAAGAGACCTTGTAGTAGTAAAAAAAAGTACTACAAGTTACACAACTGTAAACAAATAAATATACAAGGGAATATACTAAACTGACTAATAAAGATGTTCTAATACTTGACAGCACTAACTACAAACAAAGCAACTAAATGTAAAGTTGTCACTAACACCCAGCTTATACAAAATAAATTTACGATGGTAGGATTATCAGAGGATGCACATTTCCTGATTAGACCTTGTGCTACAGTGTGCGTAGAAAAAACAACTCTAACAAACTTCTATCGCCACACCTTTCAGTACATGACTAATACTGAAAATGAGTTCTTTTTAGAATTTCTAACACACAAGTCATCAGAAGTTTACATGAGGCCAAATGTTACACTGTGAATGCACAAGAATAAATTAATTAATGGTAAAGTTCCATTCAAAGTGTTGTACCTGCTTCTAAAACTATTAGTTAAACAATGGAAAGTTCAGGATGGACTAATGACATATTCTGTACTGCTATTATAATTGTGAGTCATTCATTCATACGAATATACATATGTACATATTTATAGGTATCCAGTGTGGTATTTAAGAGCTGATACTTCTCTCTGTTTTCTTATGGGTGGTGGAAGGGACAACTTGCAACCTGGAACAGGCACTGTACATGCTATTAGAGGACATCAAACAAGAAGATGGGTTTTGGCAGAAAAGCTTCTAGAAGGCTCACGGATATCTGTTATAGAATAATAAGCATCCAGAAACACTATGGCAATTACATTTGTTCATAGTTTATGTTTACTGTTAAGAAAAAATTTAAATGTTACATTAAATCAAATTGGAACATCCACGATCGAATGTAACAATATTATGAAAAGGAACTTGCTACTTGCCATATAGTGGAGATGCTAAGTCGCAGATAGGCACAACAAAAAGACTGTCACAAATAAAGCTTCTGGCCAGTAAGAACTTTGCCAAAAATAGACCTCCATACCGTGTGCGCGCGCACGCACACTCTGTAGTGATTCGAGAATTTCCACGTAAATTCTGGAACCACTCAACCTTCTGCCACCTCAAACATGTGATGTTTTAAAGATAAGTGTGAGAGCGCCTATTTACTGTACAACACAGGACTGTATGTGCAGGATTGACATTTGTCATGGAAGGACAGGAGCTGCGTCAGACGAGCGGCACCAACAAGTGTTTGCCGGTTGCGCCTTGGAAGCTCTATTAAAAGGACAAGTAGTGTTTGTATAATATTCCATGGTTTATGGTATTGTGATAAATGTTAAAGAGACAGATGAATCATGGATTGAATAGAGACTTTTACTTATTTCATGTATGGGACTAACTAGAGGAGAGACATGTTAATAATTTGTGGTGGTTATTAAACCAATCATGATATAAATGTATATTAATAGAGTCTAACATTTGATGACTCAGTTGGCTTAACAGAGTTTAAACGTTTATACAAGAAATGGTAAAGTGGTCTCCTGTTGACGTGAAAATATACCATGATTGAACTGAAAGTTTTCTACAAGTACCCAATTATTTCAAAAGTGGAGTCTTTTAAATTCCTACAACCAGTGATAGTCTTTGGAGAAGAAGTTTCTGGGAGATCGACATAGCTGATTATCCAGAGAAGAGGATCAGCTAGACCCATCATGTACGTCAACTGATGAGAGAGAGGTGTGAATTGTGAATGCAATCCAGTTTTGCACTGCTCCTCGTGTCGTCAAAACATTAGAATGTGGCGACCTAAGTGACAGGACTCTAAGAAAAGGGGAATTTTAAGATGGAAATGGGAAGAAGATATTCTGAGTCGCCATAGCAACCAGGCATAACAAGATAAGAGAACTGTTTCAAGTAAGTGGGGAAGATCAGTTTGGATTCCATAGAAATATTGGAACACGTGAGGCAATACTGACCCTACAACTCATCTTAGAAGAAAGGTTAAGGAAAGGCAAACCTACATTTCTAGCATTTGTAGACTTAGAGAAAGCATTTGACAATATTGACTGGAATACTCTCTTCCAAATTCTGAAGGTGGCGGGGGTAAAATACAGGGAGCGAAAGGCTATTTACAATTTGTACAGAAACCAGATGGCGGTTATAAGAGTCGAGGGGCATGAAAGGGAAGCAGTGGTTGGGAAGGGAGTGAGACAGGGTTGTAGCCTCTCCCCGATGTTATTCAATCTGTATATTGAGCAAGCAGTAAAGGAAACAAAAGAAAAATTCGGAATAGGTATTAAAATCCATGGAGAATAAATAAAAACATTGAGGTTCCATAGGGATTGCTAAGATTTTCTTTGGGGAGCTCAAGGGTGAAGGTGAGAATGTCCATTCTGTAGGAGACGATTAACACCATACCTCCTCCGGCTTCTCATTCTAGTACCAGCTAGGTAGGGATGATTCTGGGAAAGGAGGCCGGGAAGGGTTTCCTGTCTTTGAGGCTATCTTCTTTCACCTCTTCGATATTAGCAACCATTTCTCCTTCTTCCTTTCTTACTTCTCATTTGAGTACCTATCTATCTTTCCCTCTTTCCATACTCAACTACTTCTATCGCAGAAGTTCTTCCTAATTTCTGCGGTTTCCAATAACCTAAAACTTATTTCATATAAGTAGGCCGAAGAATCTGACAACACAAAAACACTCACGCATACACACAAAGAAATATGAGTACACAAACAATGAAATTACACATCAAAAAGGGGAGAACCGTCAAACGTTGTAGGGGGAAAGGAATGTGTACATCAGGAAAGGATGCACACATTGTTGTTTACTGTGGCAGTTCTACATCGCACACATGGTTATTTAGGAACACTTTAGGGAAATTTGCACACATTGCTGTTTACTGTAAAGGTTCTACATCACATATTTACAAAATAGAGATATATACATAGATATATGGACAATGATGATTCTATATCACATATGTGTGTAAGTGTAGAAGAACAATGATAATTGCGTAAGTATATAAGACTAGAATGATTCCACATCAAGTATGCACAAGAAGGATGCGTGAGTAAGAAAGGAGGACATAAGCCAGAGAGGAAAGCATCAAAGAAGGTTAGCCTAACAAGTATTCTGATGACTGGTAGGATAGTGGGACTCTCATAGTTTAAAATATGTAGACATGGTGTATGCTGAAAGTGTAGAAGTTGATGAGTAAAGGAGGACTCTTGGGTATGTAAGTATGTAATGAAGTATTAAAAAGCGAGAGTGAAGTAGATTTTTAATTTTTCCAGAGAATATTTAATTATAGTGTACATAAAGATGTAGGGCAATGAACCATGAGGCCTACTCAAGAAGGATAAGGAGGGCGCACCCAGTATTTATTTGGATATAAAAAGCAGAACTAAGAAAGGCTGACCTATACTGTGCGGACAGGGGCACCAAGAAGGGGATTGACCTGTACCATAGCAGAATAGGAGTTAAAAGGGGCGCACCTACCAAAACGGAAGGAGGAAGTGCACTCATACGGTCAACCAATATGTAAGGTATAGGTACTGTTCCTAAAAGGAAAAGGGCAGTATCATGACAGAAGTCACACATTTGGTAGGAATTACACTGGTAAATTTGGATTCTATCATTTTTCCCAGAGTCCCTCCAGATTGCAGACGGCAAAAAACAGTACAAAAAATTAGAATAAAGGATGAAATATTTAAGTTTCCAAGACACCTGGAATTAACGATTGGAGCTGAAGAGAGAGTCCTGACCATTCATAAGACACTGCGGAATGATATCTTAAGTAGAGGCTTCTGTTCTAACAAACGAAGTAGAGTAAAGAATCAGCAGAAAGACAAAAATCGGAAGCCTGCTCTATTGGGTACAAGGATTTATGAAAAAATTGTGTATATAAACTTATGCAGTAAATGATTACTTTTAAAAAGTGGATTGTCATTCGGTATGATATTAATGTACATACTGATTATGTATAAAATATCTCATGTTCGATCTAAGGAGGGGGATTTGTAGCGATTCGAAAATTTCCACGTATGTTCTGGAACCACTCGATATTCTGCCACCTCGAACATGCGATTTTTTAAAGGTAAGTGTGAGAGAGCCTATTTACTGCGCAACACGTCTGTGTGTGCAGGATTGATGTTTGTCATGGGAGGACAGGAGCTGTATCAGACGAAAGGCACCGACAAGTGTTTGCCGGTCGTGCCTTAGAAGCTGTATTAAAAGGACAAGGAGTGTTTATATAATATTCTGTGGTTAATAGTACTGTGATAATTGTTAAAGAGACAGATGAAGCACGGATGAATAGAGACTTTTACTTACTTCATGTATGGGACTCCCTAGAGGCGAGACATGTTAATAATTTGTGGTGGTTACTAAACCAACCATGATATAAATGTATATTACTAGAGTCTAATGTTTGATGACTCAGCTAGCTTGTTGTTGTTGTTGTTGTGGTCTTCAGTCCTGAGACTGGTTTGATGCAGCTCTCCATGCTACTCTATCCTGTGCAAGCTTCTTCATCTCCCAGTACCTACTGCAACCTACATCCTTCTGAATCTGCTTAGTGTATTCATCTCTTGGTTTCCCTCTACGATTTTTACCCTCCACGGTGCCCTCCAATGCTAAATTTGTGATCCCTCGATGCCTCAAAACATGTCCTACCAACCGATCCCTTCTTCTAGTCAAGTTGTGCCACAAACTTCTCTTCTCACCAATCCTATTCAATACCTCCTCATTAATTACATGATCTACCCACCTTATTTTCAGCATTCTTCTGTAGCACCACATTTCGAAAGCTTCTATTCTCTTCTTGTCCAAACTAGTTATCGTCCATCTTTCACTTCCATACATGGCTACACTCCATACAAATACTTTCAGAAACGACTTCCTGACGCTTAAATCTATACTCGATGTTAACAAATTTCTCTTCTTCAGAAACGCTTTCCTTGCCATTGCCAGTCTACATTTTATATCCTCTCTACTTCGACCATCATCGGTTATTTTACTCCCTAAATAGCAAAACTCCTTTACTACTTTAAGCGTCTCATTTCCTAATCTAATTCCCTCAGCATCACCCGACTTAATTTGACTACATTCCATTATCCTCATTTTGCTTTTGTTGATGTTCATCTTATATCCTCCTTTCAAGACACTGTCCATTCCGTTCAACTGCTCTTCCAAGTCCTTTGCTGTCTCTGACAGAATTACAATGTCATTGGCGAACCTCAACATTTTTATTTCTTCTCCATGGATTTTAATACCTACTCCGAATTTTTCTTTTGTTTCCTTTACTGCTTGCTCAATATACAGATTGAATAACATCGGGGAAAGGCTACAACCCTGTCTCACTCCTTTCCCAACCACTGCTTCCCTTTCATGCCCCTCGACTCTTATAACTGCCATCTGGTTTCTGTACAAATTGTAAATAGCCTTTCGCTCCCTGTATTTTACCCCTGCCACCTTCAGAATTTGAAAGAGACTATTCCAGTTAACATTGTCAAAAGCTTTCTCTACGTCTACAAATGCTAGAAACGTAGGTTTGCCTTTTCTTAATCTTTCTTCTAAGATAAGTCGTAAGGTCAGTATTGCCTCACGTGTTCGAACATTTCTACAGAATCCAAACTGATCTTCCCCGAGGTCGGCTTCTACCAGTTTTTCCATTCGTCTGTAAAGAATTCGTGTTAGTATTTTGCAGCTGTGACTTATTAAACTAATAGTTCGGTAATTTTCACATCTGTCAATACCTGCTTTCTTTGGGATTGGAATTATTATATTCTTCTTGAAGTCTGAGGGTATTTCGCCTGTCTCATATATCTTGCTCACCAGATGGTAGAGTTTTGTCAGGACTGGCTCTCCCGAGGCCATCAGTAGTTCTAATGGAATGTTGTCTACTCCGGGGGCCTTGTTTCGACTCAGGTCTTTCAGTGCTCTGTCAAACTCTTCACGCAGTATCTTATCTCCCATTTCGTCTTCATCTACATCCTCTTCCATTTCCATAATATTGTCCTCAAGTACATCGCCCTTGTATAAACCCTCTATATACTCCTTCCACCTTTCTGCCTTCCCTTCTTTGCTTAGAACTGGGTTGCCATCTGAGCTCTTGATATTCATACAAGTCGTTCTCTTCTCTCCAAAGGTCTCTTTAATTTTCCTGTAGGCAGTATCTATCTTACCCCTAGTGAGACAAACCTCTACATCCTTACATTTGTCCTCTAGCCATCCCTGCTTAGCCATTTTGCACTTCCTGTCGATATCATTTTTGAGACGTTTGTATTCCTTTTTGCCTGCTTCATTTACTGCATTTTTATATTTTCTCCTTTCATCAATTAAATTCAATATTTCTTCTGTTACCCAAGGATTTCTATTAGCCCTCGTCTTTTTACCTACTTGATCGTCTGCTGCCTTCACTACTTCATCCCTCAGAGCTACCCATTCTTCTTCTACTGTATTTCTTTCCCCCATTCCTGTCAATTGTTCCCTTATGCTCTCCCTGAAACTCTCTACAACCTCTCGTTCTTTCAGTTTATCCAGATCCCATCTCCTTAATTTCCCACCTTTTTGCAGTTTCTTCAGTTTCAATCTGCAGTTCATAAGCAATAGATTGTGGTCAGAATCCACATCTGCCCCAGGAAATGTCTTACAATTTAAAACCTGGTTCCTAAATCTCTGTCTTACCATTACATAATCTATCTGATACCTTTTAGTATCTCCAGGATTCTTCCAGGTGTACAATCTTCTTTTATGATTCTTGAACCAAGTGTTAGTTATGATTAAGTTATGCTCTGTGCAAAATTCTACAAGGCGGCTTCCTCTCTCATTCCTTCCCCCCAATCCATATTCACCTACTATGTTTCCTTCTCTCCCTTTTCCTACTGACGAATTCCAGTCACCCATGACTATTAAATTTTCGTCTCCCTTCACTACCTGAATAATTTCTTTTTATCTCATCATACATTTCATCTATTTCTTCATCATCTGCAGAGCTAGTTGGCATATAAACTTGTACTACTGTAGTAGGCATGGGCTTTGTGTCTATCTTGGCCACAATAATGCGTTCACTATGCTGTTTGTAGTAGCTAACCCGCACTCCTATTTTTTTATTCATTATTAAACCTACTCCTGCATTACCCCTATTTGATTTTGTATTTATAACCCTGTATTCGTCTGACCAGAAGTCTTGTTCCTCCTGCCACCGAACTTCACTAATTCCCACTATATCTAACTTTAACCTATCCATTTCCCTTTTTAAATTTTCTAACCTACCTGCCCGATTAAGGGATCTGACATTCCACGCTCCGATCCGTAGAATGCCAGTTTTCTTTCTCCTGATAATGACGTTCTCTTGAGTAGTCCCCGCCCGGAGATCCGAATGGGGGACTATTTTACCTCCGGAATATTTTACCCAAGAGGACGCCATCATCATTTAATCATACAGTAAAGCTGCATGTCCTCGGGAAAAATTACGGCTGTAGTTTCCCCTTGCTTTCAGCCGTTCGCAGTACCAGCACAGCAAGGCCATTTTGGTTAATGTTACAAGGCCAGATCAGTCAATCATCCAGACTGTTGCCCCTGCAACTACTGAAAAGGCTGCTGCCCCTCTTCAGGAACCACATGTTTGTCTGGCCTCTCAACAGATACCCCTCCGTTGTGGTTGCACCTACGGTACGGCCATCTGTATCGCTGAGGCACGCAAGCCTCCCCACCAACGGCAAGGTCCATGGTTCATGGGGGGGGTCAGCTAGCTTAACAGAGTTTAAATGTTTATACAAGAAATGGTAAAGTGGTTTCCTGTTGAAGTGAAAATATACCATGACTGAACGGAAAGTTTTCTACGAGTACCTAATAATTTCAAAAGTGGAGGCTTTTAAATTCCTATAACCAGTAACAGTTTTTGGAGAGGAAGCTTTTAGGAGACTGACGTACCTGATTACCCAGAGAAGAGGATAAGCTAGACCCGTCACATCTGATGAGTGAGAGAGTGAGAGAGAGAGAGAGAGAGAGAGAGAGAGAGAGAGAGATGTGAATTTGTGACAGACTTTTTGCTGTGCCTATCTCCGACTCAGCATCTCCGCTACATGATGAGTAGCAAATTTCCTTTTCATAATATTGTTAAATGTAACATTAGTGTCTTTATATCAACCTTTCTGGGGGAAAAATTCTTATCATGCTGTATGAAATGTATGTGTGTGTACTGACATGAGAAACTATTTTCTCCACCAGAAAAGCTCCACACAATGCAATTGAAAATGTTACAAGTAAGGTAGGATGGATTCTGCATCAGAATTTGAACTGACAGAAATTATTTTTTGTGTGTATGTAATTGGAGACTTAACAGTTACTGGTGATGTTATACGTGGAACAACCAGGATCATCAAGAGCTGATGTTAACAAAATCAGTTCTCAAACAATAAGGACATCAACAGGAAAATTTCGTTTGATACACACAAGCGCCCAGGTTGCGAAACTGTATCTTTCATCATAATGTTGGACAAAAACCCAAACTAGCATCCCAGAAAATTAAAGACAAATAAACAAAACTATTTCTCTTGGTGCTGTCTAACTTTCAGTACATGGGTACCTCAAATACAAATATTATCTTATAGCCATTAAAGAAAATATTCATGCATTAAAACTTTCAGTGAGATGGGTGAAAGACGGTTTTATCACTGGAAGTGGATCATAAATCTAAGATTCTCAGTGTGTTTGTAACAATGCTTGGAGGATAGAACAGACTTACAAGTCAAACATTTTTACTTCCTCGCAAACTGAATGCAATAGAGTAAAGCCACTGAAATATTTATTTGTTCACTACATTCAAGGCAACATTGTTCACTTTTCTGTGCCAAAATTTCGCATGTACTGCATATTGACAATGACTGCTGTAATTACAAACTAAACGAACACAATGTTTTAGCACTAGTAAAAGAAGCTTTCATCAGTTTATAATGAGAGCAATGGCACAGAAATGATGCCGATAACCAAGAAATAAATTCAGATACTGAACATTGCTATTGTTTCTGAAACAACACTACTCCATCACTACTTTCACTCACAAGAAACTGCTCTTTTGAGAACTGAAGTGGAAGGTATTTTTTCTTACCTCTATTTAGATTTATTAAATCTGTCACAATTCCGTGTATCGATTATTGTGATACTGCAATGTACATATGTACGTATGTAATTATGTACCTTTACTCAGTGATGATAGCATGTGGTAGTGGACGCTTGCACCACCAGCACCTTGACCAAATATCGTAACACTGTTACTGTCACCACCAAAGTATTCAATATTCTGCTGGATCCACTTTAATGCTGCAACTTGGTCTTTTAGCCCATAATTTCCGGGTGATGCACTGTCTCCTGTGCTGAAGAAACCTGTAAAGAAACAAGGTTTGAAAAGTAATAAAAAAACTGCTTTATTGAACGTTTTCCATTTTCTGTTCCTGTAAAAATTGTATAAGAAAGTATACAAATGTAAGTGGAAAATTCTCTTAGACAGCGTTAAGGACGATATAGTTTGCTATACATCTGATTATACGGTAAGCAGACACAGATTAATATTCAAAATCAGTTATGATTGAGGTAGAACTATAAAAGGATCCAACTTTCCTTCATGCTTTGAGTTTATTTGCTAAAAAAACAGAAAGAAAACTAAGAGGAAAATGAAAGATTTCATGAGGAAACCATATCATTTTGATGCAGATGTTATACATGATGCACCAATTTTTGCTGTCTTCCACACTTTTCATCAGCCTGTGGTTGGTGAATACCACAGTGCAGAAGAAGAGGGGGTGGGGGTGGAGGTGACTGTGCATAGTGATCAAGTTAAATTTTAATAAGTCCAGCTCAGAGAAAAAAAGAAACACACTAGGAGGAGAAAGAGTGTGTTGGAGAGAGAGAGAGAGAGAGAGAGAGAGAGAGAGAGAGAGAGAGAGAGAGAGAGAGGGTTACTCTACATGAAAATGTAGGTTTGAAAACTGAACCATAAAGTTTTTGGTATATATCTCTTCTCGAAACTTCCTATATGAAAAAGGGGGTGTTTAAATTGCACCTATGAACTTTCGTCAACATGATGACATTTGATGTTGCCATGATTAATGCACAGGTTGGAATAGTAGGTATCTTGTCTTGTAGAGCCACATATTCTCCCAGCAAGTATTACAACTGCTGGCTCTAAGAACTTTATTCACCCAAACTTTCTATAGTACTAGCCCCTGGAAGAAAATAAGAGAAAGCGAGTAGTTTATGTACATTTCATTCACATTGTAGGAGACACAATGGATGAATTCTATGATTATAGATAGGGAAGTACTGATTTCATGGTATGAACTTTGTCCCAACATCAGTCCTTTTGAATTTTATATTTGAAGCCACCTAGACAACTGGTTCATGTATTAGACACACCTAACGCACAAGCAGTATCAGAATATTAAGGCAACTTGCAAAAGCATTTGACACTAGCCGAGAGTATTTAAAAGTCACAATAGTACATAGTCTAACAAGTCTATTGCAAGGCTCTCCGCAACTGAGAGAGTAAATGCCAATGTGTAACCATCACCCACCAACAGTAACCTGCTCCTGGTAGCTACTTGGCCACCATGCAGAGTCAGAGAGGGCGACCAGCAGAGACTTCTACAGTGTGGTTGCAAAGGCATAATGGAAGATACTGCAGCAGAGTATGAAAAATGGCTGATAATGAAATAACAGAAGTGACAATGGAACAAATTCACCACCACTTTGCCAATAGATACACGATCAAAATTACCAGTTGTAATTGTACGTATAAATGAGTATTAGCTGTAATCCATATCAAAATTAATAACATACAGATCCACTGAGCTACATTTACAAATGAGGTGTCAGGCAATTGGTAAGGAGTCAGTTATCATCACTAGTAACAGTTCTGCACAGCTCAATGGCCAAGTACAAGTATTTCAATTGGACACTACTTCGGCGACTTGCATGTCCCTAACTCACCTCAGTTATTCAACTGTGGAAAGGGGACCTATAGTTTAGTGTGGATCCAAATAATATGTCATTTTAGGTGACTCCTCACATCACTGAAATGTAAAGGCTAGGTTAAAACACAGATTGAAAAATCGGAAATGCGACTGGGATTTGATCCTGCGACCTCCCAGCTTCCACGTACGTACATGTTTATCTCTAGGCCATCAGCCCTGAGTTATCATCCCTGAGCATTTAGTATCAGATACACATACACAATCGATGATACACTATAATTTAAATAATCATGATCACATGAATTTGCAAGAAAGGTGAGCCCACCACATCCACACATTTCATGAACACAGTATCATGTACACCTGTCCAACCCTTACTCCCAACATATCATATGTTGGGATTTAAGATTTATTTATTGGTTAATTGGTGATTTATATATTTGGCCGTCAATAAAGATTGTTATCGTTCAAACATGAGTGGAAGGAGTGCATAGAGACACTTCACATAAGCAGCCCATATTAATTCCTAGTTAATTATTTAATCAATTTTTGTTTTGTTTTATGTGACACACACATGTGACATAACTTGTGATTTTATAGACATTAATGAACCAATAGACTTAGAAAGAACTGTGAACTCAGCAAATGGCGAGGGAAGAGAGGTGCTCATCTCGACATATTGATTGTACACTGAAGAGCCAAAGAAGCTGGTACACCTACCTAATATCATGTAGGGCCCCTACGAGCACACGGAAGTACCGCAACACGATGTGTCACAGACTCTGCTAATGACTGAAGTAGTGCGGGAGTGAACCGACACCACAAATCCTGCATGGCTGTTCATAAATCCGTAAGGGTATGAGCAGGTGGAAATTTCTTCTGAACAGCACGTTGCAAGGCATCCCAGATAAGCTTGATAATGTTAATGTCTAGGGAGTCTGGTGGCCAGTGAAAGTGTTTAAACTCAGAAGAGTACTCCTGGAGCCACTCTGTACCAATTGTGGGCATGTGGGGCGTCACATTGTCCTGCTGGAATTGTCCAACTCCGTCAGAATGCACACTGGACATGAATGGATGCAGGTGATCAGACAGGATGCTTATGTATGTGTCACCTGTCAGAGTTGTATCTAGACGAATCAGGGGTCACTCCAACTGCACATGCCCCACACCATTACTGAGCCTCCACCAGCTTGAACAGTCCCCTGCTGACATGCAGTGTCCATGGATTCATATCCGTCGCTTGATACAATTTGAACCAAGACTAATCTGCCCAGGCAACATGTTTCTAATCATCAACAGTCGGTGTTGATGGGCCCAAGCGAGACGAAAAGTGTTGTGTCATGCAGTCATCAAGGATACACGAGTGGGCATTTGGCTCCAAAAGCCCATATCGATGATGTTCTGTTGAATGGTTCACACACTGACACTTGTTGATGGTCCAGCACTGAAATCTGCAGCAACGTGTGGAAGGATTGCACTTCTGTCACACTGATCGATTTTCTTCAGTCGTCATTGGTCCCATTCTTGCAGGATCTTTTTCCGGCCACAGTGATGTCGGAGTTTTTATATTTTACTGTGTTCCTGATATTCACGGTATACACGTGAAATGGTCATATGGGAAAATCCCCACTATGTTGCTACCTCGGAGGTGCTGTGTCCCATCGCTCATGCGCCGACTATAACACCACATTCAAACTCACTTAAATCTTGATAACCTGACATTGTAGCACCAGTAACCGATCTAACAACTGTCTTACATACATGCTGCTGACCGCAGAGCCAAATTCTGCCTGTTTACATGTCTCTATATTTGAATAGGCATGCCTATATCAGTTTCTTTGGCACTTCAGTGTATATGTACAACATGAAAAATTTGAACTGCAGCCAATTTTATAAAACTCAGCAGTTATATTGTAGTTTGACTTGGAGGGGGCGGGGGGTGGGGGTGGGGGGTGGGAGGCGTGGGGGGGGGGGGGGGGGGGTATTGTAAGACCGTCTATCAGCATGCTCTTGGTCTGTATCTGTTAGTCATGCATGGAGGTAAGAGATCAGTTGGTATAAAAGTTAAAGTGATTGTTTTTGGGTAATGAAATGGGTGCACCAGTTTATACTTGTGGGTGTTGGACCTGAACACCTCAGGACTGTTAATAATTTAGCAGTTTTTCACACTTGTTTCTGGCATGTAATAGAGTAACATATTCACGTATATTCAAAGTATGTTGACCTACATTTTCATGACTTAGCTACAGGATTTTTACAAATTTGTGGTGCTTCATGACTATGTATCTGTACACCTTTTTGATAAATAAATACATATTGGAGTCTGGAAGCACATGTTCTGCAAATATACAAACTTAACACCACAGACAATGTTTTATCAATTTATCCATTCATTTCAACAAATTTCTTTGTGTTATTCATTATTGTGTTGACGAAGATATAAAATAAATCATTTGTTATCTAATCACACATTCTTTCAGTTGGCTACCATTGTTAATCCTTCAAGATTGCACCAATCATTTAATATTTCGCTAACTTGCCCAATACACATTTGTTTGAGAACTTTATGTTTTGTAAAACCTTTTCCATTTTTAGCGAGTAAAGCTTCAGCACATATAAGTGAGGTGTGCAACTCAGCCTTACAACATAAGAAATGAGCTACCATCACTCTGGTTCTTACACTGGCTTAATCTGCTTATACCAGTAACCAGACCTGCTACTTTGTCTTAGGCAGCCACATAGGGAAGTGATATGTGAGGACATTACAATGTGCATTAGCATAGACAAGAGGAAGATATTTTTGATACTGTTGATCAGTTTCTGACCTGACAATTTTGAAGTGTGTTCTTTCACTAATAAACTAACAGTAGCAGCCATATTTCCCAGCCCTGGCTTTAAGGATAAGTGGCATGCTCCATAATGAATTTCCACAGCTCAGCCACCTGCTTTATAGTAGTTGCTGACACCAGGCTTCTTATCTTATAGTGGACACCAAAAGTTGCCAATGCAATGTAAACTTGCAAAAGCAAGGTTCTTTTTAGGTGGGCTCCTGACAGCAATGAAGCAGATGCAACTCAGTCCTCCTCTGTACTTGAGGTCTAGGCAGTCAGTCACCACTCCAACTCTGGGTACCATCAACTCACCACAATACAGGTCCTAGACATACTTATCCAACTCTGTGATTGCCTCTACATTCAGCTCCAGAGGCTAATACCTCCAGAGCCTCTTTGCCTGTGTTAGTACCCCAATGAATGCCACACTGTGGTTGTGAAGTAGGGACAATTCATACAGAGGCAGTGTAACAATCGCACCAAGGAAACAGCATGATGGCAGTCTGGTTTCAGCACAGCTCAAATATGAGAGAGCAGCACTGTATAAGTCACCTTTGCACACCTTTTTGTTGTTTTTATTATTATCACCCTGAATTTGAATAGCAAATTATGGAAGAAGGCTATTAACAGAGAAGGTTTCAACACAGCAGACAGAACAGCACTTGTTGCAGAAAGTAGAACAACTGTGTGTGGATAACAAAGAATTACACTCATAAACAGGGTTCATAATGGAACATGCAAAAATACACACAATGGGATGACAAATAACTCATTAATGTGACCTGACTTCAGCTCACTGGCAAAGCTCGCACATCAGAAGCAACTATGGCACATGCAAACATTTTGCTGAATTCAGAAAGGTCTATTAGCAAGCTATCAGTCCAAGAAAATTAGCCCGTATTCCAGAAAGAAAAAAAATGAAAAAAAAAGAACAGTATTACTACGAAGCCTGGAGAGGGGATAGAGGAGTTCTACTGCAACCAAAAAGTGAAAGCAAAGACCTGTGGCCTTACGGATGAGACTAACACAAGTTGAGCAATCATTCATGAGGCAAATCACCGAGTGCTGCATCCCTTTCTGAAGGGATTATCCACAGCAGTTTCATATTCAGAGTGGGGCCTTACAGGGGTAATAATCTCAGTTACAACATTGGCAGAGATTGATGAGGCAACCTGACTTATGGAGCATGTAAGGATTTTCGACATAGAAGTAATATTTTAACACTGTTTCCTCCGACTGGCATTTTTCTATATAATGACAGGTTATTCTGTGTGACTGTATTTACCTCCTGGAATGGTATACCTGTATACAGATTGGTAATTGCAATCAAACTGAATAACCAATCTGTGTACAAATATACCAGTGGATAAATTTGAATTACAGGCATCCAAGAAATGATAGATCTCTGCAATTTAGTTACAACACAAAATTATTAATTCAATAACAATAGAAACTCCCAATTGGAAGGTGAAACCAAGATTTGCAGTACTGACACCAGTTTGGCAATATTTTTTACAATATATCAGAATTTTGTTTCAGCCACAAATCCCTAACAAAGAAAATTATCTATTATTTTAGATACATGGGTGACACACTTGCCCTTACAGATGGAGATGAACATGACATCCAACATATCAATCAGGTACTAAATAAACTACATCCTAAAACCCACTTCACCATGTAAACAGAGAGAAACAAATCAAATAATTCCCTGCACCTCACAATCACTAACAACAATATGTTACACAATTTTGAAATTTACAGAAAGCACAGAACAACTGACAACATGATACATGCCAATTCATGCCACCCAAAGGCACACAAGCAAGCATAATTTCTAGCTGTGATCAACAGAATACAAAATCTACTATTGAACAAGCTGCCATTCAGAAAGGACTTGATACTTACAATAAACGGCACAACAAAATGGTTTCAACTCTGACATAGTAACGCAGACATAAAAAAGAAAAAGTTTACCTGTGTTGTTGTGGTCTTCAGTCCTGAGACTGGTTTGATGCAGCTCTCCATGCTACTCTATCCTGTGCAAGCTTCTTCATTTCCGAGTACCTACTGCAACCGACATCCTTCTGAATCTGCTTAGTGTATTCATCTCTTGGTCTCCCCCTACGATTTTTACCCTCCACGCTGCCCTCCAATACTAAATTGGTGATCCCTTGATGCCTCAGAACATGTCCTACCAACCGATCCCTTCTTCTGGTCAAGTTGTGCCACAAACTTCTCTTCTCCCCAATCCTATTCAATACCTCCTCATTAGTTACGTGATCTACCCACCTTATCTTCAGCATTCTCCTGTAGCACCACATTTCGAAAGCTTCTATTCTCTTCTTATCCAAACTATTTACCGTCCATGTTTCACTTCCATACATGGCTACAATCCATACAAATACTTTCAGAAACGACTTTCTGACATTTAAATCTATACTCGATGTTAACAAATTTCTCTTCTTCAGAAACGCTTCCCTTGCCATTGCCAGTCTACATTTTATATCCTCTCCACTTCGACCATCATCAGTTATTTTGCTCCCCAAATAGCAAAACTCCTCTACTACTTTAAGTGTCTCATTTCCTAATCTAATTCCCTCAGCATCACCCGACTTAATTCGACTACATTCCATTATAATCTTTTTGCTTTTGTTGATGTTCATCTTATATCCTCCCTTCAAGACACCATCCATTCCGTTCAACTGCTCTTCCAAGTCCTTTGCTGTCTCTGACAGAATTACAATGTCATTGGCGAACCTCAAAGTTTTTATTTCTTCTCCATGGATTTTAATACCTACTCCGAATTTTTCTTTTGTTTCCTTTACTGCTTGCTCAATATACAGATTGAATAGCATCGGGGAGAGGCTACAACCCTGTCTCACTCCTTTCCCAACCACTGCTTCCCTTTCATGCCCCTCGACTCATAACTGCCATCTGGTTTCTGTACAAATTGTAAATAGCCTTTCGCTCCCCGTATTTTACCCCTGACACCTTCAGAATTTGAAAGAGAGTATTCCAGTCAACATTGTCAAAAGCATTCTCTAAGTCTACAAATGCTAGAAACGTAGGTTTGCCTTTTCTTAATCTTTCTTCTAAGATACGTCGTAAGGTCAGTATTGCCTCACATGTTCCAGTATTTCTACGGAATCCAAACTGATCTTCCCCGAGGTCGGCTTCTACTAGTTTTTCCATTCGTCTGTAAAGAATTCGTGTTAGTATTTTGCAGCTGTGGCTTATTAAACTGATTGTTCGGTAATTTTCACATCTGTCAACACCTGCATTCTTTGGGATTGGATTTATTATATTCTTCTTGAAGTCTGAGGGTATTTCGCCTGTTTCATACATCTTGCTCACCAGATGGTAGAGTTTTGTCAGGACTGGCTCTCCCAAGGCCGTCAGTAGTTCCAGTGGAATGTTGTCTGCTCTGGGGCCTTGTTTCGACTCAGGTCTTTCAGTGCTCTGTCAAACTCTTCACGCAGTATCTTATCTCCCATTTCATCTTCATCTACATCTTCTTCCATTTCCATAATATTGTCCTCAAGTACATCGTCCCTGTATAAATCCTCTATATACTCCTTCCACCTTTCTGCCTTCCCTTCTTTGCTTAGAACTGGGTTGCCATCTGAGCTCCTGATATTCATACAAGTGGTTCTCTTCACTCCAAAGGTCTCCTTAATTTTCCTGTAGGCAGTATCTATCTTACCCCTAGTGAGACAAGCCTCTACGTCCTTACATTTGTCCTCCAGCCATCCCTGCTTACCCACTTTGCACTTCCTGTCGATCTCATTTTTGAGACGTTTGTATTCCTTTTTGCCTGCCTCATTTACTGCATTCTTATATTTTCTCCTTTCATAAATTAAATTCAATATTTCTTCTGTTACCCAAGGATTTCTACTAGCCCTCGTCTTCTTACCTACTTGATCCTCTGCTGCCTTCACTACTTCATCCCTCAAAGCTACCCATTCTTCTTCTACTGTATTTCTTTCCCCCATTCCTGTCAATTGTTCCCTTATGCTCTCCCTGAAACTCTGTACAACCTCTGGTTCTTTCAGTTTATCCAGGTCCCATCTCCTTAAATTCCCACCTTTTTGCATTTTCTTCAGTTTTGATCTACAGGTCATAACCAATAGATTGTGGTCAGAGTCCACATCTGCCCCTGGAAATCTCTTACAATTTAAAACCTGGTTCCTAAATCTCTGTCTTACCATTATATAATCTATCTGATACCTTTTAGTATCTCCAGGGTTCTTCCATGTATACAACCTTCTCTCATGATTCTTAAACCAAGTGTTAGCTATGATTAAGTTGTGCTCTGTGCAAAATTCTACCAGGCGGCTTCCTCTTTCATTTCTTAGCCCCAATCCATATTCACCTACTACGTTTCCTTCTCTCCCTTTTCCTACAGTCGAATTCCAGTCACCCATGACTATTAAATTTTCGTCTCCCTTCACTATCTGAATAATTTCTTTTATTTCATCATACAGTTCTTCAATTTCTTCGTCATCTGCAGAGCTAGTTGGCATATAAACTTGTACTACTGTAGTAGGTGTGGGCTTCGTATCTATCTTGGCCACAATAATGCGTTCACTATGCTGTTTGTAGTAGCTTACCCGCATTCCTATTTTCCTATTCATTATTAAACCTACTCCTGCATTACCCCTATTTGATTTTGTATTTATAACCCTGTAGTCACCTGACCAGAAGTCTTGTTCCTCCTGCCACCGAACTTCACTAATTCCCACTATATCTAACTTTAACCTATCCATTTCCCTTTTTAAATTTTCTAACCTACCTGCCCGATTAAGGGATCTGACATTCCACGCTCCGATCCGTGGAATGCCAGTTTTTTTTCTCCTCATAACGACATCCTCTTGAGTAGTCCCCGCCCGGAGATCCGAATGGGGGACTATTTTAGCTCCGGAATATTTTACCCGAGAGGACGCCATCATCATTTAATCATACAGTAAAGCTGCATGCCCTCGGGAAAAATTACGGCCGTAGTTTCCCCTTGCTTTCAGCCGTTCGCAGTACCAGCACAGCAAGGCCGTTTTGGTTATTGTAACAAGGCCAGATCAGTCAATCATCCAGACTGTTGCCCTTGCAACTACTGAAAAGGCTGCTGCCCCTCTTCAGGAACTACACGTTTGTCTGGCCTCTCAACAGATACCCCTCCGTTGTGGTTGTACCTACGGTACTGCTATCTGTATCGCTGAGGCACGCAAGCCTCCCCACCAATGGCAAGGTCCATGGTTCATGGGGGGGAAAAGTTTACCTATGCAACCAAAAATCCAGAAGGATAAAAAATTGTCCAGAGAAACACTGAAAAACAGAAAACCAACCTACATAAAATATTTAGGTACAATGATCAAACAAATTAAATGCACTAATGAAGAACACAAATATCCAGTTCGCATGTACAACCAACAACAATATACGGCAAAGACTTCCCTTAGGAAAAACAAGCACACGAGTATTAGCAAAAATAATCCTCTTACATTCTTCAATCACCAAAATAGTGGTAACCACAACTCAGAATGAATGGAATTAGGAACGAAAATTTTACACAAATTACCTTAAGATTTAACAATGAATGTACTTGAAGAGACAGAAATCTGCATACACATGATACAAACACCCCGATGAAATTTGAAATGAACGAATGGATTTAAACAAACATGACATAGAAAATTTTACTGAATTCCTAACCAAAGATAATGGACAGAGACAAACAACTACACCACAGAGATATCAGTTACAAAGATCATACACACTAACCGAAATTACAACATCCAACACTCCATAGCAACTGTAACTGTATAGAATCTTTGGCAAAATTATCACAACTGTCGGTCTGTCAAATATGAGAATAAAACACCATATTTAAAAATTACAAGGAAGGACCATTAACAGCAGGACCTACCCACAAAACCGCTTATAGAATAAGAGTCCTAAACCTACACCACATTTTAACACAGTACAAAGTGACAGTGACCCCTGATCACATAGGGACATAAGTACCAAATTTGTACACCTGAAAACATGATTAACCAACATTATAATAAAATTAAAAATGTTACGTAAATCTTGCTGGTGGTCTGAAATGGATCCATCACAATGAATACATAATTAAACTACTATAGCAGCAATCTGGATGTTATTACATACTGTCTCTAAGAATTACCTTCTCCAAAGTGGGCCCATTGGATCTTAAACCTCTACAACATATTGTTTTTGCTAGAAACTCTTAAGGAGTAATTGTGAGCTAGACAGGCTGCAAGACTTTGTAGGACAGAGCATTTCCAATAGAGGTGTCACTACACTGAGGTGCCCCAGTCACAAGCCTATGAAGTATCGGGTGAGATATGATAGGAATATGAAATAAATTCATGGAGACTTCAGACAGGAAGAACTGCTGACACTACTGTGCTAAGAGAGAGAAAGAGAGAGAGAGAGAGAGAAAGTGTCACATATCCCTTTTGGTGAGAGAGAGAGAGAGAGAGAGAGAGAGAGAGAGAGAGAGAGAGAGAGAGAGAGAGGATTGGTTGGTCGGTTGATTTTGGAGAGGGGATCAAACAGCAAGGTCATCAGTCCCATTAGATAAGGAAATGATGAGAAAGGAAGTCAGCCATGCTCTTTCAACGGAACCATTCTGGCATAAACACACAATGTAGCAATTTAGGGAAATCACCGAAAACCTAAATCAGGATGGCCAGACACAGGTTTGAACAATCATCCTCCTCAATGCGAGTATGGTATGCTAACCACTGTGCCATCTCGCTTGGTTGGTAATTTATTATTGGGTTTATTCTATCCTACGAAATAAATGGCCAGGGAAAATTATACTACCTTAGCAAAGGACTTACTAAGTGTAATCTATGGAGTAACCTATGATGTAGAAGGAGGAGGAGGACTATGCAATATTTTGCAATAAATCATGACAACAAGCTTCCTTCCCTTGAAAGAATCTCAACCTGTTTATAGAGATCTCTCCACACGAGAATGCACAGTCACAAGTTATCAGAAAGGAAAAGAAAATGAGAACAAATACAAAAAAAAAAATTGCCCAGAATTATCTATTGGTTGGTTGGGTGATTTGGGGAAGGGGAACAAACAGCGGGGTTATAGGTCTCATCAGATTAGGGAAGGATGGGGAATGAAGTTGGTTGTGCCATTTCAAAGGAACCATCCCAACATTTGCCTGAAGCAATTTAGGGAACTCATGGAAAACATAAATCAGGATGGCCGGACACAGGTTTGAACTGGCATCCTCCTGAATGCGAGTTCAGTGTGCTAACAGAATTATCTATTCTTCATCAAAATATAGAGTATTTTAAAAGTACAGTGAGCTAGTTGAACAGCATAGTGTTATGTCTCAGAGAGCACTGGCATAAACACACAAATAAAACACAGTGCTGTCATCACATGACTGTGCAAGTCACTAATGTACAATCACCTTCGAATGTCAGAAGTGGCACACATTTTAACACTAGAGAAGATCTGATCACAATTAGGGTCAATAAACATTTTGAACTGGGAATTGCTGAAGTACCAAAGCTAGGCATCCATTACAAAATAAATCTTCTGTGCATGTACTGCTCATCTAGTGGCAATGTAGACACTTTATTCAACAAATTAAGTGGAGTCCTGGAAAGTCTCAGGCCTCAAAATTAAAATAATAGTATGCAGAGACATGAACATAAACACAATTGTTGAAGATTAAATTAGTAACGCTAAGAGGATATAGAAAAAACTTCGGTGTAAATGTTAAACCACGTACTTGCAAATACTGACAGGGAGAATATAAAGTATTTTACAGAGATGTTTGCTCTCTGATCATTACTTACAGATAATAAGGATGTGTAGAAACCACAAAATTGAAGACCTACAACAAGTTCTTCTCTCAATGTAAATTACACACTATTTCTAGGACAATGGAAAATCGAACCTGGGATGATGTGTATATGGAAAATAATATACGTGCTAATGTCTCTAAATTCTTTATTATGTTTAATTTTTGAGCAGATATTTCCAAGAGTAATCACTTCAACAGCAGTAGTTATGAAAAACAGATGGATAACTGTGGCTATTCAAAAGTCCTCTGACACACTTCAATGCCTCAGTTCTTTAAGAAAGCACTGCACTAATCCGTGGTTCAAAAATTACAGTCACAATTACAGAAAGATACAGAGGAGGGTACTGCTTGCTGAAAAAACATTCGCTGACAAAATAATACGTAATGCTGAAAATTAACGGAAAGTAGTATGGTATGTCATAAAACACAAAACTGGAAAAAGAACGTAAGTGTAACAACATACAGATCGAAGATGGAAGTAGAGAAATTTTCATTTTCAGAACCTGCCAATTCCTAAGGATTTTCTAATTCTCTGGTACTGCAGAGAAGTTGCAACAAAATAATCCTAATGTGTAGCACCTGCAATGAATAATGCAGAAAGCACAATGGTGTTTCCCACAACAGAACTTGAAGTCAGGAAGATAATGAGCAAAAATAAGAAGTCAGTAGGCATAAATAAGGTTCCAGTATCTGTTCTGAAGAGACACATAGACAGCATACAAAACCCATTAGCAAACATAATAAATGAGTCCTTTCAATCTAAATGTTTATATGAATAATATGCCCTCTAGTATTACAGGTAAGTCTAAAATATTTCTGTTTGCTGTTGACACTAGCTTGGTAGTACATGATGTTCTGTGTAACATTGGCTCTGTTTAAATAGTGCAGTTCATGATAAGTTCATGGCTTGTAGAAAATAAACTAATGCTAAATTACAGTAAGGCTCAGTTTTTAGAGTTTCTAACACACAATTCAACAAAACCTGACTTTTTAATTTTACAGAATGGGCATATGATTAGTGAAACTGAACAGTTCAAATTTCTAGGTGTTCAATTAGATAGTGAATTGTCATGGAAAGCCCACATTCACGATCTCATTCAAAGACTTAGCACTGCCATTTTTAACTATTCTAATGGTACCTGAAGTAAGTGATCATTCGACACAAGAATTAGTCTGCTTTGCTTATTTTCATTCACTTATGTCATATGGTATTATATTTTGGGGTAACTCTTCCCATTCTCAAAGGATATTTTTGGCTCAGGAATGAGGAGTTCGAGCAGTAAGTGGTGTAAGTTGTGTACGTTTGCGAACCTCTTGTCAACCCCTGTTCACCCGTTTGGGTATTCTAACAATGGCCTCTCAATATACATATTCTTTACTGTTGTTTGTTGTTAACAATATCAGCTTATTTCCAAGAATCAGCAGCTTTCACTCATTTAATACTACGCAGAAATCCAATCTGCATTTGGATCGCACTTGATTGATTGAGAGGGGTTATGCGACCAAACGGCAAGGTCATCAGTCCCGCAAATCCGAAGTTAGTCACAGAAGGAAGAGGGTCCGCTAAAAGTGGATGGATAGAGTCAAGGGAGTCAAATTATAAAATAATAAACATTAAACACACACAGTAAAAGGCATAAAAGGTGAGACCAAATCTAAAAACTGGAAGAAAGGGGCAGTCATGAGGTCAAACACCAAGAAGATCGCACTTACTTAATTCTTGTGCAGAAAGGTGTGCAGTATACTGCTGCAACCATTTTCAATAAACTACCACAAGAGTTCGAAAATCTCAGCAGTGATCCATGCACTTTCAAATCAAAACTGAAGAGTTTTCTCATGGGTCACTCCTCCTATTCTGCCGATTCCTATGTAATATTGTTGACTGTATTTAGTTAAACTTATGGCTTGACTTTTTTTTGGGGGTTCATAAACATTTTATCTTATCTGTTATTACTTCTATCTTGTAATTTCATGTACTGACATGTTCCATGACCTTGGAGATTTGCTCCTCAATTTGGTCCTATGGAACTGTGTTTGTAAGTAAGTAAATAAATAAATGAAAGAAGTATGTATGAGTCGTGCCCATGTTGTTACCTGCATGGCAGACATTTCATATTGGTGTCTGACCACACGGCATTGACAAGGCTTCTCCATTTGAAAGAATTCACTAGCAGTCTCACAAGATGGTGAATTTTAACCCAAAGTACTACACATCCAAGGAAGAAATGTGTAATGCAGATGGGCCAAGTCAAACAGTACAGGCATGACGATTTAGCCAATAAATAGTAGGTGGTACAGAATAGTGATCCTGACTGTCAGCAGCGTGCTTCACTGTATACCAACAACCACAATTGTGGAGAACTACTGGCAGTAGACCCAGGAAAAGAATGTGGAACAGTGTGCAAGGAATGAATTGATCATAAAATTGAGTAGGCTACTAAAAAAGTTTACATTAGAAAACAGTGCACGTCATTCAAGCTGTGACGGTCGTACAAAGTAGTAGTGTAGGATAGGACAACAAAGAAAATGCTGAGTAATTACGTGAACCACAAGTACAAAAACTGGGATGACCTGTTGGCATTGTAGTAGCCAGTCATGAATCTAAAATCCACAAAAGTAAGGGGCTCTTGCTATATAAAGTGGTACATGGAAAACAAATGCCCTTCCTCTGTGTATTTTAGAAATCTTCATCAGCAGAAACTATTTCTTCAGTACATGCCTTTACCAAAGAATTGGAAGTCATCTGAAAGAAAGTTAACAGTGCTAACAACAGGAAGGCACAGGAGCAAGAGGTACTGCCCCCTATAGGCTCCCACAACTGCCTTATCATTCATCCCTCACAGTCACACATTTAAAAATGAATACATTGCAGGCCTAAAAGGAACCATGTTATCAGGTTAGAGGACTTGCAACTGTCATGATCGAGTATGGTTACCACTGATGGTGCTCAATACATACTGAGGTGACATAAGTCATGGGACAGTGATATGCACATATGCAGATGCCATAGTATCGCATACACTAGGTATGAAAGACCAGTGCATTGGCAGAGCTGTCATCTGTATTCAGGCGATTTATGTGAAAAAGTTCCTAATGTGATTATGTCCACAGAATGGGAATTAACAGATTTCGAACATGGAATGGTTGTTGGAGCTAGATGTATGGGACATGTAATTTCAAAATTGTTAGGGAATTCAATATTCTGAGATCCACAGCATCAAGAGTGCACCGAGAATACCAAATTTCAGGAATAACCTCTAACCATGGACAACACAGTGGCCAATGGCTTTCACTTATTGACCAAGACCAGTAACATATGTATACAATTGTCAGTGCTAACAGACAAGCAACACTGCATGACGTAATTGCTGAAATCAATGTGGGATGTATGATGGATGTATCCATTAAGACTGTGTGGCATAATTTGGTGTTTATGGGTTACAGCAGAAGGCTACCATTGCTATTGCCTTTGCGAATAGCGTAACATCGCCTGCAGCGCTTCTCCAGGGCTCGAGACCATATCAGTTGCATCCTAGATGTCTGGAAAACCATGGCTGGTCAGATGAGTCCCACTTTTCAGTTTGTAAGAGCTGATGGTAGTGTTCAAGTGTGATGCAGACCCAATGAAGCCATGGGTCCAAGTTGTCAACACGGCACTGGACAAGTTGGTGGTGGCTCCATAATGGTGTGGGCTGTGCTTAATGGAATGAATTGCATCTTTTGTCTACCTGAACCAACTGAGACTTCATGTTCCCAAATGATGATGGAATTTTTGTGGATGACAACATGCCGTATCACCGGGTCACAGTATTTGTGATTGGTCTGAAGAACATTCTGAACAATTCAAGTGAATTATTTGGCCACCCAGACCACTTGGCATGAATCTCATCCAACATTAATGGAACATCAACGAGAGGTCAGGTCATGCATAAAATCCTGTGTTGGCAACACTTTCACAATTATGGATAGGTATTGCTCACACACACACACACACACACACACACACACACACACACACACACTTTGTTAGCATGATGCCTAATTTAGTGGCCCTTGTCATTTCATTTTCAACACCATATAATGAGTGCACAGGCAAGCTTAATGTCTTATCAATGTGGAAGTTAGCTCGGGAGTATCTGCTCCACACAGTCTAAGACAAGTATGTGCAATCTTTGCTGACCTGCATGCCTTGTTCACATACACGACAACAGCGCTCCTAGCACATTAAGTCAAAACTATAGCGCCCGTGACTTCAATGGTTACGGGTAACACATTGATATGAATGGCACCCCTTTTCCACCAACAAATTATGTTCCAAAACAAGCATTTTTGAGAGTACTTTTGTGTATGTTCACCAAATCTTCAGATGTTTGCATTTATTTACATGTCATTAACATTGTCTCTTTACTTACGATGTTTTACAACAACTGTCTTAAAAATGTCCATTGTATAATTCTGCAACACCATTAATAAAGAAATAATGTTCACAACACAAATGAATGTAAAAAGATGGCATGACAGGCATCTTGAAATGTCATGGAGGAAAAATAAATGAGTGAACTGACAACAGATAATTAGTTTGTTCAACAAATTATAGACCCTGCTGCTGTTAATCAAATTGGCACAGTTTGCAAGCAGTTAGTAATTTTCATGCCATTGTTGCCTACTAGCAACATTTGCAATGTATCAATGTGTAGTGCAGATGTAGGCTGCATGCAATAAATAACGTATGTGCATTTTAAGCACCGTTCCAGAGGTGGAAATACTTCTCGCCCCAGCCCTTTCAGGTAGTAAGTTTTCTCCCACTCTACGCACACACATTAGCACAAGGGTCATAGCTTCATTGTTAGACTGGAAACATGTTTCTCTTTGTTGTTCAAATCCAGGATTGGTGAAATGGCATTGTGTATGCATGGAATAAGCAAACCTTTCACTGGTTTTTGTCATGAGCCGCAAGCCTAAAGCAAGCCAAGTGTCGGCGAAAATACACAAAAATATGTCCCTGGTGCAGTACATTACGAGGGCCTCACACTCTCTCTCCCTGAACCTCTTTGCTGGGCTGGGCTGCACTGAAACCAATGGCAGCCAGATTGTCCACAGAGGTCTAACAATCCTTCCTGCAACTGCTACAGCAGTGCAAACTGTTATTTAATAAACCTCACACTACTCACCCCAAAAGGGAAGACCATGAAATTTATGACTGTACAACAGTTCTTGCAAGTTTGCTAAAATGACTAACCCCATCAATCTTGAACTGTAACTCCCCAGTCTAACTAGTACCATCCACATATGAGTATTGACCTTCAGTGGTGCCCTGGAAGCACTGATACTGATATTGTCATTAAACTTTTGCTAATACAAATACTTCAATTCGTTCACACTGATATAAAACATTTTTATCAATTAAAAAATATTATCTGTCCTTCTGAGCATTGTACAATAAGTATTTTGATATTACCAAAAATTACATTTATTATTGTTTTTTAGCTAGAGTGGTAAACTTTAAACAAAATGTATCTAAAATAAAATTAAATCTGACATATTTACCAAATGGTCCCAAGCGATAATTGATACTGACAAACACTACTCCACGGTCCATCAGAAATTCGGGACCATAATAATTTGAGGTTCCTGCTCCTGATGACCAACTTCCTCCATGTATCCACACCATAACAGGTAACTTTGATTCATGTTCCTGGACTGAAATCTTTGAAACAGAACAGTGAATAATCAACATTAAATTGCAGTTCATATATTAAGTATAAAACCCCTTTAAATGTGAAAAAGAATTATTTATCAATTGAATGTCTGTGAAAGAAACATTTCTTAGTTGCTCAGAAACTATTTTATGATTATAATGTGCCACGATGAATATGGGTGTAATTTAAATGAGTGTGTGTGTGTGTTAGTGCCAAATGAAGTAACAACTGCTGTGTATTATGCAAGAATGAGGAAATGGCTCTTAGTATTAGATGACTGACATGGGGAACACAGGAAACCTCAACAGTTATTATCTTTTGAGCTAAAGCATGTGCTCTCTGCTCTGTTCTGTGGTCACTGTCCACCGAAAGATCCCATATCATGAGGATAGCACACTAGTTCTGGTCGATGGCATCCTTTGCTTTAAGTAAGGTATCACTTCTCACTTCATTGGCTACATCTCGTATATATTGCAAAATAGTTCTTGGAGAATGCTAAATCTCTTGTGTAATCACTGTTATGTACTCAGCACCAATGCTAATTGATACTTATTGAAGACTACAAACTGCTCTCCACTGACAATGCTGAAGGGCCATAGATACAACACACATCAGCACGCACTTTTCACTCATTGTGTCTTTATCGCTCTTCAAAACTGTGGTGAATGTCAAATGTACGATAATTTTGCAGTTACGTTTTGTATGCTCACATTGTTTCCCCCTTGTATATGAGTGATGATTCAGATCACACTTTTTCATGTAGAATGTAACTCACAGAACCACAAGTATCCCCTACAGCCACTATCTGGAACCAAAAATAGCATTTACGTACATTTGTTCTGAAACTGTTTCACTGCGGAAAATCGTAACACGGTCCCTGACTTCAGCCGTCGCACGGACGCCAAAATGGAAAATATTGAAATAAACGATATCGGAATTGAAAAACAACTGCTATCACTTAGTAGCGGAAAAGCATCCGGACCAGACGAGATACCCTTAAGATTCTACAGTGATTATGCTAAAGAACTTGCCCCCTTTCTATCAGCAATTTATCGTAGATCGCTGGAAGAACGTAAAGTACCTAGTGACTGGAAGAAAGCGCAGGTCGTTCCCATTTTCAAGAAGGGTCATAAATCAGATGCGAATAATTATAGGCCTATTTCGCTTACGTCAATCTGTTGTAGAATAATGGAACATGTTTTGTGTTCTCGTATTATGACGTTCTTAGATAATACAAATCTCCTTCATCATAACCAACATGGATTCCGCAAACAGAGATCATGTGAAACTCAGCTCGCCCTATTTGCCCAAGAAATTCACAGTGCCGTAGACACTGGCGAGCAGATTGATGTCGTATTCCTGGACTTCAGGAAGGCATTTGATACGGTTCCGCACTTACGTTTAGTGAAAAAAATACGAGCTTACGGAATATCGGACCAGGTTTGTGATTGGATTCAGGATTTCCTAGAAGAAAGAACACAACATGTCATTCTTAACGGTTCAAAATCTGCAGATGTAGAGGTAATTTCGGGAGTACCGCAGGGAAGCGTGATAGGACCTTTATTGTTTACAATATACATAAATGACTTAGTTGACAACATCGGTAGCTCCGTGAGGCTATTTGCAGATGACACGGTTGTCTACAAGAAAGTAGCAACATCAGAAGACTCGTACGTACTCCAGGAGGACCTGCAGAGGATTAATGCATGGTGCGACAGCTGGCAGCTTTCCCTAAACGTAGATAAATGTAATATAATGCGCATACATAGGGGCAGAAATCCATTCCAGTACGATTATGCCATAGGTGGTAAATCATTGGAAGCGGTAACGACCGTAAAATACTTAGGAGTTACTATCCGGAGCGATCTGAAGTGGAATGATCACATAAAACAAATAGTGGGAAAAGCAGGCGCCAGGTTGAGATTCATAGGAAGAATTCTAAGAAAATGTGACTCATCGATGAAAGAAGTAGCTTACAAAACGCTTGTTCGTCCGATTCTTGAGTATTGCTCATCAGTATGGGACCCTTACCAGGTTGGATTAATAGAAGAGATAGACATGATCCAGCGAAAAGCAGCGCGATTCGTCATGGGGACATTTAGTCAGCGCGAGAGCGTTACGGAGATGCTGAACAAGCTCCAGTGGCGGACACTTCAAGAAAGGCGTTACGCAATACGGAGAGGTTTATTATCGAAATTACGAGAGAGCACATTCCGGGAAGAGATGGGCAATATATTACTACCGCCCACATATATCTCGCGTAATGATCACAACGAAAAGATCCGAGAAATTAGAGCAAATACAGAGACTTACAAGCAGTCGTTCTTCCCACGCACAATTCGTGAATGGAACAGGGAAGGGGGGATCAGATAGTGGTACAATAAGTACCCTCCGCCACACACCGTAAGGTGGCTCGCGGAGTATAGATGTAGATGTAGATGTAGATTTGTTCTGTCACAAAGCACCTATACCTTTTTCTTAGCTCTTTAACACAATGAATGATTCTTATTTACTTATTTATTTATTTTGAAACTAGAGACCAAGAAGACAGCAGAAACAATAAATATTAAGTTCATTAGACCTACCCCCATGAACCATGGACCTTGCCGTTGGTGGGGAGGCTTGCGTGCCTCAGCGATACAGATGGCCGTACCGTAGGTGCAACCACAATGGAGGGGTATCTGTTGAGAGGCCAGACAAACATGTGGTTCCTGAAGAGGGGCAGCAGCCTTTTCAGTAGTTGCAGGGGCAACAGTCTGGATGATTGACTGATCTGGCCTTGCAACACTAACCAAAATGGCCTTGCTGTGCTGGTACTGCGAACAGCTGAAAGCAAGGGGAAACTACAGCCGTAATTTTTTCCGAGGACATGCAGCTTTACTGTATGGTTAAATGATGATGGCGTCCTCTTGGGTAAAATATTCCGAAGGTAAAATAGTCCCCCATTCGGATATCCAGGCGGGGACTACTCAAGAGGACGTCGTTATGAGGAGAAAGAAAACTGGCGTTCTACAGATCGGAGCATGGAATGTCAGATCCCTCAATTGGGTAGGTAGGTTAGAAAATTTAAAAAGGGAAATGGATAGGTTGAAGGCAGATATAGTGGGAATTAGTGAAGTTCGGTGGCAGGAGGAACAAGACTTTTGGTCAGGTGAATACAGGGTTATAAATAAAAAATCAAATAGGGGTAATGCAGCAGTAGGTTTAATAATGAATAAAAAAATAGGAGTGCGGGTAAGCTACTACCAACAGCATAGTGAACGCATTATTGTGGCCAAGATAGACACGAAGCCCATGCCTACTATGGTAGTACAAGTTTATATGCCAACTAGCTCTGCAGATGATGAAGAAATAGATGAAATGTATAATGAGATAAAAGAAATTATTTAGGTAGTGAAGGGAGACGAAAATTTAATAGTCATGGGTGACTGGAATTCGAGAGTAGGAAAAGGGAGAGAAGGAAACATAGTGGGTGAATATGGACTGGGGAAGAGAAATGAAAGAGGAAGCCGTGTGGTAGAATTTTGCACAGAGCATAACTTAATCATAGCTAACACTTGGTTCAAGAATCATAAAAGAAGGTTCTATACATGGAAGAATCCTGGAGATACTAGCAGGTATCAGATAGATTATATGATGGTAAGACAGAGATTTAGGAACCAGGTTTTAAATTGTAAGACATTTCCAGGGGCAGATGTGGACTCTGACCACAATCTGTTGGTTATGAACTGTAGATTAAAACTGAAGAAACTGCAAAAAGGGGGGAATTTAAGGAGATGGGACCTGGATAAACTGAAAGAACCAGAGGTTGTACAGAGTTTCAGGCAGAGCATAAGGGAACAATTGACAGGAATGGGGGAAAGAAATACAGTAGAAGAAGAATGGGTAGCTCTGAGGGATGAAGTAGTGAAGGCAGCAGAGGATCAAATAGGTAAAAAGACGAGGGCTAACAGAAATCCTTGGATAACAGAAGAGATATTAAATTTTATTGATGAAAGGAGAAAATATAAAAAGGCAGTAAATGAAGCAGGCAAAAAGAAATAGAAACGTCTCAAAAATGAGATCGACAGGGAGTGCAAAATGGCTAAGCAGGGATGGCTAGAGGACAAATGTAAGGATGTAGAGGCTTATCTCACTAGGGGTAAGATAGATACTGCCTACAGGAAAATTAAATAGACCTTTGGAGAGAAGAGAACCATTTGTATGAATATCAAGAGCTCAGATGGCAACCCAGTTCTAAGCAAAGAAGGGAAGGCAGAAAGGTGGAAGGAGTATATAGAGGGTCCACACAAAGGCGATGTACTTGAGGACAATATTATGGAAATGGAAGAGGATGTAGACAAAGATGAAATGGGAGATATAATATTGCATGGAGAGTTTGACAGAGCACTGAAAGACCTGAGTCGAAACAAGGCCCCGGGAGTAGACAACACTCCATTAAAACTACTGACGGCCTTGGGAGAGCCAGTCCTGGCAAAACTCTACAATCTGGTGAGCAAGATGTATGAGACAGGCGAAATACCCTCAGACTTCAAGAAGAATATAATAATTCCAATGCCAAAGAAAGCAGGTGTTGACAGATGTGAAAATTACCAAACTATCAGTTTAATAAGTCACAGTTGCAAAATACTAACGCGAATTCTTTACTGACGAATGGAAAAACTGGTAGAAGCTGACCTCGGCGAAGACTAGTTTGGATTCCGCAGAAATGTTGGAACACGTGAGGCAATACTGACCTTACGACTTATCTTAGAAGCTAGATTATGGAAAGACAAACCTACATTTCTAGCATTTGTAGACTTAGAGAAAGCTTTTGACAATGTTGACTGGAATACTCTCTTTCAAATACAGGGAGCGAAAGGCTATTTATAATTTGTACAGAAACCAGATGGCAGTTATAAGAGTCGAGGGACATGAAAGGGAAGCAGCGGTTGGGAAGGGAATGAGACAGGGTTGTAGCCTGTCCCCGATGTTATTCAATCTGTATATTGAGCAAGCAGTAAAGGAAACAAAAGAAAAATTCGGAGTAGCTATTAAAGTCCATGGAGAAGAAATAAAAACGTTGAGATTCGCCGATGATATTGTAGTTCTGTCAGAGACAGCAAAGGACTTTGAAGAGCTGTTGAACGGAATGGATAGAGTATTGAAAGGAGGATATAAGATGAACATCAACAAAAGTAAAATGAGGATAATGGAATGTAGTCGAATTAAGTCGGGTGATGCTGAGGGAATTAGATTAGGAAACGAGACGCTTAATGTAGTAAAGGAGTTTTGCTATTTGGGGAGCAAAATAACTGATGATGGCCGAAGTAGAGAGGATATAAAATGTAGACTGGCAATGGCAAGGAAAGCGTTTCTGAAGAAGAGAAATTTGTTAACATCGAGTATAGATTTAAATGTCAGGAAGTCGTTTATGAAAGTATTTGTATGGAGTGTAGCCATGTATGGAAGTGAAACATGTACGATAAATAGTTTGGACAAGAAGAGAATAGAAGCTTTCGAAATGTGGTGCTACAGAAGGATGCTGAAGATTAGATGGGTAGATCACATAACTAATGAGGAGGTATTGAATAGAATTGGGGAGAAGAGGAGATTGTGGCACAATTTGACCAGAAGAAGGGATCAGTTGGTAGGACATGTTCTGAGGCATCAAGGGATCACCAATTTAGTATTGGAGGGCAGCGTGGAGGGTAAAAATCGTAGAGGGAGACCAAGAGATGAATACACTAAGCAGATTCAGAAGGATGTAGGTTGCAGTAAGTACTGGGAGATGAAGAGGCTTGCACAGGGTAGAGTAGCATGCAGAGCTGCATCAAACCAGTCTCAGGACTGAAGACAACAACAACAACAACAACAACAACAACAGACTCACAATGACACCAAGTCAAAATCTGGTGGATAGTTCTTTCAGTAAATAAGAAATATTCAAACTGTTTGATGAAACTGAAGGAACACTTTTCTAATTCTGTTCCCAAAAATTATTTTTTTTTAACTGCAATACATGTTGGTATCCCTGAACCATAGTCCACAACAGCTTTTTGGGTTTATGTGCAACTGAAGCTTATATTACATGGTGAGTGAAAGAAATGGATCAGTTTTTACACCTGCAATCCTCCACTGTTCAGAAACTGAAAGAGGTATGAAAATAAAATTTAAGCACTTATTTCAAATGGTTGTACGGGACACCTCATTCTGTGTGTCATTTCATGTCAAAATTCCTAATAAAATTAAACAGCTACTGGCTAGAAATTATCCGTCTGTGACTACTTCAGCTCAATACCAGTCTGCTAACATTCACAGGATGTCCTCCTACACCATGACATCTCTGTACCAAAAGGCACTCTAGTGTGTAAGAGTCTCACACGTGCAGCAGAAACTCACAGGATTGTTGTGCTTTGTGTCAGTCACTGGCTCCTCATTCCATTACGTCTCGTGGCTGTGAATATCAAACAATGTGGCTGAAAGTAAGTCTGAAGGCTGAGATTATTGGCTCTAAAATTAAGCAAATTGTACTCTGAGTTTTTGCCAATAGATGTTTGCTCTAAGAAGGATGCTTGTGTAAATGAAAGATGTTTATGTTAATGAGTTTGTTAACAAGAGCAATGTGCTGCAAGTGCCACATACATCTTACACACCAGATGGAAGAGTTTTGTCATGGATGACTTTCCCAAGGCGATCAGTAGTTCTCCAGAATGTCCTCCCCTCCCAGGGCCTTACACCCAAACCTCCAAATGTCGGACACTCAGACCTGGACCAAACATTGTATGCTGATAAGACTATCAACCACAACTCAAATTTAGTTCGTACTATGTGCTGTCTTCCAGAAGAACAGGCGTAAACGTTAATTAAAAGTAACGCCAGAACTACCAGAGCATGTGAAAAGCATTTCTGCGAGGTATCTGGTTTCCATACGGGAGTTGGTAGAGCGCTCGATTGGCATCCGCGGTTCAAATCCTACAAACAACTTTTTTTTCCTTTACTGCATTATGTGTGAAAGTGTTATGTGGGACAACATTTTCCTGACATGTAAAAAGGCATTTTGGAGTTTGTAGAAATGTACTTTTGGGAAACAGACGTGACTTGTGATGAAGCAGCTAGTGCGTTTGTAGTCTCACAGAATAAACAGAAACAGTGAGACAAAAGAATAAAGAAACAGTTGCATCACAAGTGTGGAAGTAGTAGAAGTAGTAGTAGTAGTAGTAGTAGTAGTAGTAGTAGTAGTAGTAATAATAATAACAACAATAATAACAATAACAATAAGTGACTGCAGATGGTAGTGCCACATACATTAGCTGTATTATTTCATTTGTGCTTACTACTGTTAGTTTTATTGTGTGTACTACTACTATTACTACTACTCCCACCACCACCACCACCACCACCACCACCACCACCACCACTACTTCCACACATGTGATGCAATTGTTTCTGTATTTTTCTGTTCTGTGAAATTACAAAGGTACTCTATAGATTTACTACTTTCAAATAAATGAATCAAAAGCAGACTGCCAAGAGGACATTGTTGTAAACTCGAAACAGCCCTTTTACATGTCGGGAAAATAATGTTCCATGTAACACTTTCACACACAATACAGTGGGGAAAAAAAATAATTTGCCCTCATTGGGATTTGAACCCCAGTCCCATAAAATGAAAACAAACAAAATGAACCCCCAAATTTTTTGTACAACAATCTACCGCACTACCAACTCACTCACGAAAACAACACACAATTTGGCTCACAGATATGCTTTTTGTGTGCTCTGGTAGTTTTGGTATTACTATGAATCAACTTTTATGCCCATTCTGCTTGGCGACAGAGCATAATACAAACTAAATCGGAGTTTTGGTTGATACTCTATCGACACACAATGTATGGTACAGATCTGAGTGTATGATATCTGGAGGTTTTGATGTTAGGTCTTTCAGTGCAGTCAAATTATTCTTGCATAATATTGCCTTGAAGTTCACCTTCTTTGTACACATCCTCTATGTACTCCTTCCACCTTTCAGCTTTCCCTTCTTTGCTTATGACGAGCTTTTACATCTGTTGTTGTAGTTGTTGTTGTGGTCTTCAGACCTGAGACTGGTTTGGTGCAGCTCTCCATGCTACCCTATCCTGTGCAAGTTTCTTCATCTCCCAGTACCTACCGCAACCTACATCCTTCCGAATCTGCTTAATGTATTCATCTCTTGGTCTCCCTCTACCATTTTTACCCTCCACGCTCCCCTCCAATGCTAAATTTGTGATCCCTTGATGCCTCAGAACATGTCCTACCAACCTGTCCCTTCTTCTCATCAAGTCGTGCCACAAACTCCTCTTCTCCCCAATTCTATTCAATACCTCCTCATTAGTTATGTGATCTACCCATCTAATCTTCAGCATTCTTCTGTAGCACCACATTTTGAAAGCTTCTATTCTCTTCCTGTCCAAACTATTCATCATCCATGTTTCATACTCCATACAAATACTTTCAGAAACGACTTCCTGACATTTAAATCTATACTCGATGTTAAAAAATTTCTCTTCTTCAGAAACGCTTTTCTTGCCATTGCCAGTCTACATTTTATATCTTCTCTACTTCGACCATCATCAGTTATTTTGCTCCCCAAATAGCGAAACTCTTTTACTACTTTAAGCGTCTCGTTTCCTAATCTAGTTCCCTCAGCATCACCCGACTTAATTTGACTACATTCCATTATCCTCGTTTTGCTTTTGTTGATGTTCATCTTATATCCTCCTTTCAAGACACTGTTCATTCCATTCAACTGCTCTTCCAAGTCCTTTGCTGTCTCTGACAGAATTACAATATCATTGGCGAACCTCAACGTTTTTATTTCTTCTCCATGGATTTTAATACCTACTCCAAATTTTTCTTTTGTTTCCTTTACTGCTTGCTCAATATACAGATTGAATAACATTGGGGAGAGGCTACAACCCTGTCTCACTCCCTTCCCAACCACTGCTTCCCTTTCATGCCCCTCGACTCTTATAACTGCCATCTGGTTTCTGTACAAATTGTAAATAGCCTTTCGCTCCCTGTATTTTACCCCTGCCACCTTCAGAATTTGGAAGAGAGTATTCCAGTTAACATTGTCAAAAGCTTTCTCTAAAGTCTACAAAAGCTAGAAACGTAGATTTGCCTTTCCTTAATCTTTCTTCTAAGGTAAGTCGTAAGGTCAGTATTGCCTCACGTGTTCCAATATTTCTACGGAATCCAAACTGATCTTCCCCGATGTCGGCTTCTACCAGTTTTTCCATTCATCTGTAAAGAATTTGTGTTAATATTTTGGATGTGTGACTTATTAAACTGATAGTTCGGTAATTTTCACATCTGTCAACACCTGCTTTCTTTTGCATTGGAATTATTATATTCTTCTTGAAGTCTGAGGGTATTTCGCCTGTCTCATACATCTTGCTCACCAGATGGTAGAGTTTTGTCAGGACTGGCTCTCACAAGGCCGTCAGCAGTTCTAATGGAATGTTGTCTACTCCCGGGGCCTTGTTTCGGCTCAGGTCTTTCAGTGCTCTGTCAAACTCTCCATGCAATATTATATCTCCCATTTCATCTTTGTCTACATCCTCTTCCATTTCCATAATATTGTCCTCAAGTACATCGCCCTTGTGTGGACCCTCTATATACTCCTTCCACCTTTCTGTCTTCCCTTCTTTGCTTAGAACTGGGTTTCCATCTGAGCTCTTGATATTCATACAAGTGGTTCTCTTTTCTCCAAAGGTCTCTCTAATTTTCCTGTAGGCAGTATCTATCTTATCCCTAGTGAGATAAGCCTCTACATCCTTACATTTGTCCTCTAGCCATCCCTGCTTAGCCATTTTGCACTTCCTGTCGATCTCATTTTTGAGACGTTTCTATTTCTTTTTGCCTGCTTCATTTACTGCATTCTTATATTTTCTCCTTTCATCAATTAAATTCAATATTTCTTCTGTTACCCAAGGGTTTCTACCAGCCCTCATCTTTTTACCTATTTGATCCTCTGGTGCCTTCACTATTTCATACCTTAAAGCTACCCATTCCTCTTCTACTGTATTTCTTTCCCCCATTCCTGTCAATTGTTCCCCTATGCTCTCCCTGAAACTCTGTACAACCTCTGGTTCTTTCAGTTTATCCACGTCCCATCTCCTTAAATTTCCACCTTTTTGCAGTTTCTTCAATTTTAATCTGCAGTTCATAACCAATAGATTGTGGTCAGAGTCCACATCTGCCCCTGGAAATGTCTTACAATTTAAAACCTGGTTTCTAAATCTCTGTCTTACCATTATATAATCTATCTGATACCTTTTATTATCTCCGGGATTCTTCCATGTATACAACCTTCTTTTATGATTCTTGAACCAAGTGTTAGCTAGGATTAAGTTATGCTCTGTGCAAAATTCTACCAGACGGCTTCCTCTTTCATCTCTTTTTTTCCATCTAACAAGGGAACCTCTCCATCGCACCCCCCTCAGATTTAGTTATAAGTTGGCACAGTGGATAGGGCTTCAAAAACTGAACACAGATCAATCGAGAAAACAGGAAGAAGTTGTGTGGAACTATGGAAAAATAAGCAAAATATACTACCTGAGTAGTCCATGTGCAACATAGGTAACATCAAGGAGACCTTGAGCTCAGGAGCGCCGTGGTCCCGTGGTTAGCGTGAGCAGCTGCGGAACGAAAGGTCCTTGGTTCAAGTCTTCCCTCGAGTGAGAAATTTTTTTTCTTTATTTTCGCAAAGTTATGATCTGTCAGTTTGTTCATTGACGTCTCTGTTCACTGTAATAAGTTTAGTGTCTGTGTTTTGCGACCGCACCGCAAAACCGTGCGATTAGTAGACGAATGGACGTGCCTCTCCAATGGGAACTGAAAACATTTGATCGCAAGGTCATAGGTCAACCGATTCCTCCACAGGAAAACACGTCTGATATATTCTATACGACACTGGTGACGGCATGTGCGTCACATGACAGGAATATGTTGTCGACCCACCTAACTTGTACACTTGGCGAATGGGTAAAAAGATTCTTCTACCTTGCAAGATTTAGGTTTTCTTGTGGACGTGATAATCATTCCCAAAAACGTGATGAAAACATAAGTTTGTGACATAAACTGAAAATAAAAAATTAAATTTTTCACTCAAGAGAAGCCTTGAACCAAGGACCTCTCGCTCCGCAGCTGCTCACGCTAACCACGGGACCACGGCACTGCTGAGCTGATATTGTCCTTGATGTTGCAGATCTTCCACATGGACTACTCAGTTTGTATATTTTGCGTATTTTTTCATAGTTCCACACAACTTCTTCCTGTTTTCTCGATTGATCTGTGTTCAGTTTTTCAAGGCTTATCCACTGTGCCAACTTATAACTAAATCTGAGGTGGGTGCGATGGGGAGGTTCCCTTGTAAGCTCTTTATAATCATACAGCTGCTTCCCTTTTCTCCAAAGGCCACTTTACTTTTCCTAAGGTAGTATCTATACTATTCCTAGTGAAATATGCTTCTAAATCATTACATTTGTCCTATAGCCTCTCCTGTTTAACCCTTTCGTACTTCCTGGCAATATCATTTTTTAGATGTTTGTATTCCCTTTTGTCTGCTTCATTTGCTGCATTTTTGAATCTTATCTATTCATATCCAAGGATTTCTATTAGGCCTTGTCTTTCTACTTACCTGATCCCAGCCACCTATACTATTTCATCTCTCAAAGCTACCCATTCATTATCTACTGTACTCATTTCCCCTGTTCTAATCAACCGTTGCCTAATGCTCTATCTGAAACTCTCAAAAACCTCTGGCTCATTCCATTTATCCAGGTCCAATCTCCTTAATTTCCTATCTTTTTGCAATTTCTTTACTTTTAATCTACAGTTCACAACCAACAAATTGTGATCAGAGCACACATCTGTGTCTGTAAATGTCTTGCAATTTAAAACCTGGGTCCGAAATCTGTCTTACCATCATATAATCAATCTGAAACCTTCTAGTGTCTCTACGTCTCTTCCACATATATAACCTTGTTTCATGATTCTTAAACCAAGTGTTAGCACTGATTAAATCATCTCTGTGTAAAATTCAGACAGCTTCCTCTTTCATTCCTTTCCCCCCATCCATATTCACCTACTATGTTTCCTCCTCTTTCTTTTTCTACTTTCAAATTCCAGTTCCTGATTATAGTGAAATTTTCTTCTCCCTTAGCTATTTTAATAATTTATTTTATGTTATAATGTATTTCTTCAATCTCTTCATTTGCGGAGATAGTTGGCATATTAACTTTTACTAATGCACGTCTTGGCTTCATGTCTATCTTGGCTACAATAATGTGTTCAATATGCTTTCATAGTAGCTTACCTGCATTCATATATTCTTTCTGACTGTTAAACCAACTCCAGCATTACCTCTTTTTGATTTAGAAGTCCTACTCCTCCTGCCACTGAATTAATTCCCACTACACCTAACTTCAACCTATCTATTTCCATTTTTAAAATTTTCTAATATTCCATGCTCTGATCTATAGAATGCCAGTTTTGTTTTTCCTAAGGACATACTCCTAGTAATTTCCACCCGGAAGTCCGAATGGGTGAATACTATACCTCCAGAATATTTTACCACAGAGGTTGTCATTATCATTTAAACATTCAGTGGAGCTACATCCCCTTGGTAAAAATTATAGCCATTCACAGTACCAGTACAACAAGGCTGTTTGTTGATGTCAGATGGCCAGATCAATCAATCGTCCAGACTGTCCCCCCTTCAACTACTGCAATGGCCGCTGCCTCTCTTCAGGAACCACACATTTGTTTGGCCCCTCAACAGAAATTCCTTAATTGTGATTGCATCTGATGTACAGCTATTAGTATCGCTTAGGCACGCAAGTCACCCCACCGATGACAAGGTCCATGGTTCACAGGTGGACTTCCACGGTAAGGTTTGAAAATTAGATTCACTTGCTTACACTAATGCGGTCCACATGCTACTAGCTTAGTGTTTTCATGGAATATTACTTCATCCATAAAGGAATTCAGCCATAACCAGACTGTCATCTGCTAGTACTGTGTGTGTAAACTGACTTGCCATCTTTAGAGTGACTCATTAAGACTGACAGCAAAGTGCTCCCACCCACCTTACTTTCTGGTAGGGTAAGCCAATTGCACAAGTAAATGCCGAAGATCATAATGGAAGAAATTTCACATAGGTGGCAGAGAGATATTCTACCAAGTGCAAATCCTTTAAACCAAAGGGTGCTTTAGGTTGAAATAGGTTTGTCATGTGATTTAATTAAATCATAATGATGCTTTCAATCTTGATAAAATGTGCAACCAGCATTTGGAATCATTAAGTCTCATAGACAACAGTTGATCAGAATTTGACACATCCTTTTACAGAGGCTGTATAGCTCTGCTGTATGTGTGATATTTCTTCCACTATGGCCTTCTCTGTACAGATGTGCAACTGGCTGCCCAATTCACATTGCTCAAGTTGTGAAAGACTTAAAGATAATTGTGTTGTATTATACAGCATGCCTTGCTACAGCCAATTTGTGGTTGCATAAATGCAACAATATGTTGTAGAGAGTGTATGAGAGGGCTGCTTTGACAATTGCTCCTGCCTCTGATGAAATGGGATACCTGTGATAAAATGAGCAGAATGTACTGAGTGGGTCTCTGGCTCAAGTCCTTCACCTATACTTGGGTGTTGCAATTAGGAGTTGCACAGTGTAACCAGTCACCCTCCTCTAATGTTACCCTTTTCTATAGAGATAACCAATACCATGTATACTATCGATTCTTGCTTAGGTTAAAATTACCTCAGCTGTTTCACTAAAAGAATTCATATGATTTTGTATATGATGCATTATATTTCAGGCTAAAATGTACACAAAGGGAAATTAATGTGTTACAATCGATATGCACTAACATTTAAAATTACTGTTCTTTTAAGAATAATTGAAGTTACAAAATCTCTGGTGTACTTAAAATTCATGTTATTAAATTTTCTTGATTTATTTATGAAATAATGATATAATTTGGTAAAGATTCTTCACCTGTCAAGAAAGTTTGTAAACTCTTTTGCTTCGTAAACTCTGCAAATTGTGGGTACCACAGAATGTAAATAGTAGTGGGCATGCCTCAGGTAGTAGTAAAGATTTTTATAAGTTTGTCAACAACAATGTAAGTTTTGGTGTGATAGAAGTGAAAATTTTAAAGTCAGTGTGAGGCAAATCAACAGTTATTTCACCTCCAGGCACCTGTTAAATCAAATTTTCAGCAGCAAGAATGTATTCCTAGACACAACAAGATTTTGATCCAGCAACAACTACAACAACAACAACAACGAGATAATCAAGATAAGTTAAAAAGTTCTTCCTTTGTAATCTTACTTCCCTTAAAGTTTTCAAAATTGGTGCAAAGAATGAGAATTTTAATGGTGATGTGTGGGAGGGTAAGATTACAATAGGGACAGACCAGAATGTTTCTTGAGTTTGATTAGTGGTGAAATAAAATTCTGGGAGATATGAAAAAGATTCCCTGGGAAAGACATTATTCATTTCAGGGAAAGATGGATGGCAGTCTCAGCATCAGTAATGGATGTGGGACAGCTGTACCAGTCTTGTCCGATAAGCGATCAGAAATGAGGTCCATTAATTCATTTTCAACTTGCCAGTGGGTCCTACTACATCAGCTCTGAATTAACATCTGTCTGTGATTTGAGACCTGACTCACCAGTCTCTGCCACTTTACATTTAACCAAGAACTTACTACTTGAGTCTACTGTCAGGTACAAGTATGACAAATTATCTGGACACAATATAAATTAAAACCCCCTGTCTGTATGTGAAAACTAATCTCAGAAATTACTGAAGGATTTTGATACGGTTTTCACTAACAACTAGGCTGATACATGAAGCGCACGCGCGCGCGCGCACGCGCACACACACACACACACACACACACACACACACACACACACACACACACACACACACACACACACTCACTCACTCACTCACTCACTCACTCACTCACTCACTCACTCACTCTCTCTCTCTCTCTCTCGACAAGTTACCACATATGCGTTGACAGTACAAAAATACGAAACATGAAAGTGACATGTATTCTCTGAATAGTGGTTAAATATTGAAATAAATTTACATGTGTCTTCGAAAAATTACAGAAATGAATGATATATTACAACTTGTTATTAGCCTGTAAACTCCCCCGTGCCCCCCCCCCCCCCCCCCCACCCACTGCCCACTACCACTCCCCACTGCTGCCAGCAAGATCCCTGCCCCAGCAAAGCCCCTCTCAACACCGCCATCATGTCCTTCATTCCTACACTTTCATTCTCTGTGTCAGTTCCCCTGCCATATTGCTGTTCACTGCCATTCTCAGTTTTTCCATTGGACAAATGGTGGCACACTCAAAGAATTCAGATGTGGAACCCTACGCCACAACTGATTCTGTCACCACAGTGAAGCTGACAGTGATGCATTACCCTGGCCAAGTGCTTCAGCTCATCAATCAGTCGGACAATATGCAGACGAGACAGTCAAGAACCACCCATTCACAGAGCCTAGCCAGTCAGCTGAACCCCACCTCCCCCCGTTGTTACAAATTGGGTGGGTGGGTGGGTAGGTGGGTGGAGGGGTGAGTGGGAATAATGTATCTGACTGGGATCCACATCCAAGCAACATAGGCATGTACAGCAGGCTGCCGCCTCTGTGGCCACTGGTGACAGCACTGCGGGAGATCGCAAGAGAACAGTACAACAATAACATAAGCACACCGAGTTATTGTCAACCACATCTGCAGCATTCACCAAGGTAAAACATGGTGTCAGCTTTGCCACTAGCAGTGCAAGTCGCCACAATTAGCACTGTCATCATGGGGGCCTGATCCTTTCTCAATTGATCACGTGTCCGCTGAACATCACAGCAGCGTAATTCCTCTGGGTGGTAACAAAGAACACTGCTCAGTTGCTCTGCAGAATTTTGCATCTGGAGTCGCTCCGAGCCAAGTACCTACCAAGTCCTGCTAATCTCTCAATTGGAGCGCTCTATGCCCCAGAGCAGTCATCACTCTGAGCTGCATCCAAGTGTTCACTTCATGCTTTGTACGAGTTCCCCATGCTGGCCCCATAACCTTGATCTATTGCAAAACTTGCCAACTTCTAAACGATGAAAAAGTTCTGATGAAACATTAACTGCTGTTTTTTCCCAGCGAGATATTGTGGAGCAAACTGTACTCTGTTCACATGTGTCACATTTCACTAATAGTGGATACAGTCACTATAAGTTATTACCAATGCATCATCCAGCCACATATCAGTTTCAAAGGAGGCTCTCATTGGTAATAGCAGCAGTAACATATGGAACCAGCATCTTTTTAATAATGTCTGCAATGGAAATCGCTCAGATCTTACCTGTAGCTGAATGAGGTAGTATAGCCTTCACAACTGACTTCCACCTCCTACAGATATGAGTGCATATGCTACCTTTTTGAAACCTGATCCATGAACCATGCTGAATGGTCTACAGTCTTTGTAGCACGTGAGTGCCATTGAACTACAAACAGCACACTTTGTTCACAGGGATGTAACACCGATAATACACTTTGACAGAGCACATATGTTTTTTCATGGTGGAAGTGGAATAAACAAGAATACAAGTATTTTGTTTGCACTGGACAAACTTTGTATGTTTTGCATCTGAAGCATGGACTAAAACATCAAACATTTTTCAGAAGTTTCTCTTTCTCTTCTGGAGCAAATTTGCAATTATTGTATTTTACATCCTCCACTGTCTCATGAAACACAGCTTCATTAGAGGCCATCTGATCCCGAGAGTCCGTCATTTTTGCCCTAACTTCCCTACTATATCACAGTGTTTAATGGGGCAGCACACAAAGGTAGCTGAACAGTACCGATAGCAGCAGATGCGCACAAACTGTCTATTATTGCTGAAATGAACAAAATATTCTTTTCCCCCTTTGGCACAGCAGATGGCAGATTCACCACACACTTAATGACTGTGCAAACACACCAGTTCCCTGCAGTCTTTCTCAAGAGATTTTTAAAGAAATTATTCTGCAAACCAGTTTAATTCTTTTCATCTTACAGCCTCGCTCATCAGCATCTTGCTCAATCGATTATATTTTCAATCATGGTTACAGCTATTGTAAAATTCGACATTAAATAACCAACCACACAAAATTCAAATTATTTGCAATGAAACATTGGAGTCGCTATGAATGGACATTTGGTGTATGTTACATCTTACATGTGCAGGTGTGTGTGTGTGTGTGTGTGTGTGTGTGTGGGCGCGCGCAAGATTGCATACCTGTCCCTTTTTCCCCCTAAGGTAAGTCTTTCTGCTCCCGGGATTGGAATGACTCCTTACCCTCTCCCTTAAAACCCACATCCTTTCGTCTTTCCCTCTCTTTCCCTCTTTCCTGATGATGCAGCCAGGGGTTGTGAAAGCTTGAAATTTGTGTGTGTGTGTGTGTGTGTGTGTGTGTGTGTGTGTGTGTGTGTGTGTGTGTGTGTGTACACCAGCACTTTATTGTTTGGTAAGTCACAGCATCTTTGTTTTTTAATATATTTTTCCCATGTGGAATGTTTCTTTCTATTATATTTATATCATATATTGTTGCACATAAAATGTAGTTACCATATAGATTTGTTCTTGAAACTACTGTCCATCTCAAGAAAATGGATTGTATGCATGTCTGGCATGTGCAACCAATACATATGGAATTATTATTAATAATACCCATCATATCTCAGACAGTTCGAGATACTGATATGATTTTTGGCAAATGATAGGAGAGAAAAGTATTTTGCCACATGGTTAATATGTGAAACTTCTTTATCTACTGCAATATCCAAGTAAATATGCAACAATATCTGTTTTATTATACACTGTTTCTGGATCCCATCACAATTACAACTGCATTAGCGTGTTAGTGAGATGAATATTTATAAACTGCACTGAGCTTTGACAAAAGACGCAACTTTCAACATAGCAACAAGGGAAGCGATGGTTGGTTGTTTTGGGGGAGGGGACCAAACAGCGACGTCATCAGTTCCATAGGATTAGGGAAGGACGGGGAAGGCTGTCAGTCATGTCCTTTTAAAGGAACCATCACGGCAATCGCCTGAAGCGATTTAGGGAAATCACGGAAAACCTAAATCAAGATGGCCAGATGCGGGTTTGAACCATCGTCCTCCTAAATGTGAGTCCAGTGACCAGTGAGAAATTATGAACTGACTGATTAACTGAGGTAGGTCATGGGACTAAACGGCAAGGCCATCAGCCCTGCAATTCCGAAGTTACACACGGATGAGAGTGCATCCTCTAAAAGTGGACAGAGCCAGTCAGAGTCAAACTACAAAAATGAGGAAGTTAAAACACATGCAGGAGAAGGTATAAAAGGGTAGCCCAAATCTAAAAACTGGGAAACAGAGGGATAAAAGAGTGGTCTTTATAAAGGGGAGTGGTGATGGGTCCCAGATTGGGAAAACATGTAGAGGGGCCCTAATCACAACCACCCTGCCCCTGCTCCAGGAATAAAGCAAACCTTATATCTGAAAATAAAAACCAGTTTCACAGAGGAAATGTGCTAATATTAAAGAGAAGGAATCTGGAACACTATATTTCATATGAAGGGCCAAAAGAAGGGGACATTCCACCAATACATAGGATACAATCAGTCTGGCTCCACAACCACACCTAAGGGGTGGTTTGTTATGCAAGAGGAAACAATGAGTGAGCCTGGTATGACCAATGCTTAGATGGCATAAGACAATGGAGTCCTTGAGAGCAGCAGAAGGAAGAGCACCAAACTGCAGTAGACTCCTTGATTGTACAGAGTTTACTATTGTGAGCAGTAGTGCACCAGATGTCATTCCACTTTTGGGGAAAGAGAGATTTGATGTAGATCTGCATAAATGCAGCTGGAATCATCAAATGGGAACTGGGGGGGGGGGGGGGGGGGGGGAGGGGGTAAGTATCTGCTCCTCCAGCCAAACACTCAGCCAGTTCATTCCCTGGGATGCCCACGACTTGGGACCCACAGAAAGACAACTGAGCAGGCGGCACGGTCAAGGGCAGGCAGAAGGTCACAGATAGCAGAGACCAAAGGATGATGAGAGTAACAGGCTGCTCATTGAGTCAGAATATATTAAAACAATGAGGAGGAAGGCATGAGAAACAAAATGGGGAGACCTGTTGATGGCTAGTAGCTCTGCTGTGAATACACTGCATGATCCCGGCAATAAATGGTGTTCTAAGCCAGTACAAGATATGAAAGAGTATCCTGTCCTATCTATCACCTTAGAACCATCAACATAGAAGATGGTGGCACCATGAAACTCTACAAGGATGGAACATACATGAAAGACACTGGAAAACCAGAGGGGTGACAAAGACCTTTGGACCCTGAAATAGGTCGATACTAATCCACAGTCTAGACAGCATCCACGGGTTGGGGAGGGGGGAGGGGAGGGGGGGGGGTGAGATGTTGGAGGGAAGATACGGGGAGCATTCCAGTGAGTGGAGATGGAGATCCCAATAGAGGGATGTGAGACGCATCCCAACCGGCAATCCCACCCATGGGTACTTATCTGGAGGGAGACATCCCTTATTTGCAAAGAGGACAGGGTATATGGGATGGTCAGAGAATTTGCAAATGGAGATTGCATAAAAAACTAGGAGCTGGCTCCGTCGTATTTGCAGAGGGAAAATCCCCACTTCTGCCAGGAGACTGTCAACAGGACTAGTGGGAAAGGCACCAATAGCCAGACACACCCCACAATGGTGAACAGGGTCAATTACAGTGAAACCCCGCATTTACCCTTTTCAAGGGACTTCCAAATAAAATGGTATAAAATGCGGGAAAATGTAAAATGTGGGAAATAATATTTTAAGCTGTAAAAGTTACTTATAGGATATCCCCTTGCACTTTATGTATGATGTATGTACACGACAGGCATCAAAAGACTTGTCAGGGACTTTTTTATTATCTAATAAAGGATTATTATCTATTAAAGGTTTATTATCTAATAAAAACCGCTGATGTAACTGGAATTGATAACCGCCTGGGAAGTGGAAATCAATGACTTAATTTCAAATGTCATAATCAATGTTTCTGGAAAGCCTGCAGCTGTCATTCATTATTTAAATAATGAAATACTGCACTAGTTACGTATTTTGTCATGCTTAATTATGCGTTTTGAGAATTTTTTCTCATTGTCAAGTGCAAATATGTAAATAAGTATTTTGTATGGTGTTTGAATATGTGTTTTTCTGTTCTCTTTCACTGTACTCATCTTTTTGAGGTTATCAGGTACTGTGCCTCATCAGTTAGGTAGAAAACCGTACACGCACACGCACACTATCACTCACATTGTTTGTTCATATAACATCACAAAAAATACATACGTAAATACTGCACTTGACAATGAGAATAAATTCTTGAAATACTTTTTGATCAGCATGAATAAAATACGTAACCGGCGATGTGTTTACACTAAAAACATTTGAGCAACGCAAAGTGAATGACAGTGTCAACTAGCACTACACATGGCCATACACCAAAACACGCTAAATATGGTCCAACAAAGGTGTCATGGTGATCACAACAATCACGAAACTGCATTTGCACAGTAGGAACAGTTTGGAAATGGTTGTGAATGGTCATGATATTTTCATTCGAACAAACCTAGTTACTCCCATCAGCCAGCACGCCACGTAGAGCTTGGCAGCAGCGGGAGATTCGGCACAAATTGTTACAACTTTTACTCATTTACCCATTCAAATCCACTGAATAGAGTGCCCTGATCTCAAGAAACTTAACCACTTAATATTTGTAAACTCTAGTTGATGGCCAACATTATGCCAGCATCATATTTTCTGCACAAACATTTTTTTGTAATGTGAAAATCGTGGGAAAATTATAAATATCTTGACACAAAATCAGGTGCAAATTAACATTGTGGGCATAGGAAATTTGACGGGACTGATAAAAAATTTCGTAAATGGCAGGAAAACATTAATTCCAGGAACATAAAAGCAGCATTATACTGTATTTTCAGAGTGGAATGAGCCGCTGAGCTGTAAACCTGACTACCATAATCTAGTCTGGCAAAACCAGAGCACGGTAAATATGGAGAAAGTAGCACAGACTGCTCAACAAGATGTATGGGCCAGAAGGCAGACAGCATTAAGCTTCCGCAGGCACGTAATCTTCAGGTGGCGAATATGGGGCAGTCACATCAGCTTTTTATCAGAAATAAGGGCCAAGAAATGGAACTGCGCTACAACATCAAGGAGGTAGTTGCCTAAATAAATTTCTGGATAAGTGTGTACTGCAGGTCACAAGAAAAATGCATAACCTGCATTTTAGAGGGAGAAAACTGAAGCCAAAGGAACAGCCTGCACAGAGGCCCACCAGATGGCAGTTTGGAGCTGGCGCTCAGTCGATGCTACTGAGTGGGAGCTGCACCAGATGCAAAAATTGTCGACATACAATGCCCAGGTAACCACAAGCCCAACGGATGTTACAAGTCCATTGATGGCTATGAGGAAGAATGGGACACACAACACAGGACCCTGGGGGATACCGTTTGTGAGCTAACATCCCAAAGATGTTCGGGCTCACATGCGGTTCCTCTTCGTCAAAATGTCTTGGCTCAAACTTATTTAGGGGTTTAACTGCAAGTGTCACATACACACACCCTAAATTAGACACTTGTGACCCTTTGGTTAAATTGTCTGGCAGACGGCAAGGGTGTGAAATACAAAGTTAACATAACATATAAAAACAGTAATAATAATAATACCTGGAACTAAATTAATGACCCATACATGATGTAGGCCACACAGTTGCGATTTGGTTAGAATAATGTTTATTCATAAAGCAAACTAGTAGCGAAAGTGGTTGTATTTAGAGTTACTATTACACTTGAGCGCATATCCGTTTTACACTGTTTGATCATTCGCAATCTCATCACGAAATACAAGTCTAATATTCCACCTCGTTACCTTCTTGAAAAGTTGGAGTTCAAACCAGGCGCGCGGCTGCTCACCGCTCAGAGACTAAGTCCCGCGATACCACACAATGCGAAATTTTCCAAGTCATTTCACTTCTTAGCTACCTGAAGACTGACCATCTGCTTTCGCGTCTCACTCCAAACTGTACCCTTTGGTGTCTCGATCAGAACTGTCCACTTTCACATCTGCCCCAGCATTCCCTCTGCCTGTCCCCAGCTGCATTTTCCACACACCGAATATCCTTGCTCAACTGACTAGGGCAGTTCCCTTTCCAGAAGCCGTCCATCTGATTGGCTACAGCTTATTCTGCATTATTTTACATTTTAACATGTTTGAATAATCAAAGCTTGACCACTTTCACGTTCTAAATAAAGTGACAATAATAAATGTTAAATTCTTTTACATATAACCAATACAATTCCCTTCTTAGCTTTGAATGCCACGGCCAGTAACCTTGCACCCATGTGCTTTCTGATAAAAGAACAAAAGTAGCTATTATGCACTAAACTTTACAACAAATATTCGATTACCTAATGATTGAATAAGGTGTCATGCTGTCATCGTTCTATGTGCTTTGTGCAGAGGAAATGACGATCTGATGCTTAACTGAAAATACTGATAATTTAAATTTACTATATCTTTTAAACAAATAAAGTTAGAGAGTTGATATTTACAACGTTTTACAAAACTTGTTAATTTTCCTTCAACAGTAAATCCTAAACTATTATAGATATGATCAATATTCAAGTTTTATTGGGTTCACCATGAACATTTATGGAGGATGGTGGATTTTTCTGTGGCAAATAATTTCCATAAACGATTCCCTTTATAGCTGATCTTTGGTCTGCCATATTTAACACTTCTATGTCTCCTCGGCCACCAAGATCTTCTACTGGGTTTCCCTATGAGGTAGGTTCTCATCTGTCTCACTCACACACTACGGCGCTTAGGCCTCAATAGACAATAGACAATAGCTGCCGGAGTTTCCCCATCTCGTGGTGAATCTGCACCTTTTGTGGCATCCGGTCCTGGACGACAGGGTTCGTTTCACAATTCCTGGAGGCCGACTCTTTCGGCCATATACTTAAATGAGAGGGCAATGCCCATTAACTCACATGTTCTCCTAAATCCAATGGGTGCTGAGTGAAGTGCCTGTGGGATTAAAACTCATGGATAAAAATCTGAAGGGGGCTGTGAAAGTCCCAGTCATGGAGGGTAATCAAAATGTGATGGCATCAAGCCATGTTGTATGACTTATGTAGGTCAAAGAAGACCAAGACGAGGTGCCGGCTGTTAGTAAAAGCCTGTCTAGTGTTTCGAATCTGAGTAAATGGCCAGTAGGACATCACTCTTCCTGGAAGCCACACTGATCCGGAGACAAAAGGTTCTGAGATTTGAGAATCCAACATAATTGGAAGCTAACCATCCTCTCAAGCAGTTTATAAAGTATGTTTGCCAGGCTAATCAAGTAGTAGCTGTCAAGAGACATTGGGTTCTTCCTGGGTTCAAGGACAGTGATAACTATACGGTCTTGTCATTATGACGGTAAAGCACCTGTGAGCCAAATGTGGTTGAACACCCTGCCTCTCGGTAACATCCAATGTTTTATCATCTGGTTGTGGATTGGAATTTGGGCCTGGGACTGTATCACGTGAATAGATAAGAGCCTGCAAGAATTCTCATTCACTGAAGAGTTCATTATAAAGCTCAGCATGGCAGGGGTTGAAACAGAGAGGGGTCTGTTCAGCTCGGCATTTCTGCTGGAGAAAGGTAGCGGGATAGGAAGAGGACGCCGATGCTGTCACAAAGTGTGCAGTGATGAGTTCTGCAAAGACAAAAGGGTCAGCACACAGAGCACCTTGAAGGATAAGACCCTGGATACTTGACTGTCACCGTCACTGTCAAAGCTTGAACCAAACCTGTGACGAAGAGGCGTATGTCCCCAGGGAGGAAACAGTGCTCCCAGCAATCCTTTCTACTCTGCTTAATAAAGTAATAAGCCTTAGCACAGAGACATTTGAAAGTGAGGAGGGTGGTATGTGAATGGTGACATTTAAACCGCTGCAGTGACCGTTGGCAGTCCTCCACAGCAACTGCTTGGTCCTGGGTCCACCACGGTATCTGTCGACGAAGTGGGGGACCTGTGCATAAGGGGACAACAGTGCCAGCAGTATGAAGAATAGTGGTAGATATTTCCTGCATGACTGCGTCAATGCAATTCGAGAGAGGCAGGGGAATGATAGAATCATCGGAAAGTGGTCACTGTCACAAAGATCATCATGGGGTGACAATGTAGGGAAGCCACAAGATCTGAGGAGGAGATCGTGAGATCAGTAGTGGTAAAGGTGCCATGAACAGCACTAAAGTGTGTAGGGGAACCATCATTGAGAAGATACAAATCAATGTCTCTCATAAGTTGGTCAATTAGGAGACCCTACCTGTCAAAGTGGCACTCCCCCAATAGGGGGTGGTGTGCATTGAAGTCCCAAAGGAGAAGGAGAAATGGAGGCAGGACTTGCTGTATTATAGCAGACAGTTCAACATAAGGAAGTGGTCTACCTGGAGGGAGGTAGACATTGCAGACGATGATTGCCGGAGTCATTTGTACTCTAACCATTATTGCTTCCAGGTTGCTATGAAGGGGGATCCAGTCACTAATGATATTAGAGTGAATCAAAGCACAGACCACTCCAGATTGTGGGGCGGCGAATAGTTTGTAAAAAATCTAATTGCTGTATAAATGCTTGCATGTTGAATCAGTTTCTGGCTTTTAGAATGTTGTTAGTGCTGTCTTTCGCCGTTCTCAACACTGGCTCTCTATTTACTTTTTAGCACCCAGAAAGTGATTTAACAAAACGTGAAGCCTGTAATTAGAGTTCCTAGTGCCCACTTCATCTGAGAATACCATTATAGCTGCAGCTTATAGCTCTGAGGAATTAGGAGATTGTCCGGGATTTCTAATCAAAAACGGTTTTCCAAAATAGTTGAGTATATTCTGAAATTCACTGATAAAAAACACAAGTATCCCTACAACCTAACTAACAGAGCAGTTCAGAGTCTAATGCGCTGATGCAACTATAAATGTCCGAATTAAATGTTAAAAAGAATGCTCGCCATAATTTGATGAGAGTATTTCATCAAACGCCACGCTAAATAATTGGTAGAATGTCTGTCCCGCGACGGCACGTGAAAATACGACAATACGCAAACTGAAGCTAGATAATGAAAATCATCCCAGAATTAACCCTTCACTTGAAATGATTTCATGGTTCCGCGTATCTCTAGTAACTTAATACGGCACCCGAGGCTGTTTGTAGCAGTGATACCGATGCGACGCGACTCCCGACACAGATGGCGTGTCATTCAGCATCTGGAGAGAACTGGGCCCTTTCTTCCTCGCGCAACATTCTTATATATAAAGCCGCGGTGCGGACGGCTAAGGGAACGCCTGATCAAATCGGCTCTCCCGACTAGCCGCTGGGCTAGTAACGCACCACTTCAAGTTACATAATAATTTATAGCTTCTTTTGCTGATGGCCGATGAAGCTCTTAATTTAAACGTGCATTCAGCACGCAAGTAAGTATTGATAATAAAATTTTGACGTGGCTAAGTTAAATATTTTGGGCGAGAGAATTAATTAAATTACACTGCACGCAGTAGATGAGCTCTGAACTGGCCCTTTTGAGATCCGCTATCGCTATAATTTTATAGGTATTCAAAAGAAACTTTTCACATCTTCATAGTCATAGCGGACCTCCAACCTATTTAAATCTAAACATTCTAGCCTTATTTATTAGCCTACTTAATCTATCTTGCTTCCTTCAGTTTTGAGACGAAAACCACAAAATCATGAATTTCCACTAAAATCTTAATTTGTGAAATCCAAAGTACTGTTTTTATTAAATCATTATGAAAGATGAATCTAAATATAAATTTTGAAATCTCTAGCTCTTTTCTGTTGCGCCAATGATTTTTTCAGAAAAACGTCCAAATTTCGAAAATGGCTGAAGTTATCGAACTGATATTTAACACACATTAATTTAGAATTATTCCTGACATGCTAGAAAAGTTTTAGGTCATTTGCTTGATTTTTAAGGTACTGCGCAACATTTATGACGTCAGAGCTAGTTACAGCAGACTGGCTGGCACACAATGGAAACTGATGTGAATTTACTACAGCGTGAGTAGGCTGCTTCCCTACAAGATGCTACCCAGTGGACAGCATGGTTCCAACAGAATCCCCGATAACCACGAAACATTGGAGAGTGGTCATCATGGAAGTGCTTTTCTTGAAAAGCAAGACAGAATGCAGAATGGGAGGAAACAAGACATTGTATTTCTGATAGGTGACAACAGTAGCCATTGCAATTCCACTGGATTATCATGTGGCATGAGTCCAGGTTAGACATAAAGAAGCTAAGAGCAGGTCTTGTCACTCAGTCAGTGGTCGTCACCAACAAGGATTGGGTGACATCCATAAATAATATGGTAGACTCAGGTCGTGAGGGGGAAGATGGCCACTCTGGGGACACCACCACGGGGTTGGGGGTTGAGATAAATGGGGGGGGAGGGGGGGGGGCAGGATTGTCCAGGGACTTATGTTTTCTCCTCCTCCTATTATGGAGGTGGAGGAGGGCAGGGCACTGAGGGAGTGCAGATTTCTGCAAGATCCAGAACCGAAAGAAAGTGGGCGGCCTTTGAGTGCACATATGGTGGGTCTCGTGGCCAAGTTTTTGTTGTTGTTGTTGTAGGCTCCTGGTATGAAAGACGCAGGGAGAGGGGTCCGGGTAGGAGGGGGGGTGACGGGGGGGACGGCACCACCAGCAGGTAATGAGGGAGAGAGCTCTTCTTTGGCCAGGGAGGGGAAACAGCTCCTAAGGAGAGGTCATGGGAACCGCAGGGGAGGGGGAGAAAAGAGAAGAGAACAGGGCTGAGGTAAGAAAGAGGTACGGGCAGCGGAAAATAATGTAAAACAAGCAAAAGTTGAAGAAAGTGACACAGGATGGAGTATCTCATATTTTTTATGAGCCTCAGCATAAGACAGGCGATCCAGGGACTTCTACTCTTGTATCTTCTTTTAGGTCTTGTTAGCTGGGTAATCTGGCAAGCAAGGGAAGTGGCAGTCACGGCAACTGACACACACACACACACACACACACACACACACACACACACACACACACACACACACACAGGAGGCGGAACACAAGGGCTTCCCTCATGGAGTGGGTGTCCACAGTCACCACACAGAGGGTCCACCGTGCAGCGAGAAGACATACCCCCAAAACCCAAGCACTGAAGGCAACTCACAGATGGTGGGAAATAAGGCTTCACGTCACATCTGTAGCACACAACCTTGAGACCTTGGGAGGATATTGCCCTTGAAAGCCAGAATGAAGGCATTGGTATCAGTGTGGTTGTCTTTGCGATCCTTCTACACATGTTGAACAAAATGAACACCATATCATTCCAGATAAGCCCACAGTTCCTCATCAGTTTGCATGATGAGGTCCTTGTGAAATATTACTCCCTGGACCACATTCAGGGCTTGGTGAGGGGTAATATACACTGGGACATTGCCAAGATAATAATAAGTACGAAGAGCTGCAGATTGTGCGGCAAAAGAAGCTTTGTTCAACTGGGAGCCCAACCACACCTTAATCAGAGACTCTACTTCACCAAACTTGTCCTCGATATTCTCCACAAAAACCAATGGTTTTGTTGCAGTGAATGTGTCACTATGAGTCTTAGTACAGATAAGGTACAGGGGAAAGTGTTTCATTCCAACATGGTGAGCCTGGCCCTCCTCCCAGGGTGTAGCCATGGAACAGGAGGCTACTAGGTCATATGAACCATTCAATGATCATTCACCATTTGTTTAGACAGCTGTTCGAGAATGGCCCGATTTTTGTAGCTTGATACACTTCATGCACCTAGTATCCATCCTGATATCACCCTCTCCAATTAGGGCTCTACCCATGGGTGCCATCCAGTCACAGCAAGGGCCACCCGGCACAGCGACTGTTGCTGGGAGTTCCGATGCTCCTCAGGTATCAGTAGTGTGATCCCTGTCTCATCAGGGAGCTGAGCCAGATGGGTACATAGAAGCTCCACCACATGGGCTGGCTACAGGTGCTGGTGACCTAGTAGGTGGAGGGGAGCTATGGTGGGGAAGGAAGAGGGGGGGAGAGGAATCCACACCATAGACACAAGGGAGTTCTTTCCCAAATGGCTTGCACTAAAAACAGAAAATTTAGAAGTGGAGATCAAACTTCAAGTTGGTAACTAAACACAAAAAAGGATAAAAGAGAACAGGCAGGACGAACAAAATTCCAAGTAATACAGGGAACCAGGCGGATAACCAAGTCGACATAAATCAGAACACCAAGAGAGAGGAAGGATAGGACAGCGGGGGAAGAGCGAGGATAGGGATGGAGGGGCAGTGTCAAGGAAATGGAGACAAGGAAGGAAAAATGGGCTGCAATAACTCGGGGCCCGTGAATGCCACACATGAACTCACGAAAAGAGCAATGAGCTCCCTGAAGGTAACAAGAGAAGTGAAGGTTTACTCAAAACTCACAGGGGAAGACGAGAAGGTGTCACTCAAAACTCACAAACAATGACAAATTCCTGCAAGGTTTAGTCTGGGGGAAAAGGAAGCAACCACCATGCCACTATTCTCAAACTTGTCACACTTGGGCAACTATAGCAGAAAAGAGAGTAGCCAACACAGCACTGATGTAAAAGCAGCACCCTGATTTCTAATGTACGCAACCCTCAACATTGGAATCATACTCGTTCTGTTTCTAACCTCCATGACCAGTACTCAGGAAAAAGAAGGTTGCTTTTGGTTTATAGATCTGGACTGAGCATTATGTTTGTGTAAGTACGTGGCATGGGAGCATTTTTTTGTGGACCAGGCAAAACCTTCAATTTTATGAGAGAGACTGCTCATCACTGCAGCCCTTCTGTGGCCCATCTCTGAATGCCAAGAGAGATTTTGGTGTGGTAGGGATGGTAACTATCACACTGGAGGTACTGTTAGTGACTTGTGAGTTTGATGTAGTTATTTCTGAGGAACAGGTGGGGTAGATTTCCATGAGACAGCTTGTTAAGCCAAAGAGTTAACAGTGAATACAAAACTTGTGCAATGTACCCACCACTAAATATTGCATTTCGATTTGATGCGACTACAGGCAGAAACACACCAGTTCTTTATTTGTGGCTCACAAACTGCCTCTCAGCAAAATGATACAACACAAAGGAGACAAGGAAACCACTACTTAATGCTTTTATTGCTCTGAGTAAGTCAGGAGTGTTAAGTTTCAATGACATTTTTATACTCCTATAGTCTTAGATAATAATTCTGACTCTCAAATTAATCCACAAATTATCCGTCACTGATTTATTTCCAGCAGTGCAACTAAAGCCTACACATTATCCTGGCCGACACAAGGGTGACCTGTTTGAGAAAGAGCTGCTAACCATCTACATAAACCACTGAAAGCCTTTACTCATCATGACAAGCTTCTGTACATTGACACAGTCACTCTGATGAGGCAATTATACCGAAAGGAAGTGGAAACACTCAGGATGTATACATTTAAGCAGCTACTACAAAAAGACCATAGTTACGCAATTTTAAGTCATCAGCTCCCAACAAGGGAACATCCACAAGAAAACCTAAATCGGGCAAGGTAGAAGAATCACCAAGTGTACAAGTTAGGTGGGTCGACAACATATTCCTATCATGTGGTGCACATGCCATCACCAGTGTCGTATAGAATATATCAGATGTGTTTTCCTGTGGAGGAATCGGTTAACCTATGACCTTGCGATCAAATGTTTTCGGTTCCCATTGGAGAGGCACGTCCATTCGTCTACTAATCGCACGGTTTTGCGATGCGGTCGCAAAACACAGACACTAAACTTATTACAGTGAACAGAGACGTCAATGAACGAACGGACAGATAATAACTATGCAAAAATAAATAAAGTAAAATTTTCACTCCAGGGAAGACTTGAACCAAGGACCTCTCGTTCTGCAGCTGCTCACGCTACCACGGGACCACGGCGCTCCTGAGCTCACATTGTGCATGATGTTGCCTATGTGGCCCATGGACTACTCAGTTTGTATATTTTGCTAATTTTTTCACAGTTCCACACAACTTCTTCCTGTTTTCTCAATTGATCTGTGTTCAGTTTTTCAAGGCCTATCCACTGTGCCAACTTATAACTAAATCTGAGGGGGGTGCGATGGGGAGGTTCCCTTGTAAGAAACATGTCTTCTCATAACTGGGAGGGGGACACCATTTCTTACAAGATATTGTGTTTACCCAATTAATGTATCATAAATTACAGAAATATTATTTCTGTTCAAGACTGTCTGAAGACAGCACTGACAGCATGATGGCTCAAACTAATATTTATTTAACTCCACAATCAAATTTATGCACAACACTAATAGTCCAGTTACCAGCACCAGACTTTTTTTTTAACATGCCTTTTCTTTTAGTAACACAACACTGTCACTAACAATGTTCATGTTAATAAGAGAGATTTTTGTTACCTGAGGAGTAAATAGATTTAAGAATAAACAGTCTTCACTGCCAGTGACACTTCCTATTTTGAGACTCCACTGTAAACATTGTTCACCATCTTCAATGGTATCTTTCACTCCGGTCCAAGATTCTGGCAGCTGTGGATCCTGTTCACAAAATATATATGATTAATACCAATGAAGACAAACAAAATAATCAATTAATTTGCAAGATTAAGAAATACTAAATAATTTAAGCGTTTTATAAGTTAATAGTGGGCTTTTGTGTGTTCTGCTAGGTTATTATTTCCCTTTTACGCACAATTTTTATACAGTGGAGGGTGGGGGAGGATGAAGAATAAGGAGATGTCTTCGCCATGTTGTTTATGCATTCAAATAGCAGCAAATGTAATTACAAGGTTCAGTTCAGTTTGTTTTGGTTTGGGGCACAAAAACAACTAGTGTTATATGTGCCCACGTCAAAACTGTATAACACGAAGACAGAAAGGAGTTAGAAAATGACTATACATTAGTCCCAACTGATGTAAGAGAAGACAGCTAAAAACATGAACGTGGAGAAAGGGCTAAAAAATACACCATACAGAAACAGAGGTCCAAAATTAAATGGCCTTCACCATATTGCTTTGGCAGATAAAAAGCAAAACGTGGTCGACAGCCTGCATGCCATTTGCTAAGATGGCCTACAACTCTGAAGGAAAACCTAAGCAGAAACGCAAATAGTTAAAAGATGGGCATTCCCTCAGGAATTGGCAGAAAGTTAAAACTTAGGTGCAATGTGTATGAAGTGGTGGGGTAGCACCATTTAGCAAACGATGATGGCTAAAAAGGCAGTGCCCAATATGCAGACTAGTTAAAATGACCTCCTAGTGGAAGGGCCAAAAGGAGGTCATCCTCGCTGCTGGGAGAGGTTTAATAAGCCAGAGCTTATTACCATGAAGGAAGGACCATTGACAATGCCAAAGGGACACCACCTCCTGACAGACGGTAACACAGAGATCATCGGAGGAAATATAGGTACTCGTGGGCTGAGGTACGAGGACTGCAGCCTTGGCAGCAGTGTCAGCAGCCTCGTTTCCTGGCAGACCAACATGACCAGGAATCAACATAAACAGCGCAGTGGCTCCGTCAAGAGTGATCAAGTGGCAGTTTTCCCAGACCCATTGCAATAAGGGATGGGCAGTGTACAGCACACAGAAGCTTTGAAGGGTGCTGAGAGTGTCTGAGCAGATGACACAATTGAAAAGTCTGTCACTGGATGTACTCTGTGGCCTGATACAGGACGAAGAGCCAGGTTACGAATACTGAGCAGTGTACTGAAAGCCGATATCGAAAGACACAGGTGCCAATGATGAAGGTACACCTGACCCCATGGTCAGTCCGAGAAAAGAACAGAACAGGAAGGGTGAGCAGTGGAAGAGGGAATATTGATGGCATATGAAACTAGGGGCTGGGACCACCAAATCAAAAGGGAGGGATCCTAGCATCAACCAGAAGACTTCTGCCAGGACTAATTCAAAACGCACCGGTGGCTGAACGGATACCACGAGGGTGAACCTGGTCCAAGAGAAGCAATGTGTAGGGTGCAGCTGATCCATAAAACTGACAGCATTAGTCAAGGCAAGACAGAACCAACACCTGGTGAGGGCGGAGAAATGTCAAATGAGCTGCACCACAACAGATGTGGCAACGAAGCAAAGGTCACCAAATTTATGAAAACAGCCAACCTTCAGATGAGTGCCAGCCCCGACTCTAAATAACCAGTGGAATAGGAACTGGTAAATAAAAATTGGGAGGGGGCCCTGGAGACACCACTCATGGAGTGTAAGGATGATGTGATGGTGCCAAGCTGTATCATAGGCCGTAGGAAGAGTGAAGAAAACTGCGACAAGATGGTGACACTGAGCTAGGCCTGCCAAACTGCAATTTCCACCTGAAGCAGAGACCGACCTTCCCGAAAGCTGTACTGGCAAGGAAGTAAAAGGTTCCAAGGTTCAAGGACCCAACTGAGCCGACAAGCCACCATCTGTTTCAATAACTTAAAGGAACATTAGTCAGGCTGGTGGGCAGGTAACCATCAAGGGATGACAGATCCTTGGCAGGCTTTAAGGACAGAAATTGCAATCCTGTTTCTCCACTGACAGGGGAATATGCCTTTGAGCCAAATAAGCACCGGGAAGAAATATTGGTGTTGGAGGACTGAGGTGTTGAAGCAATTGGTTATGGATGGAATCAGGGCAAAGAGCTGAATCATGGGAAGAAGAGAGTACCAGAAGCTCCCATTCAGTAAAAGGTTCATTATAGGATTCCACCTGCCACCTGACAAGGGTAAAACTAAAACGGGCAGCTTCAGCCCACTGTTTCTGGAGGAAAAAGGTAGCTGGAATGGAGACTAACGCAGATGCCATCTCAAAATGGGTCGTGAGGCGTTCTACGATAAATGATGGATCTGTACAAAGGCCACCTGAAATGGCAAGGCCTGGAATGGATGACTGCAGCCGACAACCTTAGAGGATGCAGAGTGTAGCCCACAACCCTGATGAAGCGACAGAAGAACCTAGAGAGGAGAAAGTGTTCCCAACACACCTGTTATGGGCTGTGACACAAATATGTTTAAAGGTAATGAGACCAGCAGAGGATGGGTACCACTTAAGACGTTGCAAGGCATGACAATGATCATGGATAGCAGTGGCAATAGCCATGCTCCATCACAAAACTGGCCAATGGTGAACAAGACCAGCAAGCAGGAAATGGCAACCCTGGCCGCAAGGAATATCGTAATGGACAGATCACGGATGACTTCATCAATGCAACCTGATGAAGGTGGAAATATGACCTGGGAGGTCTACAGAGGCCAATAAGTGTGATGGAAATCCCAGCAGGATAACCTGGTCTTTAGGAGGTGGCAAGTGAATGAGAGAATAAACAGAAAGTGGTCACCATCACAGAGGTCAACGTTTGATGACTGACGTAAGGAAGGAAGAGGGGAGGGGAGGGGAGGAGAGTGAAAGATCAATGGCAGAGAAAGTGCCATATGTAATACTAAATGAGTAAGGAAACCATCATTAAAAAGGTTGTGGTCCGCAAAAAACTGGTCAACGAGGAGCCCCCAACTAGATGAAGAAGCACTGCCCCACAAAGGGTGATGGGCTTTAAAATTCCCAAGGAGGAGGAAGGGAGGGGGGAGTCACTGAAGGATGGCAGTTAGGGCAGCACATGTAGACAGCCTCTCAGGAGGGAGACAGAGATGGCAAACCGTGACAACAGAGTCCAAGTGGAGCAAAACGGCAACTGCTTCCAATGTGGTATAAAGTGGGATCCACATACTATCAATAAATGTATGGACCAATGTACAGACACCACCAGAAGCCCTCACAAGGCTGACAGTTCTGACAGAAAGCACAAAACCCATGAAGGGATGGTGATTGAGCATCAGTAAAATGAGATTCTTTGAGGACAACATAAGCTGCCGAGTAAAAGGCAATAAGGAACTGCAACTCTGGTAGGTGACCAGTACTAGTTATTGCAGTTCCATTGAATGATCAAGGAGCTGGTATCCAAATGAGTTCAAATGGATTGGAGCCAATCACACTGCCTGGTCACCATGCTTCACCAATGACGATGGGGTGACAGCCATAAAAAAATGTGAGACTCAGGTTGCAAGGGGGGAGACGGTTGGTTGGTTGGTTGGTTGGTTGGTTGGTTGGTTGGTTGGTTTGTTTAAAAGAGGGGTGAAGGGACCAAACTACGAGGTCATCGGTCCCTTGTTTCTAATAAAATAATAAAACAATGCCACAAGTGTGAGAATAAAACAGACAAGACATATAATACAAAATGGAAAGAAAGGAAAAACCAAAAGAACAGAGGAAAGGCAACGAACCCTAAAAGGAACAAAAGAGGACCAAAAAACAACAGAGACGCTAGAAACAGAAGAGAGTAAAACAAGAAAGCAGATTACAGTGGCTGGCCAACCACGAGAATAAAAAGGAGAAGCCAGAAACTCTGTAACACATTAAAACTTCCACCCTAAAACCACTAGGGTGGAGGACACAGAGGGACACAGGACATGCACTAAAACCTACATAGAAGTATAAAAGTCACTCTCACAGATAAAACGTAAAACTAAAGCTGCTGCTGAGACATTGTCGCCCAACACTGAAGGTAGGCAGCTGGAAAAGTTAAAAGTCCGCCAAAGAGGGGCTAAAAGTGGGCAGTCCAGCAAGCAGTGGATGACTGTCATTTGAGAGTCACAGTGACACAGAGGTGGATCCTCGTGACAGAGTAGGTGACCATGCGTTAGCCATGTAGGGCCAACGCGGAGCCGGCAGATGAAAACTGATTCCCTGCGTGAGGACCACATGGAAGACTTCCACACATTCATCGTCTCCTTAATGATATGCGGCTTCTTGTGTGTAATGTTATGCCATTCCATCTCCCAAAGCCTGAAAACCCAGCAGCGTAAGACAGAACACAGATCAGCTTCGGAGATGCCCATCTCCAGAAGCAGTTTCTGCATCGCCTATTTGGCCAGCCTGTCAGCAAGTTCGTTGCCTGGGATTCCAACATGTCCAGGAGTCCACACAAACACCACTGAAAGGCGGGACCATTCCAGGGCATACAAGGACTCCTGGACGGATGCTACCAGAGGATGGCGAAGGTAGCGCTGGTCGATAACTTGTAGGCTGCTCAATGCATCAGTACACAGCAGAAATGACATGCCAAGGCATGAGTGGATGTGATCAAGAGCATGAGATAGGGCCACCAGTTCTGCAGTGAAAACACTGCAGCCATCTGGCAAAGAGTGCTGTTCAATATGTCCTCTATGAACATATGCAAAGCCTATGTGACTATCAGCCATTGAGCCGTCGGTGTAAAACACTGCAGAGCCCCAGAACACATCAAGAGGAAGTGAGAGTAGTGAGCCGCAAGATTTACAGAGTCCTTAGGGCCACGTGAAAGGTCCAGACAAAGCTGCGGCCGAAGTGTACACCATGGAGGCATACGTGATCAGACTGCAAGTAGAGGTGGTAAAGGGAAGGACTCCAGTTTGGAGAGATGGGCCACCCGCGAACAGCAATCATTAGCCCTGATCTGGGCCGCCGACGCAGGAGAGGGACTGCTGCAGGCAGGAAAAGGAGATGGTAATTTGGATGATCAAGAGAACTACAAATGTGTGCAACATAACTGGTGAGCATGTGTGCATGTCTGATCTGCAAAGGAGGGACCCCAGCCTCCACCAGTACACTGGTCACCGGAGTGGTCCTAAAAGCTCCTGTCACTAGTCGAACCCCGCACTGGTGCACATGGTTGAGTAAACAAAACACTGAGGGTGCTGCCGAACCATAAAACACACTCCCATAGTTCGGGATTGGACAAGGGCTCTGTAAGGATGCAGCAGCGTAGAGTGATCTGCACTCCAACTGGTGTTGCTCAGGCAATGGTGGGCATTGAGGTGCTGCCAGCACTTCTGATTAAGCTGACGAAGATGAGGAAGCCAAGTCAATAGAGCGTCAAAAACCAGTCATAAGAATCGTTATGTCTCCACTACTGTGAGTGGATCATCATGTAGGTAAAGTTCTGGGTGCAGATGAACAGTACGATGCCGACAGAAGTCTATGACACATGACTTTGTGGCTGAAATCTGGAAACCATGGGCTAGAGCCCTTGATAGCGCCTTGTGGATGGCTCCCTGTAGGCGACGCTCAGCAACACCAGTACTGGAGCAGCAATATCAAATGCAGAAGTCGTCTGCATACAGAGAAGGTGCGACAGAGGGCCTGACAGCTGCTGCTAGACTGTTAATGGCCACTAAAAATAGAGAGACACTCAACAGAGAGCCCTGCGAGGCACCAATTTGGACATGGAAAGTATGGAGCGACAGGAAGTTTTGGATAAAAATTGGGAGTGGGCCCCGGTCACCCCACTCATACAATGTGGCAAGGATACAATGTCGTCAGGTCGTGACGTATGCTTTACATAAGTCAAAAAAGACGGCAACCAGGTGTTGTCATCTGGAAAAGACTATTCGGACGGCAGACTTGAGTGACCCTGGCGGAAGCCACCTTGACATGGAGCCAGTAGGCCACGTGACTCCAGGACCCAACCCAACCACCGACATATCATACATTCCAGCAGCTTACAAAGAATATTGGTGAGGCTGATGGGCCAATAGCTATCCACATCAAGCGGGTTTTTACCGGGTTTGAGCACCGGAGCGATGGTGCTCTCCTGCCATTGCGATGGAAAGACGTCATCCATCAGATCTGGTTGTAAATGATGAGGAGATGTCGCTTGTAGTCAATTGAGTGATGTTTAATCATCAGGCTGTAGATTCGATCAGGCCCACGAGCTGTGTCGGGGCAATGTGCAAGGGCACTGAGGAGCTCCTACTCTATAAATGGGGCGTTATAGGATTCACTGTGGTGTGTAACGAATGAGAGGACTTTCCTTCCAGTCGCCGTTTGAGAGTGCAAAAGGCTGGGGGGTAACTCTCTGACACAGAGGCTCAAGCAAAGTGCTCGGCAATCGCATTTGCATTGGTAGATAACATGCCATTTATGGTAACACCAGGAACACCTGTTGGGGTCTGATACTCGAAAAGATGTTTGATCTTTGCCCAGACTTGGGAACGTGAAGTGAGGCACCCAATGGTGGAGACGTATCTCTCCCAACACTCCTGCTTCCATCGTTTGATAAGTTGGCAATCACGGGTACGGAGACGTTTAAAGGCTCCAGGGAAGGGTGCCTCTCATGCTGCTGTAGAGCTCGCCAACACTCCTTAATTGCTTTAGCGACTTCCGGCGACCACCAACGGACTGCCTCATGCCTCGGGCACCCTAAAGAGTAAGAGATCGCGTTTTCTGCCACAGAAACAATTGTTGTACTCACCGGCTCAACTATCACATCGATGTTGCCATATGGGGGGATTCAATGGTGACAGCAAAGGTGAAAGTTTCCCAGTCCGCCTTGTTTAAAGCCCATCTGGGTGGGCATCTGTGGGCCTGATGCTGGGGCAGTAACAGGAAGACGGGGAAATGGTCACTAACATACAGGTCGTCATGTGCTCTCCAGTGGATAGATGGGAGAAGTCCTGGGCTGCAAATGGATAAATCAATGGCCGAGTAACTACCATGAGCCACACTAAAATGCTTGGTGGCCCCAGTATTTAAGAGGCAGAGGCTGAACTGAGACAAGTAAAGTTTCGACATCTTTGCCCCAGCCAGTAAGCACAGCGCCACTCCACAAGGGGTTGTGTGTGCTAAAATCTCCCAAAAGTAGGAAAGGTTTAGGGAGTTTATCAGTCAGTGCAGCTAACACATTCAGGGGTTACTGCACCATCTGGAGGAAGATAGACATTGCAGGCAATTATTTCCTGTGTCACCCTTATTCTGACAGACACAGCTTCAAGAGGGGTTTGAAGGGGCACAGTGTCACTACAGACTGGGTTTAGACATAAATGCAAACTCCACCTAACACTCAATTATAGTCGCTATGGTTCCTTTAATATCCCTTATAGCTGCAGAGGGCTGGGGCGACGACAAGAAAGTGGGCTGAAGATCTCAATGCACAGTGGACACAATGCACCATGTAAGGCGCCCTTCCCCAATTGGCTTGCTCTTTGGGAAAATTTTGAAGAATGGAAGTCAAACCCTACAGGGGACCATCACATAAGGCTGAAACGTGTGAGACTCCTTTTAGTCACCTCAGCTGTGTGACTGGATTCGTGATTTCCTCTCGGAGAGGTCACAGTTCGTAGTGATAAGATGGTAAATCATCGAGTAGAACAGAAATGATATCCGTCATTCTGCAAGGTAGTGTCATAGGCCCTTTGCTGTTCCTGATTTATATAAATGATCTAGGTGATAATCTTAGATAGATTGCAGATGACACTGTAATTTACCGTCTAGTAAAATCATTAGATGATCAATTCCAATTACAAAATGATCCAGAGAGAATTTCTGTATGGTGCAAAAAGTGGCAATTAGCACAAAGAAAACTGTGAGGTCATCCACATGGGTACTAAAAGAAATCCGATAAATTTTTGGTGTACGATAAATCACACAAATCTAAGGGTTGCCAATTCGACTAAATACCAAGGAATTACAATTACGAGCAAATTAAACTGGAAAAACCACATAGATAATATTGTGAGGAAGGCGAAACAAGGACTGCACTTTGTTGGCAGAACACTTACAAGATGCGACAAATCCACTAAAGAGACAGCCTACATTACACTTGTCTGTCCTCTGCTGGAATATTGCTGCGCAGTATGGGATCCTTACCAGGTAGGATTGACGCAGGACATTGAAAAAGTGCAAAGAAGGGCAACTTGTTTTGTGTTATTGCGCAACAGGGGTGAGAGTGTCACTAATATGACAAGCGAGTTGGGGTGGCAGTCACTGAAACAAAGGTGGTTTTCTATGCGGTGAGATCTATTTATGAAATTTCAATCACCAACTTTCTCTTCTGAATGCATAAATATTTATATTAGAACAAATAAGCCCTCGGTCACAAATATTAAGTCAAAATTGACCAGGTTTCGACGCTATTATGAGCGTCGTCTTCAGAATTAGACTAACTGTTCTAGAACATATTAGGTATATAATACATTAATAAAATTAAAGTTTGTACTGACTGGAAAACGATGCAGTACTTACAAGTCACATATTAAAAAAGATCTAAGCCGGAAAGGCGACGTCATGAATAGTTGTAATTAAGATGGCGAGCCGCTAAGGGCTGCTCGTACTTTAGTGAACAAGGGTTGCAACAGACTGTCACCTTGGGGTAGGTGAGTTCTGGTAGCAGGGATCCAGCCTGAGAGACACTGGGGAAGGGGTCCCGAGAGGGAGCCCCACCACTGGCAAGCACTGAAGAAGGGGACTGAAGAAGGGGGGCACTTCTTCGGACAGGAGTAGGAGTGGCACCCAGAGGTGAGGGCATGTGAACCGCAAGGGAAAGGGAGAGGAGATGAGGACAGGACTAGGGTAAGGAAGAGGTAGGATGGTAAAAGGATAAAACAGAGGCAAAAGTAGAAGACATTGACACTGGGTGGAGTCGGTCATATTCTTGACAAGCCTTAGTATAAGAGAGACAATCCAGGGCTTTATACGCTTGTATCTTCTTTTCTTTCTTGTAAGCCATGCGGTCTAGCGAACATGGATAGTGGCGGTCATGAAAATTTACACACACAGGTGGTGAAACACAGTGGCTTTCCTCAGAGTGGGTGTCCACAGTCACCAGACAGAGGGTCCACTGTACAGCAAGAAGACATGCCCAATACGTAAGCACTGGAAGCACCTCATCTCATGGCAAATGTACAGCTTCATCAACAACATATAACCTCGACCATATCTGGCAGGGTATCCCCTTGAAAGCCAGAATTAAGGTGCTGGTATTGGTGCTTCTGTATTTACGACGTGCTGCACACATCAAACAAAATGAATGCCATGTGGCTCCAGATAAGCCTGCAGTTCCTCATGGAGTTGAAGAAGGAGGCCCCTATGAAAAATCCCTCCCTGGACCATATTCAGAGACTAGTGATGGGTAATAGACACTGAGATGTCACCGAGATGATCACAAGCATGAAGAGCTGAAGATTGGGCGTCAGAAGCAGCTCTGCTAAACAGGGAGTCCGACCACATCTTGCTTCACTTCACCAAACTTGTCCTTGATATTCTCCACAAAAAACAATGGCTTTGTGGCGGTTAATGTGTCCCCATCCAATGTAGTACAGACCACAGACCTGACCTTCCTCCCAGGATGTACCCAAGGAAGGGAGAGCTGCAGGATCATATGACACAGTATTCAACGAACTGTTCCCTCTTGAAGAGAGAGAGAGAACAACCAGATTTTTGCAGTTTGAAACCCTTAATGCACCAAGCATCTGGCCTGATGCTACCCAGTCCAATAAGGAGCTCACCAACGGGCGCCACCAAGAAACAACAGTGGCCCCTGGCATGGGGAGACAACAGTTCAGGTATCAGTACTGTGTTCCCAATGGATACAAAACACCCACACCACAAGCACTGGCTACATGTGCTGGTGACCTAGCAGAGCAGGGGAGGAAGAAGCCGGAGGGGGAGGGGGGCTCAAGGAGCGAGGAGGGGGCGAAAGGGGAGGGGACAAGTGGCAGGGGGTGAAAAGGGGCACAGGGGGGGGAAATAGAGGGGAGAGGCAAAGGAAGGGAGGAGAGTGGGGTGGGGAGGGAGGGAGGGAGGGAGGGAGAACGATAGGTGGTGAGAGGGAGGGAGGGAGGGAGGACAAAAGGTGGTGAGAGGGGGGAAGGGAGGGAGGGAAGACGAAAGGCAGTGAGAGGGGGGAGGGAGGACGAAAGGCGGTGAGAGGGGGAGGGAGGACGAAAGCCGGTGAGAGGGGGAGGGGGGAGGGAGGGAGGGGGGAGGGAGGGAGGGGAAGGGAGGGAGGGGGGAGGGAGGCCGAAAGGCGGACAGAGGGGCGTGTCGAGTGGCGGGGGGGGGGGGAGGCGCCGGGAGGGGTGGGGGAGGCGCCGAGGAAGGGGCGCCGAGGAAGGGGCGCCGAGGAAGGGGCGCCGGGGAAGGGGCGCCGAGGAAGGGGCGCCGAGGAAGAGGCGCCGAGCGGGGGGGGGGGGGGTGCCAGTGGGGAGGTGCCGGGGGGGCAGGAGCCAGGGGGGAGGTGCTGGGGGGGCAGGTGGCGGGGTGGGGGGTTGGGCGCCGGGGGGGGAGGTGCCGGGCGGGCAGGCGCTGGGGGGGAGAAGTGCTTTGGGACGGTACCCTGTCACTGGCAGGCACTGAAGAAGGGGCGTGCTTCTTCGGACAAAGAGGGGGAGTGGGCCCCCAGAGGGATGTGGTTGGAAACTGCAGCAGAGGAACAGAGGACAGGGGGATGGGACTGGGGTACGGAAGGGGTGGGAAGGGGGGGAGGACGTAAAGGTGCATTTACACTGCGATTTGTATCGGCACATGTATGAGATACATGTATATGCGACTTTGCGACATGTATCGCGACTTGTATGAGTTGACAAGTATCAATTTCATACATGTATGAGCGTGCGTTTACACTGATTTGTATCACTGTGCGATGGCTTCCGACGACGATTTGGAAGATTACACACTTTTATGTGCTGGTACACTTGCTCTTTTGGAAGATGATAGGAAGAAAAGGCGGGGGAAGCGTAGATGGTGGCAGAGAGAGTTTCTTCGCAAACGCGCTACTCACGGAGCTTACGCAATGCTCGTTCAGGAATTAACGCTAGAGGATGGCGCATATTTTAGAAATTATGTTAGGATGGGTATGGAGGATTTCCGCGGTTTGCTATCTCTTGTTGCTCCTCTTGTGTCCAAAACCAACACAAACTTTCGGGAGACGATTCCACCAGAGGATCAGTTGGCAGTAACACTCCGTTTTTTTGGCCACTGGAGATTCCTTTTCGACATTAATGTATCTGCATAGAATATCAAAAAGTGCAATATGCAACATTATTCTTCATGTTTGCGAGGCCATTGTGCAAGTTTTATCCCAAGAAGTGAAGGTAAAAGTTTTATATATATATATCAGAGTATATATATATTTTCATGCATTTGGCACGTATATCAGTTTTCTGCTATTATTCCGGCAGCCTCGCATGATAATGTTGACAACGGATGCTAATGCCGACAATCGTGTGTGAGACGTTGGCATTAGCAATCGCGCAACAATGCAAATGTTTTGTCATGAAATCTTCATTTTACGAGGGCAATTACTTTTAACGAGCGGACAAGGGTACATACAAGTAACTGTCAACCAGGAACAGCAGCACAAATTTTCTACCGCGTCGTTGAGGTTGCCAACATAACCACGTGAGGATGCTGGAATAGGAACTAAAATTTTAACGGCACATACATTTTGCAGCATAAATTTCTCAAATTTTGCTGAAATGGGTTAGCTTTTAGTTCTTTGGATCGACTGACATGCTTCACTCAGTAATACAATATCACCATTTCTGAAGACACTTTCTTCACAGTAAAGATATCCAACAACATTAATTTGTATTTGGTTTTATTAAGTAGTACTTGACAGCACATTACATGCATATTTCAACATTTATACATGTTTTTAAGGAATACATAAATTATGATGCATTTGCATCTATTAGTTCATCGTTTGTCTCCTGCAAACATCTGTATATTCCGTTCTCAAGTCTTGCCATAATTCTAGTATGGCCATTTTCATAAAGAAATCTGAGCTTATTGGCGACCAAGTCACCCAAGTGGCTAAACTGGTCCCTTTTTCTGCCTGCTAAATTGTCGCCAACTTTTCTTAAGGTCTGTAAAAGACCTTCTCGGTCTTCATCCAGGTCTCTCCTGGCTCTCTTCAGTGCACTTGATCTACCACTTCCACTCGGACTTTGAGTGGTACAGGGTGACATGGTTGCACATCCACTTTCATGTGGAGGCACAGAGATGACTGGAGTGGTTTCCACTTCCACAATGTCTTCTGGGGGCGTGGCAAATGTCACCTCCTCCATTTCTGTGACATCAAAAGGGAAACTAATGCTTCCTTCTCCTTCTCCTTCACCATCTCCTTCTGTGACTGGGGCTTCCATGACCTTTAAAATACATAACACATTTCTAAGGCAAAGTGAGGTATATGTTATACATACATTATAATCAAAGTATCTTAATGTATTTAGAATTTTTTTGAGTGTCCATGCGTAAATTAAATTAAAAGAGTAACAATTTTCTTTCCAGCTTCCTGCTACTGCAGAGGAATGGCTGAAAATTGCCAAAGAATATGAAGAAAAATGGAATTTCCCCAGGTGTTTGGGAGCTATAGATGGGAGGCACATTGACATTGTGGCACCACCCAACAGTGGAACAGTTTATTTTAATTATAAAGAGCACTTCAGCATTGTTTTGCTAGCAATTGCTGATGCTAATTATAGAATAATTTACGCTGATGTTGGCACGCAGGGGAGGATTTCAGATGGTGGTGTCCTTAAAGGCACCACATTTTACAAAATGTTAGAAACCAAAACCCTAACTATACCACCATCAACTCCTCTTCCTGGTAGGAGCAAGCCTGTTCCATATGTTTTCGTCGCTGACGAAGCCTTTGGCCTAGAGGAAAATATTGTGAAACCATTTCCAGGTCTGCACGAAAAAAAAATAGTTGTCAACGTATTTTTAACTATAGAGCATGCAGAGCAAGAAGAGTAATAGAGAATGTATTTGGTATTGTAAGTGCTGAGGAAGCAAATGCCTCTCAGTCCGGAAAAGGCTACAGTGGTGGCACTAGCCTGTGTTTATTTACATAACAGAACAGAACAGAAAATCTCAAAGGTATTGTCCAGCAGGAACATACGACAGACGGAGACGATGGCAACGTAATACCTGGGTCCTAGAGGGACACCCCTACTGTGCTGGAGTCACTGCCCAGAACAGGCCGAAGACTTCATTGCTGAATGACAACAGAAGAGAATATGCTGAATACTTCTGCAGTATTCAGGGCTCCATCCCATGGCAGTATGGAAAATAAGTCCCACATCATTGCTAAATGATGACATAAAGTAATATGCTCTATTCTTCTGCAGTATTCAGGACTTCAAACCATAGCAGTATGGAGAATCACGTTTTTCAGTGACATTGTAAATATTCACATTATGTAAAGCATTAGCACGAAAAAAAGTTGTCAAATATATGATTAATAAAATAATATAACAAATTTACTTACTGGTACTACTTCATGTGTTCTCCTATGAGAGAGTGGTTTGTAATTGTCTCTTACGAATTGCATACTTTCAAAAGCATACCATGTAGAATGGTACACATTGCTTGTAGCACTTCCAGTTCCTTTGCTGCTCTTCCTTTTCGCTAACTCGCGACTATATTGGCTTTTTAAATTATGCCACTTGTCCTCACATTCCTTCCTTGACACGTTAAATGCCTTGGCAATTTCCTCCCACTCGTCGTACCTTTTCTGAGTGTTCTTATAGTCTCCTAGTTTCACATCCCATATACAGGGATGCCTGCGCACTGCCTCTATAAAATGCAGTGTATTTTGTTTGGACCAAGAAGTCACGGCAAATTTTAAAGTATTACATGCAGGCACAACACACGACACAATACACAAATAACTACACAACAAACGACAGTCGGCACCTCCAAAACTCAAACAGCCGCCAAAGAGCCTGGTACTACGCATGCGCTAATCGTCAAAATAAGCGGCAGGCGACAAGACAACAGGAAATGATAGTACTGCGCATGCGCGAGTTCTTAAAATGTCGCTCATACATGTCGCATATATGGCCAAAAAGCGATATACAAAATGTATACGCGACATGTATGAGCTCGAGGGTCCGCATACAAGTTCCGTGAATTTTTGTATGAGGTGATGTATTGCAACATGTCAAATTGACATGTCCCTCATACATGTCACGATACATGTATCCCAGTGTAAACGTACCCTAACAGAGACAAAGGCAGAAGACATTGACACTGGATCAGTCAAATTTCTGATGACCCTCAGTGTAATCCAGGAATTTATATTCTTGTATCTTCTTTTATTTCTCATAAACTGGGTAATCTGGTTCCAACACGGTGGAACACAGTGGCTCCCCTCATGGATCTGGTGTCCACAGTCATCACATAGAGGATCTGTCGTACATCGGAAGACATATGCCCGAAACACAATCACCAAAAGCACCTCATGAATGGTGGGACGTACTGCTTCACATCACAACCTTGACCTCCCCCGACTCAAATACCATAATAAAAGCTGGTATCAGTGCGATTAACCTTTCTGCAAACCCTGAACGAAATGAATACCCTGTTGTTTTAGGTTGGCCTGCGGTTCCCAATCAGTTTGAAGGATGAGGTCCCTATGAAAAATGACCCCTGGACGATATTCAGAGACTGGTGTGGTGTAATTGACACTGGGACATCACCAAGATGGTCACAAGCATGAAGAGCTGCACATTGGATGGCAGAAGTAGTTTTGATCAACAGGGAATGTTGCAGCACTGTGCACACCTTTTTGTGCTAAAGACAACCTTAATGTGAAGTCATGAATGTCATTTTTCCTCCTGGTACTGCAATTATGAACCTCATAGTTCCTCTAACTGGAGGGGATTTACAACAAACTTCGTAAGGGCATAAATATACTGTGAAGCAGTATTCAGAATGCCCAACTCCTTAAACGGATGCCTACAAGATGATCATGGGTGAGCACCACATCTTATTCTCACAGCATCTTTTTGAGTCACAGAGACTTACTTTCTTTCTTAAATATGAGTTACCCCAGATCATTATTGCATATGACATTACTGAATGAAAATATACAAAATACTCCAACTTACTGATTTGTCTCTCCCCTCGATTTGCAATGATTCTAAGCACAAATGTGGCTGAACTAAGTTGTTCCCAAATTTGTTTTTCCCAATTTAAATTCTCGCCAATATGGACCACTATGAATTTGGAAGTTTCCACTCCATTTATTATTTACTCAGCATGCATTACAGTGTTACACTTATCACTGGTGTAGTACCTCTAGATGTGCAGAACAGAATATGCTGGGTCTTTTTAAAATTGAGGATGAGACCAATCACAGAAAATCGGCCAATGATACTTTCAAGGAACTTGTTTACCATTTCTTCTGTTTCTATAAGAATGCTTGGATTGATTACAATACTGGTATCATCTGCAAAAGGAACTAATTCTGCTTGTAATATACTCGACAGAAGATCGTTTACACTTATGAGGAATAGTAATGGACCTAAGATTGAACCTTGGGGAACCCCATATACGATTTCTCCCCAGTCTGAATTATGGCATTGGACTATATTGCTTGAATTAGTAAGTAAAACTTTCTGCAATGTTTTGATTAGATACAACACTATCCATGAGTTTGCTATACCATCAATCCCATAAAATCTCCATTTATCAATGAGAATACTGTGATTGATACAGTCAAATGCCTTAGACAGATCACAGAAAATACCAACTGGTGCAATTTTATTATTTAATGTTTGCAAAATCTGGTTAGTAAAATGAAAATAGCCTTCGCAGTACAGCCCAAACTGTGATTTGCTAAGGATACTATGGTTGCTAAGGTGAGATACTGCTCTAGAACACATCACATTCTCAAAAATTTTGGAGGTCAGCAGTGAAACAGGTCGGTAATTACTGACAACTGTCATCACCTTTCTTAAAGAGGGGTTGCCAGGGAGCAAATTGTTTGTTTCATAACTTAGGGAATTTAGTAATTCATGCTGCAACATATACCTACAGGAGGCATAGTCAGCCTTCATGATCTTTGACGTTCGACTCTTGTTTGTAATTGGGACTTAATATGCACTGTAACATAGTAAACTAATGCCTCTCAGCTTTTGGCATGATCAATGTGTAATATCTGGGGAGGGGGGAGCGTCTCAGCCTCACACCCCCATATGCAAGTGTGCAAATACTGCAGCTTGTGCGGTAGCCTGGTCTCCATGTTAAAACACTGTGTTAAAATTGCAGCCAGCATCTAGTTAGATCTTGGCAATGTTGACATGCAGTGTTACGTATCTGTTGCTAGGCCACAATTTTAACACAGATTTTTAACATGGGGGCCAGGCTGCTGCATACAATACAGCATTTGCACTCTTGCATATGGGGGGAGGGGGGGGTCCTATATCCCCTTGATACTGCACATTGATCTTGCCAAAAGCCAAGAGATGCTAATTTACTAAATTATGTTACATATTAAGTCCCAATTACAAACAAGAGTCAGACTTCAAAAATCATCACGACTTCATGAGTATTTCAACATGTGTAGACTTAGACCTGATGTTCCCAAAACAGAAGAACCTCTATAATAATTAGCAAATATCAGCCCATGATTCGGTCTTCTTGGCATAGTCTAACAATGAAAAGACAAAATACCTTGGTGTCACATTAGGCAGAATGCTGATATACCGTCAACACCTTTCCAAGACAGGTACAAACACGAGTGATGCTAGTGAGGAAACAAGCAAATAGTACATGGGGAGCACATACATCAGTTCTCCATGGAGCATCCCTTGCGCTGGTATACTCTGCTGTAGGATATCATGCAACAGTTTGCTGCAGAGTGCCCATGTGAAGAACATATGAATGCAGCTATGAGAACCATTAATGGCACAATCAGATCCACACTGACATGCTGGCTACTAATACTATCAAATACCTGTCCCACTCACTTAGGCCAAAAGGTGGCTCTTTACACCCTTTGAGCAAGTTTCTACAAAATGAATCAATTCCTCTTCATGAAGATTTACTCAAACTGCCTTCGAAATACCTCAAATTCAGAAGACCATCATATGAATAATCTCAACTGGATTCCTGAAAGGAAATGTGAGAGGCAAGCTACAAAAATTCAAAACCTCAAACTTATCGACGGTCCAGCTAATAAAGTTTCAGGCTTTCATCATCCTAGGGAGGTTAGGGTACAGCTCAACAGATACCGGACTGGAGGAAGTACGTGCATATAGAACATGTTCAAGCGGAGCTTTTGCACGGACAGTATGAGTGATTGTGATGATATTCAGCCAAGGGCCACATTGTAAATGATTAGCCTAATAGATGTTTCAACTGCGTACATGAAGCACCTGATAAGGCTCTCCAATGAAATGAGTCTTCCAGTAATCATGTGTAGCCGGGGCAACTGAATGTTTATATGTTGTATATAGCTGTGTACATGCAGTTTTCATTGTAAAAATGTTTACAGTTATAACTGATTAATATGATGATAAAAATACTGAGTGAAATGAAGATTTGAGAGGGAATTCAGAGTAACTGATTAAATTACTCTCAACATTCTCTAAAGTATTTGAAAGATTGATGAAACAACAAATCAAATGCTTACAAAGCCACAAGGTGCTAAATATTAATTAGTATGGCTATCAAACAAGTACATGTACAGAAACGGTAATAATGGACTACACAAATGAAATAATTAGAAACACAGGAAACAATAATAATGTGTACAAGTTAATTTAGAGCTGTCTAGGGCTTTTGATGCCTTTTTTTTACGGTTTTAGGGCACAAAACTGCTACAGTCATTAGTGTCCGGTCTGTGGCTTAGGAAAAGGTAAAAAAACCAAACTGGAAATCAGCAGCAATGGGAGCAAAACTCAGAAAGTGGGGAAACTAAAAAACAGAAGGAAAGCTTAGAGAACCGCTATATAAGGGGAGGTTGTTTTCCCCAAAAAGAGCTTCAAATGACCAACGTCATCTCACTGACACTGATAAACTTGAGGACGCGATCGGCTGAGCGTGTGTCATCTGCTAAAATGGAAGATATATCAGGCAACAACTGTAGCTGGGGGTGTAGCGGAGCAAAATAGGGGCACTGAAGTAAAAGGTGTCTCATGGTCATTGTCCACAGTTAGCAGTTGGGACAAAGCGGGGGAGGATTGCCACTTAAGAGATGTCGATGGCTAAAAAGACAGAGCCCTATCCGGAGTCTAGTTAAAATTACTTCCTCCCGACGACAAGTTCGGGAGGAAGAAGTCCAAGCACATGGAAGAGCTTTCAAGTCTCGCAATTTATTATTGGGAAGTGTAGACCAACGTGCGTGCCATAAAAGAGCAACGCGACGACATAAAACACTCTGTAGGTCGGTGAAGGGAACCATGCGAACAGAAGGCTGCAGAAGAGAGACAGCAGCCTTGGCCGCTATATCGGCCAACTTGTTTCCACAGATACCAATGTATCCTGGGATCCAGAGGAATGCCACAGAGACGCCCCCCAAGAGGAGCAAGTGGAGGCAGTCCTGAATCCGGCAGACCAGAGGGTGGACAGGGTAAGGAGCTTGGAGACTGTGGAGACAGCTGAGCCAATCTGAGCATATAATATACTGTATCCGCTGATGGTGACAGATGTATTGGACAGCCTGGATTACAGCATAAGGCTCCGCAGTAAAAACCGAACACTGGTCGGGAAGCCGAAATCAATGTGGGGTGTTGCCAACAATATAGGAACTCCCAACACCAAATGATGTTTTTGAGCCGTCAGTGTAAATAAATGTGGCAACCTTCATTTGGGTGCATAGAGCAGCAAATAAACAAGAGAAGGGGTACCATCCTTAGGAAGCTGACAAAGATCATGGAGCAGGCAGGTCCGGGGGTGGAGCCAAGGCGGTGCTGTACCCCAAGTTGTCAAGAAAGCTTTAGGAAAGTGGAAGGAAAAAGAACATAGTAGTTGACAGAAGTGGACTCCTGGTGGTAGTAGAGAGGAAGGGCGGCCTGCAAACCCTAAATCCAAGGAGGCTTCGAAAAAAAGGTCATGGGCCGCATTTGCAGGCATGGAAGACAGATGGCTAGCATAACAACTCAGAAGGACAGCTCGCCAATTGTACAGCAGAGGTTCAGCTGGCTCATCATAAAGGCTTTCCACAGGGCTGGTGCAAAAACCTCCAGACGCTAAATGCAATCCACGGTGCTGGACAGAATCGAGGCGCCGAAGACTAGACAGACAAGCAGAGGCATAAACTATGCTTCCATAGTCCAATTTCAAGCACACTAAGGCGCAATAGAGGTGGAGAAGGACCACTCGGTCCACTCCCCAGGAGGTACCATTCAGAACACGGAGGGTGTTGACAGATCGCAGGCAGTGAGCACAAAGATATGAAATGTGAGAGGACCAGCACAGTTTTCTGTCAAACATAAGACCCAAGAATTTAGAAATGTCTGCGAATAGAAGGTTGACAGGGCCTAGATGTAGGGAAGGCGGAAGAAACTCCGTACGATGCCAAAATTGACACACACGATCTTACTGGGAGAAAAGCGGAAGCCGGTTTCGATGCTCCAAGAGTGGAGGCAAACGAGACATCCTTGAAAATGTCGTTCAAGAAGACTGGTCCATTGAGAGCTATAGTAGATCGCAAAATCGTCCACAAAGAGGGAGCTCGAGACATCGGGAAGGAGACAACCCATAATTGGATTTATGGCTATAGCAAACAGTACAACATTTAGCACGGAACCCTGGGGTACCCCGTTTTCTTGGGAGAAAGTACGGGAGACAGTAGTGTTCAGTCGCACTTTAAATGTGTGCTCTGCCATAAATTCACAAATAAAAAGGGGCACCGTATGCTTTCTCCAGATCAAAAAATATTGCTACCTTTTGGCATTTCCTGAGAAAATTGTTCACGATATAAAAACGAGAGAGCAACAAGATGGTCAACTGCAGAGTGATGCTTTCAGAAACCGCATTGCGCAGGTGTTAAAAGGCTTTGGGACTCCGGCCACCTGTCTAAACAGCAATTCACCATACACTCCAAAATCTTACATACACTACTCGTGAAATAAATGGGGCGATAGCTAGAGGGGAGATGTTTGTCCTTTCCAGGTTTCAGAACAGGAACGACTATAGCATCCCACCATCTTCTGGGAAAATTTGGAGAGCTCGAAATCTCCGCAAACTGTTGACCCAATGAGTTAAAAATTTCAACTAGGTCCACTAAGGTATGATGCGCGACAGTGAGCCCAGAGATCGGGGAGAAACTAGGCGTGCCAGACAACCGTCGAATTCAACTCCAAACGTCTGAGGAGGGAGTGAAGATGTTAAAAGAGCTAGTAAAGAAGTCCCAGCCTGTTGCTAACTGTAACTGCTTGTAGTGGATACAGTTGGCCAAAGTAGGATGATGGCAGAAAATGCGAAGAGCATGTCACCGCTCACATATTGCATCATGGCATGCCTCGTTCCACCAAGGAACTGGGGGGGGGGGGGGGGGGGGGGGGGTGAGTGGGGGGGATGGGGGGGGTGCCGCGGCAAATTGGAGGTGCAAGGTGTTGAACATTCCGCAGCTGTAAGAATAACTTCTGTAACATGAGTGACCTGATCGTCGGTGCTAGAAAACTGACGGTCATCGAACGTCGCTAGAGACGAAAGAAGTGTTCAATCGGCTTGGGCATACTTCCAGCATCTTGGGCGCAGAGATGGCAGTTGTGGCTGCAATCGAAGGACACATGGAAAATGGTCACTTGAGTGTGTATCAGCAAGAGTGAACCATTCAAGGTGCCGAGCTAGCTGAACAGTACTGACTGAAAGGTCCAAATGAGAGAAATTTGTCATGGAGGCAGACAAAAATGTTGCTTTCCCAGTGTTGAGGCAAACAAGATCCGCTAGGTGGAAGATGTCAATCAATAGTGAGCCTTGCCGACAAGGATATGGAGATTCCCAAAGTGGATGGTGGCACTGAAGTCCGCAACCAGCAAATAGATGGGCGGGAGCTGACCAAGGAGATCAGCTCTTGCCATCAGGGTGGACGATGGAATGTATACGGTACAAAGAGAGAAGGGATATCCAGAAAGGGAAAGATGGACAGCAACAACTTGGAAGGAACTGTTTAAGGGGATTGAGTGATAATGGACAGCATCATGGAGAAGAATCGTACGTCCCCTATGTGCTGGAGTGCCAACAACAGAGGGAAGATCAAACCGGACTGACTCAAATTGAGGGAAAACAAAGCGATCATGAGGACACAGCTTTGTTTCCTGAAGACAGAAGATGACCGGTGAGTAGGATCATAAGAGGATCGACAATTCATCCCAATTGGCTCTAATGCCGGGGATATTCCAATGTATAATTGACATAGGGTGGACAGAAAAGGGAAGTATCCTACCACGGTTGCTCTTAACTCAATGATTGCTGAGAGTGGTGGCTGACAGCGTGGAACAGCATTCAGCCAAAGGCAGAAGATCCTGATCCATAGGTTGTTCAGGGGCAGCTCCTGCCACCAGCAGTGCGCTTTGGCGACACACTAGATTGTCGAGGGCAGTTACCGCCGGGGGGCACTGTAGATGAGACATGCCGTGGAGAGAAGGAGAGGAACTTTGTTTCTTATGAGCCTTCTTGGAAACAGGATGTGGAGATGAGGGAGGAATCCATGGTTGTGAAGTCAGTGTACATAAAAAATCTTCGAGAGTAGGCTCTCTTTTGGAAGTCCGAGTGTCTGATTTTGGGGCTCGTGATTTAGCAGAAGCCGATGAATGGTGAGCCGTAGAGTGAGCAGGTGATAGTGGGGAAGTTGAACGGGCAATCTTCGCTGGTCGATGTGAGATCACAAGTCTGCGTGGCTGCCTCCTTAGTAGGCAGAGGAGATGCAAGGACAGTGTTATATTTACCTGCTGGAGGCATAGTGGGCTTTCGACTGGCAAATAAATTACAAGCAGCAAATGTAGACACCTTTCCCTTGACTCTTATTTCCTGAATAAGCAGTTCATCTCTAGAGGAAGCAGCGTGGTCACCCATACAGTTGATGCAACGAGGGGTGGAGGCGGACAAGCACCCTCATGGGCATCCTTGCCCCACACAATCCATTTGGCTAGATTGGAACACGACTGGCTGGTATGATTAAACCGCTGACACCGATAGCAACGCTTAGGGTTGGGAATGTAAGGGCTAAAAAATTATCTCATAACCCGCTTTAATGTTCGATGGAAGTTGAACTCTGTCAAATGTCAAGAAGACAGTACAGGATGGTACCAAGTCCTTGTCAACCCTTTACATGTGTCGATATACAGCCATTACGCCCTGGTCAGACAGGTAGTTTTGAATTTCCTCATTGGACAATCCGTTGAGTGAGCATGTATAAACCACCCCGCGTCGTGAATTTAAAGTGCGGTGCAGTTCCACCCAGACAGGGAAGGTGTGTAGCAGTGTAGTTCACAGCAATTTTCATGCCTGGAGGGCACTGATTGTTTCTAACAACAAGATGCCATTTTGTAATCGGGAACAAGACTTTATGGGACCCACAGTTGCTTCGTCACCTTTCTGAATAATGAAAGAGTTGACTATGGAGAAGTCTTGACCATAGTCAGACAGAGAAACAACAAGGAACTTTGGTACTGATAGAAGAATTGTCCGTAGTTGAGACACATTTAGCTTTTGCTTGTGGGCAGAAGTTGTAGACATAGAGGAAACCATTGCATAAGTATCCCCATGATTAGCGGCGACTCTGATGGCGCACTCCTTCCTTGTGGGAGCCTTCTCTGAGGGCACTCCCGCCTCAGGTGATTGTTTACACCTCAGATCACACCTCCCAAGAAACGGACGGAGGAACCAATCGGCACGCTCGGAAGGTACCAGCTCAGGTAATTGCCCCTCCCTGGGTCTCTGATGGCACACTCCTTCCTTGTGAGAGCCTTCTCTGAGGGCACTCCCGCCTCAGGTGATTGTTTACACCTCAGATCACACCTCCCAAGAAACGGACGGAGGAACCAATCGGCACGCTCGGAAGGTACCAGCTCAGGTAATTGCCCCTCCCTGGGTCTCTGATGGCGCACTCCTTCCTTGTGAGAGCCTTCTCTGAGGGCACTCCCGCCTCAGGTGATTGTTTACACCTCAGATCACACCTCCCAAGAAACGGACGGAGGAACCAATCGGCACGCTCGGAAGGTACCAGCTCAGGTAATTGCCCCTCCCTGGGTCTGGCCATTACCAGGGAGTACGTATATGTTCTACCTCTCTACCCGGGATGGGTAATTATGCGTTTCCCCATCACCGGCTACGCGTGGGAACACGTGGGTCGGCCTCCTTCAGACACGCTCCGGGAGGAAAGAAAGAGAAAGGGAAGAACAAAGAAAGGAAAATAAGAGAAGTCTCAAATGCCACAGCGGAGAAGAGGATAAAGAGAAGAGGCAAGGAAAAGAGAAGGACAAAGAGAGGACAGACTGTTCAGCATGGAGAGCAAAGAGAGACTATCCTACAGTTATAAGTGTCCGTCTCCAGATGTGGGCACGAAACATACTCCCATAGGGGGAGAAGGAGAAGGGGTGAGGGGCAGGGGGGGGGGGGGATGGGGAAGAAAGTGGAAAAGTAAGGTATGCAGCCCGGAAAGGAAAGAGAGCCGCACTAGCTCTGGGTCTCGTGCTCGCCACGCACGTACCCACATAAGAGTTGTGGACCTGCTGGGGGGGGGGGGGGGGGGGGTGCTTTTGATGCTGTTGATCATGAAACTATTCTAGATAATCATGATGCAGTGGGAATATAAGTGACAGAAGACAAGTGATTTCAGTCATATTTGCAAAATATGATCATAGGTTGTGGAACTCATATCAGCTAATCCTAATCATAATAGGAACAATCGTTCAAGGCAAAAAAACTTTGTATTGACACATCTTTATTCTGTATGATTTCTGAGACACTATGTATTTAATGTACACTACTATTTATTTTCTGTTTTATTCAATACACTGTCAGGTTTACATATATATAACAGTTAGCAAACATTATAATATGCATTTTACGAAGTATCAATAGAAAAATACATATTTTTAACACATTCACCTTTAAGTACAGAGTGCACATGAAGTTCGGGAACAGAGTCAATTATTTATTGCACAAGAACCAAACACTGTACAGACATATGTCTATTTGAAGAGAAACCCTGAAATGTTTTTTTTTTTTTTTTTTTCCATATTTACCGCCACAGCATAGTTTGGTAATTTGCTGATAGTCAGCACTAGTCGCAAACATAACGAGCTCAGGTGTGGAGCGAGTTTTCTGTGTGTTGGAGTTCGACAAAAACCAACTGTGCTACAGCTGTTCAACGGACGTTTAGAACCAAGTACGGTAAGAAGCCACCAACAAGGAAGGCCATTTACCACTGGCACAACAAATTCCTCAAAGGTAAATGTTTTTGTGCCTTCTCACATCAAAAACAATATGGGCCATTCTTCTTCACTGAGAGCAATGTTACTGGAAATTCCTATTTGGGCATGTTGCAGCAATGGCTGATGCCTCAAATGCAATTGGACACTCTGCTCACATTTCAGCAGGATGAGGCTCCACCCCATTTTCATCGTGAAGTTCATGGGTACCTGAACACGGAGTTGCCGCATTGATTGATTGGCCATGCTACAGAATGGGACAGCTGTAGCATGAAATGGCCTCCCTGATCACCAGATCTCATGCCATGTGACTTTTTTCTGTGGGGACACATTGAAGATCTGGTGTATTTACCACCTCTACCACATGATGTAGCAGAGCTCCGAGAGAGAAAAGGGAAGCGACTGCCACAGTCTACGATGCCATGTTGGGACAGGTATGGCAAGAATTCAATTACCGTATTGACATCTGCCGGGTCACTCATGGTTCGCATACTGAATTTTTGTTTAAAAAAAAACTTCATAATTTCTCTTCAAAATGCAATATGTATGACACCTGTACAATGTTTAGTTCTTGTGCAATAAATAATTGAAAGTGTTCCCAGACTTTATGTACACCCTGTATTATTGTACACATAACATTACAGCTGTTGTACAGTTCACAACAAACATTTGAATATTCCATCAACTTCAATGCATCTGTGCACTCTTGGGAGAATCTGTTCTGTTGCTTGTCAAAGTGTGTCTGCATGTTCTCTAATGGGGGCAGCAATATCCATTCTGCAACCACCCATATATCTTGTGTATTCGTCTTTCATTTGTACACCTCATACTTTACCCAACCTCATAAAAAAATCTAATGATGTAAGGTGTAGTGAACTCCGTAGCCTGTCAATATTACTACCATGACCAATCCATTGATTAGGGCAAGCGCGACTAAGATGATCCCTCATAAGCCTGGTAAAATGAAAAGGACCCCCATTATACTGGGAGTAAATTGCAATCTGCGTGGCCGAAGGAACATCCTCATTGTGTTCAACAAACAAATTTTCCAAAAAAAATGCAGGTAATTCTGTCCTGTAAGACACTTATGTGCATGCCGCTAGCCCAAAAACAAATGTACATTAAATGTGTTCTATCTCGAACCATTCAGGATAGGATATACGTCCATATTAAGTGTTTTTCTTCAAACAAGCATTCCTGTCATGTCCCCGAGTACCGAATATTTTAGGAGGTAAACTGCATATTAATGACACTCGGGCAGCAGAAACTGCAGCCAGGATCACGTTGTTTGCAGATTACAACAGTGTAATAGTGAATCATGTTGCAGACTCACTGTCTACGATAACTGATGAAGTCCTTAAACCCGTGCAGTAATGGTTCAATTCCAACTGGCTGACCCTTGCTGTGAAGAAAACAAATTACATTCAATCTGGGGAAAAAAGTCTCCAATTTGTACTGGGCAGGAATGAGTTAGATAGAGTATGATACACAAAACTTTTAGGAACATATGTCGATCACAAACTGGAAAGACCATGAAACAAAACTCCCAGAAGTTCAGTTCAACATGTTCTGCTCTAAGAATAATTTCAGAACTACACTCCTCAGAAAGCACTACAATGACTTACTTTCATTTCCTCCTGTCCCCTGTAGCTTATGGAATAGTTTTTTTGTGATAAAACTTATGGTCAAGTAAGTGAAGTTTTTACATTACAGCAAAAGTCTATTCGAGTCTTATCACACAGCACTAGAATAGGTCACTGCAAGCCCTTATTTAAGGAGTTGTGTGCACTTACAATACCCTTCACATACATAAATGTGTTGATAATAAGATCAAAGACTGGAGGCCTGAAAACTAAAAGTAATTACCCTAGTTATAACCATCACTACTGTGCGTCCACCCACGTAGTGCAAGCAAGAGCAGCTCATACTCAAAGGCATGCAAGCCACTTCTGTGTCATTCTTTATAATACATTGCCAATACACATAAAGACGTTGGAGAAGAAAACAGCTTTTAGGGGCTTTTACACACTGCACAAGAAGTGCTGGAAATACGGAAGCGTCCGATCCCACCCGTCTGCTTTGACCCATGATGTCACAAATATGCCGGAAACAAAAACAAACACACACACTTTCCACAAGAAGCCTAATGACACTAACGGGACAAGCGCGGGAAATGGGGTGTTTTGGGTGGGGGGCAAACTAAATATAAACAAATTTAGACACCTTGCGTACCTACAACGTGTAAGTGAAGACAGCCATGCATGAATACCGACCCACCTCCCCAGGGGTCGTAACCCCTGCAACCCATAGAAGATAAAGATGCTTCAGTAGCTGATTAGTGTTTTTTGTCTTAAAAAAAAAAAATCTCACGGGATAGAACGAACAGATCAAAGATAAATATAATAAACTAAAACAGAAACTCGAGGAAACAGATAATTAAAATAAGTAATAAGTGTTTTTAAATTTTTAAAAATCTTACGAGATAGAACGAACAGATCAGAAAAGTAAATAAAATAAGATAAAACGGAACTGGAGACAGCCACACTCAAACCAAACTCCGCGTCGTCATGACGTCACACACAACACCCTTACGTCACGGGTCAAAGCCGACGCGTTGGATCGGACGCTTCTGTCGACCCGAAGTGCTTCTACATTGTAGTGAATGTGTCACCTTACAGAAATATAGGTCCTTATCTGTTGTTTTACTTTTTAATCTGTTAACAGATGTACCATCTATGCTGTGTTATTCTTCACTCAAGAATGTTCCTGTTGTTAGTTTCTGGTCTTCTAAATTTCAAACTCCAGAGAAGGGAATCAGGTGCAAGAATAGTTATGATGGGTGCAGTGTTCACAGGTGTTCATGAATTTATATTTTTTGGCATTGTATTACAATGTGTTCATGTGTTTATATTTTCTAGAAGTTTCATATAACAAAGTTTGATTTTCTAGTTATAACAACGATTACACTTCTTGTGTATGATGTAAGCTGCTTGTAGTCTAGTTACATGTGGTTTTCTTTCCAAATCATACACCAAAGGAAGTAGCTAAATCATTGTTAATGCACTGGTCTCAAGATTCAGGAGATGCAATGTTCGTAACCTGTCCAATCATCCTGAATTGGGTTGTACTAGGTTGCTGATGTGAATACTGGCATGGTTCCTTTGATAAGGCTTTGGCCAACTTCATACTATTTCTGTAATGCGTCTGACATGCCCTATACTGTGGTGCCAAATGATCAGAGAACATATAAATAAATAAAATAAGCAAGCCTGAAAATAGTTTATAATGAGAGAAAAAGTAATGCATCGACAACAAGCATTGAAAAGAAAATGACAAAAATTAAGAACAAAATAATAGAACCGACTAATGAGTTTCTGTATCTAGGACACTTTAATAAGTGGGACATGAAGTAAAAGAAAAACAGAAAGGTAAATATGGTATGGAGTGCTATTAGCAAACTAAAAAGTGTTTTCAAAACCATACACCTTATGTGTCTGAAACAAATTTGCAATCAGCACATATTGCTGGTTTTGACTTATAGTCATATGACATGGCATGTCAATGATAAAACTGTTACTGATACAATGATAGCGTTATCTTAAAGAAGCAAGACTGTTTCTTTGATTTGTATATCTTCCATTCTTTAGATGCTTTGGCGTTTGCGTTTATTCTGTGTGTGTATCATTGCCTGCTGTTAGGTGTAAGCTGTAGGCCTAATACATTACAATAAACTCTGCATAAACAGGCTTATTTTTCATGATTCATTTACTGCACCTGATCACAAAACCACTCAAAATCTGTGGTTTGGTGACTGGGTAATGGAAATGAGCATGCTGGGAATTGGTACAAGAGGCTGGACAACAAATGAACCTGATACGAGACTAAAGAATACAAGACTCAGTTGTGGCTATTATAAAAATGAAATGGAGTTTGAAGGAGCATGTAAATTAATGGGGCTAAGGTTACAATGGGCCACCCACATGTAGCTGGACTCAAAGAAATAAGAAAACACGCCTCAACAAAACTGAAAATTAGGAAATGACATAGCACATTAAGAATGTAACACATGAAAAAAAATCCAGAGACGGTCTTTTTCTAGAAGTGGACGACATCCTGCTGATATTGAAGACAAAAAAGATTATGGCAAAGATGATTACAATGTGTTTCAAAAATACTTGTCAGTCACTTTTTTTCCATGGGATCTGGAGAGTGAATGCTTTAATGAAATGACCAATAGTTCCATCTCCCAGAACAATTGTTAAATACATGTTGACATGGCATCTTACTTAACACTGGCTGTTCAGATGGAACAGCTATAATTTCAGTTCTATATCTAGGCCACTATATTCACTAAAAATCAAGTCCCTCGCATACCTGGTATGATGATAAACATTGACTTACATACCACAACACACCTAATTTACTATGTGAATTTTGAGTCCACATCTGGCCTCTACCTGAATATTTGAAACTCATGTTAGCATTGCATGGTGCGATATTCATTGCTGTAAGTCTCCATTACGAATAATAACGCTCACATATTATATGGGCACATGACAGATGTGATCCAGGTTACTGGAATAGCACGAAGTGCAGCAGATTCTCAAGTTAGTAGTTTCTGTCTAATGATTTTCTAAAATTCAGATCAACTCTCTTTCAAGCGTACTACACATTGGTAAGTTTCCACTATAAATAAGATCGCCAATGTCACTAACGACAGTTATGAATGCAGTTCAAAGGAAAAAAATATCTTTCACATGCGTATTTCCGAAAGATGTCCCACACGATGGGGCCTATTAAAAACCTTGTGTAACTGAATTTATGATCATATCTTCAAATATATTCCGGGATTTTCTTGTAGGGGCCTATTAACTAATTTCTTCACAGCGTCAGTGCTGAAAAACCAACAGAAACTATATCTGAAAAATTTTACATCAATTATGTCACCGACTTACAGCTGGACTCCACGTTTTTTTCCGAGGTTATGATTTTGTTTAGATTTATATCAGAACCATTATATACTCGCCTTAAACCTGTACTGACCAAGCGGTGGGGCGGCATAACGTATTCCATGAAAACCAGCGTACTGTTTTCCATTTTTCGTTGAATATGTACGGCCCCTCATATGTCCGGAATTTGTGTACACTTCTACCGCCGTCGTCGCAGACAGAAGCACACACATCACCTGTAAACTTAGTACTACATCAAACATCGCGCTGTCTTGGCAGAATTCGTCTGCATACTGTAAACGCTGATACAAGCTTATCAACTACCGGCCGTTTGCACTTCCCCTTTCATGGTTGACACTTGACAAGTAGAGAAACTTGGTATAGAGGTTGGCACACTGATAGATTGTAGCCAATCGTACCACTACAGCATAGTGTTCAGTGTTCACACTTCACATAATAGATGCGGCTTCCAAGGTTTAGAATTCAGTCTTGTGCAGTAGGTACGTCTAGAATATAATATGATTTGGCGTGCATAGTAGTTTTTAGATTCAAAGTATTAAGACGTTATATAACAAATCATCTCGATTGGATTTACATAAGCAAGAAGCAGAAAGGTATCGTGGTTTTTCATTTTGTTTAAAACCGTTCTTCTTTCCCGCGTTCTGCCTGTATCAGCTGTTCACCCGTGCAAGTTAAACGATGGTAATCGCTCGAGTAGAGCGCCCTGCATATAGTAGCGTACCGTGGCAACTTATTTAAGAATTTCATTTATAGTGTAGAACAGAATATGAAGTAAAAGTAGTTCGCTTTCGTTGTTTTCGACACAATGTGATTTATAATTCCTGCAAGGTCTTTACGTTTTGTTAAAATTAGTGCGCGAATTGTCTGCTAAATTTATTATGTCATGTATATATTTATATTTTTTATTTATTCGTTAAGTCATCTGTATAGATGTAGGGAGAGAGAATTTCAATAGTATTCATACCTATAAAATAACACAAACTTCATAATTAAATCATAGTTAGGTGAATAGCAAACAACAATACAAGATTACCGTAACATAAAATGGATAAGATGAAAACATGAATAATCACTCTCTGATGATCACATCAAGTGCAGTCCAGTTGCGTTTCGAGTGTTGTTCAATTGAGAGCGTATACTTATCGCTAACATGGAATCATGTTTAAAAAATGAAGAAATCCGTCGCAGTAATTACCAAAGCTACATCGTTCGCCTGTCCAAAGACTGGATAGACTGCGCGAGAAAGCGAAGAGCACCCTTCAGTCCTACCAAAAATGAAGACAGATAACGTGCAACATGAAGAACCAAGACCGGTTTTTGTTCGAAAACCATGCGTTTCGAGACCAAAATAGAATGCAATATTGTGAGAGAAACTGAAGTAAAATTCCTATGTTACACCTGGCGCCTTTATTCTGACAGGGATTCAAGTAGATTGACACGCATAAGGTACTGTGCAAACTTCAGCTAAGTGCATGGCAGTGAGCACTTACTATTTACATTGCACCACACATTTTGGTTTCTTCCAGTTCCACACGCGGGAAACAAGACTTTAAATTCTTGTGTGCACGTTTCAATTAATTTAATCTTTCGTCGATTTTCTTTTGAAAACACTACATACAGGGCTGTCGGATAAATACTTAACAATTCGTACTATTGACATTAGGGAATATAAATAGGAGAGTGGGTCACATTGTGTAACAAGCCATTTGTCGAAATTTTTAGGAATTAGAATATCCTATAATTCGTGAGTGATCATTGCGACGTTACTGTAAACATAGAAGCTTTTTCGGTGTTTCTATGTTTTTGGCTCGCGGAATATTTGTGCAAGATTTGTAACCAGTCCACTTGCTGGTAATGTATCACAATTTCAGCTTTGCTACAACAATGTCCAGAGATTTCACATCAGGACGCCAACGTGAGCTCCCAACAGACAAAAGGGAGGCGAGAGAGGCCTTGTACTACGCAACTTCTGCGGTAAGTCCAGAGATGTTGCCCTGTATCACCGTGACATAAAACGAAGTTAAGTGCAAATACTTCTTAACATGTATTGTATGACACATTGCAGGTAATGGCTGACATTCCAGTATTGATGGAAGAGATGGCTGATAGTGTGAACGCAGTGAACAGAAAAATGTATGCTGTCAACGAGCTTTTGCGAGCAGTTTCACAACATTATGTGCAACCTAATGGGAGTCAAAACACAAAACCCTAGATAATTGGCAGAAGATTCTATCTTTTAATTTTGTTGCTTGGCAACCAATTTCTGTGTATCGAATTCTAAGAGTAATTAAAAAAAGTACTGTAAACCATTTTTTTCTTTTCGCATTATTCGACATTTTATTAACATGTATAGCCCAGGAGTGCTAGTAGGCAACTGGTTTGAAAAGCGCAGTTGCTATAGTCAAAAGAGCTTTCAGCATAAATCTGTATATGCCACAGATTATTGTGCCCCACCAAAGCCCACTGAAGATGATTTAATGGGCGACATAAAGACACAGGAAAATGTGTGTAAAGCAGAAAGTGATAGTCATAGTCTAAAAGGAATCTCCTTTTTCTCATTTTGGCATTACAAAATTTTCAGAGTGATCGAGTACTGCCCACACTTGATGGCTACAAAAATAATTTCTCATCAAGCTATGACCTGCATTACAGAATACATCCAAAAGGGCTTTGTGGACCCAGGTTAAGAACTTTCAACACACAGTCTAAGGCATGGCTTCCGGATCAAGATTTTGCTTTAAACTATGTAAGTTATTTCTCAATAAGTACTTTGAAAGTAAACTCTGCAAATATTTATTAGACATACGTCTCTACTGAACAAAATAGTGATGGGTATTTTCTTTGATAGGGAAATGTAACAGAATTTGGGCTTCGGGCTTACAAGAATGAACTCAAACGTCTACATGAATGCCGTGAGCGTTATCTTTCAACTGAATATCGTGATACATATGTACAGTACTCACGGGAGTTTTATATTAAAGTAAAATAAACAACACTGTAGCAATATAACTAGCACACATCAGTTTTCTCCTTAATGTAGTGTGAGAAACAAAATTTGAGCCAGTAGGCCTATATAATTTTAGACCAACGGGATTGTAGCTTTACAAAATAATCTAAATGTTACCGTTGAGAGAAAATTAAATCTACCATGTATTAGTAAGTAAAATAATAAACTAGATTATTGATTTTATGCATGAGCAGTAGTTCTATTTGCCATACATGCATTCTCACCACTTCATTGGACAGTATACAAATAAGTAGATGACAAACTGAAGACCATTAGAACAATAACTTTGTTGATCATTTACACAGCTTTTTGCATGTGTACACAAAAATTAAATTTGTGAACAGTTTGCTCCCTTGCAGGTGCATCTTGGAAGCAATTAGCAATGTATCCTTGCTGATATGGTTTTATTAATGGTTGTACAAATAGTAAACATGCTTAGTGGAAGTCTTGTTGGAAAACACACTGACAGCTCTCAAGTAAATCTCTGTATTATGTTACCAGCTTTGAACTACAAGAATATAGGTTCACAAAACATCAGCTTGGCATATGTTTCTACAAAACATCATGTTGTGTGTGGATGTAATAGTGAGCAATAAGGTATTGAAAATTAGACTTGCCCATGCAGTTTCTAAATAACACAAGTTACCTATGTGTCAGTCTTTACAAAAGTTTCTTGCATTTGACGACAATAGAGAAATGTACAAATAAGCTGCGCAATGACTTCCATCTTATACATTGAACTTTTTATTTTGTTTATAGCTGAAATTTCAAATAATTTGTCTCAAAATAAATGTAGTGAGGTATCTTGAACAGAATGACCTCAATGCCAACCAGCAAGGATTCCAAAAAAACTGATCATGTGAAATCCAACTCGTACTTTTCTCAAATGACATACTAAAAGCTTTGGGTCAAGGCAATCATGTAGATGCAGAATTTCTTAATTTCATAAAAGCATTTTACTCTGTACCACACCTTTACTTGTTGAAAGTACAATCATATGGGGTATCAAGTGAAATTTTTGATGGGATTGAGGATTTTCTGGCAGTGAGGATGCAGCATGCAATCTCGGATGGAAAGTCATCATCAGATGTACAAGTAATTTCAGGTGTGCCCCAGGGAATTGTGTTGGGGCCCTTGCTGTTCATGTTTTATATTAATGACCTTGCAAGTCCGCCCCTACAGCTTAATGGTCATCGTGACGGTCTGCTGTCCTGAGGGTCCCGGATTCGATTCCCGGCTGGGTCGGGGATTTTCTCCACTCAGGGACTGGGTGTTGTGTTGTCTTCATCCTCATTTAATCCCCAACCGACACACAAGTTGCGCAATGTGGCGTCGAATGTAATAAGACCTGCACCGAGGCGGCCGGACCTGCCCCGTAAGGGGCCTCCCAGCCAATGACGCCAAACACTCATTTCCATTTCATGACCTTGCAGACAATATTAATAGTAGCCTCAGACTTTTTGCAGATTATATAGTTATCTATAATGAAGTACTACCTGAAATAAGCTGCATAAATATTCAATCAGATCTCGATAAGATTTGGAAGTGGTGCAAAGACTGGCAGTTCGCTTTTAATGTTCAGAAACATAAAATTGTACACTTCATAAAACAAACAAAAAAAGTAGTATCCTATGAGTATAATATCAATGAGTCACTATTGGAATCACATGGGCTCAGTTGTGGGCAAAGCAGGTGGTAGACTGTGGTTTATTGGTAGAATACTGGCAAAGTGCAATTAGTCTACAAATCATTCATGTGACCAGTTCTAGAATATTGCTCCAGTGTGTGGGACCTTTACCAAATAGGAATAACCGCATATTGAATTATATAGAGAAGGGCAGCACATGGTCACAGATTTGTTTGGTCCCTGGGAGAGATTCACAGAAATACCGAAGAATCTGAACTGGCAGATGCTGTAGATAGATGTAAAATGTCCTGAGAAAGTGTTAACAAAGTTTCAAGAACCGGCTTTAAATGATGATTCTGGGACTATACGACAATCATGTGAATCGAGTGGGAAGAAACCCTAATAGCTGGAACAGTGGGACATACCCTCTGCCATGCATCTCATGATGGTATAGATGTAGATGTAGAAAATGAAGTAATCACGATAAAAGTATGAAAAAGTGCCCAAGTCATGAACATTGGCAGAAAAATCAATATTATTGTGAGATGCTTGTAGCATGCTATCAAATATAATTTTGCATGAGAATTTAAGTTTACAGGACAACACTGTAAGAGTAATGAGCAAGCAGTTTAAGTAACATGATTTACTTATTGTACTGAAAAATTCTTGAGCACACCTGGTGTAGTGTTCACTTGAAATTTAAACATCTTGACACATGAAAAATGTATACCTGACAAGGTCTCAAACCTGCAATCCTGCCTTTCTAGTCCAGCATGATTTGCAAGAGTGTTTCTGTGAAGTTCAGAAATTAGAGGGTGGGTCGTGTCTGGAGTGTGCAGTTAGTAAGAGCACAACCGGCAAATGGAAAAGTTCAAGATTCAAGTCCCAATACAACACAAAGTTTTAATCTGCCAAGAAATTTCATGCCAGTGCACAGTCTGCTGCAGAGTCAAAGATTCATTCAGGAGCTTACATGTTGAATAATAGCACCAGGCAGTGTGCAGAAGGAAGGGAATGACTGTTTTCTTCAGCTTCCCTAGACAGGAACTGCAGACAATAGTTCTAGTTCACAAAACAACGAAACTTAGTGGTACTGCATTTCATTCCACCTCTTATTTGTCCATTACAGTGAGTATTATTTTTTATTAAATTCTGCAGTGGAAATGTTAGTCATGCATGCCTTAGATATTGGTAATTGGTCTGTGCCTCACCAGGCTGTGAGGAATAATGTTGTAACCAATGTTTGTCTGACATTCGTTACAAAAATAGTTTTGATGGCCTCAGTGATAAAGTGCCTTAAAAACAAGGTGCATCAAGGTAACTCCAGAATAACAGTGCTTTCTAATGAAGAAACACAAAAGCATCCTGGTGTTCCAAGAGCTCTACAAAATGATCACATGATTTCGATACTATCAGAAATTGCAGTTCTCAGTGTTAGCCATGGACGTGGCCTGTCTTCTCACTTAAATCATGAAACTGCTGTGAATACAGTGGGATTCATCAATCTGGGTACTTTGTGTAAGTCTGGGTACTTTGGTTGCTGAATTTGGTAAACTCGGGCTAACTTCCATGATTTTATTGTCTTGTTTGGTGGCTCGAATGACATTTACAAATATGAATATGAGAAAATATGCAAACACTTTAAAAATGTGTCAATTATAGATGTAAATGGCATGAGCAGTTGATTCCATTCGACATGTGGGTTACATTTAAATAGACTGTAGGAGAAACTGCTTGCTGATTTAGTGCTAATTGATATATACATAAATCATTTTCAACACAGCCCCTCAACAGATGCTTCTATGCCTTCCTTTTCAGTCCCATAGGAATTCACCGGCACCTCCTTTTCCAGAGTAGACCACTGATGAACTAGATCAAAAAAAAAAAAAATAGTTAATCGGAAAAAACACCCAAGCAAAAACTAGAAACTACAATTAAGGGAATGTACCAAAAATGAGACACCGCTCAGGAGATCCACAACTCTTTTGTAGATACGTGCGTGGTGAGCATGGGACCCCGAGCTAGTGCAGCTTTTTTTTCCCTTCTGGACCCTCCTTTTCCTCATCCCTCCCCATCCCCGATCCTCCCCCCCCCCCCCACCTCCCCATGCCCCTTCCCCCTCTGCCTCTCTCTGGAAGTACGTTTTGTGCCTATGTCCGGAGACGGACGCTTGTGACTGTAGGACTAGTTTTTTTTCTTTGCTCTCTCTACTGGAAAGTCTCTGCCCTCCCATTGTCCTCCTCTTTCCCTTGCCTCTTCTCTTTACAATCCTCTCCACTGCGGCGATTGAGACCTCTCTTATTTCCTTTTCTTTGTTGCTTCCTTTCTCTGTCTTTCTGCCCTGTGCGTGTCCGAAGGCCAACCCACATTTAGCCGGTGACAGGGTAAAGCGAAATTGCCCACCCTGGGTAGACAGGTAGGACACGTATGTACCCTCTGGTAAAGGACAGGCCCAGGGAAGAGTGATTACCCGAGCTGGTACCTTTTGAAGGTGCCGTTTGGTCCCTCCGTCCGTTTCTCAGGAGGTGTGGACAATTACTTAAGTAGGGAGTGCCTTCAGAGAGGGCCCCCATGAGGAAGGAGTGTCCCATCGGAGATGCTAGTAATCTTGAGGTGTACTTTCGCAATGGTTTCCTCTACGACTACAACTTCTGCCCACAAGTAAAAGCTAAATGAGTCTCAGCCACGGACAATTCTTCCATCAGCACCAAAGTTCCTAGTTGTTTCTCTGTCTGACTAAGGTCAAGAATTCTCCACAGTCAACTTTTTCATTATTCAGAAAGGTGACAAAGCAACGGTGGGTCCTGTAAAGTCTTGTTCCCGATTACGAAATGGCACCTTGTTGTTAGAAACAATCAGTGCCCTCCAGGCACGAAAATTGCTGTGAACTACACTGCTACACACCTTCCTTGTCTGGGTGGAACTGCACTGCACTGTAAATTCAGCACACGGGGTGGTTTATACACACTCGACGGATTGTCCATTGAGGACATTCAAAACTGTCTGTCTGACCAGGGCTTAACAGCTGTAAATAGAGTCCTGAAAAGGGTTGAAAAGGACTTTATACTGACCCGTACTCTCTTCTTGATGTTTGACAGAGTTCAACTTCCATTGAACATTAAAGCGGGATATGTCGTTCACCTTTACATCCCCAACCCTACGCGTTGCTGTCGGTGTCAGCAGTTTAATCATACCAGCCAGTCATGTTCCAATACAGCCAAGTGCATTTCATGTGGCAGGGATACCCATAAGGGTGATTGCCCACCCCCATCCCCTCGTTGCACCAGGTGTGTGGGCGTCTACACTGCTTCGTTTCGAGATAACCCTATTTTCAAAGATGAACGAATTATGCAGGAAATCCAAGTGAAGGAAAATTTGTCTACATTTGCTGCTCGTAAGGTATTCACCAGTAGAAAGCCCACTGTGCTCCTGGCGGGTAAATATAGCACTGTCCTTGCATCTCCTCGGTCTTCTAAGGAGGTAGCCAAGCAAACTTGCGATCTCACCTTTAGCACCATGGTCGTCAGATAGACCCTCCCAAAGATTGCCCGGTCAACCTCCTCACAATCACTAAGGCTCACCCCTCATCTGCTCCTGCTAAATCACAGGCCCTAAAATTGGACGCCCAGACTTCCAAAAAAGAACCCACTCGCGAAGATTTTTTACATACCCCGACCTCACAACCATTGGTTCCTCCCTCATCTCAACATTCTGCTTCCAAGAAAGCTCACACGAAACATAGTTCCTCTCCTTCTCTGCCACGGTGTGTTTCCTGTACAGCAGAGGTCTCCAAACTTTTTAGTGCGCGGGCCACATTGACTCCTCCACGAAGTCATAAGGGCCAAGACCTACGTAATGGGATTAAAGCACCCTAGCACTCCACGATCACCATAATGTAAGGCTAAAGGAAAGATGAAATCGCAAAAATCTAAGGTTAAGGGAATAGCTAGCACTGAAACGAACTACGATTTTTGTTTAATTACTTAATTTTGATTGATGGACGTACCTGACCGAAATTCTGGCGTATTTTACTCTGGCGAATTTCGCCGACAAAAGAGTATGTTACTGCACTATCTTCACAAAAGAGTCCTGCAAAGTTAATGAAATCTCAAAATCATTGTTAGCAATACTATTACTGCAAGACGTAACAGAGGTAGAGTACGTGAACGCATTATTATTTCAAGCGGCACAACAATAAGTTTAGTTATGTAGTCTCGTAGCGAGTAGCAGAGCCAATGTCGCGGTGTATTGGTCGCAATATAGGCCTCGAAACTCAATTGTTGGCAGTATTGGTACCACCTCAAATATTTGGCGGGCCGAACACCGGGGATGTCTGGCCAGCTAACGCAAGCCGGTTTGCTGGCCCTCGCGGGCCGTAGTTTGGAGACCCCTGCTCTACAGCATCACCCAGTGGTAGCCGCCCTCAGCCGGCTTCCATGTCGTCGAGACGCATCGCTGGCAGCCAATCAAACAGCTGGAGTTGCCCCCGAACAACCTATGCCATTCCACTGCATCGGCCTCCAGCTTCAGCGGTCATTGAATTGATGGCAACCGTGATGAGTTTTTTTCCTTTTCTGTCCGCCCTGTGTCAGTTATCCATTGGAATATCTGCAGAATTCGCTCCCATCGGGATGAATTGTCGATCCTCTTACAATCCTACTCACTGGTCGTCCTCTGTCTTCAGGAAACAAAGCTACATCCCCATTATTGCTTTGTCTTCCCTCATTTTCTGTTGATCTGGGTTGATGGCACTCCAGCACACAGCGGACTTACGATTTTTCTCCATGATACTGTCCATTATCACCCAGTCACCTTAAACAGTTCCTTCCAAGCTGTCGCTGTACATCTTTTCCGTTCTGTCTACACCTCTCTTTGTACTGTATGCATTCCATCGTCCACACCAATTGCAAGAGCTAATCTCCTTCATTTCCGTGGTCAGCTCCTGCCCCCCTGTTTGCTGTTTGGGGGGCTTCAGTGTCCACCATCCGCCTTGAGGATCTCCCCGTCCTTGTCCGCAAGGCTCCCTATTGATTGACCTCTTCCACCAAGCAAATCTTGTTTGCCTCAACACTGGGGAACCTACATTTTTGGTTGCCTCCACGTCAACCTTCTCTCATTTGGATCTTTTTGTTAGTACTGTTCAGCTAGCCTGGCGCTTTGGATGGTCCACTCTTGCTGATACACACTCGACTGACCATTTTCCACGTGTCCATCGATTACAACCAATTGCCATCTATTCGCCCAAGACGCTGGCAGTTTTCCCAGGCCAATTGGACACTTTTCTCCTCTATAGCGACATTTGATGACCATCACTTTTCTAGCACCAACGATCAGGACACTCATGCTACGGAAGTTATTCTTACAGCCGCAGAACGTTCAATACCTCATACCACCCATTTGCACTGGCACCCACCAGTTCCCTGGTGGAACGAGGCATGCCATGATGCAATACGCAAGCAGAGGTGTGTTCTTCGCATTTTCCGCCACTATCCTACATTAGCCAACTGTATCTGCTACAAGCACGTGCACGACTGCTATAAGCAGTCACATGCACAATGACGCCACATCATCCGCGATAGCAAGAATGCAAGCTGGGACTTCTTTACCAGATCCTTTACCACTCTCACTCCCTCATCTGTAGTTTGGAGTCAAATTCAATGGTTATCTGGCACATCTAGTTTCTCCCCGATCTCTGGGCTCACTGTCGTGCATGATACCTTATTGGACCCAGTCGCAATTTCTAACTCACTGGATCAACACTTTGCTGAGATTTCGAGCTCTCCAAACTACCCGCCAGCCTTTCTCCTGAAGAAATGAACAGTGGAAGTATGACCTTTTGCTTTCTCCTCTCTAAATAGCAAAAGCTATAATACTGTTTTCTTTATGGGGGAACTCCAACATGCACTCTCTTCGTCTCGCTCTTCCGTCCCAGGACCAGATGGCATCCATGTCCAAATGTTACTGCATTTATCTGCGTTACCTCCTTCACCTTTATAATCGAATTTTGACTGACAGTGCCTTTCCCAGAAAATGGTGGGAAGCTACCGTCATTCCTGTTCCGAAACCTGGAAAGGACAAAGATCTCCCCTCTAGCTATCGCCCCATCTCTCTCACGAGTAGTGTATGTAAGCTTTGGATCATATAGTGAATTGCCGTTCAGGCTGGTGACTGGAGTCCCGAAACCTTTTAACACTTGCCCAATGCAGTTTCCGAAAGCATCGTTCAGCAGTTGACCATCTTGTTGCTCTCTCCACTTATATTGTGAACAAAGATTCTCAGGAAACGCCAAATGGCAGCAATATTTTTTGATCTGGAGAGAGTGTACGATACCTATTGGAGGACAGGCATCCTCTTCACAATGTTCTCTTGGGGCTTGCGAGGTCGGATCCCTCTTTTTCTTCGTGAATTTATGACACAGTGCACATTTAAGGTGCAGGTGAACACTACCCTCTCCTGTAATTTCTCCCAGGAAATGAGGTGCTCCGTGCTAAGTATTTTACTGTTTGCCATCGCCACAAATCCAATTATGGATTGTCTCCTTCCAAATGTCTCGGGCTCCCTCTTTGTTAATTTTGCGAACTACTACAGCTCTCAACGGACCAGCTTTCTTGAACGACATCTTCAAGGATGTCTCGATCGCCTCCACACCTGGAGCATCGAAACTGGCTTCTGCTTTTCTCCCAATAAGACCGTCTGTGTAAACTTTTGGCATCGTACAGAGTTTCCTCCGCCTTCCCTACATCTAGGCCCTGTCAATCTTCCATCCATAGACATTGCCAAATTCTTGGGACTTATGTTTGACAGAAAACTGTGCTGGTCTTCCCAGGTTTAATATCTTCCAGCTCTTTGTCTGTGATTCCCCAACACCCTCCGTGTTCTGAGTGGTACCTCCTGGGGTGTGGACCGAGTGGTCCTTCTCCACCTCTATCGCGCCTTAGTGTGCTTGAAATTGGACTATGGAAGCAGAGTTTACTCCTCTGAACGACCGTATATTCTTCGGTGTCTCGACTCTGTCCACCACCATGGATTGCGTTTACCATCTGGAGCTTTTTACACCAGCCCCTTGGAAAGCCTCTATGCTGAGACTGCTGAACCTCCGTTGTCCAATCGGCAAGCTGTCCTTCTGAGTCGTTATGCTAGCCATCTGTCCCATGACTTTTTTTTCGACGCCTTCTGGGATGTAGGGTTTGCAGGCCGCCTTTGCTCTCTTCTACCACCGGGAGTCCGCTTCTGTCAACTACTACGTGCCTGCTCCATGACCTTTGTCAGCTTCCCAAGGATGGTACCCCTTTTCTCGTTTATCGTCAGGCATTTGCTGCTCTATGCACCCAAATGAAGGATGCCACATTTATTTACACAGATGGCTCAAAAACATCATTTGGTGTTAGGAGTTCCTATATTGTTGGCAACACCCCTCATCGTTTTCGGCTTCCCGACCAGTGTTCAGTTTTTACTGCGGAGCTTTATGCTGTAATCCAGGCTGTCCAATACATCCGTCTCTATAAGCGGCTACAGTATGTGGTATGCTCGGATTTGCTCAGCTCTGTCCTCAGCCTCCAAGCTCTTTATTCTGTCCACCCTCTGGTCCACTGGATTCAGGACTGCCTCCACTTGCTCGGCATCTGTGTGGCATTCCTCTGGATCCAAAGGCATGTTGCTATCCACAGAAACAAGGCAGCTGATATAGCAGCCAAGGCTGCAGTCTCTCTTCCTCGGTCCGATGTCCACATGGTTCCCTTAGCTGATCTACAGAGTGTTTTATGTCATTGTCTTGCACTTTCATGGCTCGCACGTTGGTCTACACTTCCCAATAATAAATTATGGGACGTGAAACCTCTTCCCTCTGCTTGGACCTCTTCCTACTGACCTCATCGTCGGGAGTAGGTAATATTAACTAGATTCCGTATAGGGCACTGTCTTTTTAGCCATCGACATCTTTTAAATGGAAATCCTTCCCTGCTTTGTCACCACTGCTCCCAACCGTGCATGGTGAGACACCTTTTACTTCATTGCCCCTATTTTAATCTGCCACACGCTCGTTTACAGATGTCGCGTGATATATCTTCCCTTTTAGCAAATGACATGCACTCAGCCGATTGCATCCTCGAGTTTATCAGTGTCAGTGAGATGACATCACTCATTTGAAGCCCTTTTTTTTGAGTAAAACAACCCCCCTTCAGTAGTAGTTTTCTAAGATTTCCTTCCATTTTTAGTTTCCCTCCTTTTTGAGTTTCACTTCCACTGCTGCTGATGTAACATTCGGTGTTTCACCTTTCCCTAAGCCACAGAATGGGCACTTATGACCGTCGCAGTTTTGTGACCTAAAACCATAAAAAAAAAAGACAATTCTACTTCACATTCATGTGCATTCGCTCAGGGGTGAACAAAATGAATTACAGCACTGGCTTGAACAAATTAATTGATTGTAGCATACTCTGTATTAACAAACACTGGTTCCATAGGTCGAACATAGAATTAAACAATGGAAACTCCGGGTTGGAATATCAGTGATGTAAGGAAAAGATAGATTGCGACTTACCATAAAGATGAGACATTAAGTTGCGGAAAAGCACAACAAAAGATGCTTATGTATTAGCTTTTGGCCAAAGCCTTCATCACAAAAGGAAATGCACACTATGATCATTCACACAAGCAAGCACACATCCAGCAGCTCGGACGATCTGACTTTTTGATCAAAGGCTGCTGAAGATGGAGGTCTTGTGTGCATGAGGTGTGCTTGCTTGTGTGAATGAAGGCGCGTGTGCATTTCCTTCTTTTCTGGCAAAGGCTGTGACTCAAAGCTCATGTGTTAAATGTCTTTTAATTATGCGTGTTTGCAACTTAGTGTCATCTTTATGGTAACTAGCAGTCTATGGCTTCCTTACATTGCCAAATATAGAATTGTGTAAAGACACAAATGAATTAAGGCACTAGCTGCCAGTAGGCACTGATTAAATCAATGGGGAAAATTGAAAATTTATGCCATATTGAACCTGGGTCTCCTGCTTACTATGAAGATGCACTGACTACTGTGCCATCCAGATACTGCGGTCATTGCAACTGCCCAGAGTATCCTAGCACATCTCCCATCAGACTCAAATTCTCATCTTGTCCATATTCATACTATTGATACATTGCCCCTTGCCCATTATCCTCATTACTTGGGGTATTATACCGATTCCTGTAAGAGTTTGAGCACTGTGTGCCTCTGCATCAAAGTAATAAATTGATCACTTCAGTGTAGATGCGCACCACATTGGGACTCGCGGAAATTGGCAAAACGCTGCAATTAATGGTGGTAATGGGCAAGGGGCTCTACATCAGTAGTGTGTGCATAAGCTGATAATTTGAGGCTGATAGAAGACATCCTAGGGTAGTCTGTGCAGCTGTGATGAGTACAATATCTAGATGGCACAGCGGTCAGTGTATTTGCGTAATAAGTAGGCTACAGAAGAATGCTGAAAATTTGATGGGTAATCACATAACTATTGAGAAGGTATTAAACAGAATTGGGAGACAAGAAAATTGTGGCACAAATTGACTAAAAGAAGGGATCGTTAGATAGGACACATACTGAGACTTCAAGGGATCACCAGTTTGGTATTGGAGGGAAGTGTGGGGGCTAAAAATCATAGAGGGAGACAAAGAGATGAATACAGTAGCAGATTCAAAACGATACAGGTTGCAGTAGTTACTTGGAGATGACGAGGCTTGCACAGGCTAGAGGAGAATGGAGAGCTGCATAAAACCAGTCTTCAGACTGAAGGCCATTACAGCATCATCATATTTTCATTGTTATTTTTTTTACTGTTCTGTGCTTTACAAAACTTGTTCATTTAAAAAGTGACTTCCTTATTTTTAGACAAAGTCTTGCATGATCAGATAGCTTCAATTTAACCACACTACATTCTGTATAGTCTACATGCTTATTGGTCATTATGTTGTCTAAACATGCACCTAGCCTTGTGGGTCATTCATTGATGCAGTAGAGATTAAGTGAATTTATCGTATTTATTGCAACATGTTCTTTCTTTTTTTCCTTTATGTCTGTATTAATGCCACTGACACTGAAACATTTGTGATGTCTGTATCTTGAAACTTACAGTATTAGCTAGCTAGCTTGTTAGTTAATCACATGTTCCATGGATCATTTTGCTCGATAGATCATGATGATGTGGAATGAGTAATTTTACATTCACATTGCAAATTAATTTGTACATATGATTCCATCTGAACATTGCTAAGTGGTTTTTCTTATATATAATATATGAAGATAAGAAAAACTTCTACCTCAAGAAAAAAATATAACTACCTTTTCAAGGTCTAAAATTACTTTCCACAGTATTAGCAAAACAATTAACAAGCTTGAAAATTCTAAAACAGTTGACTATTATGGAATGTAACTTAGTGATAAAGAACGTAGCAAATGAAATTAAAATGCCATTGCTCTATATAGCCAACAGAATTGTGGCCAACGGTGTTTCTCCTGAAGCTCTTAAAATCAGTTTTACCCTCCCAGTGTTAAAAGAAAGGAGAAAGACACCTTCCTAATAATTATAGAACAATCTCAGTTGTGTCAAAAAGAACAGAGAGCTGTACATAAACAAATGTGACTATTTTGAAAATAACAAGTTACTAAATGTAAACCAGTTTGGCAGTGGACCAAATCTGTCGACAGTTTTAGCAATAGGAAATCTGTGAGATATTATATGTGAGGGTGTTGAAAAGACACATACTGCATGTGCTACAAATATAGTAGATTTGAGCAGGTCTTCAACTCAGTGTCGTACAAGAATATATTAATAAAATTAGCACAGTATATTTTGAACCTGTCTGTCTTACAGACTACAGTTAGCATATCCAAATAATCAGGCATCACAAATGTTTGAAAGTAAAACATGGAATACCACAGGGGTCAGTTCTTGGACCCTTTCTCTTCATTGTTGTATATAAATGATTGTTAATGCTGTATGTTGACAATGTCACACTAATAGTACGTGAAAAATTACTAAGTATACAAAATTGCAGTAGAGAAATATCAAGATGACTAATCCCTGGTGTGTGGCCAACCACCAGTCCATTAACAAAACAAAAGCAGAACAACTTTATTTCAGTTCAGAAGAATGAAGTCTGAGAATAAGCATGTGAAATTGATTGTACTTGTGTTTGATAAAAGGCTGTCATGGGATGAACACACAAATTGCTTAATCAGCAAATTAGCAAGAGTTTTTATTTTTAAATTAATACAAAATGTCAGCACGAGTTTGCTAATTTCCTCTTATTTTGCACTCTTCCACTCACACCTGCATTATGCAGTACTGTCCTGGGGAAATGTATCAGAGTCAGCTTACATTTTTCAATGATAAAAGAAAGCTATTAGGTGTATTCTAGCTCTGCGTCCCAGAGAGGCTTGCAGAAGTCAGTTCAGAACACTTAACATATATAACAATCTCTGGGCTTTACATCTATAGGTGTTTAATTTATGCTAAAGAAAATATAAATAAACTTAGACTAAGAAATATTTTTCATTTGTAGAACACAAGAAATAGCCGCATGATATATTTACCGTGCTCAAGACTAGCTCACACACACAGTAGCCATAAACACATGAGCCTTAAATTCTTCTCACTTGACTTCCTTACACAGGTTTAAGAAAGTATTAGAAACTTTACTAAAGAGCGAGAGTTTTACAAAGTTGAAGAAGTCGTGGAGACTGATTGTCAAGAATTGTGCTTCAGGTAGCTGTATGTTTCAGTAAAATTGCATGTAATCATCAAACAGTTACAATTGTAGGAAGCCTCCTCTTGCACTAGAAGGGGCTGGCAGAGCAGAGATTCGTGGTATGTTACTAGTTGATTGAAGAAAGCAAAGAGGCCCATCAGCCACTATCTGACAGAAAGAAGGGGACACACAGTGAGTATTGTAGCAAAATCTTTATCCTTTAGAAGAGAAGTGTAAAGCTATAGGCAAAAGTAATTTAATAACAATTAAATCTTTGAATCAGAAAATGCCAACTTCCAAATCTGATTATTAATGAGCCACTGTAGAGATGTTAGTAACTCTCCTTGCCCATCCTCTTGACTGTAGCACTGTAATGAACTATGAAGGGGAGGAAGAAACCTCTTTGAAAGATGGAATATCCAGTATGGAATAACGACGTATTAGGAAAAGAATAAATTGCTACTAATCATATAGTGGAGAAGTTTAACCACAGAAAGGCACAACAAAAAGGCTGCTAAAAAAGTTAGCTCTCAGCGATAGGCCTTCTTTTAAAAGAGACAAAACACACAAGACCACCATCTCTCGTCGCAAAGAGCTGCAAGTGTTTCCTCTTCAAGATCTATCATCTCTCTCTCTCTCTCTCTCTCTCTCTCTCTCTCTCTCTCTCTCTATCCCCCCCCCCCCTCCCTCCTGCACTGCTCTTGCCAAATTGATAATTACTTGTTGCTTTAGAATGTGTCCTTTCAACCAATCCCTTCTTTTAGTCAATTTGCACCATAAATTTCTTATCTCTCAAATTCTATTTGGTACCTCCTCATTAGTTGCAGTGTGTCCATCAAATGCTGAGTCAGCGGCAGTCTTTTGTAGTAATCATTTCAAAAGCTTCTGACCTCTTCTTATCTGTACTGTTTGTCACCCACTTTTCACTTTTATACAATTCTACGCTCTATAAAATTACCTTCACAAAAGTTCATACCAGTTACTTATATTCGATTTTAACAAATTTCACTTTTTCACTGTTATCTACAACTTAGTCCCTCATTTCCTAATCCAGTTTCTTCGGCATGGACTAATTTAATTTACCTTTGTTAATATTAATCTGACAACCAAAGTTGATCTTGCTCAAGATCAGATTGTACGAGTCTTTCCACTCTTCTGTAAATCATATGTCAGTATTTTACAATAGTGATTTATTAAACTTATGATTCTGTAATATTCCTACCAGTCTTCTTTGGAATCATTGTATTTATCTTGAAAGTCCAAAGATATTTTCTTTTCCTGTAACATATCATCAACTTCATGTTTGCTCCCTTTGTGTGTCCTGTCCCTTTCAGTCTCCCCTTTCCTTCCCCCCCCCCCCCCCCCCCCTCTAACCGTTCACACTTTGTCGCTTTATACTTCCTATATATTTGTTGATGTCTGCTTGCCTTTTTGCCTGCTTCACTTGCTCTGGTTTAACACTTTCTCATTTAGTCAATTAAAATATATAACTCAAAAGTTTCATCTTGCCTTCATCTGAATTATACGATATTGCAGTGCCTGTGTTATTCTGGTGACGATGCACTTCAGTGACCACAGCTGTTACGAAACACTCCCTGAGGAAGGAGCTATTAGTTCTGAAAGAGTCACATTTATATGTACTACACACTTCGTCCCCACACAGTAAGTACTGCCCAGCAATTCTGTCTCATAATTTATTAGTTTCCTTAATTGCTTTTGATACAAGTTCAATACGTCAAGTGTCATCCAATGCTCTACCAAGCCTTCTCTCTCTGCCTTTGCTGTTTTCGCTATAGCATCTGTGCTCTGCCCCTTTCAGTTAATAGCTGCTTAAAGTTCCCTGTGAAACTCTCAACAAACGTCTGGTTCTCTCAACTTATCCAAGTCCCTTCTTAATTTTCCAACCTTTCTGAAATTTCTTCAGTTCTAATATGTAGGTGCCGAGAAAATTATGGGCAACATCCACAACTGGCCCCAGAAATATTTCACAGTTCAGAATCTGGTTTAAACATCTTTGCCTTAACATTATACGTTTTATCTAAAATCTTTCACAATTCTTAAATTGCTGGTTAAGAATTATTGAACTGTGCTCTATGCAGAATTTTACCAGGTGGAATTCTGTTTTATTTTATTTCACTCAATCCATATTCTGTTATTTTTAATTCTCTTCACGTCCCTACTATCAAATTCTATTTCCCTGTCTCCCTTTCTACCATACATTCTTTCAATGTCTTCATAATGTTTGTAGCTAGTAGGCACTTGTACCACTGTGGTGAGTGTTAGCTTAGTGCTAATGCATTTACTATGTTGTTCATTGTCGCTCATCCACATTCCTTCATTTTTCTTCATTACTAGAGTTCTTCTGCATAGCATCTAATTGACTTTGTGTTGAAACCCTGTTCTCACTTGACCAGATGTCCTGTTCTTTCTCCCTGCACTTCACTAATGCCCGCTACATCCAACATACCCATTTCTATTTAACCCACACAATTAAGGGCTCTAACATTCCACAGTGCAATCCTGAGTACCTTTTGTTGGGAGAAACTACATCTATGCTCCCTGCACACGAAAATGTGCAGCATGGCAGAGAGTAGTTTTCATGGTACCACCGATTAGGACTTCTTCCCATTCCATTTGATAAGGAGCATGGGAAGAATGATTGCGTAAATGGCTCTGTAAGCGCTGTAATTAATCTTGTCTTTGTATTCTCTACATCAGCAATACTTATGGAGTTACAGTATATTCTCAGGTACCTCATTTAACACATTTCACTGTCAGCCCAGGCCATCAGGTGTAAGACTATGCTGTCCACAAATATGTAAGAAACTGAAACTTATAGGATAAGTAAATCAATAAGGAATAAGACAAGGTAGGCAAATAAATTTCTCAAAAAACTTGGATTAGTAGGGAATTAAACTGGCAATGTCTGATGCCTTACTCTTGCGAGTTGAATGGTTTCCAGAAATCAAAATAATACTGCATGTTTGTTCATGAGGCTATTGCATTCACCAACAGCAGATTTGTCGAAATCATATTTAATGTTGCATCAGTGCTCTGTGCATCATTCTAAAATTACCAACGAACCACTGTAACTACTACCTCATTTACATACATACAATAAACAGAAATATTATCCCATTCGTCTACCTACTGAGATTCTGTCATCAAAGCAGCTACTGAAATTAGAATGTGTAAGAACTACTTTAACAAAGGCAGTGACTACGACCTTGGTGGTGCATGAAAACGGGCTCTTTATGCTGAAAGACAACAAAGAAATCAGCAGAATAATCTACCATCTAATGAAAACAGCATTGCTACCAATGGTTTTCAGTCACAGACATCAGCACTACCTCTGGTAGCATATGGAAGATCCCCAACAGTGTGAAGTCTCCATGAAATAATTCGGCGAACATAAGTAGCTAACAGCCTACTGAAGTACCTCCAAACAATGATGGAGGAAGTTGTCGAAAAGTCAGGGCAAATCTGATGCAGCTACAACACAAGAATGCCATGAAAAATCATGTTCTCATACGATCTGTTTTTGTTCAAATTGGTTCCAAAGTCGGTAAAGAATTTCTGTTGAATGCATATTTCACATTCTTTCATTTCCACTTGAGGTAAGGACTACAACTACTACGACAACGGTGTAATTCTGTAGGCTCAAAATTAGTGTTTAAAATGGCAAAAGAAATCTAGTACGAGTTTTGACATAGTTCATGGTGCTTCAAATGACAAACCATGGGGGGCACCTGGGAAATATTCTCAAGCCCGTAATTTCCTCTTTGCTGTGATCAATACACGCTATAAGTATTGAGTTTAGCACAATCTTTTACTCATGCAAATAACTTGTTACCTCTCAATGAAATGACCAGATTTTTCTCATATGTTTGTATTTGCAAGGCTACCAGATTGCATGTAAGCATTGCATTTTCTGGAAGATAAGGCAATGCCTCTGTAAGAGCCTCAGCTGCTTCTTTTCCTCAAGACTCAAAGTGACATCAGAAGTGTGTTTACATCCCCAAGGTCTTAAGAGGCATGCTTTACCCTACCCTTAGCACTAAGAAGCAAGCAACAGCTGCATGAGCACATGCCTTACTAGCAATAACATGTATTATGTCTACAATGAGCAGTCAAATGAAAATGAGACAGATGAAAAAAATTAACTTTATTTATTATTTACAAAGCAATCGCCATAACCGTTAATACATTTACCCCATTGTGTGAGGCAAGACAGTCCATGCCTACACAGAAAAATATTTGCAGTTGCCTATGGAACCATGATTGTAACCAAGCATGCACCTCTTCGTCCAAAACAGGTAGACGCCCATGGGTGGTGGTGTGTGTGTTACTTTATAAATGTCAGTGTAGATATGCTATACAATTCACAAGAAGTGGTTTTGATTCACTACACATAGGTATGTAACACATGCTGGTATGGTTTGCAGGCCAACAATTGTTATGTACCAACGTATATAGTTAGTCTGATGTTGATACTTATATCAGAATACTTTTAATAGTATGTATAGCTGTTAATCGCGTTACTTTTTTTACGTAATCATACATTTTCTGTATAATTAACCCTCAGCCAGTTGAATTTACTTTCGTCAGATTAGTGTTTTTCTTCTTCTTCTTCTTCTTCTATTTGTAACAGATCTGATGAAAGAACTAAGCCAGAACTGTGAATTGTATAGCATATGTGACAAATACAGACATTTACAAATATGTAACAACTGACTTGTGAAGGCACACAGCTCTTACGAAAGATGGGATCATACTGCTCTATCTGATGTCCAACAATTAAGAACATGCATTTTATTAATATATCCATGGCTAAAATGCTTCAACTGAATCATGAACATGAAAGCATTCATTTAAAATCTTAAGCAGTAGAATGAGTTTGGAAACACTTCTTCCGTAAAACTGTCAACTGAAAAACCACTGCATTACCTTGTTCAGATCAAAATAATTGTAATAGTGTGTCCACTGTTCCTGTGGCAACAAAAGATGGGAACAGAAAAATAAACAAACAAAACAATAGTGGCAATTTAATGCATAAAATGTTTCTTGGACTGTATCTTTCTACATCGGCCATCTTCTCTCATTACATTAACTAAGCTCTTCAGCTTGAGCACTTCTTAGTTTAGTCTCTTCTACACTTAACTTAGGTATCTTAGTTCTTCCACACGACATGACCTACAACCTTAGTGTGACAGTCCTTAACATTTTTATTTCTTTGACAACAATTCTGTCAATTCATTCTATAACATCACGCATTTTTCTTATCTGCCACGATTAGAATGTTGAGTGTTAGATACTTTATGTACTGAACTACTACTAATGTTGTCCGCCCCTGGCAGCTGAGTGGTCAGCGCGACAGACTGTCAATCCTAAGGGCCCGGGTTTGATTCCCGGCTGGGTCGGAGATTTTCTCCACTCAGGGACTGGGTGTTGTGTTGTCCTAATCATCATCATTCCATCCCCATCGACACGCAAGTCGCCGACGTGGCGTCAAATCGAAAGACTTGCACCAGGCGAGCAGTCTACCCGACTGGAGGCCCTCGCCACACGATATTACTCATGTTGATTAAAATTTACCTTTTTATACCTCTTAATATCATACATACTGCAGTCGTGAAATTAGCAAAGATTTTGGAATTCAAGTCAAAACTGTCTTCACAAATTACTACAAATGGCAAGAAATAAATATAACAGGTGAGCTACTGATACGAGATACTGTTTTAGCATTAGGTTATCACACAACACACAATAACTGAACCATTAGTGTCATACAAAAATGTCTAAGTAAACAACGCTACTGAACAAAAATCTTATCTTTTCATAGGTTAATTCTGAAGTTCCAGTAACACAAAAATAAACTAACTCCAGAAAAAATATAAAACCTCTTTATTTGAACTTCCAGTATTAATAGAGGCAGAAATGAAATATAAACAAATAACTCAAAGTATGAGAGGTGCATTCATTTTTGCAGGACTTTATTTTTAAATAACAGTGTCACATAAAAAAATACACTTAACACTCATTTTATGGCAGTTATAGACATCACCTGAGAAGTCACAACAATAAAACAAGATCTTGCAACTAAAATATGTACACTGACTCTTCACAACTGCGAAAAAAATAACTTACTCATATCTACACACACACACACACACACACACACACACACACACAATCTGAAAAAATCTCATCCATCAAGGAAGACAAGCATAGGACTTTTCCAGTTTGATATAACGGTATAATGGCAGTTTTCATTGAACAGCATTTAGAGTTAGACAAAGGGGGAATCATTTTTACAGAATTATTAATAATTTCAATAGAAATCTCAGTAAGTAAAACCTTGTTATGTGCTGTTCACACATTAGTCATTTCTTGCTGCATAAAAAGATCTGCACAAAATACTGTCTAAACAAGAGATGCATGCAAATTATAGGAATTACAGCAGTCATGATTTACCACACTTCAGATAATTACTGAGAAATGAATAGTAATTATTTCAGATTTTTTTTTTTTTTTGGGGGGGGGGGGGGGGGGAGGAGGAGGAGGACTGTCTTAGAATAAACAAGTGGCTGAATGCGGCAGTTAGGGAATACTTTTGGTTAGTAGTTCTGGGAACCGGCAAATTAACTATAGGAAACCTGTATATCTTTGGTTGCTACATTTAAACTGTCACCAATTATGGGGAGAGAGATTTTGTAATTAATGACTCCAGCATTGGTTAGAAACCTACTAACTCCTAACTACTTCCTTAGTCCACATTAATATTTTGTACCTATGATATTTGGTAATCCTTAAATGGGGTGCTGTCACTCATCAACAATACACGCAGCAAATTCACAAACTGTAGAAACATGTTTTATCATCACACAGTGTCACTGGTAATTACATACTGGTCACTACTTCAAAAAAAAAAATTTCCCATCAACTTTAGTGTGATCTAAATTTCAGAAAGTATTCTACACTTTTTCACAGCTTGCATTAATGGAACAAAGTGGTCTCTGACTAGTGTTTTGTGCAGTTCTCTTACAAGTACTATATGTAATACTGTTATTGTCAAAAATGACAGTACAATCTATGTATAAGTATAAATTTAAGGAACTCAAACCTGTCCCTATAATGTAATAAATCTTTTCCTGAAAGGGAAAAACTGGATGCTGTTCAACACTGAACATTTGAATAACTTACCAAATGATATTTACATTCTATGAACACAATGTTTTTTACATGACCACAAATAAACACACTATATAACAAAAAGTAACAGACCAGCTTAACAAATAATAATGTATCAGCGCATACTTCCAGTCCATGGGTTGTCTACAGTATCTTATGACTACTGACTTGTCAATAAATATCTGTTTTTTGTAAACACATTTGTTAAGAGTAAAATCTTTGGAGTTTACAAAACTGTGAAATACAAGGCTCAAAAAAATTATCAAAAGCAATAGCTTTTCCTGACATCGATATTTACACAATTGACACTTATCCCCCTCCAGTGATGTGAAATGAAAAATTTCAACTTATAAAATCGTTCACATAAAAAACAAATTCTGCATCAGTACAGAGCAAAACTTCATTAAAACAGAGGCTGGTCACACTTCTAAATTACCCTATTCTGAGCTACGACAAAGAAGGCAAAAATTGGCTGGGACTAAAAGAAATGAATTATTATCTATGGAACGCCAGTTAAGAAATTTCTATTCATGAATATGAAGAACACAGTGGCTGCAGCATTTAGTAAAAGACTGCTCCCAATTATAAATGACAACCAACAGTTTTCCTTTAGAATATCAACAAGTCCTTTATGTGCATCCATACACTTTATACCCTTCTGTGAAGCACAACTTGAATCAGAATCACTTAAAGCAGGTGATGACTGTGGGGAAGCAGATGCAGGTGGTGGGGGTGGTGGTGCAAAATAACAGGGCGGTGCCATTGCGTAGCTTCCTAAATGTGGCATTAAGTAAGGTCCACCATAGAAGGGGAAGTACGTTGGTGAAAAATTTGGAGGATAGGCTGGCAGTGAATGTACAGAAAACCGATCAGTATCTCCTGCACAGACAGAACCAGCACGTGAGCCTGGAGGGCTAGCAGCAACTGCAGCTGGTCGGCTACTCAGAGATCCAAATCCAGAGCTGCGACTTGACGATCGTGATAAAGGAGAACCATCATGACCAGATACAAATGAAGTAGGTGTCTGCCAATACCCTCCTGCTGACCATGGGGATCGTGTCACATTCCTATGAACTCCTAGTCTTGGTGGGCTAAGAAGAGGCCTTGGTCTACTATCATTCGCAGTAAATAATCCAGGGAACTCCTTGCCACCATACACACGTGATTCAAAGGCCCATCTTTTGCTACGTGGACGTGTTGATGTTCCCAGTGACAGGCTACAAAGGCTGTGATGGAGATCTTGTTCAAAGTATGGATCTGTACTATAACATTTGGCCCTGTTAAAACGATTGTAGAGACCAGAACTGTTGCTGGTATTGGCAAACACATCATTAGGTGACCTTTTGTAATCTCTTCTGGTATCACCAAAATGGAAAATTGTTTCATCACAAATTTTCTTCCCAATATTGATTTCAGGAGAGCACTTGCTGGCAATATGGGAGGAAGCTTTCTTACTTTTCATATTATTTTTTTCATTTAAATTTTCTGATACTCCTTTAGCCTGCTCCTCAGATGCTGCATGCACAGTTGTGTCTAACCTAAAAAAATGAATTAACAATTACTGAGTATTTCAATTACCAGAAAATCAAGTGTGTTAAGAGTACCATACTGTAATACCTGGACATTTCAGCAAACTTAATTCTGCAACAGACTACCAAAATTTACAACACACACACACACACACACACACACACAATAAATAATTCGGATGCACATAAAAACTACAGTGAAATACACATAGTCACAAAATAAAATTACTTATATTGGATAGATACACCACCTTTTAAAAGAATCACTCTGAATTTTCTTAAGTGTGCTCTTTGATACTGTTGGCATCAAAAAGGGAAGGAGGCTCAAGGTAAGGGTTGCCAGTAATGTCACCACCTAAGGAATAAAAACAAAGTTTTCAGTAACAGAAAATTAAAGAAATATGATAGAAAAAAAGAGAGGGGCAATAATATGTAACAGACAGGGCAATCTAGAACACATGGATACCAGTCTTCCGAAAGAATAAAAGTAACTGTACAAGATATATTGAAAGGTTTAAGAACTCAGTTATAATAAAATTTTACATACAGAAGTCAAAGTAATGAACAAATTAACAAAAGCAGCAAATGACCACATTTAACACGTGTTACTACATAAAGTAATCAAGCTGGACTTTATGGGCAGATGATAAATCTTAAAAAAGAACAGCTTGTGGCAGATTAAACTATCTACCAATCCCATGGATAAAAGTGACAATACGAGGGAGGCTTTGAGAACAAGCTTTAAAGTTCTTCATACATTAAAATTAAATGTAAGCCTACAGAAGTCAGTGGCTCATGAAAGCAAGTACTACTGTCAAACAACTTTCTTTCAAGGGCAATGCTCTTATCAAATGTGTTGACTGGGTGCACTTCACAGTCCATTTTATATATTCAATTTGTCAGTACCTATTACGTATTTCCTATTTTCCAAATTCCTCAGCAACACTCCAACATACCTTGCTGGACTATCACTTCTGAGTGACAACACAGCAGAGAAATAGCGTGCTCACAACAAAGGAATTTATCCAGAATTTACTTGACTACATTTGTCAAACTATACAATTAAAATGATTTTCTTCATCTTTTGGTTTAGGCTGTTTCAATAATGAAGTTAATGTTTCAACTTTTTCGCTGACACGAAATTCTGATGAGATTTTTTTAAAAATCAACCAACTCCTTGGTGCCAATATGAGAATATGAATTTTCTCAACTGTGAGTAGAATTGTTCATTTCAAGTCTGACAACAGTTGAGCATAACCAGCACAATTCATGTACTCATTTTCACTGGGACATGTTGGGTGCTGCAACTAACCAGCGAGCAAGTCACTTGTGATGCTATTCACTTATCTTTTGTGCCTGATTAACTTTGTGTTTGATGTAGCCTTTCAAATCGTGTTTACTGACCCTTTGAATTCTAACACACAAAGCTCCAAGAGAACTCAAACTACTATTAAACATATCACATCCTTCCATCTGCACATGTTTATCAGATGAAACCAAAGCCATAACCACAACCAACTTCTTACCGTCTTCCATGTAACATTCTGAACACAACCTTTGCCCAGCTGACCCATACTTGCTGAGGTTTTATAGCCAATTTGCCAGAGTTTCATTAATGTATATAAAATTTCTCTAGTTGTGATGATTTTTCTTTGAACATGGATCACAGTATGATCTCGGCAAAGATTCAAATCCTGCCACCAAAATGATTTTATCACAAAGACACACAGTTATCACTTATTCTCAGGCCAAAACAACTCAAGTTCCTTTTCTTCATGAGGAAAATCACCATTTACCAGCCTTTTGCTGTAACTATCAGTCAGCAAATCACAACTTGATTCATACAAATTTCCAAAACAGAATACTTTGACAGATTGTTTTCATTTGCTGGATCTATCAGGTATTCAAATCACTAGTATTGTCCCCTACAAAAATAAAATTCAATTGCATATAATTCTTCTGTCTTGTTCAATATAGTTCTAAACAACCTAAAGAAAATGCCTAATTTTTCATAAATATTCATAGTTTTTATGTTATTCATGGGACTTCACACATTGGAAAACAGCGTAATAAAAATAAATATACGGTAGAGTCCCGTTAATCTGAACTAATTGGGAGCGGGCCATGTTCGGATTAGCCAGAACTACAGTCACGAGTTTCTAGAATGAAGTATATCAAGCAGACAAGTAGGTACACCATGGTAACAAATGGTAACAATGGCTCACTCTCGCTCCCTGCCCTTGTGGTTGTGTACTGTTGAGACCTTTCTGGTGTCTGAGGTCAGTGCACTGTCAGTTGGCTCACAAAGCACTTAGTTATGTTAGTTATCAATCACTGGCACACATACAGCTGTATTTTATTCGTTCAGGTGTAGTGGTACGTATTTTCGTCATGAGTACGCAGACATACAACGTTAACTCTCAAAGAAAAAGTGAATGCTTTGAAGCAGATATCTGGCAATGGAACTGGGTGTTGGTAAGGCAACCATTTGTGACTGGAAGAAGAACTGAGTGAAGCTTGAACAGTCCTGTGCAACGCCTTCAGGAAAAACACTCTGAAATTCAGCAGACTTTGGAACAGTCCCAGTACAATTAAGTGGATGAAACTATTTTCCTTTGGTTTACGCAGGAAACAGAAGGGGGAACTCCTTTGAGGGGAGCACTGGTTCACAAGAACACTGTTTACCTGAACAAATTACTGAATGGTAATGAGTCTTTTAGTGCGAGTACAGGTTGGTTGGACAGATTCAAAAACCGTCATGGAATCAGTCAGCTACCAATTACTGGAGAGAAGCTTTCTTCTGACCGTGATGCAACGAAGGAATACTTAGGTGAGTTTGAAACTATAAGAGAGGGAAATTGTAGAGGGAAGTTGTAGAATTTTGGAACACGTATTACGTTTGAGTACAATGACTTTTCTGGAGACTAGAAATCTACTCTGTAGGAATCAGCATGGGTTTCGAAAAAGACAATCGTGTGAAACCCGGCTTGCGCTATTCGTCCACGAGACTCAGAGGGCCATAGACACGGGTTCCCAGGTGTTTCTTGACTTCCGCAAGGCATTCGATACAGTTCCCCACAGTCATTTAATGAACAAAGTAAGAGCATATGGACTATCAGACCAATTGTGTGATTAGATTGAAGAGTTCCTATATAATAGAATGCAGCATGTCATTCTCAATGGAGAGAAGTCTTGCGAAGTAAGAGTGATTTCAGGTGTGCCGCAGGGGAGTGTCGTAGGAACATCGCTATTCACAATATACATAAATGACCTTGTGGATAACATTGGAAGTTCACCAAGGCTTTTTGCGGATGATGCTGTAGTATATCGAGAGGTTGTAACAATGGAAAAATGCACGAGGATACGAGGATCTGCAACCAATTGATGCATGGTGCAGGGAATGGCAATTGAATCTCAATGTAGACAAATGTAATGTGCTGCGAATACATAGAAACAAAGATCCTTTATTATTTAGCTACAATATAGCAGGTCAGCAACTGGAAGCAGTTAATTCCATAAATTATCTGGGAGTAGGCATTAGGAGTGATTTAAAATGGAATGATCACATAAAGTTGATCGTCGGTAAAGCAGATGCCAGACAGATTCACTGGAAGAATCATAAGGAAATGCAATCCGTAAAAAAAGGAAGTAGGTTACAGTACACTTGTTCACCCACTGCTTGAATATTGCTCACCAGTGTGGGATCCGTACCAGATAGGGTTGATAGAGGAGATAGAGAAGATCCAACGGGGAGCAGCACGCTTCGTTACAGGATCATTTAGTAATCGTGAAAGCGTTACGGAGATGATTGATAAACTCCAGTGGAAGTCTCTGCATGAGAGACACTCAGTAGCTCGGTACGGGCTTTTGTTGAAGTTTCGAGAACATACCTTCACCGAGGAGTCAAGCAGTATATTGTTTCCTCCTACGTATATCTCACGGAGAGACCATGAGGATAAAATCAGAGAGACTAGAGCCCACACAGAGGCATACCGACAATCTTTCTTTCCATGAACAATACGAGCCTGGAATAGAATGGAGAACCGATAGAGGTACTCAAAGTACCCTCCACCGCACACCGTCAGGTGGCTTGCGGAGTATGGATGTAGATGTAGATATTCTCCCCAACAAATTTAAATGCTGATGAGACTGGCCTTAATTTTAGGACATTGCCAACAAAAAGCCTGGTATCAAAAGCAGAAGACCATGCTCCTGGTTTTAAAATGTGCAAAGATCATGTGACTTTATTAGCGTGCAGCAACGCTTCTGGTACTCACACGCTGCCTTTAATGCTGATCGGCAAATCTGCTAGGCCCAGAGCTTTTAAAAACTGCAACATGAAGTCCCCGCCCATATATTATTGCAATCAGAAAAAAGCATGGATGGATGGTAAGCTGTTCAAAGAACAGTTTCACGCTCAATTTGTTCCCTCTGTTCGACGGTTTTCTAAGGAAAAACCATGCAAACCTTTTGATTGATAATGCACCATCTCACCCCAGTGCTGAGGAATTATGTGACGTAGAAATTGTGGCGAAGTTTTTGCCCCCAAATGTTACACCACTTCTACAGCTGATGGATCAGGGTGTACTGCAAACATTAAAAAATGATGATGATGATGATGATATTCAATTCGCAGCTGACCTCAGAACAGTTTGCTAAGTTCTTAAAGAAATACAGTGCTGGAGGGACAGAACAACGGCCGCCAAAGCCAATACTCTCCTTCGATCTTTCTCTAATTGCGAGTTTATCATCACTATTTACAATGAGCGACATTATGAGCAGAACATATCCAGTCAGCAAAATCTTACAAGACCTTAGTTCGGACGTCGTGATGGCAAAAGCAAAATTAGATTCGACACTGAAGGTGTACGACAGCATGAGAGCCAATGTTGATAGCCACTGTGCTCCTATTGTTGTAGAGGCGAAGGCAATTATGGGATAGTTAGACATGGAGATGAGTGTTCGTCACCTTACAGGCAGACAGAGAGACAGGGAAAACTGTGATAATAATGATGATGCTACGACATATTGGGAAAGAACTGTTTTTATTCCAACGCTGGACCATGTTACGACTGACACGAGAGTAGGTTTTGCTGAAGAAAATATTTATCATTTAAAATTCAACATACTTTTGCCCTCACAACTACTGTGTCATGACAGTAATAATCTGGCACATATATCGAATCAGTGCTTAACTGAACTACCGTTCTTTGAAGGAGAATCACTCTTTGTGACTAAAAAGAGACTAATGGGAGAGATTCTTCAATATAATCAAACAAGCATGAACGCCCTTAATGATCGTGATTCTGTTATGCAAGCATTGTCTGTCTGTCCTAGATCTGACTACCCTACTTTGCACACACAGTACAAAATATTTGCTTGTCTACCTGCATCAACTGCTATAGTAGAAAGAAGTTTTTAACAATTTTGGCGTACGAAGACATGGCTAAGGTCGACAATGGAGGAGGATCAACTTAATGGCTTAGCTCTGTTGAATGCTCGCCCTGACACTGATTGTCCTATTACAGAAAGGATTGTCCTATTGCACGGGAGAATAGGCACACAGGATTCAACATTTAAGGAAGAGAACCACAACTGTAACTTTTTTATATCATAAGATGGCACTGACTTGTATATGTGTGTAATCAGTTTAAATGAAACTTTCTTAAATTCTACATGTGACTTGATTATTTTTTATTAAGGTAAAAGTAAAGGTAGCTCAAGATATCTTTAGCACCCCCTCCTGGAGGTTTTTCTGTATCCACCACTGCCCAGAGTTTGGAGGCTGTGCGCTGTCAGGGCTCACTGAGTAACTAACTGACAGCACATAACCGGGTGCAGAGACCATTTGCATTCATTCTCTCATTTTCATTGTTGTGACTTATTCTGTACCCTGCCCTCATGAAACTAAACTCACTATGACCCTGGACTCCAGCTATGCTCTTTGGGACTTCACTATAATGCATGAGCTGTACATAAAGTTTCTGTCTTTATTAAACTGCATACTTTCATGTATGCGTTAAGTTACCACAGGAACCCCTAGACCAACTGTCATGGAATCACCCTTTTCCGTGACAGTGAATCAAAGTATTAATTATCACCTAAAAAGTTCCACAATTCTTTGTTTGTTTGCACATACATGCATGTAGCCCCAGTAAAAATTAAAATCCTTGCACTTTTGCACGCCAACAGAAGAACCAAAACAAAGTAGCACAGTCCTTCAGTAACACGTATCATGCTGTAATTCATTTTGAGCAGTGGCAAAAACAATGGAGCTCTGTAAGGTCAATCCATACAACAACATCTTTAGCCATCTGATTGGTCTGACAACCGTAAAATTTCCACTGCTGCCTAAAATTACTGCAAAATATTCAACAGTCCGTGCCATTTCATTTTGTCTCTTCCAGAGATGATACAATACTGTGATGTGGAGATTTCGATGTATACAGGTACTGCAGATAAATGCCTGCAAAAAAATTATCTATGTAACTTTTATTCGAAGGGAGAAGTTGAACTTTATGACTACTCCTTAAAAACTGCTGCTGTTTAACTGTATTGTTTTTATTTGTGACAAACCTGTCTTATTTTTAACAAACCTTTGTGGAATATTCTACATACTATCCACTGTAATGACAACATGGCATGTTTGATATAGCCATAATGGAACAGGAAGCATAACAACACACAGAATGACAGTTTTAAGTGTTGAAACTGGTCATTAGCAATAAATAGTACTGAATATGAGCTTGACTATTAAAAGTTTCTTCAAAACATTTGTAGGTTTCATTTTGGGTGAAAAAACACTTAAAAAACCAAACATAATGACTAAGTACCTTATTTTGAGATAGGTGTGTGTTGTTCTTGTATGCAAAATTTTTTTCTGTACCATCAAGGAGGCAGTAAACAGTAAGATCAGTAGGTAATTATGAATAGTCCTTACAGCTGTTATTGTAAATGGGTCTTCCAACAGCAAATTTTAGTTTGATTGGAAGTACATGCCAATACAGTGATGCACTGTATATATGAAGAACGCTGCATACATGTGGGGATCATAACCTTACTGATTTACTCGAGAGGCTTCAAAAACTAAATTGCATGTGTTGTCTCGAGCTAAAACTATTACACATGAAGAGTGGCACCTTGTCAGAAGATAGTACATGGTCTGGATCTCCTGCAGTTCTGTTGCAATATGGGTAACACGCACATCTCAGTGTGGGAGTCAAGTAGTGCAGCTTCTGGAAATGAACTGTAGAGTTGATATATGTGGGACAGTAAGATTCTTGTGGGCAGGAAGCCTAAATTGCACACAGATTCACTGTGAAATTCTGGCAGTTTATGGACAAAATGCAGATATCACAACGAACTGTAGCAAAGTTGTGCCAACAATACGACCATGGCTGCGCACACATGCATGATGCTTAAAGAGAAAGAAATCCACCGACACTGACCCCGTTCACGTTGATATAATTGGCAAATTGAAAGAACAGATTTTCCAATGATGTGCAAGTTCACACAGCTGTTTTCAAATGGCTCGGTGACCAGGGAGCAGATTTCTACCGCCAAGAAACTGAATGGCTGGAAAGAATGTTCTGACCATTCTTATAGAAATTTAGAGACTATGTTGAAAAATAGTATCATGTATCTATGTCACTCTGAAGTGTAGTCCTGTAGGTTTCATTAGTAAAAGATGTGTGATAAAACTGTGATGCCGTATATAAAGCCACCACAGAATAAAAAATTTCTGTTAAACTACAGTCAAGGGGAAGATGCTTCAGTTAAGTGATATATGAACTGAAATCTCAGACAGAAGAAAACCATTTTTTTTTTTTTTTGTGTATATGTAACATTTAAATTGAGGTTTCGTGCTTGTGAGGTTTATCAGCATGTTCATATGCACTGTACAGTTGATATAAGAAGATGGAAAGACACTTTTTTCTCAACTGTCAGTAATGTGGTCTCTCAATCATCAGGATTATCAATGTTTTATCTGTTACCCTGAATAATCACAGCTATTTCTCAGGATCACTTCAAAACGAAAGGACTTTGGGGTTAAAAATGCTGGCATGTATGATAACTACTGAAGGGTTCCCCCCCCCCCCCCAATATTAACCATTCTGTAAGTGACAGAAAGTTCATATTAATATTCAATTTTGCACTGAACATCTCAGAGACCTAATATCAATTTCATCATCTACGCTGTCGCTTGCTTTTTTTTTCCCTTCATGTTTCATAGAGTTGGATTAAACTGACTACACAAGAATGATGTGTAATTTAAATATGTGCTACAGGACTCACATGCAGACAGTCAGCATCTTCCATACGAATGTAGTCTTTAAGTGGCAGATGTAAAGCAGCTACATACTGCAGAAGTAAGAATGCCCAACCTGCAATACCACAAACATCACGTAGATACCAAGTTTTACCCGCACTCATGGCAGCAATAACTTGGAATAACATCCCTGCCACAACCAGAGTAATTGAGCGATGGCAAAAAAGGAGCCATTCCCTTAATGACTCCGAAGCTGGCAGAGGGTGGGGCATGAATGACAATGCCACTAATGATGGCGGTATCTGCAAGTACTCTTCAGTTACTGATGCACTCGCTAGCATAATGACGCAAATACTAGCTGATAGTGCTCGAGCCAGCTGGACAGTAGAACGAGCTGCAGCCAGCAGTCTGCCATACACCTGTTGAACAGAAGTCACATTAAATAATTAGCAAGTAAATTTTCTGATATAAGTAGATGGAACAATTACTTAGAGCAGACATAAATTAATTTTATCTCGACTGGTCCGTTTACACGCTACTTGGTTGCTTACTGCAGTAGAAACACACATTTTCAGATGTAACATTGCTTGGAAAAATGTAAAGCTCAATCTAGATTTTTAGTTGGGTTGCAAGACAGCCAAGATGTGTGTCACTGATCCTCATAAAAACTTTTCCTTGTTATATATCCTAGTCAATCAAATTATTTTATAGGCCAATGAGTCAGCTATTTGCAAAAGAGGCTGAAACATTGGTATTTTATGACATGATATTATCACACACCTGGAAAAGTGTTACAGAAAATGATAATGCCTGTCGAAGTTTACACTCACACATCTCACTGACGACTTTGTTGTAAAACTGTGGAGCATATATTATGCTCACACAAGAGAGCTTTCCTTAAATTGGCCAGCTCCTCTGTAGGAATAAACAGAGTCTGAAAAAATAAATAATAGGTAACTCTGTTATATACAGCCTTCTGGGTTTCAACAAGCAACCAGAACAGAACCGAGAAAGACACCGTGTTTCTTGAATTCTGGAAAACCTTTAATTCATTTCCACATAATAAAAAAAATATCATTATGGAATATTATAACATGTTTAGAACTGTACTGAAGAGGGTCTGTCAAATAGATTTCAGTACATCAACAGTATTACAAAAAGGATAGATTGTTACCCACCACATAAAGGAGATGTTGGGGGCACACAGGAATAATGAAAAGACTGCTATACATTTTAGCTTTCGGCCAAAAGGCCTCCTTCTGAAGTAGAAGACGCACGCACAAATGCTACTCTGCCTGACCACTGTGACCGATCACAGTGACCACAGACAGTGATTAAGAGTGTGTGAGTGCGAGTGTGTGTGTGTGTGTGTGTGTGTGTGTGTGTGTGTGTGTGTTTTCTACCACAGCAAGAGGCCTTTTGGGTAAAAGCTAAAATGTACAGCAGTCTTTCCATTGTGCCTGTTTGCGACTCACTGTCTCCTCTACTCGATGAGCAACAACCTATCCTTTTGATAATATTGTTGTTATTCAATCCTCAATTTTCCGTTGTTAGATTTCAGTATGTCATTGCTCATGGAGGTACACTTCCTCAGGCATACTGTTTTTTAGCATACTACAACCAAGTGTGATAGTATCATTACTGTTCACTAATTATAAATAAATGACTTTGCAGATAATGTTTTTATCACATTTTTCTCGTGCAAACCAGTTGCACACAAATAGTTCACACTGTTAGAAATTGTTCAGGAAATGCAGAAGGACTTGTGGATGACCAATGCTTGACACAAAAACTGGCAAGATACCATTAACTTAATTGAATAGAATGGAATTAATCTAAATAAATAAAATTCCTATACTGCTTGGCCACAAAATTATTGATCACTCATTTAAATTCATAACAATCTAGAATTTGATAGGAATGAATTAAAGTGGAATGGCTGTACACTTATGGGGAAGGCAGATGCCAGACAAATTTACTGAAAGAATCTTAGGGAAAAACATTTTACCCACAAATCCTTCATTCAGACAATCCTTTAGTACTTTTCATTGATTGTTGCTGACCACCAATATTTGCTTCTGTCTGTAAACTGCTTGTTTGTTATGGAGCGTACTGTTCGATGACATTTCCTCCTCCCTAGCACAGCAAGTTTGTTTGGGATTCCTATCGTATTGGTTTGTTCTGGCATTTTTTTAGTGTTTATTATAAACAATGCACTTTCTACGTTGCATTAACACAAGATGTATAGACGATTCAAAGACCCCCACCATCAGAGGTTTATTCAGTCAGCTTGAGATTTTTATTGTCAAAACTGAGAGGCTGTGTGTATGTAAGATTCAAAATATATTCTACCATAATTTGAACATTTGTGACATTACGCTCATTGAAAGTAGTTTGATGTCACCAAGGTGGTCTTCATCCTAAAGCCTTCGACGCATTTTGTTGTTGACAGGCACTTATGTGTATACGTGTTTTTGTTGTTGTAAATGGCACATTTTCTCTGAGTCTCAAGTTTTATTATGGAGCTTTTTCCTCTTGTTTACATTTTATTGCTGCAATATTATCCTGCAGTAAAGGACTAAAGTGAAATTCTTTGTAAGACTATCAGTTTTTACCAGTCAAATTTACAAAAACTAAAATGAAAACTAAAACAACTAAAATGAAAACTAAAACAACTAAAATTTTCCAGAATTCAAAAATCCTAGTTTTTTTTCAGTTTTTTTCCAGATGAAAAAATTCCCAGGTTTTTCCCGGATTTCCTGGGGCATATACACCCTGTGAAGCTATGGTTCAAGAGAAGGTCTACCAAATTCTTGATAGGTTGCCTTACTGGCTATGGGAACTTTAAGAAATACTTACACATGATAAATATAGAGGCAGAAGCCCTTAAGGGCAGGGTATGTGGTGAAGAGGATGAAACTGTGCCACATCTAATCTTCCAAAAAGAAGCTCGGGAGGGTGAAAACACAATATTCAGATCTGTAGAGCCTGAAGAAATCCTGTTTAATGAGGAAATCGTAAAGGATGTCCTACTGTTTCTTATGGGTACTGGTTAGCTTTACTAGAATCACAAGGCATGAAACAGCACAATACACTCAGTTTCGGTTCGGGGAACAATGGGCTAAGACTACTGTTGTTTCTGTCTCCCCTGCACAAATCAAATACAAACATTTTCTTTCTCCGAGATGCCACGATGAATGCTGATATTCTTGTGTGTGCGGGAATTTCTCTATCCTAAAAATTCCAATGTGCCGTGCCCACCATACATACTCTGCTACCCTTGTACTCATTTTATGTATGTAAAGCACATCTCACCTATTAAATTAAAAATGGCCCTACAATTCTCCACCTGACAGCTGTGATTAGGAAATCTGCATCTACAATCATCACAGAATCATTTGAGCCTCTTTTTCCACTTGGTCGCATGCCAGTCAACCATGATCATTTCTGCTTACTGGTAGGCACTAGCTCGGCTTCCACCTCATGCCTGATGCTAGCATTTTTACCAATATGTTAGCTGCATGCAGGAACTGATGATAGCCTCTTAACCTTGGCAGCAGCTGGCATTCATGACATGAGTCATAATTTGCAGATGACTGCACCTTGTGCATTCAGTTGCCACCAGCAGAATCTCCTCCGTACCTTAGATGAGAACACCGCTGCCTCCCCCCCCACCCCTTCCAATAAAGTAAGAATACAAAGTGGACACTAGACTTCTTTCGCAGCCCAACAATTTCCCTAAGAGAATAATGTAGGTGCTCCCAATCACCTACAAACCCATCCTCTGTGCTTGTTCCAAACTTTCAGGATCTTCAGCTGTAGAATCAACTGGTTGAAGTTTCTCACGCGCTAGCATGCTTTCAGCAGTGGGCAAAACCTCAGACATAATAAAAGGCAAAGGATGACAGCCATTTGGCCATTATCCTCTCACCTTCCGTGAAAAGATTCGCAAGCCCATAACTGTTTGTTATTCGATGTCGTGTCAACAGACAAAGACAATCAAATCAAAAGGCACTGTGATATTACAGATTCCATGTGACACTATATGCAACAGAGGTGCTGAAATATTTGTCCCTGTTGTTTAATTCCACTTGAGGCCTGGGTACACCCTGAAGCCTGTTCAGCTATGGCCAACACTGCTTCTTTTTCTGGACAGCGGCCAATTCTCCCTGAATCTGTACAGAACAGACATAGTCCCTATTAACCTTCAACCGAGATTCACCTGTACACATAATGTAACATTAGCCCAAGAAGTCACTAATAAGCAATGTTGCTGTGCTGCTTTTGTTTAGCACTACATTACGAAGCCACCTCACACAATGCCAATGTACTAAACATATGCAAACACTTAAAAAAGTTAGTTGATGCTATTCAACACAGTTCAGTACACAGATACTATTCTCTTCTGCACAAAGGTATGCGAGAACAAAGACTAAACAAAATGCTATGTACAAACAGAAACTCTGCTACTGATGGCACAAGTACGCAACTCTGCAGCTGTGACACCTGCATGAATGCATGTAACTAGCTGAAAACCGTAATGGACATCAATGGTCAGATGAACACATTTTGGCACTGAATTGAATCCCAGCATATTTGCAAAGGAAGTTCTTGTCGTATTCTTAGCATTTCTCTATCGTCTCTGATCTTAACCATTAAAACACAATTTATTTGATATACCATCGTAAATGGTTAGGTACCTGATTTCCTTTGAGATATGAGTTGCACTTTTCTTTCGCCTGCAGCCGGAGAAGCCATGCTTTCTGCCTTGTTAGTGTGTCCTTCAGAACACCTTCACAAGAAGGACATAATGCGTATGCTCTTTCCAGGTGTACTCTGCCAATAACAATGCAATACACAACATATAAAAACACCAAAATGTTAGTTAACTACAAATAAGGAATTTGTGTTACTTGGGTAATTTGTATAGCACATCTTTTATATTCAACCTGCCAAGATTAGGGTCATCTAGTGTCCTGACTTCTAACCACGCTTTCTACCACTACATTAACTGTGACAGTTATGTTAAAAACTACATCTCATATAAAATCCAATGTTTAGAAATTATTACGACATAAATAGTACAGAGAAAACATAGTGTCTATCCATTCACGGCAAATACAACAATAATGACTGATTACAGGCATGTCAATTTCAACTATGAGCATTAGTGCATGGAAATGTGAGAAGAGGTGGAAGACACGAATAAAGAGGAACATGATGAAACACAATGAAGATAAGAGAGAAGATAGTAGCATTTGCTTTAGTGTGTCAGAGGGAAAATTGACCATTTTTGGAGAAATATTACATGTGTGACAGAAGGAAGTGCAGCAGGGTAGCTGGTGGCTACAGGACTAAACAGCAAGGTCACAAGCTCCCTGTCACAAGAATTTGTAATGTTTGCCAGAAATTTGATCAAGTTACAGAAGTATGAAGAAATGGTAAAACTGAAGCATTAACAGCAATACTGCTGTGGAGCTGAGAAATAGTTATGGGAGTAGAAAGTATTCTAAGGGCTCTCCCAGGGTCCAGGGATGCCTGTGGTGGGAGAGACCTCACCTCCATCTGACTGACACCAACCCAATTAAGAAGTAAGACAGTTACAAAGTAAAGATTGTCATCTAGCCAGGAAGATTCATAATAGTGAAAGTGAAAAGGGTACAAATGCAATGAACATAACTAGACTAACTATAATAACAAAATAAAAGTGACGAAACAATCAGATCAGTAGATGGGTACGGCCAGGCAAGTATTCCCTGGGACTAAGTGTGCGATAAGGCCAGCCGTCCCAATCATCCCAGTGCTGATCTACTGCAGCCAAAGTGTTAAAGGTGGAAGCAGCACCCACCATTCATCAGAGTCTACCCCTAAAATGGAAATTAGATTGCAGCAGAAAAATGGACTAACTGTTTCCTAAATGAACTAAAACAGAGTCAAATGTGGATGAACAGGGCAGCTCGCAAAACAGGCAGGGTCAAGGGGCCACCACACCAAGTATGTCGTGAGTGATGCCCCAACTTCTACCACCCCCTCCACCCCCCAAAAACAAATGTAGTTTAAAATATTATATCTGAGAATAAAAACCACTTTCACTGAGTACACTAATAACCTTAAGAACTGTTCATATGTTGTCCATAAGAAGAGGTCATTCCATCAGCATGTAAGCTATTGTCTGTAACGCACATTACATAAAACAAAACTGTGCGTTAATCTGATATGACCAATATGGTAGGATGGCGGATCCCTTCCAGGAGGAGCAGAAAGGAAAGTACCATGCAGCTGCAGTCTGCTTGATAATGTGGAGTTTACTAGTAAGGGGAATAGTCCATCAGATGATATTCCATCTGACTGAGGAGAGGTCTTATTTGTGCCCACATTTCTGTACCTGAGATCAATAAGGGTAAATGTTGCGCGACTGTTTCTGCAGCCAAACAGGCAGCCAGATCATCCCCCCCCCCCCCCTCTCCTCCGGATACCCACATGACTTGGGACCCAGAGGAAAACATCTGTGCATGCTATATGACTAAAATTAGTGAGAGCCATGAGAGGGCAGTTGCCACAAAGTAAACTGCCTTTGTATGCAACAACAATTTCATAAATGGGATAATTATGAAATTGTGAGATAGTGTTTGTGTAACTGAGCACAAGTTGGTACCACTGGAACTGAAGTAGTAAGATACCCACTTCTAAGTTGTCTATGGGATTAGTCCAGAAAGTGCCATTGGCTAGTCTTACTCCACAATTGATGGACTAGGACCAATAACTTTATGTGATCCGATCCCCAAGACGCATTGGTAAGAAGCAGAGTCATAAGTGTTCACATGGAACTTGCCTTTAGTTAATGACTATGGGGCAGCCATGTCAGCTTTTATCAAAGAGGAGTCTCACAAATTGGGAATGTGTTACAACTAGTGATGTAAAATGCCTGGGTATTTAAAAGTTGGGGCAAATGCCCAAAATTCATAAATGCCCAGGCATTTATGCATTTCAAAGGTTAACTGATTATCAGCACTTATAAAAAAAATTTTAAGTCATATTTTGTACTGGAAAAGGTGTTTTGCAACACTGCTTCAGTAGTAGTTGTGTAACCAAGTTGAAAAATCTGCTTGCGAGTTAGAGAAGAGTTATTAGGAGAAATAAATTGGACTGTAAACACAACTATACATTTTAATTAGGTCAATTCTTGCGGCAGTTCATAAAAAAAACGAAAGGAAACTCAAGTTTAAAAGTAATTCTTGAAAAAAGTATATTTTGTGTGTTAAAGAGGTAGCCTGTAGGTGTATTTTTACTTATCCTATACTACTTCACTAAAATTAGAGTAAAAAAAGTTAATCCATAATGATTTTAATCAGGGATTAGTCATGTGTCGATTCTAATTCCACGAGTCCGATAACCGCCAATTCTCTAGGGATCTATTAGTATCTGAATGTAGCAATTCCAGCTTCTTGGGCATCAATTCTTCACTATTAGATCTTTTTTACGTTCGTGTTCTCATTTTATCTTCACAGCAGTGCAACCAAATGAAAATAGAGTACAAAATAGGCAGAACAGAAAACTTTAGTCTGTCTCAAATGTCGTATCTGACAATAAAAGCTTTTTCTTGTTTTTCACTGAAAATAGTTTAACATTTAAGAATACATTTATTATCATGAAACACATGTCAGCTGTTTATTACATTCAGTAATAAGTTTGCTATCAATAATCATTCCTCAGTAATATTCAAAGCTTTGGCTCTGATTATAAAGTGTGTTACATTACAAAGCAATGACCTACGACCAGTAGTGCTGGTGGTGGTGGGTTTTAGCCAGCTTATCACTATACACAGCTGTTCAATGGTGTGTGTGCGCGCGCGCGCTTTCTTTGGTTGGCTCTGAGCACTATGGGACTTAACATCTACGGTCATCAGTCCCCTAGAACTTAGAACTACTTAAACCTAACTAAGCTAAGGACATCACACAACACCCAGTCATCATGAGGCAGAGAATATCCCTGACCCCACCAGGAATCGAACCCGGGAACCCGGGCGCGGGAAGCGAGAACGCTACCGCACGACCACGAGCTGCGGACTCGTGCTTTCTTTCCTTGCATTCTAAGTAATAAAGGCAATGAATAACACGTATGCCTACATGTAAACATTTACTAACTTCCAATACTGGGAGTATCATCTATCCCTTATTTTGACTGGAGTATTATACATTCTAGCAGAAGAAATTTACAAAGTATTTTTTTATATAAATGCCCACATTTTGGGCATTTAAAACTGCTTTAGGCAAATTCTCGGGTAAATGCCCATTTATAAATGCCCTACCCACATCACTAGCTACAACATCCACGTCCTGAGTACCAAAGTAGAGTTCTGGATCTGTGTGGAGAGTAGCATGATGACAGAAATGCATGACTCAAGTTTTTTTGGGTGAGAATTGGAATTCATCTGAAGGGCTCCAAACACAAACCCTTCAAATGGCTCCTTGGAGCTGGTGTTCAACCAATATTACACATTTGTAGCTATACCAAAAATAAATGATGTTGACATTTAGTACAGGGGCAACCACTGGTCTGGCAGAGGTCACTAGCCCATTGATAGTAATGAGCTCTGTGAGACACTGTTCACTTGGACCAAGGGGAGCCTAGATGTTCAACTTCAACCCAAAACAAGTTGGATAAATTCCAACAGAGAAAAAGCCAATTAAAAGTGTTGAGGGTGTTGTGTGACAGGTGCTACTTGAGACACTGAACAGTTCTTCGATGATTCTGAATAGCTGTTGCAATGTCTTCGGTTCACCATGGCAATGACCAACAGTGGAATGGAACAATAGAAATGGGGATAACAGTTGGCAGAGGCGATCAGTGACATCTCCCACTATCTCGTCATTGCAGTCTGATGGAGACACGACGTACATGGGGGCAAAACATATACAACTGGCACTTGGCTCTTGAAAGAGCCTAACATGTAAGTGGTCCTTCAGGTAGTGAGACGGAAGAGACAGGACAACTTGGAAAATGGTCACTTTCACAAATATTGTCTTGCAGTGACCATTGAAGAGAAGCCTGGAGATGAGGGGAAGAGAGCATAGGGTTGACAACTGAAAAGAGCCATGGGCAGCACTGAAGTGGGTAGAAGTACTGTATACTGAGGAGACAGATCAAGACTGGAAACAAGCTGGTCAATAACAAGGCCCCTACCAGAGCAAGTAGTATTTCTGCATAGGGGGTGGTGCATACTGAAATCACTAAGTATGAGACAAGGGAGGAAGAGTTGTTGGATCAGGTAAGTAAGTAAGTAAGTGCCCTACTTGAATGTAATTAGTCTTACAGATGGTGATCTGCTGGGGTCGTTTGCACTTGCACTGCTTTTGCTTCCAACATGCAACACAGATTACAGGACAAACATTAGTTGCAGTTCTGGTAGATAACAAGAACATCTGTTGCAGTTGCACTGAACTATCATGTTAAAGATGCCCCGGTTAGGTATAAAGCCATATGAAGGACTTGTCAGGACCCACAATCACTCTCTGTCACCAGTAGGGTTGAACAACATTCATGAACATCAGTTCAGAGTTCGAGGGTGCAGGGGGGGGGGGGGGGGGGCGATCTGGTGCATCCAGAGCCACTGGAGAAATCTCCCAAAATTTCTTCGTTTTCTCTTATTTCTTCTTTTTCCCTTTCACTATCCTTTTCTCTTTGAGTACTTTTGACTGTCAAGAATCTTGTTAGGGCTTATGTGTAGCAACAGAAGAATAGTGGGGAGCTCTGTGATCCACAATAGGTTGCTGGTCTGTAGATTTCTGGGGAGCTGGTTCCTGAAATGGAGCCCTGAATGGATACTGCAGCAAAACACCATTCACCAGCCAGTGCAGTGAGCCGTTCCCAAAGATGGTTTTCAAAAGAACTATAAGAGGGGAGGGTCTACTGTTACATGGTCTAGTTTATTTGTGCATCTTTCTATGGTCAATGTCAAGGAAGTAAATGCACTATATGTACTACTGATGACCTGCCCAGAGTGGTAAGTCTATAATTGAGACTGGACAAAATAGTCATTTTTCCAAGCTTCAAGATACAATATTATAGAATCTATGACCTTCAGTTCCTTGATTTTGCATTCCTTGATTCCCACAACTGACAAGCAGGTGGAAGCACACATGGTGAATTTCCATGAAGTGACCAGCTATGGCTTCCCAAAACTGTGTCAACTGTCGAAATATTACCATAAAAGTTTCAATAAATCAGTTCAGGAGATAAGGAAGGCTATTTGTGTACAGGAAATAGAGAGGGCTATTTAAAGTAAAATATGTTCAAAACACAAATATTTAAAAACTTAACACTTTATGCACATTATCCTGGTGAACTGAATTGATCTAATATAACGAAACAATATCTTAACTGCTTAGCTTACAACCAGCCAATCAAAGACATGGAGGCAAAGTTGGCTATATCCAAATCTGCATTTCAACCGTAACGCCCCATAAATAGTCCAAGGCTATGTAAGGGCCAATTCATGTCAAGTGGTCTAATTTCAGAAAATGTTCCACACAACCAACGAAGATTTTGATGAAATTTTATATGAACAATCACACATGTTCCCAAAGAACAATGGTAAAGTTTCATGGTCATTTATTTAATACAGTCATTTGTTTGACCCTAAAGTACAGTTCTCAACAGTGCACGGGTGAGTTTTGGCAACTTTGAGACATAATATCTCTGGTAATATTTTCTCGAGAGAAACAAAACTGAGTCAGCTTGTACAATTTTCTGCACTCTCTTAATCGAAAAAATAACAAAAGATTTCGTGTGTGATATGCACAATGATGATTTAAAGCAAACTCAGCAAAAAAAACACACTCAAGAAAATGTGAAGTTTAGCTTTTTACATCTTCGGAAGTAACTGCGAGATTCACTTGAAACTTTTCACAAAACAACTTACCAATATAAAGGTCTTACTATATAAAATTTCATTCCCCTACTGCTTTCTAATACTTTACAATTTCCGGCACCTCCTGACGTAGTGAACAGCATGATAGAGGGCAAAAAGCTCTGCGGTAAAAATCGTGCACTGGTCAAGAAGCCAGCACTGAAACTTATCATCCCCAATGGCAAAATCACAGCCAACACCGTGGGCAGACTTGGAAAAATCAGCGTACAAAAACACGCTATCGGCAAGTTGTGAGCGAAGTTCGAGAAATTTGCAGCAATAGGTCACCTCGGGATCTAATCATTCGGAAATGAGCTGTGGACAAAATGAACACAAACCTGTGCCTGAAGCCAAGGTGGTCAAGGGCTCGCACCCATTCAGAAAGTGGCAGGAAGTGTGAACTGCAGTTGCTGAAGTAGGTGACGAAACTGGATGCCAGAAGGCCACAGAGAAGAAATGTACATCTCGTATTTGTGGTCAAGAATGTACTCCAAAAAAGGTTCAAAGGTTGGGTGGCCTGGCATAGAAGAAAGCTGACACTCATACCTACTGAGTAGGATGTCGCGCTGGTATGACAGTGGTAGTTCACCGGCTTCTGCGTAGAGACTCTCAACTGGACTAATATGGAATTCACCAGTGGCGAGACGGATCCCCAAATGGTTTAATGTATTCAGACGGCGTAAGATAGACAGTCGTGCAGACTCAGTCTGTAAAAATTCCCAGATGGAAGTGGAAAGACCACCACAAAGGCCCCATGTGTGCATAGTACATACAATGGATGTCCGCCAGCAGGTATCATAGGCTTCTTCCAAATCAAAGAATACGGCCACTGTTTGTCGCTTCTGCAGAAAATTATTCATAATGAACATCGACAGGGTGACGAGATGATCAAACACTGAGCAGCGCTTTCGGAACCCACACTGAGCATTAGTGAGAAGATGGTGCGACTCCAGCCACCACACTAATCAACCATTGATCATACATTCTGTAACCTTCAAACACTGCTGGTAAGGGAAATTGGACAATAGCTGGAAGGAAGAGATTTATCTTTACCAGACTTAGATAGGGGAACAATAATAGCTTCACGCCAAAGCGTGGGAAATACACTGTCAGTCCAAATACAGTTGTAGGTATAGAGGAGAAAGCGTTTTCCCACAGGAGAAAGATTCTGCAGCATTAAGACGTGGATTGTATTGGACCCAGGTGCAGAAGACCTGGATGAGGAGAGAGCATGCTCTAGCTCCCTCATAGTAAAAGGAGTATTGTCGCATTCTCAATTCAAAGAGAGAGAAGAGATTGCACGAGCCTCCTCCACCTGTTTCCGAGGAAGAAAGGCAGGATGGTAATGGGTGGAGCTTGAAACCTCCGCAAAGTACCAGCCCAAAGCGTTAGAAACATCAACAGGGTCGACTATGACGTTTCCCGCCAGTCATACCAGGGATTGGAGAGTGGGCGGTAGTCCCGGAAAGCCAGCACAAGCCACCCCAAATGAGAGAGGATGGAGTAAAACTGTTGAAAGAGCTGGTGAAGGAAATCCAGCATGCTTTCTTGCTTTCCTTAATAGTGCGATGGCACAGCGCATGTAGTTGCTTGTAGCGGATGCAGTTCGTTAACGTAGGATGATGGTGGAAGGCACGAAGTGCATGCCGTCAGGCACGAATCGCACTGCCGCACTCCACAGTCCACCAAAGGACTTGGACCCGACAGGGAGAAGTAGTAGTGCTAGGGATAGAGGATTCAGCAGCCAAGAGAATAATCCATGAGGTGCTTGACCTGATCATCACAGCTGGTGAACAGGTGTTCGTCAAAGACTTCCAAGGAGGAATATAGCCCCCAGTCAGCAAGAGAGAATTTCCAATGGGTGGGCCGCTATGATTGTACAGGTGAGTCTCACAAGGTAATTGGTCACTCGAGTAAATATCGGAAAGAGCACACCACTTGAGACGTCGAGCGAACTGGGCAGAGCAGATCAAGAGGTCTAAGTGGGAAAAAGTGTGCCTGGAGTCAGAGAGAAACGTGGCTTCGACGGTGTTAAGGCACACAAGATTAAGACGATTAAGAAGATCCACCAAAAGAGAACGTCTCGGGCAGGCGACAGGCGAGCCCCAAAGAGGATGATGGGCATTGGTGTCACCAAGGAGCAGAAAGGGTGGAGGAAGCTGAGCAACAAGCTGCACCAGGTCCGCCATAGTGACAGCAGAAGACAACGGGATATAAATGGTGCCGAGGGAAAAGGTAAATTCAGGAAGGAAAACACGGACAGTAACTGCTTGCAGGTGGGTGTGCAAGGGGATAGGACGATGACAAACATCATCTCGTAGCAGCAGCATGACCCTACCATGAGCAGGAATCCCCACCATAGGGGGAAGGTCCATCTGTAGCGTAGTAAAATGAGAAAGAGCAAAATGGTCTTGAGGACGTAGCTTGGTTTCTTGGAGACAGACTACAAGCGGACATTGTGATCACAGGAGCAGCTGGAAGTCCGCGACGTTAGACTGAAGGCGACGCATACTCCATTATAAAATGGCCATAAAATTTAGGAACACTGGAGAATGAAGAAGAAACACTCACCTCTATGCCCGCTTAGGGCGAGCTGTCAAGGGAGGATGGCCACTAGAATCCACAGGTGGAGGATCTTCGTCCATCAACTCAGCGGGATCAACGGAGCTTCCCCAGCGTCGGTCTGTTGAAAAGGACCGACGAGTCGAAGAGGGCTGACAAGTCGGAGAGGGGGAAGACTGTTTGCCTTTGAATGATTGTTTTGACTTTTGGCGATTGGCAGAAGAGCCAGACGGTTGCGAACTCGAGGTACGCAAGAAATCTTCCAGGCAATAATCCTATTTGAATTGATTGTTCGCTGGCTGCGTTGCAACTGTCTTCGCCGGGGAGGGCGAAGAACGGGTAGCAGAATCTACAGCCCAGGAACCGGGAGACGGAGTGTCAGCTTGAAGGCGAGGTGACTTTGCCACCATCGAACTAAACTGTAAGTCACAAGTTTGTGCGTAGCCATGTTTTTCGTGGGACACAGAGAGGCTAACATGGTGCCGTAGCTTCCAGGCATAGGGACATTCGGTTTACAGCTCGCCAACAGTTTCTGGGCAACAGGAAGAGGTACCCTCTCCTTCACCATTATCTCCTGAACAGCCCGCTCGTCTTGATAGACGGGACAAGAACGAGAAGAAACAGCATGTTCTCCATGACAATTAACGCAGTGGGGGGAAGGAGGTGGACAGGCACCTCATGTGCATCCCTTCTACAAGTGACACATTTGGCTGCATTTTTACATTAGATGCTGGTATGATTGAACAGTTGGCATTTATAACCCTCCAGCGGATTGGGAATGTAAAGGCACACACTGATGACTTCATAGAGTTTTTATCTTGGTACAAAGCGTTAACTGATCGAAAGTCAGGAACAATGTACGAGTGGGCACCAAATCGGTAGCTTCCTCCTTCATAACTCAATGAACAGCAGTAACGCCTTGATCTGATAGATAATTAGTTATTTCATCCTCTGTCAAACCATCCAACAGACGGGTGCAGATAACACCATGGCCTAAGTTAAGTGTCCTGTGAGCCTCCACTTTTATAGGGTACTCGTGAAGGAGTTGTGCCTCGAGTAGTTTCTGGGCCTGGAGAGCACTACCAATTTGCAAAAGCAGAGTTCCATTGCGGAGACGGGAGCATGACTTCACAGGGACGGCGATGCCATCCACGCCTTTCTGTATAACAAAGGGGTTTACAATAGCAAAAGTGTGGTTTTCGTCTAAACGTGACCCTACTAGATATCGAGGCGCAACAGGAAGAGACATTGAGGCAGGAGCCTCATTCCACTTTCTTTTATGGGAAACGCTCAGAGAAAGAGAAGGAAAATCAGTCATTGGGAAGAAGTCCCCGCAAGACAGACAGAGGGATTGATCGGCAGAGGAGGAAGATAATAGCTCAGGCAATCACCTTTCCCCGGGGCCTGGCCTGTACCAGGGTCTGGCCTGTACCAGGGCCGTACAGGCCAATCTGGGACTGGGAATTACCTGTTACTCAGTCTCCTACTATGCGTCAAATGCGTGGGTAGCCGTCAGGTACATACAGTGAGGAGAAGAAAAGATAAGAAGGAAAGGAAGAAAGAAAGGATGGCCTCAAACGCCGCAGCAGAGGTAAAAGAGGGCAGCGCAGGGAAAGGGCAGTACAAGAGACAATATTCCTACAAGCAAACCAACACAAATGAGCTTCAAAAGCCCATGAAGGCATGAAGCATCTTCCCAAGTGAGGGGAAAAGGACAGGAGAAGAGGAGACAAGCAGCACTGAAAGAGAAGCAGTGCTGCGAGGGCTGGGGTCCCGAGGGGAGGGGGGGGGGAGGGGGGGGGGGCAAAAGCAATAATGTAGTTTAAGGAAAAATTTCCAGTGTTGCAGCATATTTTGTAGTTCAAGATTTTATACGAATTTATTCAGGCAAAAAAGAACTTTCCATTCAGGTCAATGGGAAAAATAGATCAGAAACAAAAGTCACTGTTACTGAGCACTTTTGAAGAAACTATTTGTTGCTTACCAAATAAAAACAGCCCTGAAGTTAACAGTTTCAAAATTTTGTCACACACGAATGCTGCTAAGTGACATGAAATAGAATCAGCATGTATGGAAGGTAGGCAAATGGCTACCTTCTTTTGCGGGTGAATTCTAGGAAAGCGTAGCTCATCTATAAAGGAGACTGCGTACTGAACATTTTTGCAATCCCTTCTTGAGTACTGTTAGAGTGCTTGGTATCCCTCTAGCTTGGCTTAAAGGAAGGCGTTAAAGCAATTCAGAGGCATGCTGCTAGATCTGGTACTGGTAGCTCTGATCAACATGTGCATTACAGAAATGCTTCATGAACTCAAATGAAAATCCCTAGAAGAAACATGTTTGTTTTGTGAAACGCCACCGAGGAAGTTTAAAGAACTGTCATCTGCAACAGAGTACAGAAACATTCTATTGCTATGAACTTAAATCTCGCTTAAGGATTGTGAAGACAGGATACGAGAAATCAGAGATCATACTGACACATATATACGGTCATTCATCCCTTGCAGGCTCACACTGAAACTGTATGTGCACAATATAGTGGAATACATGTTGTAATGCCACAACAATTTTTTGGGCATTACCTCAGACTCTAGCAGTTCAGCCACAGTACTGTAATACAACCAATGAGCATTAATGTACTGGAATGTTTGAGTGCAGCATTGGGGCTGTTTATAACACACAATGGATTAGGCCAAACATGGCAATAACACAACAGAGCAGTAACATGGAACTCTAGCAGAGGAATGCAAGTCATTTTCACACTCCCAGGCCACGGATTTGTTGCAATAAGTCCAGACTTCCACCACTGCACCTGCAGGTATTGCCAAGTCGTCCTCACTGGACGTGGTACTATTCTGCTGCTAGGCTGCCTCTGGCCCATTCCAGCAGTTCTCAGTTTCTGCCCTCGAGGGCAGCAAACAGATCCCAGGCAATACAGCCGCCCACCACTTCACAGCAGTGCAGGCATATAGGAACCACAGGCTATCACTCACTGAAGGAGTTCCACCACGAGAGGCTGAATCCACATTAAGTAACTTTATAGTCTTCAGTGCCAGTGGCCCCTTACAGTGTGTGACCAAGTCCCAGCTTATAGGGTCGCAAGATGCTGCATAAGCTACAAGAGTCCGGAGTGCTGCGCACTATTTTCACTGCACAGTAGCTGTCAACTCACCACTGCCACTCACTGATCTTACTATGTGGTCAAAAGGGTGCAGGCACCACCTTCATTGAGACACTGGCAGTGTAATCAAATGAGCACCAATAAAATGTTTTTTTCTTTTTCTTTTGATGGTGTTTGACTAAGCTACCAACCGCCTGTTCCCAAGGCCTAGCTACACTGCTGTGATTCAACAATGCACAGAAGTCATTCTACAGTCCTGGACTATTTCGGCATCAAAATACTCTGATTTTTCCATTATCCAATATGCGTTTTCTAAATTTACCTTGCAGTCTTAGTTTTTATAACAAAAAGAATGTTAAATGTGGCACTAATGTATACAATGTTTGCTACAAACTATATTTTTACACAACCTTTATTTCGCAGTCATATCAAATTATCTTCCGACCTAACCTAGACATCAGGCTACATTGCAGATCAATGCCACTACAACCAAAATTTTCCATGAAGGAGGGGGCGACACAATCCTTAAATGATAAATATCGCCAACTGGGATCTTCTGTGACTTATTAAAAGCACCTGGTTGTGTCACTCATAATATACCACTAGAGAAGTTAAGCTTTTATGAAATACGTAGTTCAGCAAATGTCTAGTTTACGTCTTATTTAAGAAACTGAAACCATAAATTTACCCTAACATTGTAAAAAAGAATGCCACATCATCTGCATGAGGATAAATTACAATGGGGGTCACACAGTGTTTGGTCATTGGCTCAGTGTCCTCCTTGCTTTTTTAATGATCTCCCATTATTTTAATCATGAGACAGAATTAGATGGTACAAGCATTACTATAAATCCAGGCAAAGAAGGTTCAACATATGAAATGGTAATTGAACAATATTATAGAAAGGATAGATTGCTACTCGCCATAAAGATGCCTCCGAGTTGAAGGCAGCCACAATGAAAAAGACAGTTAATTTGAGTTTTCAGCCAAAGCTTTCTTCAGAAAGGACACACACACACACACACACACACACACACACACACACACACACACACACACACACACACACAGAGAGAGAGAGAGAGAGAGAGAGAGAGAGAGAGAGAGAGAGAAGCAAAATGCATTATGGCCAGAAATACCAGTTTTGTGTGTGTGTTTTTTACTTTCTAAAAGTGGCTTTGGCTGAAAGATCAAATATGCAAGTCTTTTCATTGTGCCTATCTACAACTCACTGTGCCATACTAACAGTATGTAGCAATCTGTCCTTTTTGTAATGTTGTTGATATTGCAATTGGGACTTTACACGGTTTGAAAATAGTAAGTGATGCTTTTGTGGAAGTTGCTGAACAGTTTTGCACAAATGGACAGGCTTTAAAGTCGCGGAGAGGTGGGGTGATGTATCAAAAATTTGCTGTTCATACAGTTAAGTGGTCTAGAAAAAATATTCCACCACATATTAACCTAGTACACCAACAAGAAATAACAGAGGGTAAGAAAACTGTACATCCTTAGATGTGTTGCTTGATGAAAAACTGTATATTAGGCTTACTAAAACATTCAGGTTCAACTACTTTTGCAACAAGAATAACTGCCAAGTTTGGAGATATGGATGTCAGTAAATTAATATACTTTTTATTTTCATTCATTGATGTCCTATGGCGTAACAGGCCTATTCTGAGGTAACCCATCAATTAGACAAAATTACTCATTGCACAAATGAAATTAATTAGAATTATATGTGGGGTTCACACATGTACATCTCACAGGTATCTCTTTAAGCAGGCTGTGAACATTAAACCACAGACTCAAAGAAGGCTACAGTCATTCATTTATGAAATTTGTCGTCAACAGTGCAACCAAGTTTGACAGTAACTGATATTCACAACTATAACATTAAAACAAAAAAGCTATCTCCATTGCCATTTAATAAATGTAACAATGACACGGACAGAACTGGCATATGCAACTACAAAAGTCTTTGATAAAATTGCAAAGTGTCCGACAGATAGTAGAAATATTTTTGAATGCACACTGAATGTTTTTCCTCAACAATTCCTCCTACAGCACAGGGGAATTCATCAATTGCGACAGTAACTTTAAGGCAAAAATGTAAATGGCCAGCAAAAAGCCAAATAGTTATTCTACTTTTTTCTGTTGGCATATTCCACATCAGGTTTCATCGCGAATTTCATCTATGGAGTAAGTAGCTAACTTCCAGTTTCAAATAAAGTTACCCTTGTGAACTCAGCTGTGGTACCTACAAGTTACAGATAGAGCTGAAAGGTACACACTGTACAAAATTCTTCAAAATTGGGTTTATGACCACAATGCTGATGACAAGACAAAGCAGACGAGTGGTATCACTGGGTTCAATATTCACCAACACAAACAAGTTGCGATTTGTCAGCCTACCTAAAAAATTAACTAGATGTGTGCAGCTGATCACGGGTTGGTATTTCATGCAAGACCCTCCATGGACATATTCTAGAGTTTGTCTATATTCCTGAATCCAAACACACTTAAGTATTAACCAACTTTCCAAACTGCCAAAGTTTATGACAAGTTTTTATTGGTTGACTGTGAAGTCTCTCACATATAAAATAGACAGCACTGTCACGCAACTACGTGTTTTTCAGCACTGAAAACTATTAATACAATAAAATCCCACACATGTAAATACTATTTAACTTATGGGACACCAGGAACACTTAACAACTCATATATTTTGATTACCTGTACTGTTCGATCTCTTCGTCAAAGTTATCTTCATCTATAGGAACAAATGACGCCAACTGCTGTATCTTTAACTGCTGGTTTATCGTGCAACTTCGACAAAATTTACTGGCCACCAATTTCTTATAATTGTGTGTGTTTGTGGCCGGAACTAGACGGTTCATATGGAAATCATGTTGTGCAGGGATAGGTTTGTTGTAGTCTCCGTCCTAAATGTGGGGCAACAGAATTAATAAATATGAATACAGAAACCTGAGAGTATCAACAACTGTATGAAATAGAGTTAAGCCGAAATAACACTCACAGAAGAAAAGCCATTGTATTGTTCGCAAAATGCGCACGTCCATTCATTTCGTTTCTCGTATGGTACTTTCGTATTTGTATTACAAAACCAACAGTTGACCAATGATGGAAATCTGGGTCTACAATCAGACACATATTCATTGTAACTGCAATAAAGCTCATACTAGCGTAAGTACAACGTGGGTCTTAATCAGTATCTCTACATTTCTACTCGACGGAAACTGGCAATCATTTCTGATGGAAAGTTTCAACTTACCGTACTTTAATGTATAAAAAGATGCCGGTACCTACAACTGCAAATCCGAGTACAATAACAAGTAGCGTCATAAATAAATCCATTATCTAATTACTATATACTAAGACATGCTTCAACAGGTCACCGTTCCCAAACTACACTTCAAATTAAATTTGAACTAATTCCCTCGCAAACTACCACGTGCCGTCTCATGGACGGCCATGTTTATTTAGTCTGCATAATTTGATGTATTTCACACTTCATGGTCAACATAAAGTTAAATCATGAACTTCACATTATAACGTAATTTGAAATAAAGTGGCGTGATTGTATGAACTTTCATGAGAAACATTGATTTATTATTGCTGAAAACATTTTAGGATGCATCTGTTAAAGTGATTAAATGATCTTTGACTACACAGTGTTTGTGCTCGTCAAATACAACCTTTGCCCGAACTACATTTTAAATGTTGTTTACATTAAAATGAAAGTGTGTTGTTTTTTTTTCGGGTTGAGTACTGCTGTGACATTTGACGTAATTTTAGGTTGCGTTAACTGTAGCATGAATGACAGCCGAAGTGGGAATGGCAGGCCCTTCTGAATTGAACACGGATTCCAGTGGCAGGGTGAAGGTAGTAAAGTTTGTGTGCAATGAAGAGTACGTTTAAATAGTGTTTTCACCCTATTATATTTAAATTTTCTTTCGACAGGGAGTAACTATCGTAAAACCAGTTATATACGGCAATATTGCGCGCTATTTTGGCAAAAAGCGAGAAGAAGATGGCCATACACATCAGTGGACAGTTTACGTCAAACCGTATAATAACGAGGATATGTCAACTTACGTAAAAAAAGTACATTTTAAACTCCACGATAGCTACGCGGAGCCGAATAGAGTTGTTCTCAAACCACCCTATGAAGTTACAGAAACTGGTTGGGGAGAGTTTGAAATAGTAATCAAGATCTATTTCCACGACCCTAATGAAAGACCGACTGTAAGTGTTTATAATAGCATAGACACAGCTCACAGTTAACCTTTAACTTCATACATAACATCAGTTACACTTAAAGAAAATTTCGGTAGATGAAAGCTGGCAGCTTAGTGTCATAAATTAGTTACTTTAGTAGCTTTCCGGCAACCATCAAGTGTTGGTACATGTAAACTACATTCTACGAGGAGCCTGTAGGAGTTATTGAACACTAGTTCACTTGATATGGAATGACCCAATCTCATCTCGTTGGATGTAATTGGCCATATGTTACGGTGTAAGTAACCTGTTATATTCTGTAAATGATTATAGTCTCTGTCATAGGACTTTTGGGTGAACCATGTTTCCACGCAAAAGTCTGACTGGCAGTATGGTAATTAAAATGTTAACAAACAGATAACCCATCCTTAACAGCGAAATTTGTGAAAATATGCCCCATAACAGACAGCCTACATCTTTAGTGCTTTAATTCAAACAGTTATTGTTAACTGGGCTTACATACAAATGACAATGGGATAAGTCCTTTCAGAATCACCCTTTAACTTGAGTTCATCAATAGCCATATTATTCTAAATTGTGTATTCCAGGCAACGAAAGATTTAAAGACCTGGGACAGAAACACGACTGTTGACAAATTGTGTCTTCAGTCCTGGAAAGTTTCCCAAGGTATCAAATTTTATTCCGGTAAACCAACGCATTCAGTACCACCCGTCAACTTTGACCAATGGCAGAGTCGAAAGATGCAACACTGAAGACATAGCATTTGTGTAACACAAACATGATTTCATTTCATTTGTTTGGTCCATTTGAGACATCACATACTTACTGTATTTAATATAGGATAAGTCAAATTTGAGAAAGAAGATAGAGAGATAGAGATTGATAGATATTCAGTTCATAAATAACAATCATAAATTACAGGTATCAAAAAGTACATTAGGGCCTATTTAAATTTGGCCATAATTACGTATTCAGTTCACATGCTGCTTTTTATAATTAAAATAAAAATTCTTTTACTGATAAAAATACTGATTCATCAGAAATGACTGAATGTTATATTTAAATATAAATTTATGTTGCTGCAGCTTTAACTCACTCAGTAAGCCTTTGACTAAGTTAACAATCATTTGTGAACAACTTTCCTCATACACTAATGTTTTACACTGAGGCATATGGGTATTACTGATGTTTCTTGTATTGTGGCTGTGGATATGCTTATTTTGCTGTAGATGTCCTGTACAGTTGAAAAGATAATCATTTCCAAAAAGGATACACTCATATATGTAAAGGCTTGGCAGCCTCATTATTTTCAGCTGTATGAGATGTGGTCTACATGTTTCCAGTTTCTTTAGGTTGCAGATAGCTCAGACTGCTCTTTTCTGCATCCTAAAAATTTTTATGGTGGTGGCTAAGTTTCCACATAAGATAAGCCCATACCTGAGAAATGAATGGAAGTATGCATAATATGCCTGAATGACTGTTGTCCGTTTGCAACTTGGCTTAACATCCGAAGAGCATAACAAGCCTTTGAAATCTTTTCTACATACTGGTGACCTTAAATGTTTCCACTGACAACAACATAGTCATTGCTGTCAAGCAATTTAGCATCAAGAACTAGTAATACAATAAAATACCACAGGTGTAAATACTATGTAACTTATGGGACACCAGGAACACTAACTACTTCAAATGTTTTGATTATATGTATTGGTGCCTATTTCATATGAGAAAGAAGGGAATGATGGACAGTAAAACGACTTTAGAGCAAACCAATGAAAGCCAGTTGTTAAGCTAAAATAATTATACAAATTTTTAATAGTAAGCATTGGAGGTAACAGGATTACTTCTGGAAGATTGGGGTTTTGGGCAGGGACAGACTAAAATCTAACATAACCTCAACAATCACATTAACATTGAACTATTGTAAAATAGAATGATTGCATGAATAAGGAAAAAAAAAACACTAATTTCAAAAGGGAGGGAGGGGGGGGGGGGGGAGAGAGAGAGAGAGAGAGAGAGAGAGAAATCAAACTAAGTGGTATCAAAAGATCAAAAACATAAGTTGAGCTGAATATGAAATCACCAGTACAAAAATACTAAACCAACTTTCATTAAGAAAGGCCAAAAGACATGATAGATAAACATATTGAAAGACTGGGAAAAGTAGTGATAGGCACTATCGACATCAGTTGACGTGTCCACAGTTCCCCATAATCAAAGTAACACTTCACATACTTGAGAATTAAACTGAATAATTTAATTCTTGCAGTTATACATTATCCTCGTTTTGCTTTTGTTAATGTTCACCTTATAGCCTACTTTCACACACTGCCCATTCTGTTCAACTGCTCTTCCAAGTCCTTTGTTGCCTCTGACAAAATTACAATGCCATTGGCAAATTGCATAGTTTTTATTTTTTCTCCCTGAACTTTAATAGTACTCCAAATTTTTCTTTGGTTTCCTTACTGCTTGCTCAATATACAGATTGAATAACATCAGGGATAAGCTACAACCCTCTCTCACTGCTTTCTCAACCACTGCCTGTCTTTCATGCCCCTCAACTCTTATAACTACCATCTGGTTTCTGTACAAGTTGTAAATAGCCTTTAACTCCCCGTGTTTTACTCATGCTACCATCAAAATTTCAAAGTAATCCAGTCAACATTGTCAAAGTCCTGCTCCAAGTCTACAAATGTTACAAACATAAGTTTCTATAGATTAAGCAAATTAACCTATCTTCTAAGATAAGTTGTAAGGTCAATATTGCCTTGTGTATTCCTATATATCTCTAGAATTCAAACTGACACTCCCTGAATTCGGCTTCAATCAGTTTTTCCAGTCCTCCGTAAATGATTCGTGTTAGTATTTTGCACCCGTGACTCACTAAACTGATGGTTCAGCAATTTTCACAACTGTCAGCAACTGCTTTCTTTATAATTAAAATTATTACATTCTTCTTGAAGTGTGAGGGTATTTTGTGCGTCTTGTACACCAGATGCAAAAGTTTTGTCATGATCGGCTCTCACAAGGCTACCAGTAGTTCTCATAGAATGTCATATACTACCAGGAGGCTCGTTGGGACTTAGGTCCTCGAGTAGGCTGTCAAATTCTTCTTGCAGTGTCATATCTCCCATCACATCTTCATCTACGTCCTCTTCCATTTCTATAATACAGCCTTCAAGTTCGTCTCCCTGATACAGACCCTCTGTATACAACTTCCACCTTTCAGCTTTCCCTTCTTTGCTTAGGACTGGTTTTCCCTCTAAACTCTTCATATTCATAAAGCTGCTTCTCTTTTCTCCGAAAGCCTCTGTAATTTTCCTCTAGCCAGTGTCTATCTTTCCCTTAGTGAAGTATTGCTAAATCCTTACATTTCTTCTCTAGCTGTTCCTGCTTGGCAATTTTGCACTTCCAATCAATCTCATTTTTAAGAAGTTTGTATTCTCTTTTACCAGCTTCCTTAGCTGCATTTTTTACCTGTTTGATCCTCTGCTGCCTTCACTATATTATCTGTCAAAGCTATCCACTCATCATCTACTGTACTCATTCCCGCCAAATGCTCCCTCTGAAACTCTCGAAAACTTCTTCCTCTTTCAATTTGTCCAGGTCCAATCTCTTTTATTTCGTACCTTTTTGCAATTTCTGTATTTTTAACCTACATTTCATAACCAATAAATTGTGGTCAGAGTTGACATCTGCCCCTATAAACTTCTTAAAATTTAAAATCTGATTATGAAATCTGTCTTACCATCATATTATCAATCTGAAACCTTCTGATGTATCCCGGTCTCCTCCACACACACAGTCACCCCTCCCTCTCACCCAGGGGGCTCACCACTCCTTGGTGAGTACGTGCTTGTCTACCATGGGGCTCCAGCCTTTGTAGTGCTACTTCCATTTCCATACTGCATGTCTATCATGCTATTCTTTCCTCTCCCTTGGGGACTCCCCTCAGGGGGCTCAGCATTTCGTTGCTGGATACAGGTTTGGCGACCTCGGGATCCCTGAGCTGGGGACTGGGATGCACCACCAGTCCTCAATACTGTAAGCTCTGGGCGTGCTTCAACGACCACCGTAAGGCGCTACAGTGGAACGTTGTACGGTACAGAACTAGGGGATCTTGGCTTAACTGCCTGGGTCATGAGGATGGTATAAACCTCTATAAAAAAACCTCAATCGCAAGGTGTGCTGCGTGCCGAGGAGACGCATGGCTGTTGAGGTAGAACAGTTGCTAGCGGGCGACCTCTGGGGAACCTGCTGTCCCCCAGTTATATTAGGCTTACCCAGGCAAGCGGAACTCTGTCTGGATGTACAATCCTTCCCCTGGCTGCTCGTGGGACCACCTTGAAATGAAATACGAATAGTGCACAAGCACGAGTCTCTAAGAAACGAAAGTTCAATGCTTTACATTATGACCCCCAATTGTTCCTTTCCCTGTCCACACCAGGGGAGAAACAGCAGTCTAAATTACCTGGTGAGATGTATTCTCCTCGATTTCTGGTTTGCAGCAGAACAGATAGGGATTTATTTCTGACCACAAAGCCTCAGTTTTTTGTGGAAAATTTAGAGGACAAGTTCGGAGAAGTTGAGGGCCTGTCTAAAATGAGGTCTGAAGCAGTCCTCATACAGACAGCATCCCCAGCACAGTCATGGGCATTGCTTGCTTGTGACAAGCTCGGTGATGTTGCAGTCTCCATTACACCTCATAAGAGCCTCAATATTGTTCAGGGACTTATTTTTCATCGTGACCTGTTGTTACAGTCTGACGCCGAGCTTCATGCAAATCTGGAATGCCGCCGTGTCCACTTTGTACGACGTGTCTTCAGGGGACCTAAAGATAGTAGGGTCGCCACCTGCGTCTTCATCTTGGTTTTCGAGGGAGACACCCTACCCGAGAAGGTCAAGGTGATGATATGTCGATGTGATGTTAAGCCTTACGTCCCTCCTCCCATGCGCTACTTTAAGTGCTGGAGGTTTGGGCATATGTCATCAAGATGTGACGCCAACCCTACTTGTCGGGATTATAGACGTGCCTCCCACCCCAACGTCCCGTGTTCGCCGCCCACTGTTTGTGTCAACTGCAGACAGAAACATTCACCTTGCTCTTCAGACTGCATGGTTTATCAAAAAGAATGGAAGATTATGGAGTATAAGACCTCGACAGGCTCGCTTACATAGAGGCTAAACGCAAGTAAGACCGACTTCACCCTGTGTGCATTTCATTGACATTTGCTGCAGCAGCTTCAATGTCCCCATCCCTGGCGACGAGCCCCCAAGTTCAGCCGCTTTTTGTGGGCCCTCCAGCCCAGCCATCTATTCCTGCCCCCCAGGTAGTTGGGGAACACTCTCTTCCGTTGCTCCCCTGTTCTCAACATCGGGAGTAACAACCCATGCTTCTTTGGGGACTTCAGTCCCCACCTCTGCGCCGGAGAAGTGCCCACCTCCTCTGGCTCCCCTTGTGCGGAAGAGATCGCTTGGTGCCCTCCCTTCCACGGTTACTGTCAGCCAGTGGCTGAAAAAGCCACCACCTGAGGGCCGTAGGGCTTCCAGGTCTTCCTCGGTCCATGGGACTGGGTCGGAAAAGCCCACCCAGCCTGATAAACCGAAGGACAAATGGGACCCTACCAAAAAGAAGAAAAAGCAAAAGAAGGACATAGAGACAGAAAAGGAGTTCACCACTGCACCTGAAGATGATGTGGAGCATCTAGTGTCCCTCAGGAGCTAGATATTGCTCGACCTGCAGCTCCTATGGAAGTTGATCAGGCTACTTCGCAATTGGTGGTGGCAAGCACTTCTAAGGCATAACCTATCCCCCCCCCCCCACCAGGTTCTTTCATGTTTTCACAGTCGGATACCATTATCCTTCAATGGAATTGCCGTGGTTTTTTCCACCACCTTGCTGAGTTGAAACAGCTTTTGTGCCGCTTCCCTGCCACTTGTCTTGCCATACGGGAAACCTGGCTTCCTGTTCGGCGGACCCCTTCCCTCTGTGGCTACCAGGGTTACTATAAGAACCGCGTAGAATACGACTGGGTGTCTGGTGGTGTCTGTGTTTTATGTTCTTGCCACTGTTCCTAGTGCCCCAGTGCCACTTCATATGGCTCTCGAGGCTGTGGCTGTTAGAATCCGGGCAGGAATTGAGCTTACCATCTGTTCCCTCTACCTTCCCCCAGATGCAGTTGTCCCTTTTGCCGACCCAGATGCCTTGTTTGCCCAGCTCCCCCCGCCATTCCTCCTTTTGGGGGACTTTAATGCCCACCACCCTTTATGGGGCGGGGCCCAGATCTCGGGCCAGGGTAGGAACGTTGAGGCTCTCGTGGCACAGCAGGACATTTGCCTCCTTAACACTGGTGCTCCCACATATTTTAGCTTGACTCATGGCACATACTTGGCCATTGACGTCTCTCTTAGTAGCCCAGGTCTTCTTCCATACCTCAGTTGGAGGGTCCACGACGACATCTGTGGTAGCGACCACTTTCCTATCCTGGTTTCTCTTCTTCAATCCCAACCCCCTGACCAGCTGCCACGATGGTCTCTTTGTGGAGCTGATTGGGCAGCCTACACCTCAGTTACTATGACCATTGCTCTGCTTCCTGGTGACATTGATTTGGCAGTGGACGAGGTCACTATGGCCATTGTTTCTGCTGCTGAGGCAACTGTCCCCTGCTCTTCAAGTACCCTAAGGAGTAAGTCAGTCCCTTGGTGGACACCAGAGATTGCAGAAGCTATCCGGGACCGCCGCCGAGCCCTGCAACGACACCGGCGTCATCCTTCCCTAGAGAATCTGGTTGCCTTTAAATGGCTGCGGGTTCAGGCTCGGCGGTTAATCCGGCGGAGCAAACAGGACTGCTGGGAATGATATGTTGCCACCATAGGTTCTCGCACCTCCCCATCTCAGGTGTTGTTGCAGGTTCGGCGCATTTTCGGCTTTCACCCTCATGCATCTGTCCCTTGCCTTTCTTTTTGGGGTACACTTTGTACTGAGCCAATCGCCATCGCCAAATATCTGGCAGAGTACTTCGCTCGTATTTCCATGACAGCAGGCTACAGTGCAGAATTCCGTGCCATTAAAGAGCAGGCTGAGCATTCACAGTTGTTGTTTCGCACACACCGTTGGGAACGATACAACACCCCATTTAGTGAATGGGAGTTCCAAAGTGCCCTTACAGCTTGCCCCGATCCCTCTCCAGGTCCAGACCAAATTCACAACCAGTTTCTTCGCCAATTCTCGGCGCCTTGTCGAGGTGAATTACTCACCCTGTTTAATCACATCTGGACGGAGGGCGTTTTCCCAACTCGTTGGCAGGATAGCGTTACCATCCTGGTGCTGAAACCTGGTGCAGATCTGCTGGTGGTTGATAGCTATTGCTCTATCAGCCTTACCAACGTTATGTGCAAACTCCTGGAACGGTTGGTGAGTCAGCGGCTCATGTGGATCCTCTAAGTTCGCGGCCTCCTAGCCCAGCAACAGGGGGGCTTCCACCAGAGCCGCTCAGCGATCGACAATTTAGTCTAACTAGAGTCAGCCATTCGTACATCTTTTACTCGGCGAGAACATCTAGTTACTGTTTTCTTTGATCTTCGGAAGGCGTACGATACCACCTGACACCATCATATCCTTGCTACGCTGCACGAATGGGGCTTACGGGGTCCACTTCCAATTTTCCTACGGAATTTCCTCTCCAATCACTCCTTTCGGGTTTGAGTTGGCACATATTTTAGCTCTGCTCATATTCAGGAGAACGGTGTCCCACAGGGCTCGGTTCTCAGTGTTCCCCTTTTCTTGGTGGCGATTAATGGTCTTGCGGCTGCAGTGGGCTCATCGGTCTGTTCCTCTCTATATGCCGATGACTTTTGTCTTTATTACAGCTCCCCAAGCATCAGTGTCACTGAACGGCGGCTGCAGGGAGCTATCCTTAAGGCACATTTTTGGGCATCCAACCATGGTTTTCAGTTCTCAGCTTCTAAGACCCGAGTGATGCATTTCTGTTGTCCTCGAACGGTCCACCTCCGTCCAGAGCTCTACCTTGCCAATGAGCTCCTTCGTATTGAGGAGACGCATCACTTCCTTGGCATGCTGTTTGATGCTCAGCTCACTTGGACACCTCATTTTCACGAGCTTAAACAATGGTGCTGGCGGCACCTCAACATCCTTCGCTGCCTCAGCCACACCGTTTGGGAGGCTGCACGAACAACCCTCCTACAGCTCTATAAGGCCTTAGTCCAGTCCCATCTCGACTACAGGAGTGTGGTGTACGACTCAGCAGCACCTTCAACGTTGCATATCCTCGATCCGATTCTCCATTGTGGCATCAGACTGGCGACAGGTGCCCTCCGCACTAGTCCGGTGACTAGCCTTTTTGTAGAAGCTGGAATCCCTCCCCTACGAGTCCCCTGACAACAACTGCTTGCGTCATACATTGCCCACATCGATGCCTCGCCCGACTACCCAAACCGCAGGCTCCTTTAACCATCTTCTGCACTGCCCTCCCCACGACGGCGGCCTAGGTCGGGTCTCCCGATTGCGGTGCTTGTTCGTTCCCTTCTCTCGTCACTTGAGTCCTTTCCCCTTCCTCCATCCTTCCGGCCCTCCTCTTCTACCCCTCCTTGGTCCTTCCCTCGCTTGCGGCTTTGCTTGGATTTGTCCTGCGACTCCAAGTCCTCCGTTCCACCTGCCAATCGTCGTCAACAATTCCTGACCTTGTTTCGTGATGCAGGTGTAGTGTACACCGATGGTTCTGTGGCTGATGGACGCACTGGGTTTTCTTTCATCCACGGCAACTATGTTGAGCAGCATTCGCTGCCTTGCGGGAGCAGTGTTTTCACTGTAGAGCTGGTTGCTCTTTATTGTGCACTCGCTCACCTTTCCTCCTGTTCTGGGGAGTCATTTGTCATATGCAGTGACTCCCTGAGTGGATTGCAAGCACTCGACCAGTGTGCGAGGTATTCAAGGCGCTGTTTTTGCTTTCGCCGAGTGTGGTCATTCAGTGATGTTTGTGTGGACCCTGGGCCACATCGGCATTCCAGGAAATGAAGGTGTCGATCGGTTGGCCAAGCAGGCCACCACTTCGCCACCCCTGGAGTTTGGTCTCGTGGAAAGAGACCTCCGGTCAGCCCTACATCCCAAGGCCCGTGATGTCTGGAGCTCTGAATGGTCTGTCTTGAACACGCCAAATAAGCTCCGCATGGTCAAGTCGTCCATATGGAACTCCTCCTTCAGGGGCACGCATAGGGACTCAGTTGTTCTCTGCCATCTCCGAATTGGACATACGCGGTTGACCCACAGCTATCTCCTTCGTTGTGAGAATCCACCCAAGTGTCGCTGTGATGCAGGGCTGACAGTGGTCCATATTCTGATGGACTGCTCCCTTTTAGCCCCCTTGCGGCAGTCCTTTAATTTACCAGCTGCACTTCCTTTAATTCTAGGTGACGATGCCTCTCTATAGCTGACTCAGTTTTACGTTTTTTCCGTGCAGCTGGGTTTCATCACCCACTCTAGTGTGGGTGCTCTTGCATGATTTCTCAGGCTATACCCACTCCAGCGACTTTTAATTGTGACGTGGATACCAAAATAGTGTCTTTTATGGTAACATGTTGTGTTGGTACCTCTATCAATGCTTTCCAGCTGGAGGTTCTTCATTTGTAGTTGAGAGGTTGACCTTTTACCTGATCCGTCAACCACTGTAGTCTGTTTTACTTTAGTCAACTATTTGCTCTGCTCCTTTTAAGTGTCCTCTATTTTGTATTACTGCAGTGTTCGTTTTAGTTCTGTACCCCTTACTGTTCCCTCCCTCTGGGTGCAGAGGTTACACTTTTACTGTATAGGCCTTTTACAAGTATGTCTGTCTGGAACTGGGGACTGATGACCACGATGCTTAGCCCCCATCAAACCCCAAAACCAACCAACCCTTGGGGACTGAGGTATATGCCTTCTTCAGGAAACCAAAGTTTTTGGTGAAACTGCATATGGATTCATCCTGTCCACCCACTTTCTTTCCCTGTGTTCCTTTTCTTACCCTTCCTCCATGTTGGTGTTTAATGTCTCTCTTCCCCCCCCCCCCCCCCCTTTTCTTCTTCCTCCTTCCTTGTGTGTTACTGAATGCTGGCCCACATGTTTGATGAGTGAAAGGTGACTGAGTAACACGTAATTCCCAGCCCTGGGTTGACAAGTAGTACTCATACATACTCCTTGGTAAAATCGAGCTCCAGGGAAGGTTGATTGCCTGAGCTGGTACCTTCCTCTATGCTCTGATTGGTCCCTCTGGAGTCCGGGAGGTGTGACCTGGGGCGTGGACAGTCATGTGAGGTGGGTGAGCCCCTACTTGGGGGTCCCCCATCAGGAAGCAGCACGCCATTGGAGATGCTGGCAATCATGGGGCATTTCTTTGCAATGAGTTCCTTATCTCAAAAATGTAATCTGGTTGAGATGAAAGAGTCAATGCCTCTACCGACTGTGTCTCGAGTACCTCGTGGTGTCATGCAAGAAAGATGGTGTTTCATGACAATTAATCCCTTTGTTTCTCAGAAGGGTGTAGATGCCATTGCTGGTCCTGTGAAGTCCTGTTATTGAACACGTAATGTGACCATGCGTTTGGAGGCAGATAGTGCTTTTCAAGCACAGAAACCGCTCAATGCAACACTTCTCCACAGCTAGCCTGATAAAGTAGAAGCCCACCACACTCTGAATTCCTCCTGTGATGGCTTACACATTCAGCTGCTTGATGGTCTGACTAAGGCTGAAATAACAGCCTATCTCACTGACCAGGAAGTGAACGCAGTCCACCACGTCATGTAAAGGATAGATAAAGGATTACTGCCAGCCCATACTTTATTCCTCACATTTGACTGTGCTATACTTCCATCAAAAATGAAGGCTGGCTATGAAGCTATTACTGTCATATCACGTATCCCGTACCTCAGGGAATGTCAGGGAATTTCAAACATGTCAGGGAAATCATGGAAACACAATATCAGGGAAATTTGGAAGAAACGCTGGAAAAATCTTGTTTCTTTGTCAGTGGATGAAATGGTATGCTTACTAAGATGTTGTGCATCATCTCTGGCTGTGTGCTGCTTCCCTACCCCCTCATTCTTACTGCTTCTTCCCTTTCTACCACTCCTCTCAGCCTGCCGTCAGTGCTGCCACGATTTCTTGCTGCTAGCCTAGCAGCTGTCTACGAGAGGCAGTGACGAGGGGTTTGTTTGGATCTGATTCTCAGAGACTGTAGATGTAGCAGCTGGATATGGTGGTCATGTGTGCATTAGATGTGTCTGAGTGATTGTGTGAATGTGTGTGTGCACTCATTTTCTGACAAGGCTACGGCCAAAAATTTTGTTGTGAGAGTGTGGTTGTCTTTTCTGCAGGCCTGTCTGTGGCTCAGTAATCATCTTTATGGTGAGTTGCTACCTATCGTCATTAGTATTGATTCTCACAGTATTTGCAGAAGTTATCTGTTGCATGGTTTGATCCCTGTGGTCTCACTTCCACAATTGGCCAAAACCACAGGCCATTTCTGCAGGTATGTCTGACTGATCTAGCCTGCCGATCTGAAGCCAATCCTTCCCCCCCCCTCCCCCTCCCTTCCCCCCCCCCCCCCCCCCTAATGTGCAAGCCCTGTCCTTTGGATCTAGTCTCACCAATCTACCTGCAGGCTGGGTTTGTCTGTGTGGCATAATGCAGTGGATTTTCGTGGTTTATCCGTGGACCCAGGACCGTGGTGCTCCTCGGCAGGCCAGAGGTCACGGGCGATGGATTTCAGGAATTGTGACTGTCTCACTGCAAGTACATTGTACCGTGTGTCATTTTATAGGCATTTTATTTATTCTAGTACATTTTGGCACTTTGAAAGTAATGTATATATTAGAAAGTATGGACAATAAGAAGAAGAAAATTGGGACAGTCACTGGTGGTTTGTATGCTATGTACTCATATATTACTTGAAAGAAAAATCAAACAATACCTGTAAAATAATAGACAACACTGTGTGTAATAACGACAGTAACGAACATAATAGAACTAACATTGTATCGGCTTTCACCTGTAGTGTTGGTTTACACGACTCATCACTGCCTTATACACTTCTTTCTGAAATCAGTTAAGATATTTTAAATCTGGTATGGCAGTGCCTGTGTTATTCTGATGATACACTGCGGCGACCACTGCCGCTATGAAACACATCAGATGAATTTGTAATTTCAAATAATGACTACTGTCAGCTGTAGAATGGAATGACGACAATGAAAATTTGTGCCGGACCATGATTCGAACCCGGATTTCCCACTTATTGTGAGTAGCCACGTCTGATCTGTATGGAAGTACACATAATGGATGTGCGAGTACAGATCGTAGAAATATATTTGACGACATATGGAAGTTTGGGTCTGTCATGCACGGATAGCCAAAGGTAAGGCAACTGCTCATGATAAGTGGGAATTCGGGGTTAGAGTCCTGGTCCAGCACAAATTTTCGTTGTTGTCATTCCATTCTGCAGCCAACGGTAGTCATTATTCGCAACTGCGAATTCTTATGATGTGTATTTTAAATCTGTCATGTGACTCAAAGGAAATATGTATTTTTGTCATGTATGCTTCATTTTATTTAAATGAAATAACGCAGTGGTCTTAATGAAACACGCATACCATTCGGCTTGCTTTCTCCACCTACAAACAGTTCATTACAAAAGATGTTGATGTTAGTACTTAAGATTTTTGCTCACACAGGGGAGAAATAAAGTATTTCTTATATTTTTGTCATTTATGTCTTTTCTTACCATTGAGATCTAAAAATCTGTCAGGGAAAAATGATAAAACTTGTCTGGAAATCAGGGAATTTCAGTTGGGGAAACGTGTGGCAACTCTGTTCTCACTACACCCCGACCTACAAAGGATATGGCTATACAGACTTGTCACTTCCAGTTTACGGTCTCAGTTGTGAAATTGACATCTCCAAGGCCACATTCTCACCTTTCCCTGCTACAGGTGCACACAATATACCAACAAGTCTTTGCCTGCACCAGCTAAATCGCATGCCTCGCAAACAGAAGAATGGAAATCTAAAAAAGAGTACTCCTGCAATGACTATCTGCGCACATGTAGCCAGCCAATGTCTGGGTCTGCAGCTGACCAACACCAAGGTTCTAAACAGTAAAAAAAAAGGCAAATGATCTTCCTCTTCTCCACCTCGGCATTCCTCTTCAATATTGCCACCAAGTGACACCCTCACCCCGCCGACCTCTGTTTCCCTAAGACACACCACCAACTTCTATTCCACTGGGCAACTGACGGCAAATACCAACACCTCTGTCGAACTAATGGACTAGGATCCTCCAGCCTCTGAACCTGATCATTGTGCACATGTGAATCCTGATACTTGGCAGCTGATGACTGCCCCCTTATTTGACCCATCTCCTGCCTACCATCTCCAATGGAATATTCGCGGCGTGAGATCCAGTAGGGTTGAATTACAGCTCCTCTTGCGATCGTACTGTCCAGTTGTTTCCTTCCTCCAGAAAACAAAATTATGCCCTCAGGATCACTGTCATCTCCGACACTTCACTTCAATCCATTTTGACCTTCCCCGTGAGGCACGGACTCATGGGGGAGCTGTGTTGCTCATTTGAGTTGATGTCTGTAGTCGCACCATTTTTTTGCATGCCCAAACACAAGCTGTTGCTGTCAGTGTCTTTCCCTTTTTGGTTTCACCATCTTTCCTTGCAATTTCTACTAACTGTTATCTTTTACTGTCACCGGGACAGACATTTTGCAACAGATTCCTCAGCTTTGTCCTCTCTTTCATTGCTCGTTGACTTCAGTGCCCACCATCTCCTTTGGGGCTCTCCACATCCCTGTCCGAGAGGCTCTCTCCTAGTAGACATTTTGAGCCAGCTCAGTCTAATCTGTTTGAACACAGGTACACCCACTTTTCTTTCCAATTCCACACACTCGTTTTCCCACTTGGACATTTTGATCTGTACTGTTCAGCTTGCTCGTCCCCTCGAGTGGTCCGTTCTCTCTGACATACAGTCAAGTGACCATTTCCCTTTTTTTTTTTTTTTTTTTTTTTACCATCCCTTGATGGCGAACTGTATCCATTATAAACAGCTATGTGTGCGGTGTCACCACATTTTCAGGGATAGCATAAAAAAGGGAGGGGGCGGGGTGGGGGGGGGGGGGGGGATGGGGCTGGAATAGACCAGTGGCCCTTCCTTGCCTATCGTAAGAGATGACTAACAGGAGTCTTTTTCATTGGGTCAAGTTTTTTACCTTGGGACTGTTCTTTGTTCTTTGGAAGGTTTTTGCTTTTTTCACTTTTTAGTGCTATTTCCGTCACATTTTTTGGCTTTTTAAATTCATAGCCCTTTTTGAGTTTCACCTCCACTTTGCAAATTTTATTGAAGTACGTCTTATTGTGGTGACTTACCTCTCCCTGTGCGCTGTCATCTTTTGCACCTACCATTCAAGTGAATCTACCTCTGCACCCGAAATCCTGCACATAAGCCAGCCCGTTGTGGTGCAGTTGTCATGTACGCTCTTGATGGTAGCCCCCTGACAATGCAGGGACTGCACTGCTGGTATCAGAGCTGTGATCTCCCCATTTCAGCCGAGGTGTAGTTACCTGCCCACTGTGGGGTACCGCGACTCCAAGCAACGGCTATTATGCCACGTGGCCTATGCCTTGGTGTGGTGGCACCCACGGGGAGAGCCTCTTATTGGAATGCATGGCATTAGGCAGATGATCCACAATGAAACACACCAAACATAATGGTGGCTGTACCAACACAGCCATCTCATCAGTCAGGAACAGTGATTTTTATGCAGAAGTTTACAATTGTATGGCATTTCCATATTGACCATGCCTCAAGACAAGAGCCAGGCAAGGAGAAATGGAACTGTGCAGTTTGCCATGTTCTTGCTTGTTCCCACACTGACAGTGGTTCTTTTGCTCCGACGAAGCCATTGTTTTTCGTTGAAATTATTGAATATCATTTTGGGTAGGTTGCGGCAAAAGAGAAGAGAAATGGATCTTTGCAGATCAAAACATCACACACCAACCAATCATGGTCACTTCATGCCTGCTTCAAGTTAGGAGATATTCCAGTCACCATTTCTCCTCACAACAAGCTCAACAGAATACAAGGTGTTGGGACATTCCATGGTGACTCATGTTACATTTTGAAATCAGTGATTAATTATGTTGAATTTTTATCAATCTATAAACCTTTATTTTCTTCTGTAAGTAGTAATAATAATAATAATAATAATAATAATAATAATAATAATCTTGAATTAATATTTGAGCATTGAAGGATATTAAAATTAAAGAATAAGAAAGTAATTTATGTTGTGACTTGTGTTACAAATTTGGGACATCCTATTGCTAATTTACAATTTAGGTCAAAAGTGTCCTCAAACTATTAGGAGTATGGGTTTAGTTTGTATCACAGAAAATGCAAATTAGGTTGACATTCAACTGACACAGTGACAAATTTCTAAAATTATTTATACTGTGTAAAATATTACAATATATTGAAAAAAGTGCCTGAGTCAATGTTATGTGGCTCGTGTTGCTTGTTACTTATTGTATTTTTCCCGTGAGCAGAGAAATAAAAATATGACATTAACATTTCATTTTTTAAACACTGGGAAAAATTGTAAGAGCATAACATTTGGGAAAATAAACTGTAAATTCAATTAAAATATAGAGAATTGAAAAATCCTCTTGCATTGACAACCTCAGGTGGATTAGTTTTCTTTATAGTTTTGTCCTGTGAGTTCAGTATTTCATCACATTTTGCACGCCATTTCCACTAGTGACCAGCACACTCCAATGCACTGATTAGATTAGAGTTTCCAAAAATTGCATGTACCTCTCCAGCAAAGAAATTACCATCATATTCTACTTTGTACCACTCTCCAGTTTTTACACTTTCTATAGTCTCTTCAGTATGATGATCTCCAGCAGGGAAATTCTTTGGAGACAGCAGATATGTTTGTGAAAGCAATGAATGCTTTTTGTGTGTGGTGCTGATGGTGCTAAAGAAAATATTTTAGCCAGATTGAGTTTCACATTGATTCCTTCAATTTAATCAGTAGACACATGGAAAACCTGCATATTTGTGGTACTTGCAGGTGCCTGAGCAAAAGTTGATAAGTCACCAACTATGGATTTTCGCCTTTTTCACTGCATCCCACACTTCCCATTTCACAACTTCCCAAATCCATCTACAGTCCTTTACTGTGGGATGTAGTAAAAAAGTTCCAAGAGATTTCCACATTGTGGTACGATTGAAGCTGAGGTACAGCAACAGTAATATATTTGTCTTTAAATTGTGAGGCAGGTCCATCTGACCAGATTGAAACTACCTTCACATTTTCAGGTATAGTTGACAGTACCTTGCTTATGTATGCAATCACTTTATCCTTGGAAATGGTTAAGTTGTCTGAAACAACAACAATTGGATGATGAGAACCTGAATGCCCCAGTGACACAGTGAAAATACTAACTTGTGCTTGTGCCCAACTTGCACTTTTCACCCCATCTTGATAAACACAAGTTTAATTTTCAGCAAAATCAATATGCAGCAATGGAAACTTCTTAGAATCTTGGCTGAGAACCATTTCATTTTGCTGAAAGTAAGACGCCGACTGCGCTCTGTTTGTGTAGCAGCGGAGATGAAACTTAGGAGTTGTGGAAATTATACATCCCAGTGTATCAGCTGTAGAGCCTTCATCTTTGACTTTATTAATTTTAGAGCCCTTTTCTTCCATCTTCCAAACATACCATGATAAATTTACAATTTCCAGTTCATCAGTTTTAATGGGTTTTGTTGAAATTTCTATCATTCTGACATGTTACATTCATTCTGCCAACAAAGCTCACTGGCTGGCTGGCATATGACACTTGATACAAATGTGCTGCTGTAAGCTGTTTCTTATGAAGGTTGCTGATAGCATTTATGAAATTTTCGTGATATTTACATAAACGTATGTTATGAGGTAGTTTGGTGCTTAACTGAACATGTGGTGGGCGTATTTCTGCAAACTTGATTTCCTAATTTGAACTTCAGGGTGTTCCTGTTTGAATGCCTCATATGTTTCCAAGATGGATATGACTAAGTGACGAATATGAACTGTCTTCTTCTCAGTATTTTCTCTAAGTACTATTGTGTCCTTCCTGCCTGGTCAATGGTGACTAACGTTGCCACAACAGTAGAAACCAGTTACCAAGTGTCTAGTTTCACAACTAAGGCCTCTATTTTGTGGACTGTTGGCATGACTGGGTGTTTCAGATTTTCTATTTGATGAATTTCCACCCAAGTCACTGAACAGATTACGAACAACTATGACTTTATGCCGTGGTGAAATTGCAAGAAATGATTACTCAAGCCGTGGCTTTACCTAGAGCACTATGTGATGTTTACAGTGACAAACCAACTTTACAGTGCTTCCAATCTTGCATCTTACATTGCATATGTTTTCTGACTCTCTCCCTAGTTTCGGCTCTTCTTTCTTTTAATAATAATTGTTGCTCATGTTGACTCAACTGTAGGAACTTTTGTTTGTGCTTCTTCCACTGCTTTTTAAATTCTTCATAATTTCCTTCACTCTTTAACTTTTCCACTTCTCCTTATCTATATTTCTACTGCTGTTAATGACATCCTCTTTTTTAACCTTAAAAAAATATATATAAAAGTGACTCTGATTGCGTGACTCACATTACAAATTCAATTTTCTGTTTGTACAACATTGGTTGAAATTGGGAAATTTTTAATAGTGATATTAGTTACACATTCATACACAGAAGTAAATTACTGAACAAGACAAAGTTAGCTCTTACATTCCTCTTAATATAAAAACTTAATTACATGAAAGTGACTCATATTAGATGAAAATTCATGCTGTTGTATTATATTACTTATCCTAAACTCTAATTTACATACTTTAATTTTATACTGTTTATGCAATGCATTAGGGTATGTAACTGTAATATAAATAATGATATACTAATTATTACCTGCCAATTAGTTGAAATCAAGGTCAAAAATCTCCAATAATTCACACTCTCATCACAGGAAAAACATATGGCCTTATAAAAATGCCTACAGATTATGGAGGGAAAGCAATAAAAATCCAGCCCTTTCAAACACTATGTAAAATGTACCAAATTTTAAATCATAAGTTTGTCCTGCTTTACATGGAATATCTGTGTTATCTTCCATCGAGACCTAATGCTGCAAACTGATGAAGAGCTGCATATTAATTAGGCATGACGTGGAGTTCATTTTGGATTTGGATAGGTTCTAATCTTAGCAACCAGTTTGTACTGGAAAGTGGAATCCCTCAGGGATTGGTTCTGAGTGTAATGCTATTGCCATAAACTGTATCATAAATGCAGTGGCCCCCACAATGTCTCCATCACTGTACTTGGATGATCTTTGCCTGTACTATGCCTCTGCATCACTGTGCACTGCTGAGTGCCAACTTCAGGGGGCTGTTTGGAGAGTCCATAACTGGGCCCTGAATCGCAGATGTCAATTTTCTCCTGCAAAATCACAAGTTATGCTCTTTTGTCGACTCTGGACAGTGAACTCATATCTAAAAATTTATCTCGGTGACCAGTTACTCGAAGTCATTGAATCTTTCCAACTCTCAGGTATTTTATTTGACCACAAGCTAACTTGCCTGCCATGTGTCTGCCAGCTGAAGGACAACTTGCATGAAGAACCTGAGTGCTCTGGACTGCACAGGTCTTACGAGATTTTACAAAGTGCTTTATTTTATTTCACTTGGACTATGGATGTGTTGCCTGTGGGTTGGCAGCATTGTCTGTACCAAGTTTGTTGGACCCTGTTCACCACATTGGCGTGCTGTCAGCAACAGTGTTGTTCCATAAAGCCCTGTTGACAGCCTCCTAGGAGAAGGCAGTGTCCCACCAATGCGGGTTAGACAACAGCAGCTTGTCACAAGTTATGCAGTCACAATCTTTCAGATGCCTACTCGCCCATGTCACTCAACTCTGTTCCACAACCAGCAGATCAGAAGTTTGTGCATAGTCCAAAACTGGGAAGACCTGCTGGGATCTGACTTGATATTCAATTGGAGGACCTCCAGCAGCGTCTGTTAGTCTGTCTTCCTAGAGCTCCATCTCGACACTCCCCATGGGCTGTACCCTGTCCTGTGATACAGATGGACCCCAAGAAGGATGCTGACCCTACCCTTCTTCATCACCTGTTTCTTTCAATCATCCATGATTATTCTAATTCAGTATGCATCTACACAGATGGATCGAAAGTCAATGACAGGGTCAGTTACACTTTTGCGGGTGCAAGAAGACACAAAAAGCACTCTTTGCTGAGTGCTTACAGTGTGTAAACTGCATAGTTGGTTACCATCTCTCAGGCTTTGCAGTACGTCATATCCCAGACACGATGAACTTTCTGATCTGTAGCGATTCCAAGCATTGCTTAAAAGGCATAACCTTTTGTTATCCCAAAAATCCTTTGGTCTCAAAAATCCAGGACCTGGTGGCTGACCTTTACATGTCTGGAAAGAAAGTGACCTTCATCTGGATACTGAGCCACGTAGCATTCCAGGAAAAGGACTTGCTGACCTAACTGAAGACACAACTACAGGAGATTAACTTGACATTGGGTTCCAGCACAAGATTTATTATTACAACTTTGATGCAATATTATGAGACTTTGGGAATTGGATTGGAAGGCTACTACAATCCACAACAAGTTGACAGCAACTAAATAGTCCAGTAAGGTGCGACATACATCTTTCCAGGCTTCTCGGAAAGATGTCATTGTGTTGTACCGACTACACATTGGCCACACGAGACTCATCAACGAGTTTCTTCTGCATCAGGGGGATCCTCCTCACTGGAGCTGCAATAGTCTACTGATGAAAGCACATGTTTTGTCAAGTGTGCCCTGTTGGCTGACCTGCAGCACACGCTCAGCTTACCTACCTCACTACCTCAGATGCTTGTGGATGACATGACAGTCACTACCAAAGTGTTGCATTTCCTGAGGGAGAGCGGAGTTTACTCTAACCTATAATACTCTTCAGCTTCCAGTGTTTGGGGTAGTTTCAGAGGTGAGAGCCTACTCTTGTAGTGGGTACCCACCAAGCAACTGAAAGTTACTTTCTTCCTCTCTCACCTTATTGTTCCTTTAGATCCTATTGTGTAAGATGCTGCCTGGGTTATCTCTATTTTCTTTTACTTATCATGTTACAACTACTGTTGTGCTGTTTTGAACTCTTTGACTTACTTATATAGTTTGAAAAGCCAAATTCTCATTTTTTTCACTTTTTGCTTTTTTACATTTTTTTTCTTCATGGTAAGGAAGGACCGATGACCAAGTGATTTAGTCACTTTAAACACACAATCATCATTGTCCTTCATGAATAGCAGAAAAGCTAGTTTTCTTTCTTTTCGAAGCTCTCTTAACAGTTTTATTCCCTCTTATATTGTTTGTGGTAATGTCTGTTGGGTTTCAGGTTCATTCCACTGTTCCTGATCTGACCATAGTGAACACTGTAATTGTAGACCCTCTTGATATCTCCAGGAACTTGGTTTGATATTTTGCAAACATTTCGAGTTCCACCCATTATCATCCTGCGTCCCTCCCTCTGAAATGGGCGGTGGAAGCAAGAATGGTATCTTTCTCCTCCCAGAATCGTGAATGTTGCACTACTGCTTTTACTATGAGGGATCTGAAACATGCAATCTCTTTATCCCAATCATCCACTCCAGGACCGGACAGAATTCGCATTCTGATGTTGCAACAATTATCTCTTGAGGGCAATGCTTTCTCCTCCGGACAGATGGCACATATCCCAGTTGCTGCCATGAGGCCAGTCATTCCCATACATAAGCCTTGTAAGGACAAACACCTTCCTCCCATCTATCGCCCAATTTCCCTCACCAGTAGTGTCTGCAAGGTGATGGAACATACAAGTCTCGGAATCTCCTCGAAACACCCAATGTGAACTCTGTAGGTACTGCTCTGCATTTGATCATCCATCACCTTGTCAACTCATATTATGGACAATTTTTTGTGGAAATGCCACACTGCAGCCATGTTTTCTCGATTTAGAGATGGTGTATGACGCCTGCTGGAGGATGTGTATCCTCCGTTTTATGTACAAGTGGGGCTTCAGGGTCGCCTGCCCCTTCTTATTAGGAAATTTTTAAAATATCATGTTTTTAAGGTACATGTGGGTTCGGCTCTGCTGGTCACTTTTATTCAAGAGAATGGGGTGCCTCAGAGTGTCGTCTTAGATGCCATAGCCGTTAATCCTGTCTCCCGCCCAGTATCTCGGGCTCTTTTTTCATCAATGACTTTGCAATCTGTTGCAGCTCTCAACAAATTTGTCTACTTGAGTGATGTCTTATCGTCTTTACTCATGGATCAACAACAATGACTTCCACTTTTCCGCTGACAAAATCGTCTGTATGAACTTCTGGTGCTGCTGGGAGTTTCTACCCCATCCCTACTTCTTGGCCCATTCCTTCTTCCATTCATTGACACAATGAAATTTTTGGGACTCATATTTGATAGTAAACTGTGGATCTTGTCTCATCTCGTACCTGGCAACTCGTACTCTCTCCCTCAGTGATCTATGTGTTTTATGCAGTATCTCATGGGGAGCAGATCGGACCATCCTCCTCCAGTCCCTTGTCCATTTAAAACTGGGTTATGGATATATTGTATATTCATCTACATGTCTATCTTATGTTGTTTTAACACCATCCACCATTGCGGGATACTTTTAGCCACTGATGCCTTCTGTACTAGTCCCGATGAGAGTCTTAATACTGAGGCTTCTGGTTTACTGCTGTCCACCGGCGGGATGTTGTCCTCAGTTAGTATGTGAGCTGTCTGTCTTCTGTGGCCAGTCACCATCCTGTGCTCTCTTTTTCTATTTTTTACAATTACCTTGACCGCCAGTATGGGCTGTGCCCATCTTCTCTGTTGCCTCGCTGAGTTCACTGCTTTGACAGCTTTGGTTTGCCTAGCACTCCCTGTCATCTTCCCAACGGATGCAAGCTCTTCACTGCCTTGGCTTCATGCTGAGGTATGTGTTCATTTCAGACTCCATTAGCTTACTAAGGACACTACCCATCATCTGGTGTACCACAGCAAATTTCTCACACTTTGCACTTGGTTTGGGGACATTATCTTTGTCTACACCGACTGTTCGAAGACCAAGCATGGTGTCGGGTGCGCCCCTTTGACTTGCAATGATCCTTTACAATATTGGCTTCTTGACCAGTGCTCAATTTTTACTTGGAGGCTCTATGCTTTTTATGAGGCTATCAAGTACATCCAGCAACACAGGCTTCCAAATTGTCATCAGCTCAGATTCTCTCTGTGTTCTACAGAGCCTTCATGCGCTGTACTCAGTCCAACCTTTAGTACAATGGGTCTAAGAATTCCTCCACACATTTATTGTTAGGGGAGCCAATGTGCAGTTCCTTTGTGTTCCTGGTCACAGTGGTGTGCAAGGGAATGAAGATGCTGATGCTGCTGCAAAGACTGCAGCTCTCCTCCCTCAGCCTGCTAGTCATTCTGTTCCTTCGGATGATCTTTGTGTCACTGTCTGTCAGCATGTAGTCACTTTGGAGTACACAGTAGTCTTCTCCACAGGGGAACAAACTCCGGGACATTAAACCTCTCCCAGTAGCATGGTCGGCTTCCTGTCGGTCCTCAAGCAGCGAGGAGGTCATTTTAGCCCAGCTGCTTATAGAACAAGGATGTTTTAGTCACCGCTATTTATAAAGTGATGACCCTGCCCCACTCTGTGCCTACTGCTCTCAACCTTTGACGGTATGCCACTTTGTGATCTGGTGCCCATTGTTTTAACTGTTTACCTTTATGTCTATGTTTGCCCTTTACTTTGTCAGATGTCTTAGCGGATGACATGCATTCCATTGATAGTGTCTTACTTTTTATTATCACATTGACATGGCAAAGCAAATTTGATACCACCTCCCTAATCTTGTCCGTACTTGCTCCTCTTTTAAAGTTGCTTGGTTGGGTTTTCACCTTTTTTGCCTCAGGCTTTTATTTAGTACTTGTTTTTCTTATGTTATGATGTGGGTGCTTATGATCTTAGAAGTTTTGCACCATCCAACCAGTAATCCATATATACAGCCTTCTGTCACGATTCGTTAATTGACATATTTTCCTTTTCTTTCTTTCCCTACTGTTGAATTCCAGTTGCCCATCACAATTAAATCTTCATGTCCTTTAACTATCTGAATAATTTCTTTTATATCATCATCAATCTTCATTATTTGCAGAGTTAGTTGGCTTATAAAGTTATACTACTGTGGTAGGCCCCCTAGGTGTGGACTTCGTGTCTACCTTGGCTACATGATAATGCAAGCACTATGCTGTTCATAGTAGCTTAACCGTGTTCCTTCTTTTTATTCGTTATCAAACCCACTCCTTCATTACTCCTATTTGACTTTGTATTTATAGCTGTGTATTCACCTGACCAGAAGTTCTGTTCCCCCTGCCACTGAACTTCACTAGTTCCTACTATATCTAACTTCAACCTATCCATTTCCATTTATAAATTTTTTAACCTGCCTTCCCAATCAAGGGATCCAACACTCCATGCTCTGAGCCATAGAATGCATTTTGTTTCTTATGATGATGACATCTGCCTGAGCTGTCTGTATATTCTTTGAATTTTGATGCCATATAGTACAAAAATGGAGTCTCCAATGTTTTTGTTTGTATGTTTCAGTTGTAGATGTCACTCAAGTGTTTCATTTGTAACACATTGTTTATGTCATGCGAGTTGCAGCATAAATCATGTTGTTCATGAAACCTGTGTAGGTCTAGTGGAGATTGCATTCCATGGAGGGGAGCAGTGTTGCGGATTGGCTTGTATATTAGCCCTAGGTTCTTTTTATAAGGTTATCGTGATAGACTGAACTTTAGCATAGCCTGAGGTCTCTGTGAAATTTCTTTTCCATATCTGTATCTTTGTTTTAATCCCTTTCTTCATTGTCCATGTTTTAGAAGCGAGCTCAGGAAAGGTGTATAGCAGAATTCATATTCTGTTCCTTAACTCCAGTCACCTGCCCTGTTCTGTTGATAACTTGACTCCTGGTGATTTTGGTTGTAGGTCAGTGGGTAACATCTGCGTGCCAACTCGTGATGGAAGTAGTTTGGCTTCCAGTAGATTCAGTGCAACTGAGACGTCTGACTGCCCTCAGTAGCAATTATTTGCACTTCATTAGCTTCTGAATTTGGTTTTACTGCTATACACTGAACAGTTTTAGTTGACAGTATTTCAGTTCCAACCGTTCTTTCACAAGCTAATAGTTCACTATAGTAAACACAGTTATTGCCAGTTTAGCCAAACTGATATCGAGTGTATTCTGCAAATGCCTACCCAACATCTCTATTACTTTTACTGTTAAATGATCATGTCTTACATAATCATTCCTGCTGAGAAAAACTTTAATATTCACAACAGCTGACATATCTTTGCTCGGTTCTCATTATGTATTTATTAGTGGTGTAGGTACAGTAATTGCTTTTGGACATATTATACCTGCATGGAATTGTTTACAAAATAACTGTGTGCGCTGTCCTTCGAAGAAAATCTGTTTCTTCTGATGTCCTTTGCTGGTCCTAGGCTCCTATAATTATATCACTTTTTACAAAATTTTTGTATCTTTTTTTATGTTACATAGCACATGTTTGTGGTCCCGGTAAGGTGCCACTGGGGTTATGGCTATACTTTCACGAAATGCCTTTGATGTGCACTGAGTATCCCCTCTCTATATGCAAATATGTTGTAATGATGTAAGTGAAAGGAAATGGAAGGGATGGTTGACCTCTACATGTGAACCATAACTGTGGATCTTTTATAAATATGATAGTAGTACTGGGGAATGACTATTGGAATGAAGCAAGAGCTCAGAAACCTTATGATTTATTGACATACTAGTCAACTGAAAATTATCACTGAACAGAACAAGTAAACAAATCCTTGCTTATAGAAGAAATGAGTGCGGACTCTGAGTTCAGGGAAACAATCTACATCTAAATGGATATTCTGCAAATCACACTTAAGTGCCTGGCAGAGGCAACGTGCAGAAAAACGAATACCCGTATCTTTCCATGTGACCTCGGATTTCCCTATTTTATTATGATGATCATTTCTCCCTGTGTAGGTCAGCATCAACAGAATATTTCCACATTCAGAGGAGAAAGTTGGTCATTGAAATTTTGTGAGAAGATTCTACCACAACAAAAAATGTGTTTGTTTTAATGACATGCACCCCAAATCCTGTATTATGTCAGTGACAGTCTCTCTCCTATGTCTCAATAATATGAAATGTGCTGCTCTTCTTTGAACTTTCTCAATGTATGCTGTTAATCTTATCTGGCAAGGATCCCACACCATGCAGCAGTACTCCAAAAGAGAACTTACAAGTGTAATGTAGGCAGTCTCTTTAGTTGATCTGTTGTTTCTTCTAAGTGTTCTGCCAATAAATCGAGGCCTTTGGTTCGCATTAAACTGCTGGGGTGAGCAGAATGGCTCATAAAAGAAATGATAACTCTGATAAAAAAAACTTCATGCATAATCCAATTGAACTGAAGTGTGGGGTCATTGTGATCATGATGATGGAATTGATTTGGTAAGTGAGGTGGAAAAGCATATGAGAAAACCCAACAACAAAGTCATGGCCAAGAGGTCAATTATAAATCATGACCAATTGATGTTAAGAAAGATCAAACTGTGTTTATACTCTAGGGAGTGTAACTCGCTCGCTACTTTGCTACGTAAACTTACACAAGTTGACACTGAACTGAAGTGAGATGAAGTTGCAGTGGGTGATGTGTGCTAAGTGCATGTTGCATCAGCTTCTGCTCTCTGCTCTCTCCCCCTCAAGTGTCACCAAAAAAACTCCAAGTCTAAGTGTCTCTGAAGAGACTACGTACTAAACGTCTCTAAAATCTTGGGCTCTCCCACATGTGCCATCACAAAGCCACCAAAACTGATTATAAACCAGTCTAAATAAACACCTGTAGCTCTGCCAGTGGGAAATCTCATCTCAAAAGTGGCATGCTCTTTATGCAAGTAGTCCAAACATTTTTGGGAAGTTGCGAGTTGCAACTAGTGGTAAGCCACTGTTCCCTTAGTTTGCGAATGCTGACCAACCATAACTCCACCTCACTTTCCCATCTATACTCCAAGAGAATAGTTTTCTTAATATTGCTACCAGCAATGTGGTGGCAAGCTACAAAACTGGCACTAACAGTTGAGTTTTCCTTTTACCATGTTACAAAGCAATCCTATTTGGCCAAGGCTTCTGGAGTCCCACACTTATGCAGCATGAGGATGGGACGTCCCCAACCACTACATTGTTTCCAGAATGAGATTTTCACTCTGCAGCGGAGTGTGCGCTGATATGAAACTTCCTGGCAGATTAAAACTGTGTGCCCGACCGAGACTCGAACTCGGGACCTTTGCCTTTCGTGGGCAAGTGCTCTACCATCTGAGCTACCGAAGCACGACTCACGCCCAGTCCTCACAGCTTTACTTCTGCCAGTATCTCGTCTCCTACCTTCCAAACTTTACAGAAGCTCTCCTGCGAACCATTGCAGAACTAGCACTCCTGAAAGACAGGATATTGCGGAGACATGTCTTAGCCACAGCATGGTTCGCAGGAGAGCTTCTGTAAAGTTTGAAAGGTAGGAGACGAGATACTGGCAGAAGTAAAGCTGTGAGGACCGGGCGTGAGTCGTGCTTCGGTAGCTCAGATGGTAGAGCACTTGCCCGCAAAAGGCAAAGGTCCCGAGTTCGAGTCTCGGTCGGGCACACAGTTTTAATCTGCCAGGAAGTTTCAGTTTCACTATGTTGTTGGTCAACAGCAGTTTGGAAACATTATGTTGGAAATGCAGCAGTTTCACGAAAATGCAGGAGGCAGCTGATGTACCATGCCGACCCAGGCATCACCACTTCACGGAAATATCAATCCCCTCAAACAAAGGACCTCCCCACCCACTTGAAGAATCTCAGCAAAACAGACCATAGCCCTTGCCTATATAATGGCTTGGGAGTGGCTGGTTCCCTGGACACTGAGCTGGCATCCCCTGCTTCCTGTCCTAACAGCACTCCTTCACTATCACTCTCTGCAGCTCTCCCCTATAACTATACATAGATTCAGTACAGCAACATGTATCAGAATTAGGAATGGGTAACCCGTGGGTAATCCTAGCAATGATCATGAACGTCCCTTGAGGATAAAGACTTACATTACACTCTCGGCAATAAAATCCACCTGTTATGTTACTGACTTGATATTATGTGTAATTAGAATGAAGTATAGGGCTGGTTACAGCCTGATGGGTTTCACCGGGGACCGGCAACAAGTGTCCCTAGTGTACACAGTGATAATGTGGAGGATTGAGAAAACTGTGCAAAACTATTTTTTGATAAGTTGTGTGTCCTGTGAAAATTTTGTGTAGTTAAAAAAAAAAACATTGTACAGTAGGGACCAATCAAAAGTGGAAGGAGTTACTAGTGCACAGTCATAATCGAGTGGTTATCCTGATTTAGGTTTCCTGTGGATTTTCTAAATCATTTGAGCCAGATGCAAGGATAGTTCCTTCAGCAAGGCTTTGGCCAATTAATTGTCCTATTCTTGGAAAAACATTTTTATATAGTCTATGTGTATGTATATTTAACCTGTTATCTTTTTCAAAGTTTTAAACATGGCTGAAGTAGCAACTGTTGAAAATCTTCACAGTAAATAATAACAGCCAAACAGTTGCAGGATAAAGATTTATTGAAATACTTGACCACAGTTTCGGTATATCTAAATATACCTTCATCAGAAGCAACATTACACCTGAACAGGGAGACACCTTCGTAAGCAAAAAATTTATCAATATAGCTAAGATAAAAGAAAAAAAAAACATTTATAGCTTTAAGTACCATGAAAATTACCAATGTATTACAAGCACAAAAACTTTTAGTCACTTACTAAAATCACATCCTGCCGTGGAGGTGCCAAAGGCGTCGTCAGTAGTTAAAATTAAAATATCACCTCCATCAGTACAGTATATTTATGAAGAGAGAGTTTATGCGAACACAGCATACTATCAGTACTTGGCCTGTGAACTGGTGTGAAGAGGGTGTGGAAGCACTAGGGCAGATAGTTTCACTGAGGGAGGGCACTTGTGGTATGCGCGACACATTCGCGCACGTTAAAACCCAGGATACATAGTTATGCGCATCAAAATTTTAAAGGTTATGCTACTTCAAACCCTATGTCTTAATAAATAAAACATATCAGAATCATTTAAAATTTTCAAACGTCTATCTCAAAAAGATAGGTTTAATCTTAACAAACAGGTGCAACTTAGGAACAAAAATTTTTTGGATAGTTTCAAACCCCTTCTTGCTGTAACATAATATAGTCAGGCTGACTAGAAGCTAGTTTTCTTGTCTTTTGAGGCTGGTGAGATGTTCCTTTCCTGTCTTGTTGGGATTTTATGTATTTTTTAGGATTGTTGTTTGCAGTTTTTGATGTGTATGTGTGGTGTAAATGATTCTGTTATGTTTTTTATTCACGACGAGAGATGTTTTCGATTTAATACAACATTTCATTCGTTTTTGCTAGTATGTATCCTAGTCTTTAATTTGTGCGAGATTCTCCCACACAACACTAGTGCCCCCTCTCATTGGATATGTTCCTTAGTGCAAGCTTCGCCTGCTTGACACTAGGACACAGGGAAATTGGTGTTTATAATTTCTATTGTAAGCAGGTGTTTTAAATGGTTCTGATATGTTTTATTTATTAAGACATAGAGTTTGAAGTAGCATAACCTTTAAAAATTTTATGCGCATGAGTATGAATTCTGGGTTTTAAGGTGCGCGAGTGAGTCGCGCGTACCACAAGTGCCCTCCCTCAGTGAAACTGTCTACCTAGTGCTTCCACACCCTCTTCACGCTAGTTTACAGGCCAAGTACTGATAGTATGCTGTGTTCGCATAGACTACCTCTTCATAAATATGCTGTACTGATGGAGGTGATATTTTAATTATAACTAATGACAATGCCTTTGGCACAATTGTTTTATGCACCTCCATTGCAGGATGTGATTTTAGTAAGTGTCTAAAAGTTTTTGTGCATGTAATGCTTTGGTTATTTTCATGATACTTAAAGCTATAAATGTTTGTTATTTCTTTTATCTTAGTTATAGTGATAAGTTTTTTGCTAAGGAAGGTGTCTTCCTGTTCAGGTGTATTTTTGCTTCTGATGAAGGTATATTTAGATATACCAAAACCATGGTCAAGGATTTCAATAAATCTTTATCCTGCAACGGTTTAGCTGTTATCATTTACCATGTTATCTTTTTATTATGGCAACGATTCCTAAAATCCTATGTCATTTGTCCAATGGTCTGTGGGTGAAATAATATTAATAATAATAATAATAATAATAATAATAATAATAATAACTTCTGTCCTGGTATATTTTTCCTCTCTCCAATGCATCCCATGTTACTCCTCTCCTCTTGAAATTTTCATTAACCTGGGCTGTCCATCTCTTCCTAGGCCACCTAATTGGTCTTCCATGGATGAATAAATAAATAAATGAAATATACTTTAGCATTGCAGTAGTTAAATTACCAGTGAGACAAAATAACCTGGATGGGTAAAATGTCCATAATATTAGCACAGTTATGACCAGGACTATCAGAAGCAGAATAAGTTCTGATCTCTAGTTTTGTTGCCAGCCTCCTTTGCCTCTAGACCTACATGATTACTCTACAGTTCACAATTAAGTGCCTGACAGAGGGCTCACTAACCATATTTAAGTTACTTCTCTCCACTCCACTCTTGAACTGCCTGCGGGATAAACAAACACTTCAGTCATTCTGTGCAAGCTCTGATTTCTCTTATTTTATTATGAGGATCGTTTCTCCCTATGTAAGTGGGTGCCATCAAAGTATTTTCACACTGTGAGGAGAAAGTTTGTGATCGAAATTTCATGAGAAGGTACTGCCACAGCAAAAAAGCCTTTGTTTTAATGACTGCCAACCAAATTTGTATATCATATCCATGACACGCTCCTCCTTATTTTGTGATAATACAAAACAAGCTGCCCTTTGAACTTTTTCAGTGTCCTCTGTCAATCCTATCTTTTGTGGATCTCTCACCATCAAGCTATACTCCAGAAGAGGCCTGGACATGTGTAGTGTAAGCAGTCTCTGTCATAAGTGATCTGCCGATAAATCACAGTCTGTGGTTTGCTTTCCCCTATCTATGTGATTATTCCAGTGTAGATTATTCATAATTGTAATCCCTAAATATTGAGTTAACAGCGTTTAGATTTGTGTGATTCATTGTGTAACTGCAATTTAGCTGATTCTTTTTAGTGCTCTTGTGGATGACTTCACAGATTTCATTATTTGGCATCAATTGTCACTTTTTGCACCATACAGAGATCTTTTTTAAATAATTTTGCCATTCGTTTTGATCATCTGATCACTTTATAAGACAGTAAATGACAACATCATTTACAAACAGCATAAAAGGACTGCTCATATTGTCTCCTAAAGCATATCTGTAGATCAGGAACAACAGAAGGCCTACAACATTTCTTCAGGGAACGCCAGATATTAATTCTGTTTTACTGGATTACATTCTGTCAGCTATTAGGACCTGTACCTTTCTGACAAGAAATCACGATTCCAGTCACGCAACTGAGACAGTACTCTGTAGGCACCACACAATTTAATTAGAAGTCAGAACCTAAAAATATGGAATCAATTTGACATCCCCTGTTGATAGCACACATTGTTTCGTGACAGTAAAATGCTAGTGGTGTTTTACAAGGTTGATATTTGTCAATAAATCGTTTCCATGGTGATTATGAATAATGTTAGAGCACAGCACCATTTCCAAAGTCCTGCTGCAAATCAACATTGGTGATATGTGTCTGTAATTCAGGAGATTACTCCTATTTCCTTTCTTGGGTATTTGTATGACTTATGCAACTTTCTAGTCTTTGGATACAGATCTTTCTACAAGCAAGCAGTTATATATATTTGCTAAGTGTGGAGATATTTGTGGCAGTTTACTCTGAAAGGAGCCTGACCAATAATCTGGACTAGAGGCCTTACCTTTTTGAAGTGTTTCAAGCTGTATTTCTACACCAAAGATATCTGCCTTTAACTTACTCATGTTGGCATTTGTTCTTGATTGGAATATTTACCTTGTTGTTTGTTGTGAAGGAATTTCAGAAAATCATGTTTAGTAAGTCTGCTTTAGTGGCACTGTCATTGATATCATCATCCATTGTTATTGTGCAGTGGATGTATTGGTAGTTTCATACCTCTGGTAGTATACTTTACATCTGGCCAGAATCTCTTTGGGTTTCTACCATATTTCGGGACAGAGTTTCATTGTGGGAGCTATTAAAAGCATCTTGCATTGAAATTCACACTAAATTTTAAGCTTTTGTAAAACTTTGCCAATCTTGGGGATTTTGCATTCTTTTAAATTTAGCACACTTTTTTCGTTGCTTTTGCAACAGTATTCTGACCTGTTTTATGTACCATTGGGTATCAGTACCATCTCGTATTAATTTATTTGCCATCCCTCAATTGTCATCAATACTATTTCTTTGAATTTAAACCACATCTGGTCTGTGCTTATATAGTCAGATTCGAAGGAGTGGAGACAGTCTGTTACGAAGATCTCAAATGAATTTTCATCTACTTTTTTAAATATATGCATTTTGCATTTATTTTTGGAAGGTTTGGATGTTATGTTATTCAGTCTAGCTACAACCACCTTGTGGTCACTAGTCCCTGTGTCTGTCATGCTCCCTATCTGGTCAAGATTATTTATTGCTAGGAGGTCAAGTATGTTTTTGCAACCATTTACGCTTTGAGTGGGCTCCTGAACTAGTTGTTCAAAATAATTTTCTGATGAGGCATTCAGTATGATTTGGGACAATGTTTTATGCCTGTCACCGACATCAGCCATCTTGAATATTTCTCAGGTAATCAGGTGGGTGGCATCGTCCAGAAGGTGCAGTATTTTGGCGAGTCAACTTCTTGCCATCGTCAGTCATTCCTGGTGTCTGGTTGATCTCTGATGGATGCCAACTCTGTATACTCTTTAGCCCCTCCTACAGTCTCCGTCTCAGCACCTCCACTCGGTCTGTGGCTGAGGGTGGGGGGAAACACAGTGCTGGGTGTGGGGGAAGTGCAGCGTTCCGTGTCAGATCGTGAATTGAAAACCAACCATGGTTGCAGTTGTGCAGATCTCACCTGCCATGGGGATGCTGAGTTGTCTTCTTCAGATGCCCTGAGACGGGAGCAGATTTCTGTGTCGACTGCTGATGTGATTTGGTTGTACTCAAAGCTGGATCCCAGGCCTTGCTAAACTGAAAGTCACTTTCATTATTTATTAGCTTGTCATGTGATCAGATCTCCACTACCTCTTTTATAATACAATCCCAGAAGATATTTGCTTGCTTCAACACCTTTGTGCCATTGTAGTTCATGTCATGTCTATGGGAGATCCAGTGCTCTACCACAGTGGACTTTGTCTGCATATTGAGCGTGTCTTTCATGCTCAATTCATTTGGTCTTACAACAGCTGCCAGACGAAACATGCCCTAAGACCAAAAAAGCTGAGACTGCAGCCTGCCAAGGACAAAGACAGCTATTATACCCTAAGTCGGGAACACATCGGCAAATATCAGCAGTGTACTCCGATAATACAATGGCAGGTGTGTGTTTTGCCCTCCATACAATATGAAAACTGTATTGGGATCAGTCGAGGATGACTTACAGCTCCAGAAACCAGAAGTTTATCGCATTCCTTGCCAGTGTGAGAAAATGTATGTGGGCTAGACCATCCAGACAGTACAGGAGAGAAGCATTGAGTATAAGTGTCATACAGACAATGCACAGCTGACAGTCTGCTGTGGCAGAGCACCGCATCTCCCATGGACATGACGTGAATTATGATGACATAAACGTGTTGCCGTAATCGAATAACTCCTGGGATTGTATTCTCAAAGAGGCATGATGAGCTAATAAGGATGGTGGCTTTAAGTTAAGCAAGTCCTGGGATCCAGCTTCGAGTACGATCAAATCACGTCGGCAGTCTACATGGAAATATGCTCCCATCAGGACATATGAAGAAGACGCATTTTCACAACGGCACTGTGATCTGCGTGCGACTGCGGAAGGAATGCAGTTCATGATCAATTGCAGAGCACCATCTTCCCCCATCACCGTCTGTTGATCACGTGGAGATTCCGAGATGGAGGCTGCAGGAGGGAGGATAAAGAATATATAGAGATTATTGGTCAGGCTCCTTTCAGAGTAAACTGCCACAAATATCTCCACACTTAGCAAATAAGATAGGAAATAGGAGTAATCTCCTGAATTACAGATGCATATCACCAATGTTGATTTGCAGCAGGACTTTGGAAATGGTGCTGTACTCTAACATATATTAGAGATCAGACTCGAGGAATGTCTTTAGATGGCAAGAAGTCGGCTTGCCAAACTATCGCACCTTTTGACAACGCCACCCGTCTGAATATCCGAGAAATGTTAGATTTCCATATGCCAGGAAAACCTAAAATCAGACATTAAACATTTATTTTCACCAACATAGAGGGGAAGATTGAACTCATCACCATTGATAATTTTATGAGTGTGGTACATATTTGAAATGACACTCAAGTTTTCTCAAGCTCCTCTACCTAAACAACTGCCCAGTCCCCTCCACAGGGCCCCCTTATCCATGTAGCCACATCCTGTTTGTAGAGAACTCCTGACCTAATTAACAGAACCCAGAAATCATCACCGTATGGTGCAAATTGAGGAATCTGCATTCTACATGGTGGCAGAACCATCTGAGCCTCTGATGTAGACCCTCCACTCATCTCTGTAGCAGAGGACTACCATCGGTTCTGTCGATGCTGCAGATAAGTTCTATCTTCATCTTGCAAACAAGACTTCTTCAGATAGCTGCCTGAAATCAGAGACACTCGCTTCCAACCCAAAGCAACACACATTGTTAGTACCAACATGTGCCAACACCTGCAGTTGTCTACATCCTGTGCTCTTCATGGCATCTGGAAGCACCTGTTCTACATCTGGAATGACCACTTCCAGTATACACTGGATTCCTTCCCTTCCTCTGCAGCCATCTTCCTAAGGGATCCCATGACATGCCTAACATTGGAGCTCCCAACCACCAGTAATCCCATCCTCTCTGAGTTCTCAGACCTAGCGGGCTGAGAGGATTCCTCCGAAAAGGGCAGGCGACTTCATCTGGCTCAGGGTGCTCAGTTGCCACCCAAAACATGATTGTCAGGATGGCCCTCAGATTGGCACCTTGGAAAGGCTTTCACTGCTAGCCACATCTTGGAATGACCTTCACTCGACTACAGGTGAGAGATAGACATCAGTGCGAGCAGTACGCAGAGTGGCCACAGTAATGGACCAATCAGGGGCACATGGGTCATGCTGGACATCATTCGGCTTGGCCGTTTGGCTACCCACAGTGATTTCCATTGGTAACAGCCTCAAGGTGCATTACTAAAGCCAATCTCGCTTGTATCTGTGGGCAAAGGGTCACCAACTTGGCTCACATCTGAACACAGCAATCACAGTTCCTATCCATACTAAAGAAAGGCCTGATAAATATACGGACACACACAAAATATAGGAATTAAAGCTAAAGGGGTCACCAACTTGGCTCACATCTGAACACAGCAATCACAGTTCCTATCCATACTAAAGAAAGGCCTGATAAATATACGGACACACACAAAATATAGGAATTAAAGCTAAAGAGTGCTTGTTGTTGTTGTTGTGGTCTTCAGTCCTGAGACTGGTTTGATGCAGCTCTCCATGTTACTCTATCCTGTGCAAGCCTCTTCATCTCCCAGACCTACTGCAGCCTACATCCTTCTGGATCTGCTTAGTGTATTCATCTCTTTGTCTCCCTCTACGATTTGTACCCTCCACGCTGCCCTCCAGTACTAAATTGGTGATCCCTTGATGCCACAGAACATGTCCTCCCAACCGATCCCTTCTTCTAGTCAAGTCCTCTTCTCCCCAATTCTATTCAATACCTCCTCATTAGTTATGTGATCTACCCATCTAAACTTCAGCATTCTTCTGTAGCACCACATTTCGAAAGCCTCTATTCTCTTCTTGTCCAAACTATTTATCGTCCATGTTTCACTTCCATACATGGCTACACTCCATACAAACACTTTCAGAAATGACTTCCTGACTTAAATCTATACTCGACGTTAACAAATTACTCTTCTTCATAAACGCTTTCCTTCCCATTGCCAGTCTACATTTTATATCCTCTTTACTTCGACCATCAACAGTTGTTTTGCTCCCCAAATAGCAAAACTTCTTTACTATAAGTGTCTCATTTCCTAACCTAAATCCCTCAGCATCACCCGATTTAATTCGACTACATTCCATTATCCTCATTTTGCTTTTGTTGATGTTCATCTTATATCCTACTTTCAAGACACTGTCCATTCCGTTCAACTGCTCTTCCAGGTCCTTTGCTGTCTCTGACAGAGCTACAATGTCATTGGCGAACATCAAAGTTTTTATTTCTTCTCCATGGATTTTAATACCTACTCCGAACTATTCTTTCATTTCCTTTACTGCTTGCTCAATATACAGATTGAATAGCATCGGGGAGAGGCCACAACCCTGTCTCACTCCCTTCCCAACCACTGCTTCCCTTTCATACCCCTCAACTCATAACTGCTATCTGTACAAACTGTAAATAGCCTTTCACTCCCTATATTTTACCCCTGCCACCTTCAGAATTTGAAAGAGTATTCCAGACAACATTGTCAAATGCTTTCTCTACAAATGCTAGAAACGTAGGTTTGCCTTTCCTTAATCTTTGTTCTAAGATAAGTCGTAAGGTCAGTATTGCCTCACGTGTTCCAACATTTCTACGGAATCCAAACTCATCTTCCCCAAGGTCGGCTTCTACCAGTTTTTCCATTCATCTGTAAAGAATTCACTTTAGTATTTTGCAGCTGTGACTTATTAAACTGATAGTTCGGTAATTTTCACATCTGTCAAACCTGCTTTCTTTGGGATTGGAATTATTATATTCTTCTTGAAGTCTGAGGGCATTTCGCCTGTCTCATACATCTTGCTCACCAGATGGTACAGTTTTGTCATGACTGGCTCTCTCGAGGCCGTCAGTAGTTCTAATGGAATTTTGTCTACTCCCGGGGCCTTGTTTCGACTTAGGTCTTTCAGTGCTCTATCAAACTCTTCACGCAGTATGGTATCTCCCATTTCATCTACATCCTCTTCCATTTCTATAACATTGCCCTCAAGTACATCGCCCTTGTATAGACCCTCTATATACTCCTTCCACCTTTCTGCTTTCCCTTCTTTGCTTAGAACTGGGTTTCCATCTGAGCTCTTGATATTCATACAAATGGTTCTCATTTCTCCAAAGGTGTCTAATTTTCCTGTAGGCAGTATCTATCTTACCCCTCGTGAGATAAGCCTCTACATCCTTACATTTGTCCTCTAGCCATCCCTGCTTAGCCATTTTGCACTTCCTGTAGATCTCATTTTTGAGACGTTTGTATTCCTTTTTGCCTGATTCACTTCCTGCATTTTTGTATTTTCTCCTTTCATCGATTAAATTCAGTATCTCTTCTGTTACCCAAGGATCTCTACTACCCCTCGTCCTTTTACCTACTTGATCCTCTGCTGCCTTCACTATTCCATCCCTCAAAGCTACCCATTCTTCTTCTACTGTATTTCTTTCCCCCATTACTGTCAATTGTTCCCTTATGCTCTCCCTGAAACTCTGTACAACCTCTGGTTCTTTCAGTTTATCCAGGTCCCATCTCCTCAAATTCCCACCTTTTTGCAGTTTCTTCAGTTTTAATCTACACTTCATAACCAATAGATTGTGGTCAGAGTCCACATCTGCCCCTGGAAATGTCTTACAATTTAAAATCTGGTTCCTAAATCTCTTTCTTACCATTATATAATCTATCTGAAACCTTTTAGTATCTCCAGGGTTCTTCCATGTATACAACCTTCTTTCACGATTCTTGAACCAAGTGTTAGCTACGATTAAGTTATGCTCTTTGCAAAATTCTACCAGGCGGCTTCCTCTTTCATTTCTTAGCCCCAATCCACATTCACCTACTACGTTTCCTTCTCTTCCTTTTCCTACTGACGAATTCCAGTCACCCATGACTATTAAATTTTCATCTCCCTTCACTACCTGAATAATTTCTTTTATCTCATCATACATTTCATCAACTACTTCATCATCGGCAGAGCTAGTTGGCATATAAACTTGTACTACTGTAGTAGGCGTGGGCTTCGTGTCTATCTTGGTCACAATAATGCGTTCACTATGCTGTTTCTAATAGCTTACCCGCATTCCTATTTTCCTATTCATTATTAAACCTACTCCTGCATTACCCCTATTTGATTTTGTATTTATAACCCTGTATTCACCTGACCAAAAGTCTTGTTGCTCCTGCCACCGAACTTCACTAATTCCCACTATATCTAACTTCAACCTATCCATTTCCCTTTTTAAATTTTCTAACCCACTCGATTAAGGGACCTGACATTCCACGCTCCGATCCGTAGAATGCCAGTTTTCTTTTTCCTGATAACGATGTCCTCTTGAGTAGTCCTTGCCCGGAGATCCGAAGGGGGGACTATTTTACCTCCGGAATATTTTACTCAAGAGGACGCCATCATTTAATCATACAGTAAAGCTGTATGCCCTCGGGAAAAATTACGGCTGTAGTTTCCCCTTGCTTTCAGCCGTTCGCAGTACCAAAACAGCAAGCCCGTTTTGGTTAGTGTTACAGGGCCAGATCAGTCAATCATCCAGACTGTTGCCCCTGCAACTACTGAAAAGGCTGCTGCCCCTCTTCAGGAAAGAGTGCTTATGAGGTGTAAAATAAGTCCCTTATTATGAGAAGCCGTGTCAACTGAAAGTAATGCCATACCACCTGCTTCTCATCTTCATTTACACTACCTTTTATGAAAAATACTTTACCTCATGTGATACATTATTTGAAATAGTTTTTTTGTGAACATTTGTTTCCTTTGGTGCATTGTGCTCACTTAATATTTTTATAAGCTTTCTAGCTGGTGAAAGTTATTTTATGCTACCTGCCAGTAATGTTTTTGTCATGAAGTTTCTTCTTATTGCTACTTAGCACTTCAGAAACTTTTTTGCACACTCAAAATACTTTGTTTCAGATGTTCAATTTTCACCTCACACATTACACAAAGTTCACAACTGCATACATGTCTGTCATGCTTTTGGAGGACCACATACACTATGTGATTAAAGGTATCCAGACACTCCCAAAAACATATGTTTCTCATATTAGGTGCATTGTGCTGACAGGTACTCCATATCAGCGACCTCAGTAGTCATTAGACATTGTGAGAGAGCAGACTGGGGTGCTCCTTGGAACTCACGGACTTTGAACGTGGTTGGGTGTCTCTTGTGTCATACATCTGTACATGACATTTTCCACACTCCTAAACATCCCTAGGTCCGCTGTTTCCGATATGATAGTGAAGTGGAAATGCGAAGGGACACATACAGCACAAAAGCTTAAAGGCCGACCTCGTCTGTTGACTGACAGAGACCCCTGACAGTCGAAGAGGGTCGTAATGTGTAATAGGCAGACATCTATCCAAACCGTCACACAGGAATTCCAAACTGCATCAGGATCCACTGCAAGTACTAAGACATTTAGGCGGGAGGTGAGAAAACTTAGATTTCATGGTCAAGCGGCTGCTCGTAAGCCACGCATCACACAGGTAAATGCCAAATGATGCCTTGCTTGGTGTAAGGAGCATAAACATTGGACGATTGAACTGTAGAAAAACATTGTGTGGAGTGACGATTCACAGTACGCTATGGGCGATCCGATGGCAGTGTGTGGGAACGGCGAACATCCGGTGAACGTCATCTGCCAGCATGTGTAGTGCCAACAGTAAAATTCGGAGGCTTTTCATGGAGGGGGCTTGCACACTTTGTTGTTTCATGTGGCGCTATTGCAGTGCAGGCCTACATTGATGTTTTAAGCACCTTCTTGCTTCCCCCTACGGGTCCGGGGGTTAGAATAGGCCCGAGGTATTCCTGCCCGTCGTATGAGGCAACTAAAAGGAGTTTCACACATTCTGGCCTTTAAGTGATGGTCCCCTGTAGAGATTGACCTCCATTCTTCAAAATTTTCCCGAAGAGCGAGCCAATTGGGGAAGGGCGCCTTACATGGAGCATCGTGCCCATTTTCTCGTTGTCGCATTGCAGTCTTGCTCGTTCTCCATCTCTTGGGCAAGGACACCTTCCTGGGTGCATTTTCCACCATGCACTGTGCAGTGTCGATTTCTGCATCAACGATGACCATGGACTTCTTTGCACCTGGTATCCAGCAAGGTAGTCAGTGGGCAGTGGTGGGGCTGCCATGTACCCTGTTGGTTTTAGCCTCCTGACCACAGAGGGATCGCTCTGCTAATGCCTGCACCGTTAATTCCCCACGTATGCCAAGGGGTAGATGCCCATCCCCCTGGGGTATCAGGACTCCCGGCAATGGCCATTCTGCCAGGTGGCCTTTGCTTCGGCTGGGTGGCACCCGTGGGGAGGGCCCCTGGTCGGAGTGGGTGGCATTGGGGCAGATGACACGCAATGAAGCGTAGTCCATCTTCTCTTGCTGATGGTGAAACACCAGCAGTCTATAAGCGATCACAAGCTCAATTCAACGCACAGAAGTATGACCCCAAATCGTTCCCATCCCTTGGCCACACCATGCGAGGAACGTCAGGCTAAGGATGGCAGCGGATCTTATGCACCCCGGTACCTTGTATGTTCGAGAGCTGATGGGGAATCTTTCATAACGATGAAGCCTCAGTTTTTTGGTGAGCATTTATAGGACAAGTTCGGGGAGGTGGAGGGCTTGTCCAAAATGAGATCTGGGTCAGTCTTGATCAAAACAGCATCCTCTGCCCAGTCACTGGAGTTACTTGCTTGTGACAAGCTGGGTGATGTTTCTGTAACCATCACGCCCCATAAGAGCTTAAATATGGTCCAGGGTATCATATTTCACAGAGACCTTCTTTTTCAGTCCAACGATGAGCTGCAAGCCAATTTAGAGCGGTGAGGCGTACATTTCGTGCGGCGTGTCCACCGGGGCCCGAAGGATAATCAGGTTGCCACCGGTGCCTTCATCTTGGCCTTTGAGGGTGACACATTGCTCGAGAAGGTCAAGGTAATGGTCTACCAGTGTGATGAAAAGCCCTATATCCCTCCCCTGATGTGGTGCTTTAAGTGCTGGAAGTTCGGCCATATGTCTTCCGGCTGTACTTCCAGTGTCACATGCCAAGATTGCAGACGCCCATCACATCCTGATACTCCATGTGCCCCGCCTCTCATCTGTGTCAATGCGGAGAACACCATTCGCCTTGCTAACCTGACTGCAGTATTCTCCAGAAAGAAAGGGAAATCATGGAGTACAAGACCCTGGACAGACTGACCTACACTAAGGCTAAGAGAGAATTTGAACGCCTGCATCCCATGTGTATGACATTGTCTTACGTTGCTGCTACAACAGTTCTGACACCATGAACTCCGCCAACCCAATTCACCTGTCAGAGCCGGAAGACTACTCCTTCCCCCTTGATGGTGGGGGACATTTCCCTCCCTGTTGTTCCCGCACCACCTCCTTCGGAAGTAACACACCCCCCCCCCCCCCAACCATCAGGGACGTCCATCCCCACTTCTAAGCCGGAGAAGCGTAAGTCTTCTTTGGCTTCTCTCACTAGGAAGGGGTCCCTTGGGTCACTCCCTTCCCAGGTTTATTCTAGAGGGAAAGATGACACTTGCCAGTGGCTGAAGAGCCCAAAAGCAGCTGGTCGTAGGGCTTCATGTTCATCCTCAGTCACAGACACTGAGCCAGTGAAGTCCTCCCAGCCAGGGAAACCCAAGGAACAGCGAGAGAAATCCAAAAAGAAAACCCCTAAGACCAAGGAAATTGCGATGGTACCCTCACCGTCGCTACATACAAGCTCTGCGGCTGAGGATGGGGTGGAGATTTTGGCATCCTCTGAGGACCTAGATGTCGCCAGACCCTCAGACACAATGGATATAGACTGCTCGGGCAATAAATTGGTGGTATCAGGTGACTCTGAGGCGTAAAGTGCCTCATTGAATGTTCCATGCCTTCCTAATTTCACAGCGTCATCCTCCAGTAGCACTTACGCCTCCATGGTGTACGCCTCGGCCGCAGCTTCGTCTGGACCTTTTGCATGGCCCTAAGGACTCCGTTAACCCCGCCGCTCTCCGCTGTCACTTCCTCTCAATTCTTCACGTGTTCCGGGGCTCTGAAGTGGTTTACATCAATGGCTCAGTGGCTGATGGTCACGTAGGCTTCGCATATGTTCATGGAGGACATATTGAGCAGCACTCCTTGCCAGTTGGTTGCAGTGTTTTCACTGCAGATCTGGCAGTCATATCTCATGCTCTTGAGTACATCCATTCATGCCCTGGCGAGTCATTTCTCCTGTGTACTGACTCATTGAGCAGCCTACAAGCTATCAACCAGTGCTACCCTCACCACCCTCTGGTAGCATCCATTCAGGAGTCCATCTATACCCTGGAACAGTCCTGCTGTACCGTGGTGTTTGTGTGAATCCCAGGACGTGTCAGAATCCCCGGCAACGAACTTGCCAACAGGCTGACCAAACGGGCAACGCGGAAACTGCTTCTGGAGATAGGCATCTCCGAAGCTGACCTGTGTTCTGTCTTACACCACAGGGTTTTCCAGCTTTGGGAGATGGAATGGCATAACACACACACAACAAACTGCATGTCATTAAGGAGACTATGAATGTGTGGAAGTCTTCAATGCAGGCCTCTCGCAGGGAATCAGTTGTCCTCTGCTGGCTCCACATTGGCCATACATGGCTCACGCATGGTTACCTACTCTGTTGCAAGGACCCACCTCATTGTTGCTGTGGCTCCCAAATGACTGTTGTCCACCTCTTGCTAGACTGCCCACTTTTAGCCGCTCTGCGGCAGACTTTTAACTTTCCCAGCTCCCTGCCCTCGGTGTTGGTCGACAATGCCTCCGCAGCAGCTTTAGTTTTAAGTTTTATCCATGAGAGTGGGTTTTATATTTCTATGTAGGTTTTAGTGCATGTCCTTTGCCCTTCTGTGTCCTCTACCCTAGTGCTTTTAGGTTGGAGGTTTTAATGTCTTGCAGAGTGGCTGACTTTCCATTTTTATTCTCGTGGTTGGCCAGCCACTGTAATCTGCTTTCATGTTTTACTCTCTTCTGTTTCTAGCGTCACTCTGTTGTTTTATTGTCGTCTTTTGTTCCTTTTAGTGTTCGTTGCATTCCCTTCGTTCTTGTGGCTTTTCCTTTCTTGATGTTTGGTGTTATATGCTTCGTCTGTTTTATTCTCACACTTGTGGCATTGTTTTATTAGGAACAAGGGACCGATGACCTTGTAGTTTGGTCCCTTCTCCCACCTGTAAACAACCAACCAACCAACCTTCTTGCTTCCCATGGTTAAGAGCAATTCGGGGATGGCGATTGCATCTCTCAACATGATCGAGCGCCTGTTCATAATGCACGGCCTGTGGTGGGGTGGTTCCACGACAATAACATCCTTGTAATGGACTGGCCTGCACGGAGTCCTGACCTGAATCCTATAGAACACCTTTGGGATAGTTTGGAATGCCGACTTACTGCCAGGCCTCACCGATTAACATCGATACCTCTCCTCAATGCAGCAATCTGTGAAGAATGGGCTGCCATTCCCTAAGAAACCTTCCTGGCACCTGATTGAACATATGCCTGCAAGAGTGGAAGCTGTCATCAAGGCTAAGGGTCGGCCAACACCATATTGAATTCCAGCATTACCGTTGAAGAGCGCCACATACTTGTAAGCCATTTTCAGCCAGGTGTCCGGATACTTTTGATCACATAGTGTACAAATGTCAGTCCCTTAAAATTCTTTTGCTTTTTTTTGTCGAACCATAGGACTTCAATACAAAATAATAGTACTTCTAAGACAGTTTAAATGTAACAAAAATTTGCGGTACTCAACAACAATATTTCATTCACTGTAAAAGGTCCAATTAAATGTTGTTGTTGATTTAAGAGTTTGCACTTTTGCTCTTTGTATAGCTTTATAGCCACAATACATCAGTTACAGTTGATCATTGGAAATGCTGTAAGAATCAGTAGGAGAGACTGGTTTTTAGCTTACTTGAGACAAATGCGTTATACAGATCGTTTTTGTTTGCATCTTCTTTCTAGAACACCGGAACTCAAGGTGAGCTACATTCTTCACAGATTTTAAGACTGTAAAATGTTTGAAGACTGACACATGGCTCAACTGAATAACCATACCTAAGGGGCTTATGAACAACATGAACACAAACATGGACATTGAAAGTACGATGCTGCATGTTGTGTTTGGGTGATCCTTTCCTTGAAGTAAGGGGTATGGTGACAACTGAATGTCGCAAGAATATTGTGATTTGACTGCCTTCTCGGTTGTTTCTTTTTAACTTCACATTAAATGTTCAAGAATCTGTTGCATATGGTTAAACCATTTGGCTTAATCCTGATGACACTAGGGATTCTGTGAAGTCAGCACAGCAGAAAACTCATCTGCAGTCACCCTGTCTGCCTTGTAAACAATGCAACTAAGTGGACTGAGCAGAAATAATGAGTATAAACATCCAAGATGTCATCCAATGTGAGTGCAACAGAGGCAAGCAGGAGCATGTAATTTGTGCAATATTGTGTAGTCAGCTCTGATCAAGTGTTAATATGCAGTTAAGTGGGTGGCCTACGAAATGAGAGATCCAGTCATGAAACTTGGTGATAGTATCAGTCTTTATACAGTCACCCTTCAGTGTGACATATTTCTCCCAAAGATGGATGATGAAGTATATTTTGCCCAAAGATGGATGACTCGGTGGAGAACTTGGTTCTAGAAGCGTGCTAGTTGTTGAGGTAATGTTCCATCTCGAAAATCACCTCACTGCCTGGTACAGTATGATTTCTTCTGCTGGGGAAATAGGATGTACTCACTAGGTGGCATGTAAGGAGACGTTTTTCTTTTTTTTTTTGGGGGGGGGGGGGGGTAGACTTTGATTGCCCAAAGAATCTGCTCATGTCATTTTCAGAATGAGGTGGGGCATTGTTATGGTGTTAGTGGTGTTAGAACAGCCTCTGGGACAGATTTCCATTGTTCTTTGCCTTCAGATCCTCCTGTGACTTCAGTAGATTTTGGTTGTCGGATCAGGTGATGTATTACCCCTTACGAGCCTAATCTATTGGTACCATATCATGGGAGTTAAAAGAAACATTTGTATCAACTTGCCTAAAGATAGTTGAGTCTTTGCCTTCTTTGATGGTGGTAATTGTGTTGACGTCATTGTAATACACCCACTCTCATCTACGTTGATTAAGTGGCTAAAGAAGTCATCTGAAGTGGCATGGTATAGCTGCAACATTTCCACTTTTAATGCGATTGGTGGGCTATTTGAATGGGCATGGAGCAGTCATGGAACCCAATAGGCAGTGATCTTTGTCATTGTCAAAATATTGTGCAGGATGTTGAAATCTGATTTGTGATCTGTGACTGGTTTTCACTTTTTCCACTATTCACTCAATTAGCATACACCGATCTTGAAGGTTCAGGAACCTTATTTGTCTTGCAGTTCCTGATTCTTCACAAAGAGATGATCTGCCATTTTGTTCTCCTTCATTCAGGCTTGTTTACTCACACTGGAAGCAATGTGCCATCCAACCTCTGTTATATGTAGTGTACTTGTTAAAATAAGACTCTTTCTTTTCAGACAAGAGGAAAACACCTGCTTTTCGTGAGTATTTTGAGCAAGTGTAGCACTTATTGTAAAATTGTATTTACTATCGGGACACTGTCCTAAAATGTCAGTAAGAATTTTTAAAGTGTCCTTACAGGTAGATTCAACTGCCACTACACTTGTCATTTTATGCAATGCCACATGACAGTTGTTGGTCAGTTCAGTCTGGAAATGTGAAGCACATTGTCAAAATGTCATAGAATAACTGGTAAAGTATATAAATGCATCTTAGACCTACAGTTCAAAATTTTGTTTATGAAACTACTTTAGCACATAAATGGGGCAAGTCATATATTAATCCTTTCATTGCATTATATACTGGAAAATTGTTGCTTCCGTGCTTTCCATTTTGGTGTCTTCTGTTAATAACCATGTAAATTGTGACCAGTCCTCACTTGTATTTTTTACAGTATGACTCCATTCACTAACAGTCATCCCAAGCCTTCACAGGGAACCTTATCAATTATGTAGCTGTCACCTGTCTGGATACTGTCCTTGATACAGATGTAGTACAGGTTGCATAAAACAACATTGGTATGAACAGCTGTATCACCCTGTGTATAAAAATTAAAGGGGAAACATTGTTAGCAAAAATCTTGAAAAATTATTGACTGATTTACTTAAAATTTTAACACAATACACTGATAAACATTCAGACAGACATAATTATATTTTTTAAACTACATTGTGCAGGTTTTATGTCAAAACAGGCTGTGAGAAAGAAAATGCTGCGATGTGCTGTGAAAATTTCTGGTTTTGTGTCTTTCTCACAGTTCTAACTACAATAGCAAGGTATATAAACCATTAGACAAATTGTTTCTCCTTATGTATTCCTTCTCTTTGTGTATAATTTTAAACATAAGTTCTATACATAACATTCTGCTATGTTGTGTTTTTCCTCGCAGTCAGTGTTAAAGATAACAATAAATTTGTATTTATGGCTTATCAGCTTATGATTAGAATACTGCTACACAGTCTTAAAATGACAAATCAGTGTTTTTTCTTGTTTTTCTTGTGCTAGTAAACTTACTTTCACTAAATAAAATGAATTAATTATGCACTAAGTTATCAATGGAAAAAAGGAGTCTTATTTATAAAATATGGGTCCGTAGTGTTTCAAAATGTGGAGCAGTGGTCTAAACTGAGATACCTTTGTGATGTGAACTCTATCATTTCTTCGTTTCTTCTTCTTTAATTTCCTTTGTTACCTTTCCTCCTCCTGGCCTTGGTGGGTTAAGGTGTATGTCTCATTGCAAACGCATACAAGTGCAAATAACTATTTTGTTAAAGTGATGACTCTTTTTTTTTTATTATTATTTCTTAACCTTAATCTCTTTAGTATATGCTGACAGGTTCTCAAGTGGAAATGTTGGTGACTCTTGGTGCATGAGTGCTAATAATTGACGTAGACAATAATTGTGACCATCTCAATGAATTTTAATAATTGCTTACAACCTGCATACCATTTGATTAAGAAAGTCAGATTGCCCAGTGCAAATCAAATAAGTGCACTCGAGATATTCCAGATCTTCAAGGTCACAAAAACATGAAGCCAAGCCATTTATTCTGAGATAAAAATCCGGATCATTTGAAACTTTGTAATCCTCCGCATTCACAAATTAAACTATTTGAAATACTCAGATTTCGGGCTTGCAGCCAATCATCATTCAATACTTTCCACTATATTTCAACTGGGTACCTGCCAGTCATCCTGAGGTTAGCCATTGTAGACTGATGATGATTTGCTCAATTCTGTAATATATAGTTCACTGTAAGTATTCCACACATGTGTCAAAATCATGTTGATAGATTGACCACACTACCCAGTGACAGTGCACTCCGTGGGGGAACTGTAGAACTCAGCTGTCATTCTGATGCTGATTGCCATTTGAGCAAATTGTGGAGATGATAGAATTCCATGTATTGTCCAGCTGGTTGCTGCTGTCATGGTTCATCAGATTGTCCATCAGGCTTGTTACCACAGATTATTTAATAGTGTAGTCTGAAAAAGATGCTTTGCCAGAATCATTGTTTCATCATAGCGCTTTGAAGGTCCAGTGGAAATACAGTGTTTAGCAGTAGCTGACTTACTTCATTGCAAAAGGCGAGTGCAACGTTTATACTCAGTGCGGCATTCCGTCGAGGTGCGTGTTTCCTAACCTACGTAAACTGAACCACGTTGGTAAGGTATTCTGTAAATTTTAGTCTTCCATGATAATAAATTGTCCCTCACTGAACCCGGAAGATCTGCAGTGTTAGATGGTAGTCAGAAAACTACTTTCACATGAAATTTACAAAGATTTCTTGTCATATTAAATGAAGTGTTACCAACAAAAGAAAGAAAAGCTAAAGATTTTGCTAGTGTGTTTTTATCTTTATCCAATTTCTGGTTTTTGGTTTTAAATGAGAGTGCCCTGTTAATATCCATATCCATTTTCCCTGAACTCTATGGGTGAGCTCTTTAGGCAAATTATCTAGATCTGAGACTGTGTGAGCTCTCTTGGCATGTTAAGAATGTTCATGTTAGTAACAGGTGATAACTCGACATTTGTAAGTACAGATCAGTATGAGAGGGGCGGGGGGGGGGGGGGGGGGGGTGATAATCTGCATGTGCCTGAGATCCATCATTCTTCCCTCTAGCCAAAACATTCAAGAAAGGCATACAACCATACAACCGCCTTTCTCTACTTCATAGTGAACTGGATGTTGTGAATGGAGTTGAGGTGATGTATAAACTCTATTAATTTATTTTGTCCATGAGGCCACACAATGAAAGAATAAACCACATAACTTCAAAATACTGTTGGTTTAAGGGGAGATGATACAGGTACTTTCTCCTTGAAATCCCTCTTAAAAAGGTTGGCCAACAAGGGAGACAGAAGACTCCCCATGGTGATGCTGTCAGTCTGTTCAAAATATTCTTGGTTGGACATAAAATAGGTTGATGAAAGAGCATGCCAGAAACAAAGCTGTGATGTCCATCCGAAATGTAATATCAATTAGTACCAAAGAATCTACTAGAGGGACTTCTGTAAAAAGTGATACTACATGAAAGCTAACTAAACGGTCCAAACTGTCTCTTGGTAAAGTCAGCTAAGCTATGTATGTGATTTGAGCATTTGCTGACCAATGGTCACAGGAAAAAGCAAGATGTTAGGTTAAATCATATGTAGTAGCTCCAGTGTTGCTCATTTTTGAAAGTAAATAGAAATCTTTTGTATGAACTTTTGGAACGACATACCATTTTGGTGGTACATAACCATGAGATCTTAACCTCTAGATGATCTCTTGAGATAAGGAGAAGGAATTCAGAGGTGCACAAGTTTTTTATTGCACATGTTCTGTAGGGTCATAATCGGACGGACCATGATAGTGACTGTTAGGTTAAAATGCATGGAATCCTATCATCTCCATGTTTTGCTCAAATCAAGGATGACAGTGTGTACCAATGGTCATGGAAAGCAATGTTGCAGAGGACAGCCAAGTTCTGCAGTTCTACCAGGGAGGCCACTGTCACTAGGTAGTGCGGTCCGTCTTTCAACATAATTTTGATGCATGCACAGAATACTTATAACCTACTGTATATTGCAGAACAAAGGACCTTTTCATCAGTTTTTGATGCCTCACTTGAGAATGACTGACAGTTGCCCAGTTAAAATATTGTGGAACATATTGAACAACAATCAGCTGCAATCCTGAAATTTATTTAAACATTCAATTGAAGGGTCCTTGAAAATTTTGAAATTACATGCAAAATACTATCACTGAAGCTATTATCCTTACAGATCCAGCAGCTGGAGAGGTCTCTCTCATACTCCCTATACCAATGAGCCCAAGAGATATAGCCATTTGTTTTAATGACCTCAGTTTCCAATCAAAATCTGTTTTCAATAACAATAAACAAGGCTCAAGGTCAAATAGGGGGAGAAGGTGCCAGAGAAAATGGGAAAGGAGGGGGGGGGGGGGGTTGGACAAAGAGAAAGTAGAGGATGAGATGATGGACAGAGATGGGGGCAAGAGGAGTAGGACGGTGGGGGGGGGGGGGGGGGGGGGGGGGGGGAGAGAGAGAGAAGGACAAAGAGGGGGGAAGAAGGAGTTTAGGGTGCATATCCAATTCCCATATACTGGGTGGACGAGAAGTTATTCATAGTTTTAAATGTCGATAAGTTTTGTGTTTATTGATACTTAGTAGTGAATGTTGTTGTTGTTTTATACAGGATCCCCGAAAATACCTTGACTGTCCATAGCATCTATGTAGGTGGATGGCAGGAAAGGTGACTTGACCAGAGCACACCTAGATTGCTTTGCGGTTTGAAGTGTGGCGATCTGCAGCTCTCATTCAGCATTGGTGGAAGGGTATTCATGGCCCTAATCATAGTATGAAAGCTTTCACGACCGGATGACATATCTTCTGGTAAACCTTCCAGGACGTAAGGTCGTGGTCCATGAAACTCTTCGGCTCCTAACGTTTCGTCCGGAGCTGCGCTGGACATCTTCAGAGGGGTGTTTCTCCTCCGGTGAGTCTTGCCGACTGACGGGTCGGACGTCTGAGAGCGACTTATGTATCGTAGAAAGTGGGCGTGACCAGAGTTACACGTGATATGCAGAGATAACCTTTGTCAGAGATAAAACTTAACTATCGATCGTAATCTCGTCACGGATAAAACTGTAGCAATTCTGTAGTGCTACTGTCCAAATATCACTAAGTTTCATGGTCTCTTCTTTCCGATTAAAACTATCCCTATGTTAATATATTTCAATTGCTTCTCTACAAAGCCGTGGGTAATAGTTCGTCGTCGTAGATAAAATTTTTGTTTCGGAAAACTTCACTTGATGATTTCCTGGTCGAAAAGCATGTTCTGCTACAGCTGATTTATCTGTTGTTCCTAATCGGCAAAGACTTCTGTGTTCTTTTAACCGTGTATTTAAGCTTCTTTTTGTTGTTCCAACATAAACTTCTTTTATAAAGAAAGTAATGGATCAGATTGGAAAGATTTTAAGTAAACATGATATTAGACCTGTTTTTAGACCAACGAAGAAAATTTGTCATGTTCTTCAGTCTGTAAAAGATAAACGCGCTCCTCTATCAGCCAGTGGCGTATATAAAATTCCGTGTACCTGTGGTAAAGTTTATGTTGGAACAACAAAAAGAAACGTAAATACACGGTTAAAAGAACACAGAAGTCTTTGCCGATTAGGAAAAACAGATAAATCGGCTGTAGCAGAACACGCTTTTCAGCCAGGAAATCACCAAGTGAAGTTTTCCGAAACAAAAATTTTATCTACGACGACGAACTATTACCCACGGCTTTGTAGAGAAGCAATTGAAATATATAAACATAGGGATAATTTTAATCGGAAAGAAGAGACCATGAAACTTAGTGATATTTGGACAGTAGCACTACAGAATTGCTAGACAGTTTTATCCGTGACGAGATTACGATCGATAGTTAAGTTTTATCTCTGACAAAGGTTATCTCTGCATATCACGTGTAACTCTGGTCATGCCCACTTTCTACGATACATAAGTCGCTCTCAGACGTTCGACCCGTCAGTCGGCAAGACTCACTGGAGGAGAAACACCCCTCTGAAGATGTCCAGCGCAGCTCTGGACGAAACGTTAGGAGCCAAAGAGTTTCATGGACCACGACCTTATGTCCCGGAAGGTTTACCAGAAGACATGGCCCTAATGCTATACTTGATGCTAAAATGATTAGCTAATGATAACTGGGTCAGTTGCGGGTAAACCACAAGGACAATGACCTTCAGTGGTGTGATCTCCAGAAAGTGTAGGAGCAGTTAGCATCATCTTCACTTGCAGACCTGGTAAATCAACACTTTGGACTGCTTGTGAGAGTGTAATCAGCAGGCAAGCAATGCATATTATGTGAAAGAAGGACCTGATCTGGAAACCGCATTACATTCAGGAGTTATCGTCAGAGGATTCTGACAGGCAGATGGAATATTGGTTGGCCAGATTTGTTCAATAACATTATTTGGAGCAGTGAGGTGGTGTATCATGTTGGGGATTTGTCAATTGACACAACTGCCATTATTGGGCAGAAACAAATCTGTGATGACAATTGAAAAATCACAGACTCAACCAAAATTGATAATCTCATGTGGTGTGACCTTGGATTTTCTCATTGGTCCATTCATACTGTAAGATTCTATGAACAGTGTTCAGTATTGCCAGATGATGAGTGAACATGTGTGGCCACTATCACAATGGCACAATGTTGTGGTTATCCTTTTTCAGCAAGATGAGGCACCATCTCATTTTTCCTGCATCATTTGTATCTGGCTGGGTGAACACTTTCCAGAACATTCTCAGGGACAGCAAGGACCCCATGAATGGCCTCAGAGAAGTTCAGACTTCATCCAGTGTGACTTCTTCTTATGGATTTGGGCCAAAGAAGAGGTGCAGCGAACAAACTCGTGCACTTTGGATGAATTTGGAGCAGAGAATCACAGTTGCACTCAGTAATATACCTGCGACTTTCCTGCAGAAAGCAATTGATGACATTCCTATACTTTGTCATTTGGTTGACAATGCATGAGCATATGTGGACTTGTAGTGTACTACACATATTCTCATGGTTCTGAGAGCTGAGTACAACTCGCTCCATGTGCAACTATTCATTAATAAAAAAACTGATGGACATTTAAAATTACGTAGTGACTTCCCATCCACCCTGTATATTTAGCAGTTGTGAACCATTGCTGGGTTCAGTAGCATTATGTATAGCTTGCTGAATTGTGCAGATGTTAATTGAATACTTCAGTTTTTTGCTCCATGGCATTCATGTCGTGACACAACTACTTAAATAAAAGCTTCTTAGATTCAACTGTTCCAAATCTTCAGCTGTTACAAATGCCTGTTGAATTGTGGGGCTATGTTAAAGTTTAAGATACACCCTTGATTTCTACTGATGTTTGTTTGTATATGAGAATTATAGTTATTGCATTTAATTTAAATTTTTGTATGCAGGTTACTTTGTATCACATCCTGAAGCTCTTCCAGTCAGGGCCTGATGCGATGTTGGGAAAAAAGATGTTAGTTTCTGAATTCTATGAGGAAATAGTCTTCCAAGATCCAACTGTTCTTATGCAGAGCCTTCTCACAAATACAAGACAGCTTACTATAGGACCTTGGAAGCATGAGACTGATTGTAAGCATATAATTCTATTGTTTAAGATGCTTTTATTAGTATAAATATTAAGACACCACTAGCTTTGATTTCTTGTGAATAGAATAAGCTTTACTAATTTTAATTTTTTTTTCATATAACATTTATGTGTGTGTGTGTGTGTGTGTGTGTGTGTGTGTGTGTGTGTGTGTGTGTGTAACTGAGACAGAGCAATAAATCTGAATTAACTTACATGACCCGCGCATACCAGAATTACGAGCTTTACTACAGTGTATATCAAAAGAGGATAATCGTGCAGTATTAAATTCATGTAGTTTATAATTTTGGATAAGAACATTTAAATGTGTAATATAATTCGTGTTATAGGCGTACTGTAGGTGCAACCACAATGGAGGAGTATCTGTTGAGAGGCCAGACAAACATGTGGTTCCTGAAGAGGGGCAGCAGCCTTTTCAGTAGTTGCAGGGGCAACAGTCTGGATGATTGACTGATCTGGCGTTGTAACACTAACCAAAACGGCCTTGCTGTGCTGGTACTGTGAACGGCTGAAAGCAAGGGGAAACTACAGCCGTAATTTTTCCCGAGGGCATGCAGCTTTACTGTATGGTTAAATGATGATGGCGTCCTCTTGGGTAAAATATTCCGAAGGTAAAATAGTCCTCCATTCAGATCTCCAGGTGGGGACTACTCAGGAGGACGTCGTTATCAGGAGAAAGAAAACTGGCGTTCTACAGATCGGAGCGTGGAATGTCAGATCCCTTAATCGAGCAGGTAGGTTAGAAAATTTAAAAAGGGAAATGGATAGGTTAAAGTTAGATATAGTAGGAATTAGTGAAGACTTTTCGTCAGGCAAATACAAGGTTATAAATACAAAACCAAATAGGGGTAATGCAGGAGTCGGTTTAATAATGAATAAAAAAATAGGAGTGCGGGTAAGCTACTACAAACAGCATAGCGAATGCCTTATTGTGGCCAAGATAGACACGAAGCCCACGCCTACTACAGTAGTACAAGTTTATATGCCAACTAGCTCTGCAGATGATGAAGAAATTGAATAAATGTATGATGAAATAAAAGAAATTATTCAGATAGTGAAGGGAGACAAAAATTTAATAGTCATGGATGACTGGAATTCAGTAGTAGGAAAAGGGAAACAAGGAAACGTAGTAGGTGAATATGGCTTGGGGCTAAGAAATGAAAGAGGAAGCCGCCTGGTAGAATTTTGCACAGAGCACAACTTAATCATAGCTAACACTTGGTTCAAGAATCATAAAAGAAGGTTGTACACATGGAAGAAGCCTGGAGATACCAGACGGTATCAGATAGATTATATAATGGTAAGACAGAGATTTGGGAACCAGGTTTTGAATTGTAAGACGTTTCCAGGGGCAGATGTGGACTCTGACCACAATCTGTTGGTTATGAACTGTATATTAAAACTGAAGAAAATGCAAAAAGGTGGGAATTTAAGGAGATGGGACCTGGATAAGCTGAAAGAACCAGAGGTTGTACAGAGTTTCAGGGAGAGCATAAGGGAACAATTGACAGGAATGGGGGAAAGAAATACAGTAGAAGAAGAAAGGGCAGCTTTGAGAGATGAAGTAGTGAAGGCAGCATAGGATCAAGTAGGTTAAAAAGACGAGGGCTAGTAGAAATCCTTGGGTAACAGAAGAAATATTGAATTTAATTGATGAAAGGAGAAAATATAAAAATGCAGTAAATTAAGCAGGCAAAAAGGAATACAAACATCTCAAAAATGAGATCGACAGGCAGTGCAAAATGGCTAAGCAGGGATGGCTAGAGAACAAATGTAAGGATGTAGAGGCTTATCTCACTAGGGGTAAGATAGATACTGCTTACAGGAAAATTAGAGAGACCTTTGAAGAAAAGAGAATCACTTGTATGAATATCAAGAGCTAGATGAAAACCTAGTTCTAAGCAAAGAAGGGAAAGCAGAAAGGTGGAAGGAGTATATAGAGGGTCTATACAAGGGCGATGTACTTGAGGACAATATTATGGAAATGGAAGAGGATGTAGATGAAGATGAAATGGGAGGTACGATACTGCGTGAAGAGTTTGATAGAGCACTGAAAGACCTAAGTCGAAACAAGGCCCCGGGAGTAGACAACATTCCATTAGAACTCCTGACAGCCTTGGGAGAGCCAGGCCTAACAAAACTCTACCATCTGGTGAGCAAGATGTATGAGACAGATGAAATACCCTCAGACTTCAAGAAGAATAATAATTCCAATCCCAAAGAAAGCAGGTGCTGACAGATGTGAAAATTACTGAACAATTAGTTTAATAAGTCACAGATGCAAAATACTAACGCGAATTCTTTACAGACGAATGGAAAAACTAGTCGAAGCCAACCTCGGGGAAGATCAGTTTGGATCCCGTAGAAATATTGGAACATGTGAGGCAATACTGACCCTATGACTTAAAAGCTTTTGACAATGTTGACTGGAATACTCTCTTTCAAATTCTGAAGGTGGCAGGGGTAAAATACAGGGAGCGAAAGGCTATTTACAATTTGTACAGAAACCAGATGGCAGTTATAAGAGTCGAGGGGCACGAAAGGGAAGCAGTGGTTGGGAAGGGAGTGAGACAAGGTTGTAGCCTCTCCCCATGTTTTTCAGTCTGTATATTCAGCAAGCAGTGAAGGAAACAAAAGAAAAATTTGGAGTAGGTATTAAAATGCATGGAGAAGAAATAAAAACTTTGAGGTTCGCCGATGACATTGTAATTCTGTCAGAGACAGCAAAGGACTTGGAGGAGCAGTGGAACGGAATGGATAGTGTCTTGAAAGGAGGATATAAGATGAACATCAACAAAAGCAAAATGAGGATAATGGAAGGTAGTCGAATTAAGTCGGGTGTTGCCGAGGGAATTAGATTAGGAAATGAGACACTTAAAGTAGTAAAGGAGTTTTGTTATTTGGGGAGCAAAATAACTGATGATGGTCGAAGTAGAGAGGATGTACAATGTAGACTGGCAATGGCAAGAAAAGCGTTTCTGAAGAAGAGAAATTTGTTAACATTGAGTATAGATTTAAGTGTCAGGAAGTCATTTCTGAAAGTATTTGTATGGAGTGTAGCCATGTATGGAAGTGAAACATGGACGATAAATAGTTCAGACAAGAAGAGAATAGAAGCTTTCGAAATGTGGTGCTACAGAAGAATGCTGAAGATTAGATGTTTAGATCATATAAGTAATGAGGAGGTATTGAATAGGATTGGGGAGAAGAGAAGTTTGTGGCACAACTTGACTAGAAGAAGGGATCGGTTGGTAGGACATGTTCTGAGGCATCAAGGGATCATCTATTTAGTATTGGAGGGCAGCATGGAGGGTAACAATCGTAGAGGGAGACCAAGAGATGAATACAATAAGCAGATTCAGAAGGATGTGGGTTGCAGTAGGTACTGGGAGTTGAAGAAGCTTGCACAGGATAGAGTCGCATGGAGAGCTGCATCAAACCAGTCTCAGGATTGAAGACCCCAACAACAACCAAAGAAACAGGGCAAAAAGAAAAATAAAGACTTTTGTGGAAACATTAGCACTTTTAAATTTAATGGCACTATGTTAATGATGCTACACTAGAGTGATCCAGTCAGACATTAACCATGGAATGCATGGGCTACGTAAAACTAATTAGTTCCAGAATCTTACTCGTATTGCGAAACACTCATTAAGTGAAATAGTTTATCCCATATAAATTAATCTAAAACACAGTAATGTGTTCCATGCAGAAAAAGTACTAAAAGTTATCTTATTCATGCCATTTATTCAAAGAAAATTATACATACAGTGTTATGTACTTCATTATTCACGAAGCATAACGATTTCTTTTTCACTCGGAAGCTATCTATAGCCATTTGTTCCTTCCAATGCTTCAACACTTCTCGAAAATGTAACAGAGCATTATCGTCAAATAAATTTGCAGCATGCATAGCGACTGCTTTATTGAGGTGATGATTTTGAGTGTATGATGCAACTGATTCTCATGCTTTCAATATTTCTCGTATTGTGCCAGAAAATTACTGTTTGGCTGGTGCTGCCTCCCCCTCCTTTGAAGAACTCCTCTCCACAACTTCCTGCATGAAATGCACTGCAACTCCATAAGCTCTTTGGTGCTCATTTCTTGGCTGTGATCTTCCACAAGCTCACTGATACCATTGTTACCCACTTCCAGTCCCATGGTCTTGGCCAAAGACACAATCTCACTGACCACAGGCTCCACGGGTACTGCCTCAGAGTCAGATCTGACAGTGCACTGCAGCCAATGCTTCTTCCAAGCAGAAGTGAGAATTCCCTTGGTAACCCCTTTCCCACACCTGTTCGATCATATTGATGCAGGCAACAATGTTGAAGTAATATTTCCAAAACTCTCTGTGAGTGAGAGTGGTGACTTTAGTCAACTGAAAGCAGTGCTCAAGAGTGCTTTAGTGTAGAGCTTCTTAAAGTTAGAATTCATCTGCTGGTCCTTAGGCTGGAGTAACAGAGTGTTGTTGGAAGGCAGAAGTTGGTTCTTGATAAATTGAAATTCTTCAAGGAGGTGGTCTTGTTGTCTGCATCAAGCAAGACATGGAATGGCAGATTCATCTCAAGCAAATATTTTTTCACCAAAGGACCAAACACTATCACAAAAAGATCACTTGTTGCCCAAGCCTCACATTTAACCTGCTCTTCTGGACTTTACACTTCTTGAAGGCTTGTGGAGTTTCCGAGTGGTAGACAAATAGCAGTTTAATTTTCAAATCGCCTCTTGCATTGGCACAGAATAGCAGTGTGAGATGTCTTTCATTGTCTTTTGACTGTGCAGTGCATTCTCCTCTTTTATTATCAAGGTGCACACTTCAGCATATTTTCTCAGAAAAGACCTGTCTTGTCATAATTAAAAACCTGTTGTGCACATAACCCGTAGAATCTAAAAGCATGTTGAAGTTTCTGAAGAAGTTGTCTGCTGCCTTTGTGTCGGAGCTGGCTGTTTCACTGTGCCTCACAATGCTGTGGGTACTGGTTCTTCTCGAACCACCCACAGCTTTTAACACTTCTTCGGCTGCTGATGATCCTGGTTTCTTCTTAACCAGGCCAGCGAAAATAATACTCATCTTCTCACAAATGGTGATCTCGTTAATACGTTGCCTTGCAGTTGCTTTCATTTAACCATATAAGGAGCAACCTTTCGATATTGTCCAGAATATGAAACCATTGTTAAGTTACTCTTGACATTCCCTTTGAAGTTCTATCCTAAATCTTGCCCTCGTTCTTGAGGATAGTGCAAATAGTTGATGTAGATCAATTGTATATGTGTGCTAAACTAGCAACACTCCCACCATGTTTGTGTTTTTGCAGTTTACATTTCATTTATAAGGTCATTTTCTTTCTCTTATCGTCATCTTCTTGCAGCTTTATTTTGGGGACATCTGTACAGAGGTTATTAAAATTTGCATACACAGAAACACTGTGAATACAAGTTCAGAAAATTGTATGATCACAAGCTGCACTAAAATGGTAGCAGAAAGAGTGCTAAACCCACACTGCAGTATGTACTAAAGGCATTGTTCAATGCCACGTCCAACAATGAAAGGTGTCCATATTGTTGAATGTTTTGCCCACCACATGCAAACTAAATCGGCTGGTGAAGTCCACTAAATCGGCTGGTGATGTCACACTAAATCGTCGTCACTCGTTATGCAAAACATTGCTCATCAAGCGAATAATTTTTTTACAGTTTGTTTTGCTCATGCAAATTGTACACTATGGGAAGTGCTCGTTAAGTGGGGTTCCACTGTAGTATCGTTAGCAGTATAGTGGGAATGTTACACCAACTCTTTCATCATGTACCTTTAGGCTCAAGGTGAGCCAATGGCTGGTCAAACTACTTACAGTAATATGAAATCCTCATGTGCTTGTGTATAATATGTAAAAAATAAAATAACTTTTTTAAAACATGATGTTTAGACCTTCCAGCCAAGAATTTGTCAGCATTACACCAGTTTGCATGCACCATCCATTAGTGAAAAATTGTGTACTTAGTTTAACAGTGCACTGTGTGTGTGTGTATTGTGGAACATTTTGTGGTAATTATGCACACTACAATTATAATTGTAAATTTATTTTTATTTTATTTTTGTAAAATTATTATAACAGGTGAGCCTTGTGTAATTAGAAACACTCTAAAGCACCAGCACTTCATCACAGTCTAATACTACAAACTGAAAATAGGTGCATAATGCAATCCACATGTTAACATTATTGAGCAACATGTTGTTTATAAAGGATTTTTGTTTATTCCATATTTAGCCACATACAACACCAAAAACTCCTGTTACAACCAGGTCTAGCATCTGCAGTTTTGTATGGGTTACCATTTTTAGATTCTCTTGTGAGCATGACTTACTTTATACATCAACAAACAGTTTTCACCGATTTCTTGCCCACACAAACTAAGCATTGTTCAGTTATTTAAATATTAGTAAAATAACTATAAAATGGTACTATACATCATTACACCAGTAATGTTTGTCACTATGCTTTATACTTTACAACATCAGTTAAATGTATTGTATTTTTGGCTATGATCTTTTTTACATACGTCTAATAATGGACCTTTAATCACTCTCATGAGTTGCTTATATTTGTTAATAGGAGGCATGTGATTGACACTGTAGCATCTGTGTTACTGTTTGTATACAGAACACCAGTACAGAAAAGAAAAAAAGTCAAATTACCATATTGTATGTACATTTCCATTACAGCATGTCAAAATGTATGTAAATTCCATTTCAAATTACATTACATGTATATCATAATTGATGGAAGTGACTTCTTGTTTGACCTCTTTCTTTGTTTGCAAGCAAGGTGACACAGTACTTAGCACATTGGGCTTGCATTCGGGAGGACAGTGGTTCTATTCCCCATCTGGCTGTCTGGATTTGGTTTTTCCACGATTTTCCTAAAACACTCCAGGCAAATGCTAGGATGGATCCTTTGAAAAGGGCACAACCAATTTCCTTCCCCATCCTTTCGTAATGCAAGCTTGTGTTCCTTCTCTGATGCCCTGTTGCCGTTAGAATGTTAAACCCTAATCTCCCTTCTTTCCTTCCTTTTTTGTTGATATAGATGACATATAGCTGCAATTTTTAGCAAGAGCATTTGGTAGGCCTATTGTGTAGCTGTACATACACCACTTTATTTGTGAGAGTCAATAACTTTTCTCTTGTACAAAGGTTAAATGCATTTCTGAGGGACGGAACAGATTCTGGTCTGATTCCCCAAATAAGGCTTCTAACAATATTCCTTCCTGTCCTTGTTCACTTTCATCTTGTACTCACTCTATCTATCATTACCCAACATGGCGTTAATCTTTAATGTCCTTTTCCCCCCTGTGGGTTCGGGGCTTAGAATTGGCCTGCGGTATTCCTGCCTGTTGTTAGAGGTGACTAAAAGGAGTCTCTCACATTTTGGCCTTAATGTGTTGGTCCCCTCTCGGGTTTGTCCTCCATCTTTTCTAACTTTCTGTTGCTAGTGTGTGCCATTTGGGAAAGGACGCCTTACGTGTTGTTGTTGTTATTGTTGTTGTTGTCTCTTTTTTTTTTTTTGTCCACCATGCACCAAGATCTTGCATGCTACTTATCGTGTAGCGGGCTTTGCATCCAACATCTTATTGGTTGGCTCCTTCTCGTCTCCTACACCGTACCATCCTTCACACCCACGACAATTCTGAACCATTTCGCCATTTTGACACCCAAAATCCAGTGCGGTATCCAGTCCGTCATGGTGGGGTTCTCATGTACCTTCTTGGTGGTAGCCCCTGACAACACAGGGATCGCACTGCTGATGCCTGAGCTGAGACCTCCCCGTGTATGCCAAGGAGTAGGTGCCCGTCCTTCTGGGGCACCAGGACTCCCGGCAATGGCCATCCCGCCAGGTGGTCCTTGCTGAGGCTGGGTGGCGCCCGTGGGGAGAGCTGCTGGTCAGAGTGAGTGGCATCAGGGTGGATGACCCCTAAGAAATGGATTAAATTGAATCAGGTTGGTGGTCGCTCAGCCCCAGCAGTCTCCAAGTGTGTCAGAAATGATTTTGATGCTGCGACGTATGATTCCTCATCATTCCATTCCCTGGCTACACCTTCAGAGGACCGTAGGGCACCCAGGTCTCAAGAGCCGTATTCACCTTGGTACCTAGTTTGCAGCAGGACGGATGGAAAGACCTTTTTAAGACAACAAAGACCCAGTTTTTCGTAGACCACCTTTGAAGATAGGTTTGGGGAAGTGGCGGTGTTGTCTAAAATGCATAGCGGGGTAATTTTGAACCAAGCGGCCTCCCCAGCCCATCACAGGTGTTGCTCTCCTGTGACAAGCTGGGTGATATCCCTGTGTTGATTACTCCCCATAAAAGCCTTAACTTGGTCCAGGGTCTTATTTTCCATCGCGACCTCCTTTTGCAGTTGGATGAGGAGCTACGCGCCAACTTAGAGCGACGGGGTGTCACCTTCATCCAGTGCGTGTGTAGGGGACCCAAAGACAACAGGGTTTCTACCGGTGCCTTCATCTTGGCCTCTGAGGGTGACTCGTTGCCTGAAAAGGTCAAGGTGATGGTTTACCGTTGTGATGTGACACCATATGTCCTTCCCCCCTATGCGGTGCTTGAAGTGTTGGAAGTTTGGTCACGTCATTTCGTTGTACTTCCAGGGGTTATTGTACTTCCAGGGGTTATTGTACTTCCAGGGGTTATTGTACTTCCAGGGATTGTTGTACTTCCAGGGATTGTTGTACTTCCAGGGATTGTGGTCGTCCTCTGCACCCAGGCACTGTGTGTGTCCCTCCTCCCACTTGTGTCAACTTTGGGAAGCACCCCGCCCCCTGCTCACCTGACTGCCCTGTTCTCTGTAAGGAGTGGCGAATCGTGGGAATCGAAACCCTAGACAGGCTCACCTACCAGGAAGCAAAGAGAAAATATGAACGGCTTCATCCTGTGCAGATGACTACATCATATGCTGCGACTGCAACTTCGACTTCGTTGCCCCACCCCCGCCCTGTGGCGATGGCTGTCCCTGTGGTTGCTAAGCTTCCAGTGGGCCCTGGAGGCCGCCCTGGTTCTTCCCCTGTGTCTGTGATGGGGGACACTGTTTCTTCTGGTACTCCCAAGGTACCTCCTTTGGGAGATCAACCCCCCAAACTAACAGGGGTATCGGATTCCCCCTCCCGCCGGAGGTACACCAGCCTCCTCCGGCTTCTCTCGCATGTAAAGGGTCGCTCGGAAGTCTACCTTCTAAGGCATCCCCCAGTGCGACAGCTGACTTCAGTCAGTGGCTCAAGAAGCCAGGAGCAGCAGATCACACACCTTCCTGCCCTTCATCTGTCCCTGGCCCTCCTTCTGTGACTCCCTTCCAGTTTCATCCTAAGGAGCAGTGGCAGGAGGAGAGGAAGAAGAAAAAGCTGGGTAAGACGGAAGAGATTTAGGTTGCCTCTGTGCCACCTGTTACTACCAGCTCTGCGTCTTGAGGATGATTTGCAGATTTTGGAATTCCCCGATGACATCAATCTCACCTCTTCTTCAGACGAAATGGTCCTTGATTCAGGCTCTCCGGTGGTGATAGATGGCCCAGTAGCGTAATCTGCCTCCTCGGTCCCTTCACGCCTTTTTCAGCCACAGACAATGTCACTCTCCATTGGAATTGCAGCGGTTTTTTCCACCACTTAGCTGAGCTCCGACAACTTCTCAGCTTTCACCCTTTCTTTTGCATTGCTCTCCAGGAAACTTGGTTTCTGGTGTTGTGAACCCTCGCCCTCCTTGGCTATCAGGGTTATTATAAGAATTGGGCAGCTTATGAGAGGGTATCTGAAGGAGTCTGCGTCTGTGTCCTTAACTCTCTTTACAGTGAGCATTTGCCTCTTCAAATGCCTGTAGAGGCTGTTGCTGTTAGGGTGTGGACGTCACAGGCTGTTACCTTCTGCAGTGTCTATCTTCCACCAGATGGTGATGTCCCACAGCGTGTATTGGCTGCACTGATAGTTCAACTGCCGCCACCTTTTCTGTTACTGGGCTACTTCAACGCCAATAACCCTGTGTGGGGTGGATTGGTGGCAACAGGTCAAGGCAGTGTCGTTGAGCAAGTGGTGGCACAGCTCGATCTTTCTCTTTTAAATAATGGTGCCTCCACCCATTTCAGTGTGGCGCATGGCACTTACGCAGCCATTGACCTTTCGGTCTGCAGCCCTGGCCTTCTATCATTTGTCCAATGGGGTGTGCATGATGACTTGTGCGATAGTGACCACTTTCTGATCTTTCTGTCACTGCCACACCGTCACTTTTCTGGGTGCCACCCCAGATAGGCTTTGAATACGGCTGACTGGGACTCATTCACCTCCATTTCCACCAGTAAGCCTCTTTCTCATAATGCCATTGATGTGGTGGTTAACACGATAACCACTGGCATCGTTTCTGCAGTGGAATCTGCAATTCCTTGTTCTTCTGGATCCCCTTGGCAGAGGACTGTGCCTTGGTGGTCACCGGAGATCGCTGAGGCAATTAGAGAATGCATGCGGGCCCTCCAACGTCATAAGCGGCATCTGTCACTGGAAAACCTCCTTACCTTTAAGCGGCTCCATGCCTGAGCCCGACATCTTATTCGGCAATGGAAGCAGGAGTGCTGGGAAAGGTACGTCTCCACCATTGGCGGGATCCGACTCACTTCTGGAGCTTCCTGCACGAGCCCTGTAAACAGCATACTTGTGGAGGCTGGTGTCCCTCCATTGAGGATCTGGCACCGACGACTACTGGCTGCTTATGCTGCTCATGTTTGTAGCTTGCCTGGGCAGCCAAATTACCGTCTCCTGTTCCCCAACTCTTTCGTCCATCTTCCCAAACGGCAGCCTCGATCAGGGTGTACGATTGTGGTTTGCATTCAGGCTCTTCTCTCTGGGCTTGAGTTTCTCTCTCTCCCACCTCTTTCCTGAGCCCGTTTACATATTCCCCTGTGGTGTGTGTGCCCCACCCATGCCTTTGCCTGGATTTAGCACAGGGCTCAAAGGACTCAGTCCCTCCTGAGGCCCTCTGCTGCCACTTTCTTTCCATTCTTGCCACTTGTCACAGCTCTGATGTGGTCTATACCGTTGGTTCGATGGTTGCTGGTCAAGTTGGTTATGCTTTTACTCTTGGGGATCGATCTGAACAATGTTCATTGCTGGGCGGCTGCAATGTTTTCACTGCAGAGCTGGTAACCATCTTTTGCACCCTAGAGTATATCCACTCCTGCTCAGGTGAGTCGTTTGTTATCTGTAGTGACTCCCTTAGTGTTTTTGTCACTTTTGTCTAGTGATGGCTATCCAGGAGTCCATCCATACTCTTGCTCATTGAGGCCGCTTCGTAGTTTTTGTGTGGACCCCAGGTCATGTCAGCATCCCGTGTAATGAATATGTTGACAGGCTGGCCAAACAGGCTATCAGTAAACCAGCCCTGGAGATTGGCCTTTCGGAATGTGAACACCAGTCCATATTGCGGCAGAAAGTCCTTATTACTGGGAGTTATGAATGGCGCACCCTGCCTTCACCCAACAAACTACAGGTGTGTGGCGCTCCTCCATGCGAGCCTCTTCCAAGGACTCAATTGTTCTCTGCCGGCTACGCATTGGCCACACCTGACTGATGCACGGTCATTTATTGCACCATGAGAACCCACATCTGTGTCGTTCCGGGTCAGCGTTGACAGTGGTCCACATCTTGTCGGACTGTCCGCTGTTAACTGCGCTCAGATAGACGTTTGCGCTGCCCGAAATTCTCCCTGCTCTTTTAACAGATGACGCTGCAGCGGTAGGCTTTGTTTCGAGTTCTATTCGAGCAGGGGGCTTTTATCGCTCAATCTGAGGGTTTGTCCTTTTTGTGTGTTGCGTCTGACCTTTGGCCTACAGTTTTAGATTGAGATGTTTAGTGTCTCTCTTCGTGGTTGGCTTTTTGGCTTTTCCTTTTTTTGTTTCCATGGTCGGCCAACCACTGTACAAATCTGTGTGCTTTTAATTCCTTGTTTTCTGGTCATTGTCCGTGTCTTTCTTGTTCTGTGTCATCCCTTGTTACCTCCCTTGCTTGTTGATATTCCTTGTGGGTTTTCATGATCGTGGAAAAAGGGACCGATGGCCTTTGTAGTCTGGTCCCTTCAACCCCCACAAATCAACCAACCAACCAACCTACCTTTAATGTCCTTTTAACTGTCTGCATTATCATAAAACAGCACTCACTAGAAAACCCACTGTATTTTTCATACTTTGTCATGAGCCTTACATACTGCTTCAAGTAGGTTGATTTTAATTGTCACATTCATCAACTTTATTTTACAAAGTTACAACCTACCTTATGCTTTTGGGGTGGCCTTGCTTTCCAAGCATATATTGCACAAGTGCAGCAGTCCAAGATCAGAAAAGAACACATGTTCCTTAATAAGCCTGTGTTTGTACTATCTATAGCTGCAGCAGTTTTTTTAACAATGAGAATGACTTTTACATCTCCTAAACACAGTTTCAAGTTTTTTTAATTCTTTTCAATTTCTAATGACAGGGTTTCTCTGTACCAGGCAGATTTATCATACATACCAATCTCTGTTTATCTTTGTTGCCTAACTGTCTTAATTCATTATTATTATTATTATTATTATTATTATTATTATTATTTTGTGTAAACCTTTTTTATAGGTACACAAAATCTCCTATCCCCAGCTTTGTTTATGATTGTGTCTGTATTCTTGATGAGCCTGTTTTACTTCATGCTTTAAAAATTTGAGTGATTATAATTGTGATTGATGTCTGGAACAATAAATGAAAAATTAGTTATGAGAGCTGTTTGTAAGACTATGACAGAAGACAAGTGAAGAAGCTGCAAAATATAAACAGGAAGTTTTTCAGATACCTGAACAATCTACCAGAAGACTGAAATCTCCACAAACAGAAGTGTGATACCGAAAGTTGTACAGAAAAAAAGCTGTGTTTCTCAAATAAAATGTGAGTTTCCACATATTTAAGATCTTTTGTGTGTTAGTGAGCTCAAGCATGTATTCAGCTTCTCCAGTTCACTGGGATGAATGAGCTGTGTGTAAAAGAAAAGGATTTTCTGGTACTGTGTATCATCTTCAGACTTTTTTCACCAGTTATGCCTTGCCTGAATTTATTTGCTGGAGCCAGTCGGAGGCATATTTATGAACAGTTCCATTCACAACCTGTGCACCGAGAATGACAAGCTACAGTAGTTGGTTATGATGTGGTAGAGTTAAAAATGCATATTACTTGAAAGATACCTGTATGTAGCACCAAGCCTAACTGAGTAACGTTATTTGGAAGTAACAAATTTAATTTGGTTTGTGCAAAGGACTGTCTTCCACAAATAGGTATTCTGGATATTAATATTGCACACCGAGATTAGATGATATTGACCACTTTGGCTACTCAGGAACTCAATTATTTTAAATCTGACATATTTTAAAAGGGGAATGGTAGTTTTTAAAGTTGCATTTTGCAGTATTTCAGATAAGCACTGCAATTTTAATATTTCTTACGGTGACAGTCCGAAACGTAGGGACATCGGTGACTGCCCAGTCTTTTTTCCTAGCTCTGGCCAATAATACTTGGACAGGTTAAATTTGATCAATAGCAAATTTTTTTGCCTACAATCAGTTCAGCTTGCCAACCATCCAGGGAAAATTATCTTCATTGCAAAGGTAGGGGAAGGTTGCAGATTTGTTCAAAGTACAAAAACATTTTATAGTAAAGTAAGAGGAGCTAGCAGCCAAATATATCTTTTGCGAATACAGAGTTGAGAATGTCACTTTCTGCAGAGTGTAATCTCATTGTTGACTGAGAAGGCCTTGCAGCAATGGATGGAAGATTGCCTAAGTGTTGCTCCCCCGTCCACCCTCCCCCCCTGCATTGGACTAACCACTCTCTGGTGAGTTCATGCTTGGCTACCACGGGGCCCCGGCCTTTGCAGTATCTTTCTCCTTGCGTGCTGCTAGTCTATCCTTTTGCTATTCTTCTTCCTCTCCCTTGGTGAACATGTCTGGGATAATTTTGGGAATGTTTTCTGCATATTCGGTAGCCTGACATCAGAACAGTCCTCACACTATTTCTTTCTCTCCTCTTTTCTTTCTTTCTCTATCTCCTGTCTTTCCTCTGCATCAGCATTTGAGGTTCCTCTTCATTTCTTCTTCCTCCCTGTGTGCTCCTGAAGGCTGGCTCAGTGTCAGCTGCACAACAGGAGACTGAGTAACTCATAATTTCCAGCTCCGGGTTTACAGGTAGGGTCCGCACATTCCACCTGGTACAGGCCAGGTGCAGGGAAGGGTGATTGCCTTAGCTGTTACCTTCCCAAAATGTCAATTGGCCCCTCTGTCAGGACTTCAGAAGGTGCCGCCTGAGGTGTCAACAGTCACCCAAGGCAGATCAGCCCCCTCTGATGGAGGACCAGTTGCCAGCAGTTGGAAAGAGTGCACCATCAGAGATGCTGGCAATCGTGGGGGATTTCCTCTCAACAAGTCAGTCACCATCTCAGTCTACATCTACTAAACATACACAGACTGAGGCTAAAGATTCCAAGACTCTCCCACATGCACCTCAGTTCCTCGTGGTATCACATTCTGAAGATGGTCAGTTCTTTGCTACAGTTAATCTGTTTATAATTCATAAAGGTGTTGATGCAATTGATGGTGCTGTGAAATCCTGCTCTCATTTACATAATGGCGCTTTGCTTTTGGAGACGAGTTGTGATTCTCAAGCCCAACAACTGCTTGCAGCTTCTCTCCTCCTATTTATTTTGATGTCCATCAAATGCTGAATTCTTCACATGGTACTATTTTTGCTAGGCTACTTGATGGTCTGACCAAGGGAGCAACCCAAACTTACCTCTATGTTCAGGGTGTCACTGCAGTCCATCTAATAATGAAAAAGGCTGGCACTTCTGAGGTGATAAACCTTCATCCTTTTCTCATGTTAGATAGGATAATGCTTCCATCAAGATCAAAGCGGATAATGCTTCCATCAAGATCAAAGCAGGCTATGAAGTCATACAGTCTGATTGTATATTCCAAACCAAATGCGCTGCTTCCAATGTCAACATTACATCCACAATCGAATCTCCTTTCGAAACATGGCCAAATGTGTTACTTGTTGTATGGATGCTCATGAGAGCAACTGCCCACTTCCTTCTCCCCGCTCTAGCAATCGCAATGGTGAGCATGCATCCTCATCCTCACAATGTCCCGTGTATCTTGATGAGTGGGCCATCCAGGAGATCAGAGTGAAGGAAAAAGTGCCTTACCCTGTTGCTCGCAAGTTGTTGGCTAGTCAAAACCCCTGTGTTTTACCTTCTAGCACTTCCAGTACTGTTCTTGCTACACCTCATTCCACAAAGGTTAGAGCCTCGCAGACTTGTGACCTCAAATTCAGCACCATGGTTGTAAAATTGCCCAGTGTCATGGTAGCAGCTCTGTCTCCTCCTTCTCCTCCTCCTCATCATCATCATCATCATCATCATCATCCAGCTGTTCAACAAGTCACACCTCTCTGCCTACCACTGCGAAATCACCTGCTACATAACTGGCAGACTGGAAAGGACAGAAAGAATACTCCTGCGAAGACCTTTTACGTCCCTCCCGCCAACAAACATCTCAGTCTTTCTCTGCCAACCGGGGAAAGACTCAAAGAAATCAGACAAAGGCAAACAGCCTTCTCCTTCACTGACTCGGCGATCCTCTTCAACAGTGTCACTGCATAACACCCTTACCCGGCCAACCTCTGTTTCGCTGGTACTGCAAACCATTTTTCTGCTCTGGAAGCTGGGGGCCGACACAGTGAGAATGCCAATGTCTTTGTATATGTTATGGGACAGGGCCTCCAGCTTCTGCACCCTGTGGCAGTGAATCTTTGAAGGCCGGCACTTGACAGCTTCCAAGGTGATAAAACATCTTTTTGCTCCTCCACTTTCCCCATCATGACTCTTCTCCAATGGAACGTTCGCAGTGTTAGTTCCAACAAGGAAGAATTATGGCTGTTCTTGGAATCACAGCGTCCACTTGTTTTCTGCCTTCAGGAAACAAAATTGTGTCCTCACGACAGGTCTGACTTCTCGAACTTTTTTTCGGGTCTACTTTGACCTTCCCCCCTGAGAATGGCATTCCATCTTATGTAGGAGTCATGCTCCTCATCGGAGATGACATTCATAGTGAAACCATCTCACTGTAACGTTTACATCACTGTTATTGTGTAACCAGGGAAGACTTCCTTTAGATAATGATCAACTCCGACACCCTTTCTGCTGCTTAGTGACTTTAATGTACATCTCCTCTGGGGCTCTTCCAGAACCTGTCAGAGAGATGCCCTCTTGGCTGACCTTTTCGATCAACTCAACGTCATCTGCCTTCACACTGGAGCATGCATGTTCCTTTCAGACTCCATGCACACCTGTTCCCATTTGGACCTCTCGTTCTGCACTATCCAACTCGCCCGTTGTTTCAAGTAGCCCGTTCTCTGTGATACGTACTCAGGCAACCATTTCCCCTGTGCTATCCGATACTGACTCCTACCCCATCTACGTGTAAACCTACCTGGCAGCTTTCTAAGGCTGACTAAAGGCTTTACTCCTCCCTGGTGATCTTTGCCAAACATTTCCCCAGTTGTGATGACCAGTTGTGCATACCTTACAGACTTTATCCTTAACACTGCTGAATGTTCCATTTCTTGCACTTCCTCTTTAACACACTATGTGCCAGTCACTTGGTGGACTGAGGTGTGCTGTGATGCCATATGCGCACGGAAACATGCTCCCCGCATGTTTAACAGTCATCCTACTATGACGAACTGTATTTGTTATAAACAGTTGTGTGTACAGTGTCATTGCATTCTTCGGGACAGCAAAAAAGCTAGCTAGATTTCATTTACTACCTTTCCTAACATTTCTGCTCCCTCTTCTGTCATGTGGTCCAACCTCCAGTGCCTCTCTGGGACCAGGGCTGATTGTCCAATTTCTGATCTGACTAGCGGATGATGTCACTGTGGACCTCGCTGTTATCTCCAACACCTTAGGCTGCTATTTTTTGGAGATTTAAAGCTCTACCCACCATCACCTTACCTCTCTCCATCAGAAACGAGTGAAGGTGGCTCAGGTGATACCCTTCTCCTCTCAGCATTATGAATGCTACAATGCCCCCTTTTTATGAGGTAGCTATATCATGCTCTCACTTCACCCAAACTTCCACCCCAGGTTTGGACTATGTTAATGTTCAGATGTTGCAGCATCTTTCTCTTGCAGGCAAGCACTTTATCCTTCATACATACAATCGCATATGGGCAGATGGCATGTTTCCCAGATGCTGACATGAAGCCACTGTCATACCCATACCTAAGCCCAGTAAGAACAAATGCCTTCCTTCTAGCTGCTGCCCCATTTCTCTCACCAGCTGTGTTTGCATGATGTGTAATGTACGATTCATGCCCGGTTGGTATGGCGACTTGAATCTTGCAATTTACTAACCGCTGCACAGTGTGGATTCTGAGCACGCCGCTCAGCAGTTGACCATTTTGCCACTTAGTCAACCCATGTCATGAATATTTTTCTGCAGGAATACCAGATTTTGGCTGTGTTTTTTGATTTGGAGAAAGCCTATGAACCTGCTGGAGGACTGGCATCCTTCATACTCTACACATGTGGGACATCCAAGGCCACCTGCCCCGTTTCAGTCAGATATTTTTAACAGATCGAGTTTTCAAGGTCCATGTGGGTTCTGCCTTGTTTGGACACCTTTGTCCAGGAAAAGGGTGCATCTCAGGGCTGTCCTGAGCTTTGCCCTCTTTGCTATAATCATTGACTCTATTGTGGCCTGTCTCCTGCCAGGCATCTTTAGCTCCCGTCTCGTTGATGATTTTGCAGTCCATTGCAGTTCTCCACAGACTTGTCTCCTTTAGCTGCATCTCCAGTGATGCATCAATCATCTTTACTCATGGAGCATCGACAATTGCTTTCGCTTGTCCACTGACAAAACTGTTTTATGAATTTCTGGCAGCGCAGTGGGTTTCTTCCACCTTCATTACATCTTAGACCTGTTGCTCTTCTGAAACTATGAAATTCATGGGACTCATGCTTGATAGAAAACTTTCTTGGTCCTCCCACCTGGCCGCTACACCCAGTCCTAAGTGGTACTTCCAGGGGAGTGGCAGATCACCCTACTCCATTTGTACCAATCCCTTGTCCATTTGAAACTAGACTGTGTGTTTCGCACACTCATCCATCTTACACCATCTAAAAGGAATTCAACATCATGGAGCCCATTTGGCCACTAGTGCTATTTACACTAGCCCGGTTGAGAGTCTCTATGCAGAAGCTGCCAAACTACCACAGTCTTAGCGGTGTGATGTTCTACTCTGCAGATACGCATGCCATTTGCCTGCGATGTCTGGCTGCCCGTCCTATGCCTCCATCTTTGATGACTCCTTTGACTGCCAGTATAGGGTGCATCGCTCTTGTCTTACCTTCTAGAGTTCGCTTTTGGCTATTGCTCCAGCAGCTTAACTTCACGCTACCTGCCACTTTCCCAGTGGGTGTGAACCCTTCACCACCTTGGCTTCATACAGTGGCCCATGTTCACCTTGGACTTAATTCGCTTCCTCAGGAAACTACTCCAGATTCAATATATTGTTGTAAGTTTCTCAACCTTGGCACGTAGCTTGGCGATAGGACATTTATATAAGCTGATGGCTCTGACTGACCATAGTGTCAGGTGCGCCTCCATCATTGGCATCAACAATTTTCAGCATCGGCTTCCAGTACACTGCTCAGTATTTACAACAGAGCTCTTCAATCTGTATCAGGCCATGCAGTACATGTGGCAACACAGGCTTTTCAATTATGTCATCTTCTCCGACTCACTGTGCCCTTCAGTGCCTCTGTGTGCTGTACACAGTCCATCCCTTAGTGCAGCAGGTCCAAGAAAGCTTCCACTTGCTCACAATGGAGGGAGCCAGTTTGATGTTCATGTGGTTTTGTGGCCACGTCGTTCTGATAGGGAACAAGGCTGCTGATGGTGCTGCCACGGCTGCTGTCCTCCTACCTCGACCCTCTAGTTGTTCGATTCGTACTGATGATCGTGTTAATGTCTACCTGCAAGTGGTCTCATTTTGGCATCACCACCGGTCTTCCCTTCATGGAAACAAGCTCTGGGAATTAAACCTCTCCCAGTGGCTTGGCCAATCTCCTCTCAGCCCCATCGCCACAAGATCATTGTAACTAAGTTTCATTTTGGGCACTGCCATTATAACCATCGCCATATGTTAAGTGGTGACCTCCAAACTATCTGTGCTCATTGTCATCAACCTTTGGCAGTTCACCATTACCTGATCGAATGCCCTTTTTTTAACCTCTTAAGTTCTGATGTCTGTTTGCCATGTGAGGTATCGGCCGTTTTAGCAAACAATGTGCCGGCTTTCGCATGCATTTTACTTTTTATCCATCTTAGCAATACGGCGAAGGTCATTTAGTCTTCAGTTCGTAACCTCCATTGTGTCTACAGCTTATTTTGTGGACCTTTCTCCAAGAGTTCTTGTTTGTAGCTCTCCTTCCTACTGTCAATTGTGCATAATGTGTAGTCATTTTTAACTCCTTTTTCATATTAGTGTTCTAAGGCTCTGACATTGGCACATATGACCTTTGCTGTTTCTGTGCAAGAGAGAGGGAGAGGGAGAGGGGGGGGGGGGGGGAGAGAGAGAGAGAGAGAGAGAGAGAGAGAGAGAGAGAGAGAGAGAGAGAGAATGTGTTACCCAGTGGCCCACTCCTCTATTGCAGAACAAATGAAACATTTTGCTGCACTATAAAATATCTACACTCATGTTAATTTCAGCTGAGGGTGTAACTGTTGTTTATTTTGTTTTGCTGGATGTGAATGTATTCATTTGTATCTTTATCAAACTTTTCCCAATGTGGAGAGCCGTACAGGCCATGCCTGTAAAATGAAACAATGGAACAAAAGCTTAACATACAGTCATACCTATCAATCTCTCTTTTTGGTGAGGGATTTAGAGAAAAAGGATAATGAAGAACCTAATACTCTGAATGTGAAGATAACTGCAACAGCTTTTAAAATAACTGTATATGGTGTTGTAGCAAGAGAGAGGAAAAAAAAGATACATCATAGATTGTGATGAGACAGGCACAACATAGTTGGGTAGACATCAGAAGAAAGGCAACCAAGGAAAAAGCAATTGACAGCTTTGGTTAATTTCCAAACACATGCCATTAGTGATCACGTACATATAACTATTGTCAGAAATGATTGCCAAACTCTTTTAACTCTTTTTTACACTTCTCAAGTTGCTTCAGGAAGACAGTCTTTCTAACAGCAATGACAATTTGAAATAAACGTGGACAATAATAATTTTTAAGAATATTGATAAAGAAATGAAATTAAATTGTTAGAAGATTATAGAAAATACCCTTGTTGCAGATTGTATACTTAATGACTAGACCTATTTTGTTTTAAGTGGTCAGTGGTTAATAAAATATTGAAACAGAATCGAAAATGCATGTTTGTAAACAGGAAGCAGTATTGTGTAGCATGCAGGACTGATAGTCAGACAGTCAGTCAGTGAAGCAACAGCTTGAATGGTCTTACTGATTGACCAGTGCTTGAGTAGGCAATCAGTTTCACCAGATTTAAAGGCCACACTCTAGACATACATGCAATTAAACACCAATCAATTTTACAACACCAGTGTGACACACCTAAATTACAGGTATGATAAAATTTGAATTTGCAAGGAGGAAAGCTACAGAACTTGCAGCGACAGTAATTTAGAGTACAATATGGTTGCCATCCTAATTAGGCAATTAGTGGATTGTAACAGAGCAATGAAACAAAGCTACTGTTATATTGTGGTAATTGTGACATATGATAATTCTACTCCAAACTGTAAAACAGTATGGAGTTAGAACAATGGTCAAATGATTCTGAAAAACACAAACAACATACAGGTTCTAGTGAAAAGATCTCCCATATTTCGAAAGCTGGTTACAAACAAAGATGCAATGAAAATACTTTTATTGGTAAACAACAAATACTGTACCATTTTACGTTAATTAGTTTTAAAATTTGTTGTGGTAAAAGGCATCCTCCATTGCTGAGACATTGACAAAACTTTTCCCTGAAGTTGTCCATACTTCTTGGTGGTGGAATAGCAGCCATTTCCTGGGTGACTGCCTCCTTAAGCACTTGCAGAGTGGTGTGCTTTTGAGCCTGTAATTATCCCTTAAGAAAAGCATCACAAGGTGATAAATCAGGTGACCTTGGTGGCCAGGCGATGTCACATGAGAAGATGTGAAGGAAATAACTCTCTCAAAATTTCTAGAGAACGCTGAGCAGTTTGAGCAGTCGCTCCATCTTCTTGTAATCTGACTTCTCCATCTTCTTGGTCCTCAATGAACTAGTTTAGCTTGGGTCAGAAGAAGGTCTTCATAATGTGACAGTATTGATTTAAATTAAGTTATCGTTATGCTACATGCTTTGAAAAAATGTGGAAAACACATACCAAATTCAGCAGTGGCAAACCAAACTGTCACACAATGACTGCAAAGTGGTTGTTTGTGAAGTTCCTGAGGATTTTCTGCTGCCCAGTTGTCCTTTTATGTGAACCTTGTAATTGCTGCTCTCAGTTGATACCATTAAGATCATGGATAGACATGACAGTGCACTGGTTAACACTACAGATCGTACATGCAGATTAATTTGCAATTTTGCTGTAATAGCACTGCCTGCCTAAATCTTGTCACCCAGTCTTCTGGAACTGCTTATGCAATATAAAGGTCAGTAACATTGAATGCAGGGGGGTACAAATGCTTGTTCGTTCTTCCAATGCCATAGACAACAAAAACAATAATAAAATGTTCCAAAATGATTTTTTCAAGTTTGATCACAAATATCTCAGAAATGGGGATAAGTAGAGATGTGTGGTTTATGCATAATGTTTACACACACCTGAAGTTTCAGCATTCGTTTAACAGAGTTCAGTGCGTGTGCCATCTGTACCATGCAGGGCATCTAAGTGATCTTAGAGCTGCCCCGTGTTTGGCCTATACTCCGTACAGCGAGAGAAGAGCTGGCAGCACAGTCGGCAGTATTCGACTTGGAAGTGCAGTGGGCAGCAATTGGCAGGGCAGGGAATGGGGTGATAGATCTTCCCCTCCCACCCTTTGGTGCTGCTGCAGCCAGGGTTATAGTGCTTCACAATGCTCCACAATTCATTGCAGCAGTTTTGTTGGCAGCATTCTACTGAGCAGTGTGTTCCTTGAACATAAGATTTTTCTCGTGCACTGATAGTTTTTGTCTCCTTACACAAAGACGCACAATAGCTTTTTGACATTAACAGGGTACAACAAAATGCACAAATGTTATGTGTAAGACATTGAATGAAGATGTATCTTTATTTTTCATGCAAGAGAACAGAAACCCCAAGATCATCAGCTGGTTGGTCATCTCACATCATGACCACACGGCTTTGGTATCTTCGTTTCTGCTGTCAACATTTGATAAAGAAATTCTAGCATTTTGTATGGATTCTTCTCTTACTGTTCTACATCTGTCACCTGGGCTCAGATATCCAGAACTCTTCTTCTTGATAACACTTCCATACTTCTTGAACCTTGTTTACCATTATCTGTTAGTCAGATGTGCTGGTGGTTTGCTTCTGTAATGTGTCCAGAAGTACCACTGGACCGAGTTATCAGATTTGGTCTCTACCAACCACTCTTCAAGCCGTGCGAGCTGCTGAGAGGGGTGTCCATTTTCATTAAATACTGAAGTGCCAAAAAAAAAAGAAAAAGAAAAAAATGCTGCTTTAGGTGCTTGTGCACATTATGCTCCATACCACACCTTTCTAGCTGTCCCCATTTATGAGATATTTGTAATCAAAATTGAAAAGATAGTTTTGGAACACCCTGTACAATACCTGTAGTGGTCATAGTGCATTAGTGAATGACGTAAATAATTGCTCTGTCATTTCAGCACACATGTACTGATGAATGAGTTTTTGATTTAGCAAAATTCAGCCATTCTTTCTTTCTTAAAATACAATAGTAACTGTCAACAACTCTTTTACGAATATGCAGTTAATTGAAGATAAGATTATGTAAGATCATGATTTGTTACAAATGCAAGTGAAAGGTTGGGTAACTCTGACAAAAAAAAAAGAAACCTCTCATTTCTTTTGAGCATTCATCTGTTATGGGCGACTATGTGTCCTACACAGGTGGAATGACACCAGCTGTTGACAGTATGCAGGCATGAAAGAGTCTGCTCAATCACACCAGAGACTTGAGAGATCTTTTCTCTAAATTCTTCAAGTGGAGAGTAATTGCTGGCACTGGGATGAAACAAGCCCATGAGAGCAGTCTGATCCATCTCTTCATAGGTCCAGACCACACCACATGCTGTTTCAGGCCTCTGTCTGCTTCTGGCCAGTTCTTCCATTCATTGACTCAGCTGCCTCTGCTACATGGTGCAACATTGCCACTTTTGTGCTTTAACTTTGAGTAAGATTTCTGTCCTGTCTTTGCTAGTGCCCCTTCAAAGTGATTGGAATGTGTGTATTGCATGCAAAAAGTGCTATTGCAAGGGAGGTCAATTCATAAGATAAGATCACACTGGGAAAAGATGGCTCTATCACAGATTTTGTTTGCCAGACTTTCTGTTAATATTTCTTTCAGAAACATGTTATCATGACTTTCTGTTAATATTTCTTTCAGAAACATGTGATCATTTTGAAGGAATCAGTTGTGGATATCTCTGATATCCCATTCCGGCGACTTCGAAAGCCTGCCAAGGAACATGTGCCTGGACTTCGTCACTGGCCAATTAGAGATTTTGGCGTATTAAGTTCCACTGCAGCACTCATTGGACTCAGTGGTGTATTCGCCTTGCTATCGTATCATTGTCATAATACTCTGTTGGTTCTTGGTCTCCAATTTTGCTATGTATTTGGTTTTTCTCTCCCCAGTTTACTCACTGAGTGTTGTTTATTTGAAGTGTATTCTCATCTTGTCCATTCCCTCATTGTTTGTTTTGTTAATATTCGATGATCAGCTTCTGAATGCCCCAGACAATTTGTCCAGCCTTACCAGGTTTGTTTTGAGTCATTCCTGATATTTGGTTGAATCCTGGTCTCAAATCTTTGGCGATGAGGTAAAATGTCAACGTAGAAGCATGGTGGTAGAGCCCATGGAACTCTTGGAACACCTGCCGTGGCGGCAGCAGCAGTTGCAAAATAACATCAGCAGCAAAAAGAGTTGCTCCATCAAGAAATTTAGCTTCTGAAGGATGAACCACAGATATGTGATACCCACCCATTGCAAGTAGCGGTCACTTCCCAGGTGGAGAGACACTTACTCTCACCTCCATCCTTTAACTATGTTAAAAAAAGACTTGGACACGTGTTTACATTGGGTCATACAGCACTTCACAGCCCTGTAGAACCTTTAGATCCCTGATGAAAGTTTCCAACATTCACTTTTTCTGTCTTTGTATTTCCTGGAGATGTTTTCTTTTGTTAAGAAATTGGCTTCTCTCTTGAATCTAATCATGCCTACTTACATGGAAATGTGCATATTATTCTTGAATTATTATTCACCAGTTCCAAGGTGGCAGTGTCATATTTCATCAATATCAGATATATCAGTGACCTCTGAACAGCCAGTCATAACCCATCAGAATATGCAGTAGTGACATCCATCATGCCCAGACTGTTCCTTAGCACGCCCACGTGCAGTATGTTTGGACTGCTGGGTAGACAGCACCCACTGTGGGAAAGATGGGCATCCCCAAACAGTGTACCATAAACCATTAGGATGATTCAGTCCAGTTCCTCACTTGTCGAGTGATGGAGCATAAACTTAAGGCAATAGCTTCCCCAGACAATTATTTAGCTAACATGATATTTGTAAGCCTCACAACAGTTGGGAAGAAAAAGTCCATTCCCAGATGGGCACAGAAACCACAGTTTTCTCGGTAAACCTCCAAATGTATGTTCGTATATACTCATCAAGAATTAGCACCAGCCTCTTGTAAGTTGGTGCATATGATGAGAGATAAATTCTGCTCTGGAGTCAATTCACAATTGCCATGGCCTAAAAAGTCTCATGGCTGATTACACTATTTGTTGTCCATTGTCACTCAGTTGGCAAACACTTTTGGCTAGATGCCTTCTCATTGTTTGGATTCTCCATCAATGTTGAAGTTCAGGTTGTCTGGCGTGGTTCTATTCCAGGAACTTGATGACATCTGTGCCACATTCACACCCGTATATTTCGGGTGCAGTTCAAATTTCCAGGCTCATACCTCTTTGTGATCAGACTAGGTGCTCTGTTTCTGCCAAGTGCGGCCCATTCCAGTCTCTGTACAAATGGCATTTAAGCAGAAACTTGATCAATTTCAAAAGCCTGGGTGACTGAACCAATTAAACAATTAATTGGGCCATACCTTTGGTAGTAGTGTAGTAACCCTAGGATTTGCTCCGCTATGCAGAGACTTTAAATCAAGTCAGTATCCAGGCAAAAGAAGAAACCTGACTTACACCATCTCCAGAAGACCATCTCACAAAGCTTGTTGGAGGAAAATGTTTTTCTAAGTTCAACAATGTGTATTTGCAGATATTGTTAGATGAAGAATCACCAAACATGGCAGTTATCAACACTCCCTTTAGCATGTACAAACATAAGCCTTTACCTTTTAGGGTCTCTTTTAACCTGCAGTCTTCCAGAGGTATGTTGGGACTTCAGAAACAAAACTGCACATGTCATTCCTCTTGAGATTATTTACGGAATGAGTGGCACATTGTCAGAAGGAATTACATGTTCTGGGTTTCCTGCAGATACGGTTCTGCTGTGGTATAGAGTGTAGGTGCATCACAGTGTGTAAGTGGAATGTCGTGGTAGTGGGAAACATACTCCAAAGTTGAAGTCTGCAAGACAGTAAAATTCTTTTGGGCAAAATATCTAAATTTCAAACAGATTCACTGTAAAATTCTGTCTGTATATGGACCAAATTCAGTGTGTGGAACAAACACAATATAGTGTCCAGCCTTAGTGAAATGATGCCAACAATTTGACCAGCCCCATGCAGTTGTGGGTGATGCTGATTGGTATGTCCAGATCCTGCACCTTGAGATTTCCATATTTTCAGCAACCTGAAAGAGCATCTGGTCAAAAAGCTTTCCAGTACTGAGGACATTCACACGACTGTTCTCAAATGACACTTTGACCAAGGAGTGGATGTGTATCATCGAGGAACTGAGTAATTGGTAGAATGCACGTGCCATCATTTGCAAAGACTGACTATGCTGAGAATAGTGTCCCCTACCTGTGTCACTTTGAGATAGTGCAACATTCAATAAAAATTACTTGCCCTAAATAATAATGTGTAACTCACTTTTTGGAGGTCCCCTCATACATGTAAATGTTTACTGTGTCACTCAAAATACGTGTAGAGATGACATCATCATCATCATCATCTTTGCAACTACATATCAATAATACATATGAAACTTTTGCACATTATTTACTGCATTACATGGTGGAGAGTTAGTGCCACATAGGCAAATGCAGGTTTTTCAAGGAGCAAGTTGGCTGTCTTGTGACACAAGCTAAACAAAGGAGGGATGCCACCTATTGATCGTGCCATAACAGCTACTGACTCCCTACCCTGCAATCAACTAATCAGAGTTGCAAGCTTTTTTTTGGAAAAGGTGAATTACTATTAAAAGTTCTTCTCACAAGTGGTCCAAATTGTGCAACCACTAAACCAGTTGCGAAAGAAAGGTGTTCAGTACAGGTGGATGGCAGCCTGTGGGTGTGTCTTCACACAGCAAAAGCACAAGCTGTGTTTGGTGCCATGCATTGTACGATTTCCACCATTGCATCCACTGTTTCTGGCAGCAGATGCCTCTCCAAAAGGCACTATCCAATTTTGGTACATACGAACAATAATGGTACCGAATATCCCATGGCCTATGCATCAAAGATGCTGCCATCTGCATGATTGAACTACACACAAATGTAAAAGGGGGCATTAAGTAGATTGTATTTGCAATTAAAAAGTTCCATGTATAACTGTTTGGGACAAAGTTCATTTAAACCATGAATCATATACTGCTGGTAGCAGTATTCAGGCACACTCCAGTCTTCTATCCCTCCAACTTGGGACACTTTTCCCAAGCTCCTACAAATACACAATTAAGTACAACACAAAAGTGCAACACACAAATGCGCACACACTCTTTTTGCCTTTCTGCAAGATCATATCTGGCATTTGCCGAGCAGGAAATTTTGGGTTTCCAAATAGATGCAGAGAGCAGAGACTCTAGAGGAATTTCCCATAAGGGCTGCACAAATCGCTACAGGTGCACGCTGTGATCTGATCCTACGGCAAGTCAAGCACTGTGTGCTCTGCGAAAGTCTGACATATATTTTGAGAAATAAAAATTGAGAACTCAAGACCTTGTCCCGTATCTATCATCATCTAACAGTCATTAACAATGTCATCATAATAGAACCAGAGGCCCTGATACAAACAATATCATCCCAGTTGCATTGTGGCCACAGGATTTACAACTACTTCTTTGTGGGCTCTGGGGAATGTTACGGATGAAAGTCATAGCAAGACAACATGCTTACTGGCAGGCTTAAACAGGGACATGGAAGCCATGGTGTGCAGCTGCTGAGCTTGTGTCCAGCATCAGGTCAACCCCCACAGTCTTCTGCCTTCTGCCCCACACCTTGTCAACCTTGGGACTGCACCCATTTGACTTTGCAGGCTCACTTTTTGGCCCTATTTGGCTTCAGGTCATGGACACCTATTCCAAATACCTGTATGTGGCAAGTATGGCAGCCATCACAACATAAGTTACTGTAAATGTGCTGGTCGAGATTTTAGCCGTCAAAGAGCTTCCCCAAGCTATAGCATTGGGCAATGAGCCTCGATACTACACATCAGCATTGAAATAATTGTGCACATCAAAAATACCTTTTTAGTATGCGTTCCAACCATCCTTCATTGGGAAAAGGGACTGCTTGGTATAGACATTTAAGCTGAAAATGTGGAAAGCAGTAGGATCCTCCTCCACCGCCACAGTAATTATGCTTTCCCAGAGCACGTACAGGCCACCTCTCTTCAAAACTATAGTGTCACTGAGCTGCTCCAGGGGAGACAACTGCAAAGACACTTCAATCTCCTGACTCCAGGATCCTGAGACCCAGAAGTCAGGGTGCTATCCACCAGGAATGGCAGTGTGGACATGCTTGTACAGAGCAAAAGACAAGTGGACATCAGCCATTGTGGCAATCAACTGCAGGTGATGCATCGTGCCAGTCAAGGGTTTTGAGTGCCATCATACAAACCAACTCTGCCCAGACCTGGCTGCTGCACCACCACCACCACCACCACCACAGTGGAGTGGTACACCCTAAACTAGAAAATCTAGCATAACCATTCCTATAATCTCACAGATGTAACTTTTACCCAATACAACCACCCCAGGTGTAACTTGCACCCAAGACAACCACTGGTAGTATCATTAGATGTAGACATGGAAATGCAGCTCTCCATGCACCCTCCACAACCATAGCCATTAATACTCACTTCACCATGATGCAGCATAATGCCAGACACTCCTAGTTTATCATATAAGTTGGTGAGTGCTGGGACACCAATCATACTATCAGTGCCCAGAATGTTTCCGGTGATACAGTTACTTCAGGGAGAAAGGGATCTGGTATTCCTTCCTGGCAATATTGAAAATCTGCTGGAGAGCATAAAGTTGGACCTCAACCACTAGACACTGTAGCTTACCTTGCCACTGCACCACACAACTTTCTATTGGCCAATTGGAGCTCACAGCCTGCAAGTTTCATCACAATGATATGGGGCTTAGTGGTGTATTCACTTCATTATCATCTCATTGTTATAATGTACTGTTGTTTCTTGGTCTTGGATTTTGCTACTTATCAAGTTTTCTCTCTCCAATTTACTCATTGAATGTTACCTGTGATAGCTTCTCCACTTGTTGGTTTCCTCATTGCTACTTTTCTATTCACACTTGGTAATTTGCCTGTACCATAAACAGTTAGGATGATTCAGTCCAGTTCCCCACTTGTGTCGAGTGATTGAGCATAAACTTAAGGCAATAGCTTCCCCAGACAATTACTCAGTAGTTTTTGTTGCTGACAAAAAACCAGTTTAAGCTGAACTGTAATCTATGCATTCACAGTAGAAGACACAAAATAATTTTTATGTAGGCTTCACCTTTTTGTCCAGGGTTCATTATGGTGTTGTATACCCTGGTGGGAAGTTATTCAACAAGCTCCCCTTGAAAGCAAAGCAAGAAATCGCAAATCCCTACCGGTTGAAAAGAAAATTAAACACATAAATCAATAGTGACTCTTTTTACACATCTAAATATCTAGATTCAGGAACTGAAAAGCTCTGTTAGCTGCATAATGATGATGATGAGATGGTGGTGGTGGTGGTGGTGGTGGTGGTGGTGGTGGTGATTATGATTAGTCACATACTGTAAATAAGACAGTACTTACAGGTGTATGAAACTATTGTCTTCCAAAAATAGTACCGTAATCATATAAATATTGAGCTACTGATAGCACATGAACAACACCTCTATAATAAAATTGAGGAAGCAGCAGTTTTTCCAAAGTAACAGCTTTCTCTCTAATTTACTCAATTGGATTCTGATTGTGTAAACATAAGTAGCATTAAGCAGTGTAGTTTATTGTTGATAGAATGTACAGATTAAGTTTCTGTAGTTTCTTTGTCTGTTGTTAATCTAAATCTAGACTCATTCTGCATCCCTCAAGGTTCACCATCTTGATGCGATCAGTCAAACACAATATGTGAGTGAGTGAATGAATGAATGAATGATAAATGATGAAAACCATGAAGATTAAAGCATAAAACTTATTGGCTATTTCTTTACCATTGAAGGTATACGAGCCCAAATTAAACACTATAGTGCTATAAACAACAGGAAGTTGACTAGGTGAAAACTGTTTATCAATTCATTAATTAGATTTGAAGGAAAACAGTGTCACATATGTCATCATTTGTGTACAACTCTAGTGGTGGGCTGCATTTCACCAAGGTTCTTAGTTTTTGCTGTTTGGTTACATAAGAGACAGCAGCTGCAGTGTCATAGGTCCCATCTGATGATACTGCCCCTCAGTTACATGAACTATCACTAACAATGATTGGTCTCATGGACCACACATACTCATGTTATTACATATTTTTGATACTCGGTTACAATCTGTGAGTGCCATTGGGCCTGTGAGGAAAGTAATGTTCCTTGTCAAGCCTCAGAATCACAGAATTAATGGTATAAAAAAGTGTGCATCAGAAAATAATTTGAAAACATATTTTGTTTTTGCAAATGTTGTCATTTTTGTGTTCAGTGATGAATTTATAAGAGGAGGGACAAGAGAGAATGCTATGATTCTAAGATGTTGATTTAAAACTGCAGATAAATAAATTCGACACCATGTGATGATTTAAAAAATATAGCATAATTCAATAGATAAAAAAATCTGTTCACAAAGCAGTGGCTGGAGAAAACATATATAGAGGGTATGGAAATGTGCAAGCTTACAGAGCCAGTGGCTCCTTGTTCTTTCAGAAGGGTTGAGTCTTTCCTTCTCATCCCATCTGGTAAGTCTCCTATGACCGGGGGTTCCAGACGGCCTTTCATTAACTCTCCCTATTTCCTAAACCTCAGCAAATCTTTTTCCCTTCTTCCAGAAGGAGGAACCACTGGCTCTTGAAGGCTTGCACATTTCTATATCCTTTATATGTGTTGTCACATGCTGCCGCTAGGTCACTAGATTTTTTACTACCCATTAATAATATTACATTTTCAAAGTAAGTAATACATTTTTAAATGCCTGTAAGGGATATGTTATTTCCAAAAAAGGCTGTTAACAGATCTTTTTTATAATGTTATTTAGTTCTTTGTAGCACTAATGAACACCATTTGCAAAAACCTGAAAAAATTAACAAATGTTTACTAAATGCTAGGAAGCGTAATGTGTATTCCAAAATGATTTTACCATCTATATCATTAAACATATCAGTTTTAAATTAAATAATAAATAAAAAAAACACACACACACACACACACACACACACACACACACACACACACACACACACACACACACAGAGAGAGAGAGAGAGAGAGAGAGAGAGAGAGAGAGAGAGAGAGAGAGATGGTTATTGTATTTATTGTATAAAAAACTATTGTTTTCATTGATTAGTTTGCTCATTTTCTTTTCAGTTGAAGAAAAAAAAGAGAAAACCTTGCAGAATATCTTGAATGCAAAGCTGAAAATACGCCAAGAAATAAACGATTTAAAGGATCGTTTGAAATTAGCAAAGGAAACAATTGCAAAATTTAAGAATGAAATTGCGAAGCTACAAACAGGCCCACCGGTTATCCCAATTTGATGTGTGTTGTCTACATTAGTATGGTAGTTGTCGAAATGTTGTTACCAAGGACATTTCTATTTAATTGTATCTCTAATGAAGATTGTGAATTGTAAAAGACTATTTTATATGATTCAGACTATCCAGTTTTTTGCACACTTTTGTCAATAAAAGCTGATTTTCTTTTGTATTACCACTGATATGTATTATGGCTGAAAAACTCAGCCTAAAAGATTTTATAATTGATCTGCCATAGTAGTGTGTGTGTGTGTGTGTGTGTGTGTGTGTGTGTGTGTGTGTGTGTGTGTCACTTTTTTTACAAGTGTGGCTTTGGGATGCTGTAGGGACATGTTTGTAACCTCCCCAGGTTTCCCTTAAATTATTTTTCGTCTCTGTACTATCCTTGTGTCATACAGAAGTACTTTTACAACCTTGTTCCATAAAATTTCTTTTCATCCTTCACTGTACACTACTTATATAGCAAATAAATTGTTAGTGCCTCTTTTGAGGCTATTATACATTGTGATACTTTTTGTTAGATCCACTATGGAAATTAAGTTGTGATGGATTAGTAATTAATAATCTTATTTGATATTAACATCTTCAACTGTTGCAGTCCTGTCATCCTCAGTTGTGTGTAATATTACAGTATGTCGATAATTTTTACTCTCGGACCATCTTACTACAACTGAATGAACTACAATTTTTGTACCTCACATGTTTCACCTTTATTCTTAGCAACGCATTTTCACAGAAAAAAAGCAGATGCTACACTGTGACTTACACACATAATTAACATACAGAATGGCAAACGTATTAAAGAAATAGGGCTCCCAAATACCATATAAAACTGTGCAAACCCTCCAATCAAACTTAAGCCTGCCAACAACCAAGAGGGATGAATTCCAGGGATCAGGAATATAGCTATAAACTTGAATCTAGGGAAGCAGCCTACTCACGCCATATAAAATTAATATGCTTTCCATTGTGTGCCAGCCTAGTCCGCTGTAACTAGCTATGAATGTTGCACAATACCTTAGAAATAAAGTAAATAATCTAAACAGTTAATAGCATGTCAGGAGTGACACTAAAATAATAATGTGTTGAGTTTCAGTTTGGTAATTTAAACAGTTTTCGAAATTTGGACGTTTTACGTAAAAATCATTGACGCAACACGAAGGAGCTAGAAACTTCAAAATTTATATTCGGATTCCTTTTTCACTGTAATTTAATGGAAACAATTTTGCTTGAAATTCATGATGTTCTGTTTTTGTGTCCTAAAAGTTCGGAAGCGAGATAGATTAAGTGAGTGATTACATAAAGCTAGGATGTTTAGATTTAGGTAGATGGGAGATACGCTATAACAACAAAGATGTGAGAAGTTTCAAAAAGGTAGCTGTAGCGTCTCTCCAAAGGGCAAGTTCAGAGCTCATCTATTGCGTGCAATACAACTAAAATCATTCTCTCGCCAAAAGTATTTAACCTAGCCACATTAGAATTTTATTATAGATGCTTACCAGTGTGCTGATTGCACAAGTAAATCGAGAGCTTCATTGGCCTTCAGCGAATGAAGCAATTAATTATTTAGTAACTTGATGTGGTGTTCTGCGAGCCCCAGTGGCTAGTCAGTAAGAGAAACATTGTCGGCTGTGCCTTCGGCGGCAATATAAATAAGAGCGTGCAAGCTAGAGTAAGGCCCCAGTTCTCTTCTAGATTTGTATCAGCACGCACTCAGTGTCGGAAGCCAGGAACAGCCTCGGATGCCATATTATGTAACACGGTATGCACATAACAATGAGTTCGCATTGGGGTAAAGAGTTAATAGCGGAATGACTCCAGTGATTTAATCTCAGTTTGGGTATGTCGTATTTTCACGTGTCGCTGCAGGACAGACTTTCTACCGTGGCGTTTGATGAGTATTAACATCAAATTTTGGCGAACATTCACTTTGAAAATTTACATTGATAACGGTTATCGAACAGTTTCATTATCTAGGGATAATAGGATCCGTGCAATAGACTCTGAACAGCTCTGATAGTGCAATAGCTAACAAGCGTAATCATTTGTCTGGAAATTTACAGTTTATCATTTTCAGAATATAGTGATAATTGTTATAATAGTAAACTGCATTTTCTATGAATCCCAGACATTACTTTTATTCTCCATCAGAATGGGAACAGTGAACTTTAATTGCAGGCACCATGTTTTTGCTAATGACTTTCTGGTTGCCAACGTTGTAGTTAGAGAGCCTGTGTTGAGAACAGCAATACAAATAATAACTTTATTTTCCACTCGCTGCCCCACACAGTATACATAGTCGTGACATGCAGGAATTTTAAAACACGGTAAAAACAATACATCAGGTGTTGGAAGTTTGAAACAAATCATTCCACATTTGCAGAGCACTTAAAACACCTGAACCACCATCCCACAAACATGGAACAAGATATGAAAGGAACCATAACAACCAACCATGACAAATAACTAATATAAATGCAAGAAAATTTCCACATCCAGAAAGCCAGTGGGAGGGGGAGGGGGGGGGGGGACACGAGGAGATGTGTGCAATATATGTGAAGTATGCGTTTCAAGGGTAAAGATAAGGTGAAAAAGTAAGTATTTAAATAAAAAAATATAATCTCACCAAAACATTTAAAGTCCACTGATAAGTTTCAAACAATCCAGGATGGAATGTAACAATATTATGGCGAGGAAAGCTGCTACGCACCATATAGCGGAGATGCTGAGTCACGATAGGCACAATAAAAAGATTCACACAATTAAAGCTTTCGGCCATTAAGGCCTTTGTCAGCAGTGGACACACACACACACACACACACACACACACACACACACACACACAGGAGGCTGGGGCGGGGAGGGGGAGGGATAGTATGGTGGAAGTGGCAGACAGGCAAATGTTGCAGTTTAGATGGAGGGCAGGAGAGAAGGTGTCCCATACATCCTTCTACCACCACCTACTCCAGTCAAGTCACTGACGTCATGCGCTGGTGCTGCTGTTCGCAGTGTGGTCTCAGCTCTCTGAGACTGCTGATGTGTGTGCAAGTTGCGTTTGTGTGTGTGTGTGTGTGTGTGTGTGTGTGTGTGTGTGTGTGTGTGTACTGCTGACAAAGGCCTTAATGGCCGAAAGCTTTAATTGTGTGAATCTTTTTATGTGCCTATCGCGGCTCACCATTGATAAAGTTCGTATACACAAGACTAAAAAGCAGAAGATAATTATTAAAATAAAACTAAATTTTTAATATAACAGTATTTAATATAACTATTTCAAATGGGACTAAAAACTAAAAAATAATTTTTCCTTGACCCATACAGATAGCCCTGAAAATATTTGCTTGTAAATTTTTAATAACCATGGCAGTACTTGTCTAATTTACAATGAAAAATGTGGGACACAAGCAGTAGATAATAGTTTTGTGATCTATCTATGCATCAGTAATGTATTACATGGCACAATGTTTTTCATTACAAATCTCACTACTACTGTCATAGCTGTTAAAAATTTGGAAGCCCAAATTTTCAGGACTATCTGTGTATGGTTAGGACTCCATATGAGGCTGGGAGAAATTATTTTATTCTTTTTAGTCCAATTTAAAAACTTATTTTGATTGAAACAGTTATTTCTATTTGCATCTTGGCTATGTAATCCTTAGTCCTGATCTGTAGCATGTGTATATTGGTGAACGTTGCACTGCTAGCATATTTGAGTCGCGTTGCTGTCAGTCTTAGTGATTAAATGTTACTGTATCATAACACTGTATGGCCATTATCAAATGCTTTTTCTGTTTTCACTGATGTGTGATTATTATTGAACATGTCGATATGTATGGTGATTTAAATTCCAGTCACTTGAAACCCTTTTGGATTTGTTACTGTTTTCCTGAATGTGACTCTTCTGCATTAGCACATTCTGATAATAGAGTATAGCATTCATGGTCATAATGCACTGTTAAAAAATTCATAAGTTACAACTTACAATTGCAAACAGTTTGAACAGGAATATGTTCATCATAGATTTACTTTGACTGGATAAAAGCACAACGGACTCCATATCTGTCACATTACAAACTGCACTTATGAAGTATATTAACTTACAAAAAGGGTTTGTAATAGTGACTGAACTGTATGATCATTGCCTTCAAAAGTTGTAGAAAGAGTTTCTGCGTTGGAAACAAATTATTTACAGGCTGGTTATAATTTACTTTCACTGCTTCTGCCAGTATAGAAGGGAAACTATTTACTACTTGGGTACCCAACTTTATACAAATGATTTTCAGGCTGTGTGTTGCAGGATTTGCATTGTTAGTAGTGTTTGTTAGACAGCACTAGAGCAATCTCTAGTGAGGTTCCAGGCTGTTGTGATGCAGTTGGTTGTCACACTGAGCTACATTTGTAACGTGGAACATAAACATGGTTTGCAGTTAACAATTATTACCCTCTCACGTGGAAAATAAAATGTATTTCTTTCAAGATTTTATTTGTTATTTCCCTTCTGCATGTCTTTACGGATGTTTCCATGAAGTTTCGTGGCCCTTGATCACACGTTTCTTAAATTGTAGTCACCTTGTAAAATTACAATTGTATAATCAAAAGTCATATCACTGATAGATCTTTGGTCACTGGTTATTTTGGACATATATCCATAGGGTGCAGCATTGTCCACATTTTCTTGAGCAATTTCACTGTTACTCTGAACATGTTTGCTGAAGGAGAATTCACGATTGTGAAAATGGCGAAGCACACAAATACTACCAGCAACAGGCATGGGCGTTTGAAGCCGATGCACTCCTGATACTGCAACAGCAGGATATTGTGGGACCAAGAAGGTACCATTTTAAAACACATGCAGACTGAAAATGTTAGGAAACTCACCTAAGAGCTTCATTGTGCAAATAAAGAAGCAATCTTTGATTAGTGACAGCTTTTGAAGCAACGAAGAAGAATATCTCCCTCAGACTACTGAAATGTTTTTGAAAACCGACTTTCTGGTAACAAAAATGTTAGACAGTGAACAATAGATTTCATGGAAGGCAAGCTGTTGTTACTGGCAGTGAACAGCACAATAATCAAACTGTAATTTTCAGTTTGGCCCTGTATTTGTAATAAAGTTGTCAGTTTTGCAGTACTGTTATTGTAGTTTGTAGTACAGATTCAAATTAAATTCTTTTTAAATAAAAGGTTGACAGTGTGATTAATTCTTTAAGTTACTCTGACACACCATGTGTCAAAACAATGAGGGCAAAGGATGAAGTGATGCAGTGACTAACTGGCTAGAATCTTATCATCTTAGCTGATGAGACATTGACAAGATGTTTTTTTGTTTTTGTTTTTACTGAAAACAATTGAGGTATGGGATGAGCATAAAACCTTTTGTTGCGTGTATGCCGTTTCTCAATACAGCAAATGGAACACAGTGTGCCCGTACAATATTTGGTCCTTTACAGGCCTATAATACTCAGTATGATAGTGTAAAGCTATTCTAAGTGACAGTGCCAGGTACATGAACAAATGTGTCAGCATTCTGAAAACAAATAGAGAGACCATTTAAGCTGTGTTCTGTGTTGTCCACGCAAACTGAATCTGGTTGCAAATTGTTATTATTATTTTAACTGACTTACAGAGTGCTTTCCTGAATACCATAATGAGAAAGCATTTACATCTGCTGTTTTTAAAGGAGAAGAGGGGTGATCCAAAGGCATTTTCTCTTCCAGATGGATGAGAGCAAGTGAGAATATCCCACCTGCACTTCTGCCAATTATTATTATTATTTTTTTTCTTTTTAATTCTTTGCTGATTTCTCAGTTTTCATATAATTTCTAAGTAACATACAATTGTTAATTAATGGATATAACTGACTGAAGTTTTTACTGCAATACGACTTAGCAGATATTTTGAGAGTTAATTTGTATTTATTGCCTTAGTGACATGGCACTTCAGGAAGACTGGCATTCCGATTTTGCAGTAATGTAGTTCAAATTCAGCAAAACTAATTAATTTATGAATTAATTAACACAAAATTTCAGAAGTAATTAAATTTTCCATGGCAAATTGTGATTATGTGATTGTTGGATTCCGACTTTTTCCATTGTACTTTTATTGACCCAATTTTTCTGCATGAGATACTTCACTAATTGATTAAACCATTAAGATTTTTGCATAAATTACTGTAATTTTCAATATGGTACTTGGTAAATTTATAGGGTAGTCCCTCGGTGGATGCATAAAATGGTTCCATAAACTTTCCTAATTTCCTAGCTCCACACATTCTGCCACTAGATTGGTGTTTCATGTGAGACCACAGAAATCAGGTTGGTTATCTTACACAGCGTTAACATGCTGGAACTCTTTGCTTTTCAGAATCACATATGTGGTAGAATATTTTAAGGATATGGTAGAATCCTTATGCAGTGATTTGTGAGCATTAACTAATGCAGGAATTGACAGTTAATTTATTTTCTAGTGATCACAGGAATTCATTTCTTGTCAAGGCCTTGTTTGTTACGGAACTTGCAAATAATTTACTGAATATGGATGTATACTTAATCTTCAAAAATATGCTACCTCCTGTGAACTATATTCAAAATTGAAATACCTTGAAAATTCCTTTGTTATTGCGGAAAATGAAATTTTTTACGTGGAAACAAGCAAGATTCTGAAAAATATGAGGAAGCAGATACTTCAGGTTGAGATAAACGAAACAGTTAAATGTACTGGGTTCCACCTTGAAACAAGGCTGACTGCTGTTAGCTACAGATCCCTGAAACCTAGAATGGTAATCATGAACTCTAGCAAGACCAACATTGACATGTCAAAAATCTGTCACATGGGCCCGATATGGTTGTACACAGCACTGTAGATATTTTGTAGGGACACAAGTCCCTTCAGAATTTAGTGGAAAAGCAATTTTCAGCACAAAATGTGGATGTTGGCAAATTACTGCAGGCAATTTAACTTCACAACTCATAGTTTACTGCTGCTCCGCTGAACGCACTTTGAGTTCCATATTCCATTATGGCTCTTTGAGTGGCTATTTTCAGAGTAGAGAAGCGTTGACAGATCAGTGGCATAATCTCTCAGAAGAGAACTTGTACTTGATGACAGTGCTTTCGTATTAAAAACTTCCCTCATTATGCAGTTGTAGAGTTATTTTCTTCAGTAATTAAGCAGTTTAATAGGTCTGATATTTTTTTTTTTTTTTCATTTTGCTCAGTAATGTAAGTAAATTTTTTGATTAATGTTTAATAAATACATTGTAACGAGCTTAGTGCCTGCTGCTTTGCTCGCGTAGACTGTATGGTCTGCGCATATATTTTTTGTTTTTCTTTTATTGAATTTTTATGTTTTTTACAAATTGCAACACCTTCTAAAGTTTTTGCTCTAAATAAGGCCATAAAAGTGTGGTCTTTTCTGTATGTCCTTCTGACCAAAGAGCCATTCTGGTAGCTGAAGTCAAGGTTTTTGTTATTCATACCTTTTTGCATTTTTGTGGTGGTTTTTCCATAGAAACTTTCATCTCCTAGCACATGTTTCTTTATATTTAACCAATAAGTGAAATACCAGTTTTCATAAATTTAGCTTTAAAGTTTTTTTTCCAATTTACCGGTTAACGAAATATTTTATTGAAAGTTTTTATTCTCTATTTCATCCCCTTGTTTCCAAAAACAGTGAAACACACATTATTTCTAACAGAGAAGTGAAATACAGAATTTCATAGATTTAATTTTCAAACTGCTTTCATAATGAAATAATTTCATAAACTTTTTATCCCCTATTTCACTCACTTAGGGAACTGAATTTCCAAAGTCACTGAAACACATTTTTTTTAATTTCTAACAGGAAGTTGAATACCAGTTTCAATAGGTGTAGCTGTATACATATTTCAGTAATTCTTTAATAATGACTTATTTTTAAAAAGTACTTATAAGGGCTAAATTTCCAAAAATGCTGAAACACATTTTTTGACTGAGAAAACAAATACCAATTTTTATAGGTCTAGCTTCAAAACTACTTTAATAGTTACATATTTTCAAAAAACCTTTCATCCTGTATCTGCCCCCCCCCCCCCCAAATCTCCCTCCCCCCTTAGGGGTAGAATTTCAAAAAAATCTCTTCTTAAATGACATTTACAGTATAAGAAGGATTAACACCCATACCAAATTTCTAGTTTGTGCCCTTAAAAAAATTGCCCTTGAGTCAGTCGGGGTCACATAAGAGGATTAGGTGTGTAATTAAAGTACATTACAGTGTGTACGATTGAACATAATATTCTATTTTGGACCACAACTAGAATGATTACAGTTGTCTTTTGCAAAGTTTGCCCAGAAAATTTTTTCCACTGCTCTGCAAGGTCAAAAAGGAAACAGTGGTATGTCCATTGTGTTAGTGATTATCGTGGCATCCTGTTCCTAGATGTTAGTTATTACTTTGAGACAAATGGATCATTCAGAGGTGGGCTTCTTTAGCAGTGCTCTAGTGAACGTAATTAACAGTCAGTGGGTGGACAATGAGTTGACATTCAAGGTTGTGTGTGTGTGTGTGTAGACCTCAAAGTGCCTTACCTAAGCTTTGCAGCAAAATGTTCCACATTTAGAGGATCTCTCCCGTAGGGTTCTGCAAAATTTGTTGTGGGTGTGTCCAGTTGGTGAACTCACTTTCTTCACGTTTCAATAGATTACTTATTAGCCACCTCTGTTGCTGTGAAACACACTTTCAGAATTGTTGGTGTAAGAAATTCTGGCTGTGAGTAGTGTTTGTTTCACACATCAACAAAACTCAGTGTCCTGTCAAGTTTTAAATATTCTCAGGCCCCTTCAACTGTCTCCCCATTGTACTATAAGATATACCCAGGAGACTTTGCTGTAGCAGTGTTGTATGTGTTCCCAGTGGGTGAATGCGTTTACTGGGAGATGATGTGCTGATATCAGAGTTGCACAAGCAGAGTTAATGGCTTTGCAAAAATTTCCTCATTCCTAGAAAGTTTTTTCTGCAGTTTGTTGCATGATGGATGCCTTCCAGTCAGCACAAACAATAGTATCCAGTTTCTTTGTGCAGAAGGGTGCATGCGTCACAAAATTATTGCAAGATGAAAGAGGTTTATGGAGAGTGGTGTGTCGCACAGTGCTTAATATTGTGGTAGTGTCATCGTTATGGGGCAGAATGTGTGACTAAGAAGACGCTCGAGCTCCTTCAAAATTTTTTGTGGGAGGTCCTGGAACATCATCCTTACAGCACTGATACCTCCCCATGTGTCCACACATCTTTGGCCCTCTTAAACTACCTTTGACAGATCAGAGGGTCACCTTTGACAAGGGAGTACAGCACACAGAGCAGGTGGATCAGTCATCAACCCAGAAGTTTCTACGCTTAAGCCAACCATTCCATTCTTATATCAATGACAATTATGTAAATTTTTTGAAGGAATGCACCACCATTTGACTGTATGTTTCATTTGTACAATCTAAGATTTTAGCTTTCACACCATTGGGTATAATGAGCTTAGGCCATTAATGTATTTTGCTGTGTACTGTGTGAGATGACATATTATTTCACACCATTATTGACTACAGCATTCTTAGACCATAATGTAATGTTGCTGTGATGGATGAAACATACACAGTTCAACACATTTGCCTAACATGGTATAAATGGTACAAAATTAACATCTTGTAGGAACGCAACACATCAGTCCAAAGTAGATAAACGTAAGTAAAATTGTACAGCTCCTTGTGAACTGTAATTGTACTATTGTTATAAAAATTTCATTGTATATAACTCCAGTCTTTTTTTTCTTTTCTTTTTTTCTTTTTCATTTTGGCGCCCATTATACTTCAGTCATACAGGGGAACAACAAGCTTTGGATCATGCTTTCCTCTCTCTCTCTCTCTCTCTCTCTCTCTCTCTCTCTCTCCAGGCAGCTTGGGGCCCCTTCACACAGACACATCACAACTGTATTAGTTTAAAAGTTCATGTTGAACACCAGATCATGTGCGCTTTGAGTGTTGAAAGGAATTTCGCAGCAAGACCTCAGTGTGCAGCCCTACAAAATACACTGACGAGCTAAAACGCTATGGCCTCCTGTTTAATGTATTGGTCCACCTTTGGACTGCAATAAAGCATATTAATACGGTATGGCATAGATTTGTTGAGTCCTTTGGAGGTTTTTGTAAATACATGCAACCAGACATCTATGCACAGGTCACACAGTTCCTTTAAATTATGGGCCAGGTGTGTGTGGGTGTGGACTGGTACCTGATATTGTCAGAGATGTGTTCCATAGCATTCAGATCAGGCAAATTTAGGGGTAAAGACATTAATGTCAGATCACTATCATGCTTCTCAAACCACTGTAGCATTTTTGTGGCCTTGTGATGTGAGACCCTCTGCTGGAATATATGGCTGTCAGTGAGAGATAAAGCACAGGCAGTTCACATCATGTTCACACATCAGCTTTCACAGTGCCTTTGATTACTACCACAGGTCTCATGGAGGCCCAGGTGAATGTCCTCCATGGCATAATAATGCCCCTACTGGCCTGGGTCTGGGATGACAGTGTACCCATCATTGCCAGCAACCTGGTGGAACAATAAATGTCATTCATCAAACCAGGCGACCTGTTTATTCATGGTCCAATCTCGATGATTCAATGTCCACTGAAATTGTAATTGATGTCATGAGGTCAACATCAGTTTTGGAGCTCCATGTTCAGCAATGTGCGTTGAATGGTGTTCTACAAAACATTTGTGCCTGAAACAGAATTTTACTTTTTCATCAGATTTGCCATAGATTGCCTCCAAATTCTGTGATGAGGCATGGATGTCCAACATGGTGATGCCTTTACAAGGTTTCACTGTCCTTAAACATGCATACCTACTAACATTTTCAGCATACAAACAGTCGATAAGCTATGCCATTTCCGAGATATCCCTTCCCTGGTACTGCACCATAACAACCTTCAGTCTGTCAGGTGTGACCATAGTAGATAGCCTGTGAGAATGGTGTTAATCTGAAGGTTGCAACACTTGTAAACAACAAATAAGAACAAAACCAACGAACACCAGTTCATTTATCCACTTCTGTCATTATCTCTACAACAGAAACTTGTATACTCTACATCTGAATCCACTATAATACAAAGTAGTGATAATACACCCCTTTGAATGGATAGTTTACTGAGGCACTTTAGCATTTTTATTAGCTGGTTTTATGTGTCATAGTTAACTGGACCATGACTGCAGTTTTTACAATTCATACGTGGATTTTAATGCATTTAAGCCGCTTTGTGTGTGAGGACAGCCAAAGCCCACCACCCATCCCCACTGCCCTGGTCGAGACTGGCATGCTGACACCTTGTAAGGACACTGAACACAATGTCTCTGAACACCTCACATCCATCATCATCATCATCATCATCATCATCATCATCATAATATTGTGTGAGGTGGCACAGTGGTTAGTACACTAGACTCACATTCTGGGGGACAACGGTTCAAACCTGCATCCAGCAATCCAGATTTAGGTTTTCTGTGGTTTCCCCAAATCACTTCAAAGGGCATGACTCATTTCCTTCCCCATCCTTGATACAGTCCAAGCTCCAACTGTAATGACCTTGATATCAACAAGACATTAAACCCAAAATTCCTTCCATCTTCTTTCATCCTTGTTGTCGTCATCATTATCATCGTCATCATCATCATCATCATCATCATCATCATCATCATCATCCTCATCACCACCATCATCATCATCATCATAATCATCAAAACTAAATTGTATTGGACATTCTAGTCTTTTTATGAGAGCAGAGAGTCCATGAATTTAGGCCAAGGATACGTATTTCAATAAATAAAACTATTGATCCAACGGTAGCCATATTTTCACTGGAATATCATTTGCTACAGAAAATGTGTTTTTCAGTTAAGTGAACTGCATCAGAAAAATGCACTATGGCCCATATCTCACAAACGTTTATTACACGAGTTAGATTTTGAGGCCCTAGACTTTGTGTACTGTTACACAGTTAGGAGCTATTAATGTAACCTGGTTCACTGACAGGCAGGATCTGCATGAAACAAAGAAATAAAGCAATAATAATGATGATGATGATGATGAAGCTATGTCGTTACCACTTCCTCTAAAGTCAGGAGCCTTGTCAAATGCTCTTTGCTTGTGGATGATTTCACAGTCTTCTACTCTTTCTCTGTCTTACAATGACGATGAGGCAGATACAGCAGACCATTAGAAGGCTGGAAACCTGTGCCAAGACAACTGGTTTTCGGTTATCACCAGAGCAGACTACATGTGTCAATTTTAACTAACCAACCAATGCTCAAAATGGGGGACAATATTTTATGTTTTCAGAAAACTGTGCACATTTTGGGTTTACTGTTTTATTCTAAATTAACTTGGCCCCCACAACTGAAAGACATACAAAGGGCTTCCAGTGAGTGAATATTTTGAAATATCGTAGTGGAAAAACATGGGAAGCTGACAGGTCCCACCCCATGCAGTTTTATAGGGCATTTGTTCAATCATGTTTAGATTATGGTGTGGTCTATGGATCAGCCCATATTTCCTACATCAAGACGTTAGATGCTGTCCACCAAGAGGGCATTTGGATATCGACCGGAGACTTTCGAATAGCCCAGTTGAGAGTCTGTGTGCAGAGGCTGGTGAATCACCACTCTGGATTTGGTGATGTGTCCTTTTGGCTCAAAAGGCACTGAAAATCTCAACGTCATCTCAGTCATTGGATTTAGTGCAGTGGTCCAACCCAACTTTGAATGGCTGTTCAGGAACGCCCCATGTGACCAAACCATTTGAAATACAAGCTACCGACCATCTCGAGGATGTTCATCTATCAGACCTCCAAAAATACAGCCAGGGATGGAATGCATTGCTGCCTTGGTGCCTTCAGAGGCCTACTTCTTATCCAATCATTCTCGAGGGTACGGTACAAGAAAACTTGTGCTCCAAATTACGTTTTTACAACTTCGTTTTCTTCCAATTTCAGTACGTACCACAATTTTATCACTGCTTATACAGATGGAGCCCAGCAAGAAAATTTCCTCAGTTGTTACAGTGTTTTCCCTGATAGGTTTTCCGTGTGTCTTTTGGAACGATTTACAAATTATCTTACGGAGCTATACATCATTATTGTGGCACTGGAGAGGATTCACAGAGACCACCACACAAGGTTTCTTGCCTGTTTCGACTTGCTTAGGCCCTACAAGCACTTCACCAAATGCATCCAGTAGACCAGTTGATTCAGCTCATCCTTGACTCCTTACAGTGGCTCCATCGCCTTGACAAGGAAGTGATCTTCTGCTGGGTATTGGTCACATCAGTATACAGGGAAGTGACATGGCCGACAAAGCAACTGAGGAAGCATATTGGGATGGTGGTGTCTGTCAATATCCCATCCTGCTGCATGCCATCATCTCATTTTCTGACAGATGCATCATGCATCAGTGGGAGACTGAATGGTTACAGATGATGAAAAACAAACTGCGGTCTCTGAAATCGACCACACAGGCATGACAGATTTCATGTCAGCCTCACCGCTGGAAGGCGGTTCTGCTTACCAGGTTGCACATCAGACACACCCCTTTAACACATGGCTTCCTCCTCTAATGGGAGGATTCACCATTCTGTTAGGTTTGAGGTGTACCACTTTCAGTTCAGCAAATTTTGGCAATGTGTGTCCTATATACAGATATTAGGGCAGCCCTCAGTCTCAATGGAGATCTGCACAACATCCTTGTCAATACTGATTCCAATGTTACAAGGGTGGTGGTGAAAATTTTGTGAACTGTCAGGCCTTATCCCTAAACTGGTGGGGAAGGGTGGCAGATTTTAATGCACTATCAACTGCTCCACATGTGTCCCAACCCATGAGATTGGCATGCTGATTTCTCGTCAGGGCGCTGGTGACAATGACATTGAGCACTCCTCATGTTAAATCATGACATAATCATCATTCTCCTCGACAGAGAGTGCTGCTATTTATACAAACATCAAATATTCCAGAACACACCAAAAAGAAGAAATTTCGAGAGCCTTCCACAAATGATAAATTCTAAATAAGAAATAACTGCTGGTCCTTAGGACTGAAATGGCAACCTGCAGCACACCAGCTAGTGATGCTAACAATAGCACTGTTCTGCGTGCAGCACAGCTCGTGGCATTGGTCCCTTTCCTGGAGAAACAGTGGCCTGTTTGTTGTTTCAGAAGTTCTCATTAGAGCTGACTGTAGCACCTGGATCTAGACCTTATTAGTGGCTCTTTGTATGGCAGCAACGGCACATCATCACATTCCGGTTATGTTATCACATCCGCTTCATTATGACAAGCATTGAAGCTAGCCCTCAAATCAAAGTTTTGGTACTGTCAAGCGGGTTTTATTCCTTGAACATAAATCCCTATTGTCAATCTGCATTTCAGGACTGTAGTAAAGCTTCATCTTGAGGGCATGGACAACATCTGTACACTTTCATCTTGAGGAAGGGTCACAAGTTTTAATTTGGTGCATGACATCCGACATATGAAGGATACAATATGGTCCAAAGTAGGGGAGACAGGGTACTTAAGCACTTAACAATACAAGATATTCCACCTTAAACTTCAGTATTTCTAGAGTTTATAACAAAATTAGGACCAAAAATGTTAGTACTTACTATAAAAAAAATATTTTTTCAGGGTCTACCAAGTATCCCATCTTGTCGTATAGTGAGGGCAAGATGGGGTACCTCAATACTGCATAAGGTAAAGGTTATTAAATGATTCAATGAACACAGGTTTATCAATTTATTAAAGATATATTTTAATATCTAATGAAAACGCATTAAGTAAACATTTTATGATGTTAAAGTTCAGTAACTATTAACTTTAAAATATTAACTTAAAACATTAACTTTAATTACTAAAGATAACTCCAATAACTAAATACAAATCATCTTTTTAACATTGTATTACGAAGAAATTATATAACTAGGCTACTAACTTAAAAAAGTAATTGTAGCATTAACTTCAATACCTAAAACACTGCAAGATAAAGTAGTTATATTAGTTACTCAAAATAGTAGCTTCAATAGGCCTAACTAAAATAATTCTTGTTAATGAAGTATAAAGATGTTCAATCATTTTTACTTTAATCGCTAGTAGGTTTAGTTTAATGTTATTCAGTTGTTATCGTCTTTATGTAAGCAAAATTCACAGACATGATGTACCTCAGCGTCCTCGTCCTCTTCTCCCACACATGAACAGTGAGCCCACTTCTTACAAGAGACGCATGACACTCATCCTTCTGTTGACTGCGAGTAGAAATAGCTGCAATACAGACATGCAGTGTCTTCTTCTTCTTCTTCTGATGTGCTTTCTTCTTCATTTCCCCTTTTTACCTTCTTTGCCAAGTTTGTTATTGGTTTTTTATTTTTCCCACTTTTTCCTTTACAAACAAAGAGGGATTTTTTAACATTCTTCTCAGGTGCACTCTTTCCTTCTTGTTCCTTCTTTTTGTCAGGCTTAACTTTACTTACACTCTCCAGAAGTTCTCTTTTGTAAGGGGAGCTAGTAACAACACCAGTTTTTACTTTTTTGTGGCCTGTTTTTCGGATGTTTTTCTTTCCAACATGAGGGATTGGGACAATTTGTTTAGCTGAAACAGCAAATGACCTTAATTGATTGGTGTTGTTCTCAGAAGCCTGCTTGTTTGTAGTGTGATAGTTGGGGTTATTATCATTCCAAAATGAGTATCCAAGACTTAGGCCTACAGCAAGCACATCTTGCTCTTTAGGACCGGCTTGGTTGACAGGACCATCGCTTCTCTCTGGCATAGCCTGCTTATGTGAGCCAACTGAAGCATCTCCTTGGTCATTATTGACAGTAACGTTAGCGCCCTCACTTGTAGCTAAAGGAGTGTCTGTAGTGAGAGAACTTCTAACACTGAATCTGGGAAGATATTTGATTCAAAAGGGCAAATCCTGTTTTTTTTTTTTTTAACTGTTTATGGCAGTCAACATGATTGCAGCTCTGAGGAAAGTTTTGGCCAAAATCTCTGCCATTTGAAACATGGTAACAACTTTACCAGGATTTGATCTTAGCCAGTTGGTTAGCTCTTGATCATAGTACATGCTGAGAGGCTTCATGAATGAAACACCTAGAGGCTGAAGCCAGTGGGTACAATGGTGTGGAAAACAGAGGATGACCACACCATTATCCCTTGCTCTATCAGTTATAGTCAGGCCCTGCATATGGGTTGAATGTCCATCCAACAATAACATCACAGGTTTCTCTTTGGTTGCTTTAGAAAATTCAATGAATTTGTTGAACCATTTCTCAAAAATATCTTTTTGCATCCAACCAGAGACATGACATTCTGCCCACATTCCAGGTGAACAATTGTTAAGTAGTTCCGGCTTCATTCACTGGTGAGGATACACTAACATGGGTGGCATAAAACCTCCAGCTGCATTCACGCAAAATTCAACAGAGACAGTTTCACCTCTTTCGGCAGATGATAACGAGCCTACTTGTTTTTTCCCTTCTGATGCCAATATCTTGGAAGTGTTCTTTGAAAAAGCAGAAATCTCACTTTCATCGCAGTTACAAATTCTATCTGCTGTAAATTTGTGCTGATCGTATAGTTCCCCTAATAAACCAAAGAATTTGGACACATTAACTTTGTTAAAATCCATTGCTCGAGCTGTAGAGGTTTGCTCAGGTTTCCTAAATGATAAACCTAGGTTTCTTTGCAAAAATCCCCTAAGCCAATCCTTGCCAGCTGATTCATTGGTCTGGTTAAAATTATGCGTTATTTCTCACAGCTATCTGGTATGCCAACTGCTTTACATCATTACCTGTCAAACCAAACAAACGGCTTTCCAAATTCTTTATATAAATAACTAATTCTTGTTCTTCTTCAGGGCTAAATACACTTTCATAAGGTCCCAGTTGATCCTTTACAACAAAAGATTCACTTTTTTCAACTTCATTAGATTCTTATTTGAATTTTTTTACCTTACGTTCAAGAGTTGTTTGAGGCACTTGAAATGCCGTTGCAGCTCTATAATAACCCATTCGGCTGTTGACTACTTCAGTGATAGCATTTTTCATAGCTTCTTCACTCCATGAACCCCTCTTTTCCTTTTATATGTCCAAACCATTTTCTGGAATTAAAAAATATAATTACATTTCTCGCATCATGTGTTATGTCATGTGGGGCACCCCATCTTGCCCTCCCACTACGTACCCCGTCGTGCCCCCAGGGACCATTTTTAAGTTAGGTTAATATTAAAGCACAAAGGATATGTTCAATTAGTTATTGCATGTATCAATTTGCTGCTAAAAAGCGCTTTTTTCAACTATAATACATAAGAGTACGAGAAACAATTACTTCTCTTACCTTTTCATGTCTGAAAACGATGAAAAATTACATCAGCATAGACGAAAACATGTTTTGATGTAGGCTATACACTCCGAATGTTTTCTCAAAATGGCTGCCAGCACTGTCTGGCACTCTCATAGCAACAGCCTACTAGTTCAACTATTCACCGCTAGGTTGCGACATCTGCCGTGGCAGCACTTACAAAATCCCCGTCTTGCCCTCCACCCCATATTGCCTCACTCTCCCCTATTGCTTTAGTAACTTTCCTGATAATCCCACTTTCTGTATAGGCATAAAAATTCATACAAAATCTCCCAGGCTGTATCTCAATGGCCGCTGCTTGGCATTACACTACTCTCAAAATTTTTCCTGGGCATCCATGTTCCATTTGCGAACCCCTTTTTTTGTCCTGGTGATGAGGTGTTTCATGCAGTCATCTTGAGTATTATCTGGGTTGAAATGGGAACAGTGTGTCAGCTGCTGTATCGGCTGACAGCTGTGGAGCGGAAAGAATGGTGTAAAGCATGTATCATTTTGCTTCCCAGTGCTGCATGCAAATGTCATATGCACAGTATTTTTTCTCAATCTCTTTGCTTTACATAAGCGTACATTGAGTAAGGATGTATTCCTGAAGCCTCAGTGCCCATCTCACCAGTCAAGCTGACGGATCCTTCAGGTTAGTCATCCAGCACAGAGATCGTTGGTCTGTCACAATGATGAATGATTTTACAAATAAAAACAGTCAGAACTTTTTGATGGCTGAAACAACTGCAAGACACACTTTCTTGGTTGTAGAGTAAATCATCTCCACTTGGTAAGTATACTGGAAACATAAGAGTTTCAGCACCTTCCTGAATTTGTGCTACAACTCCACCCAACCCACACTATCCCACAACTGTTACTGTCGCTCTGAAGTTCTACCTCAGCTTTCTTCAACCAGAGAGGGTGTTAACACTTCCTTAAGGACGAGGGAATATCTTTCTTGCATCTCATTCCAGGAAAATTTGCCATCACTCTGCAGTAGTTGTTGCAACGGATGTACCTTCTGACAGAAGTGCTTTATATATCGCTGGTAGTATGAGCACATAATGAGGAAACTTCTCACATCAAGAATGTGCCAAGGACTCAAAAAAGCTGTGACTGCTCATATTTTCTCCAGATTGGTATGGATTCCGTTGCTGATCACTATATATCCCAACGTTTTTATTTCTTGAACACAGTTGTCAGAGGCTTAGACGTTCTTCAAATGTCTTTGAAAAACCGAAAATGTCATCACAATAGCAAAAACGCCTCATCTATTTAATGTGTCGAAGAAGGTTGCCCTTCATACAACTGAAGATGGCTGGAGCATTACATAGTCCAAACGACATAACTTTGAGCTCATAGTGGGTGTTAGGAGTTAGGCCAGCCTCATCAACTTCGAACTGCCAGTAGCCTGTCAGCTTGTCGACGTTGTTCCCCCGTCCAGATTCTATTGGCTGATCAATAGTAGCTTCCTCCACTGCACTGTCTGCAGTGGAAGCAGAGAACAATTCTTCATTAATGGAATTAAAGTGCCCTTCTTGGACTGGTTCGGCTGATCCTACATACTTACCTTTAGGTATGAGTTGTAGCTGCTCATGACAAATACTAAGTCAAAATTCACCTTGACCACGTACAGTGCTTACGAAGGACGCTAGAATGTAAATTTCTTTTGCAAGCGTGAGCAACATTTTGCGGTCGACAAAAGTATCACAGTTTAACTGAGCACTGAAATTGACAATTGGAACTTACCTCATTGATGACAGCAGAATATAACGTCTTCAACAGTGACCAACCGCCCAGATACCGAGCGAGGTGGCGCAGTGGTTAGACGCTGGACTCGCATTCGGGAGGACGACGGTTCAATCCCGCGTCCGGCCATCCTGATTTAGGTTTTCCGTGATTTCCCTAAATCACTCCAGGCAAATGCCGGGATGGTTCCTTTCAAAGGGCACGGCCAACTTCCTTCCCCGTCCTTCCCTAATCCGATGAGACTGATGACCTCGCTGCCTGGTCTCCTTCCCCAAAAACAACCAACCAACCGCCCAGAGTAATATTTGTTACATGCGTTTCTTGGAATAACGTATACATTGATCAAAAGTATCTGGATGCCTGTTAGTGGACATTAATATGGAATGTGCCTACTGGTCTCCTTTATGACGGCTTGGATTGTGCTGTGGTCACTTTTAGTGATGAGTCTGAATGTGTGTAAAACAGTGGTCGTCAAACGTTTTTGCTCAGAAGCCAATACTGCATTGTGGGGAGGAACCTCTGACCGTTTATGTGCCGAGCTTCTTATTTGATAACATACATAAATTTGTGTATTATGAACCCCAATACATTAGCTACAGTAGGCTGGCCGCCGGCTCCGCAGTACTCATCGCTAAAAGTCGACAACATTCGAGCACTTAGGTGACGACTGTTCTCCGTTTCAGGCTGCTGCCACCACTGGCAATCCCAGAGATGTGACACTGTAATTGCCTGATGAAATGTTACTGTGTTATCTGTGTGATCTGATGATTAATTGATCAATAATTGTAACTCCATTCTTCTTCGTCTTGTCCTCCTCCTTATGGCAATACAATCCTGAGTGGGTCTTAGCCTCTTCAAGGTTTCTCCATTGTATCCTCTTCAGCACAGCTCACCGAAATCCTCTGACTCTTGTCTTCGCATCATCTGTACACCACTTTCATGGCCTTCCTCTCTTCCTTCTATCAGTTTGTCTCCATTCAAAAACCTTTTTAGTTGTTCTTCCGATATGCAACTTAAGAACATGTCAAAGCCAGGGAATTCTCCTATCTTTTTCTTTTATTATTCTTACAATGTCAGCTCCTTGCATGAGGCGATCCAGGTCGGTGAAACTGTTGTTTGTGGCCTGCCTCATAGACGCTGCGCAGAATGCTGCGTTCAAGTAAACTGCGCTACTGCTCATCAGTACTCGTGCATGCTTCATATCAGCAAATCACAACTACTATAGTAATTGTACTTATCATCAAACGCATTATGCAATATGAGACACGATCTAAAATGTTTACTACCGTAAATGTTTTGGATGTCATTTTTGTTGTATTATTGCAACAGCTTTTTAATTACTTTAATGTTCCTTGCTACAAATAAGTACTGCATTTGAAGTTGACTGTCTCTGCAGTACTCATTCACAAATCCCTGTTACTGCTGTGTCAAAATGTATTTCATAGCAGCTGATTAGTAAGAGTTTCTCTCTCCCGTGAGTTGCACGTACTGGAACAGAGACAAAATATTCTTGATCTCACATCCTCTTAACCTCGCAGATGCAAAGCTACTTAACCCTCTGCCCTGACTTAAGCGGCCAGTTTTTTATTTAGCTCACAGCCGAATTCACTGACGTTAATTAAACTGAAAAACATTTTCAGATATAAGTGTCCCCGTAAGTATTTTTGTTTTTTAATAAACAGGAGAACTACACTCTTAAGAAGTTCTTAACATTAGTTGATCTCTTTTGCTTAGGCTGTTAGTTGCTAGACGCACGTTACTATAAAACAACGCTGAGAACCGCGGACCGCATGAACATCCTTTTCGGGCTGCATGGGACCCCTGGGCTGCCGTTTGACGACCAGTGGTGTAGAGGAATGGCAGCCCAGAGAAGGTAGTGCCGTTTGATGCTGGGGTCTGGAGCGAAGTCGATATTCTAACGTATCCCGAAGGCAATCCATTGAATTCAGATCAAGACTCTGGGTAGGCCAGTCAATTTCAGAAATGTTACTTGTACACAAGCCATTGCCTCACAGTATGACAGGGTGCATTTTCGTACTGATATAATCAGTCACCATCAGTGAACTATTCCTCTACTGTAAGCAGAACACAATGTTGTAAAATGTGTTAACGTCTTTCCACATTTAGCATTTTCTTAAGCAGAATAAGAGGACCACACCACAACCACGAAAAACGCTCCCATAACGTACGAGGGTGAGTCAAATGAAAATCTGAAATATTTTTTAAAATTTTATTGTGCAGAAGTGGTACAAAGCTGTGTCACTTTTCAATATAATCTCCCCCACGCTCAATGCAAATCCTCCAGCGCTTACAAAGTGCGTAAATACCTTTAGAAAAAAAATTCTTTTGGTAGTCCACGTAACCACTCATGCACCGCGTGTCGTACCTCTTCATCAGAACGTAACTTCTTTCCTGCCATTGCGTCTTTGAGTGGTCCGAACATATGGAAATCACTTGGGGCAAGGTCTGGTGAGTATGGTGGATGAGGAAGACACTCAAAATGCAGGTCTGTGATTGTTGCAACTGTTGTACGGACAGTGTGAGGCCTTGCATTGTCATGTTGCAAAAGGACACCTGCTGACAGCAATCCACGTCGCTTTGATTTCATTGCAGGCCGCAGATGATTTTTTAGGATATCTGTGTATGATGCACTGGTGATAGTGGTCCCTCTAGGCATTTAATGCTCCAAAATGACACCTTTTTCGTCCCTAAAGAGAGTCAGCATAACCTTTCCTGCTGATGGTTCTGTTCGAAACTTCCTTGGATTTGGTGATGAGGAATATCGCCATTCCTTGCTCGCTCCTTTCGTTTCCGGTTGGTGGAAGTGAACCCAGGTTTCGTACACAGTAACGATTCTCGTTCAAAGTGCCGAAGAAGTTCTTCACAAGCATCAACACGTCGTTCTCTCATTTCAGGAGTCAGCTGAGGTGGCACCCATCTTGCAGACACTTTGTGAAACTGGAGCACATCATGCACAATGTAGTGTGCTGACCCATGACTAATCTGTAAACATGCTGCAATGTCATTCAGTGTCAGTCGGCGGTTTTCCTTCACTATGGCTTCAACTGCTGCAGTGTTCTGCGGAGTCACAACTCGTTTTGCCTGACTGGGACGAGGAGCATCTTCCACTGAAGTCACACCATTTGCGAACTTCCTACTCCATTCGTAGACTTGCTTCTGTGACAAACATGCATCACCATACTGAACCTTCATTCGTCGATGAATTTGAATAGGTTTCACACCTTCACTACGCAAAAACCGAATAACAGAACGCTGTTCTTCCTTGGTGCAAGTACCGGCCGCGGAGGCCGTGCGGTTCTGGCGCTGCAGTCCGGAACCGCGGGACTGCTACGGTCGTAGGTTCGAATCCTGCCTCGGGCGTGGGTGTGTGTGATGTCCTTAGGTTAGTTAGGTTTAAGTAGTTCTAAGTTCTAGCGGACTTATGACCTAAGATGTTGAGTCCCATAGTGCTCAGAGTCATTTGAACCTTGGTGCAAGTCGCAAGTGGGGCGGCCATCTTTATACTGATACTGAGACGGTATGTGTGCATCTGCACTATGCTGCCACCTACAGGCCATTCTGCATGCTGTTTGTAGCACACTTACCAACTTACAGGATAACGGCGCGAAATTTCGATTTGTTATTACAAATTTAAGGTTTTCATTTGACCTACCCTCGTAATACTACCTCCATACTTCACTGTTGGCACAAGATATGATGGAATGTAACGTTTCTTAAGCATTTGCCAAACTCAGAAATATGTGGCTCATGAGGAACTGCTCGACCATTGTACCCTATTAATTTTAACTCGCTTCACATAGTCATTGTTTGTGTGGTGGGCAGTGGGGGGGATGGTGCCCTCAGATACCCGCAGAGTACCTGTCTTTGTGGGGACTCATCTATGGCTATGAAGCTACCTGATTATTGCTCTTTTTAGGTGGTGACTGTAGGGAAAGTCAACGAATGTAACTGGCGGCATCATGGTAGATATCTTGCACGCTGAAAAGGCCAAGTAATCAGCCATAGGCTGTGAGGTTCCATCAGTCTTTCCCGTCAGATCTGAAAGCAAATCTTTATGGCATCAAGAACTTTCTCTCCTTGGCTAAGACATCTGAGGAAAGCAAAATCAAGCAGACTGTAAAAGCTTACTCTCCTTAGTTTCTGGTTTGCACCCAGACTATTGGAGGGTCCTTTCTAACTGCTAAGCCTATGCTCCTTGTAGATAATGTTGAATATGTATTTAGAAAAACAAAGTGGTTCCCTCTTAATTAACACAGGCAACTCCTACACATTCCCAGACATTACTCTCAAGCAAAAAACTTGGTAACATTACTATTGCTGTAACACGTACAGGTACAGGGTTTAAATTTTCACTGGGGTTAAACGCTGCAGACAGATGATAAATTACGTGAAAATGTGATGTACGCTGAGGCCTACCGAAAAAAAGAGTATGACACTGGAACAGTATTCACCACCCCTGATGGGATGATTTAAATGCCAACACAGCAGGAGTATAACAACCCATTGAACAAACAGCCAACTTCATGGAAGTAGTAAAGGGTACAGCAATCAGTCACAAATAATGTTTATTGGACATCCAGGTTTCATTTACTGTTACCGTCATCTCCATCGCAGTAAATGTAAGTTACGTCATTAAAACCACTTACAGTAGTGAAACTACGCCTTCTTTATTCAGTACTTTTGTTTTAATCATCGAATATCTTAGGTACATTGGCTGGATTTCCCGCTGTTTCTACAGGAAGTAGATATTTTTTATCAATTTTATTCCCTGGAATTATTTCCATAAAAAGAGTTATTTACATTTTGACATTTTTTTTAGGAATCGGGTCAGAGTACATATGTCACCTCTTCTGTTTTTTCTTTCCAGCTATGAGTACTAATCTCAGAAGAAACACTGAATATTAATTTTACGACATAACACTGATACTTTATAGCGTTTGTACATGCACCAGTTACATAATCTGAATCCACTGTTGCCATTTAATACTTGGTCGGTCATCCACGTGCCTTAATCAAGGCTTCACATCGTGTAGGCATTGAGAGAATTAACTTTTTAATGTATTCCTCACTCTGTTCATGAAAGCACACACGCACAAAAGTCTTCAGCACTTCCTGTCTATTTCATGGCTTCTTTTTTGTGACAGCGTTTTCCATAACCTTCCAACAGTTCTCAATAGCGACTGTTTCCAGGCCGTTCTAACGTCTCAACTCCATTTTGTCTAAGAAAAGTTTTTACCTGAAATTTAGAAATGATTAGCAATTAAGTTGGAACATCATCTGCTTCATGCTTGATACAAACGTTGATCACAGGACTTATCTTTAAAACCTTGTGGCAAGGAGCAGAATCATCCAGGAAAATGCAGCTGGAAACATCTCCAAAGTGGTCTTTTATTGGAGTCATAAGCTTCCGTTCATGGATGCTGATGTATATATTTAGACTGATCATGTCATGAAGAAATACTGTTTAACTGTTTATGTTATGCACAAAGGCGAAATTCCATCTACTCTGCGATGCACGAACACTTTGCCATCGGAGCAATGCACATTAAATTTATGCTAGATTACTCTGCTCCACATCTCCAGTGTCTGTGTCATGTGCACTTTCGCCTATTTTAGCCACTGCTGTCGCATTGTTTATGTTAATAAAGGCTTCTTTTCAGGTCGACAGGCAGCGAGTCTAGCTTCCAGTAGTCCATTTCCAACAGTTCAGCTGGTTATTCAGATGTCACAGATTTCTTCCCAGTCTCGCTTTAGTGCAATTGATGAACGGCGACGATACACGAGAGAGAGTCTTCCCAATACCGTATCTTGGTTTTTCTACTGCTTCCCGCCTCACGATCAACATTCCCTTTCCGCTTGTGTTTTTTCAGTAACATCAAATTCCAGACCGATCAAAACCTAGCTTAGAGGATGTCTCTTCTGTACTGGGACCAACTGACACATAAGCAAGTATAGCAGCTTTTTTTCTTTGGCGTTAATTCCACTGACCTGATCATCTTTCCACTTAAATGTGTTAATACAAAATGACTTTATGAACACTGCTTCATTGTAGGTGACAACAGTGACACCAAGGAGTTGGATGTCCTTGGAAAAAGTGTGTTAGGTAGTGAAACAGTAAAGGCAAGAATATGTAACCGACGTTTCACAATTCAATTTCGTTCAGTTTATTGCTACGAATTTTAGACCTGTTATCTGAAAACTCGAACAACAGAAGACTGATTGAACAGTCCACAGGTACACTGCTGGATCATAGTGTCCAACAGATATAATATAAAGGGGATCAGGCACATCGCGCTATCGTCAGGTGCGCTGACGAACTGAGCTCCTGAGCTTTTCCAATTATGTTTTTATATTTTTCATTCCAGATCCTTAATGGAGAGGTTGGGCCTCTCGAGAACAGAATGTCCTATTGGGTCTTAGCTTAAGAACATTTTAATGCTTGCATTTTTTATTGACATTAAAACTATTCTTATAACTAACTATATTTAGGGCTTATGGGAGAAGGGGTGCTATAATTAGGTCTCCATCTTGAGGCTGGCGTGAAGTAGGAAGGCATTTTATTGTTGGAGAAGCTCAAGTAGGTTATTTGATAGTTGGTCTGCCCCTCTACTTCTGGTGATATGATTTCCAGAATTTATTTGCTTACCAGACGAATTCAGTGATTTGGGCTTCTCTTTTGGTTCCCTCTCTGGTGACTACCATCGTTTTTGTGGAGCGGATGATCACCGTTTTCTTCTTATTATTCTTTTTGGGGCAGTCCTTTTGGTCATCCGTCTAGCACATCTGCAACACTTTATTCTGGAGAGTGCAGTAGTCCGTTTGTGACTCCACTGTGGTGCTTGAAGGTGGGGCTACCTGCGCCATACACATCATCATCTGTGGCTGACGCTGGTAGACCTCTCTCAGAAAGAAGCAGGCGGCCCTTCATCTTCGCGTATACCGCTATGTGGGAGCGAGTTTCGGCTTCCTGCAAAGCAGAGTCAATATTGATGTGCCAGAGATCTTGTCCATTGTCTGCTGTTGCGCTGCATTCTGCCACTGCGGCATCCACTTCTTCATAGCAGGTCAGTGCTGACTGCCCCCACTCTTCAATGTACAGCTAGCTGCCCCCTCCACCACTCACACTGACGATGGCGCCGGCCACGTGGGTGGGTGGGGTTTGGGTCTCTGCAGACTTGCCAACAGTCTTGTGTCGAGATGCGACTGCAGTATTACCGCGTCCTCTTCTCTGTCTGCATGTTTTCTGGTCGTTCGTTCCACGATGGCCCCGGCTTTCTGTTTTGGGGACATCTCGAGTCCACCTGAGCTGCAGCAGCGAGAACACAGCGCTAAGGAAATTGTCATTGCCTTTGCCACATGCACCAAGAGAAGATGTGATGGTCGGAATCGACGCAGCCAGAAGCAAGATGATTTGGAGATTGAGATTTTCACTCTGCAGCGGAGTGTGTGCTGATATGAAACTTCCTGGCAGATTAAAACTGTGTACCGGACCGAGATTCGAACTCGGGACCGAGTTCGAGTCTCAGTCCGGCACACGTTTTTAATCTGCCAGGAAATCTGATTTGGAGATGTCACTCAGAGTCCACAGCACAACAAGCTTGCACAACAATGGATGATAGGCTATCTGCCGACGAACGAAATCAAGAAGATGGGTCAGCTGTCCTCAGTCAGGCTGACGACGACACCAGCGCTGCAGACCAGCACAGCCTGGTATCACCGATGTCCCCACAGTATGCTCAATATAAAGGGGAAAACTGGACCGAGCTCCTGGATGCCATTAAGAGCACCACCTCAAAAGAGATTGAGGTGAAATGCAATAAGCGCTGCTAGAGGTACAGATGAAGAATTTGAATGACTGCAATGGTGTGAAGTCCAACTTGGAGACTCTAGAGATAGCTGCAGTTGTTCAAACTGACACTTGACACAGCGTTGGGCGCACGACAAAAGAAGAAAGCTGACGCCATTTTCGAACAGGAAAAGCTCATTTGTTTCCAAGTCACAATGGAAGTACTCCCGGCAGAACTTGACACCTGGCCGTAGTGCTTCTAGTGTCAACAACGACATGTGACAAAATACAGTTGAAACGAAGAGAAGTTTGTCAAATCTGCTGGCAAAATACCAACCAAACCTGCACTTTGAAGAAACAGAACTGGCCTATGTGCGCCTGTTGCCATGTGCCTCATGTCACAAGCTGGAGAAGATGCAAAGCCTTCTCAGTCAGCATCAGTTCCACTGAGAGGTCGCCTAAAAAGAAAGATGAGGCAAGCTGGGCAAGACTCAGGAACATCCAGAAGAGTCGCAGATGGAGAAGAGGATACAGCAAAATTGCAGTCTCGCATCCAAATGAGAGTTTAGGCAAGTCTGTAGTGGCCATGCACCCGGCGTGCCCCCACCATCAGAGAGAGTGGTGGATGGGGCAGTCAGTACAGACAAGCTGTGGAGAACTGGATGCTACAGTGGCAGAAGGTGGCACAATGGCAGACAATGGTCAAGATCTCAGGCACATCAACATCGATTCTGCTTTGTAGGAAGCCGAAAGTCACTTCCTCATATGTTACATGTGGAGATGGAGGCCGCCTGCCTCTTTCTGAGAGAGACCAACAAGCATTGTCCACAGAGGATGGATGTGATGCAAACAGCCACACCTTAAAGCACCATGGTGGACTCACAAACAGAAGACCGCACTCTTCAACATAGAGCAATGCAGACTTCCCTGCCAGATGACCATAATGGCCACCCCGAGAAGACTAATAAGAAGAAAATGGTGGTCTAATGCGCCACACAAACGATGCTGGTCACCAGAGGAGGAAGTGAAAGAAAAGCCCAAATCACTGAATTCTTCACCAACCATAAATCCATTGTAAATAAAGAAATACTTGACATGACATCAGCAGAAGCAGAGGGGTGGACCGAGTATCAAATAAGCTACTTGTACTCCCTCAACAACACAATGCCTCCCTACTTGACACCCACCTCAAGATGGGGGACCTAATTATAATACTACTACTCCCAAAAGCTCTAAATGTAGTAAGTGATAAGAACAGTTGTAATGTCAATAAAAAGTATAAGCAATGAAATGTTCTTAAGCAAAGGCCCAAGTGGATGTTCTGTTCTTTTGAGGCCCACCCACTGGGAATTAAAAATGTGCACCTGTTGATGATGACCTGTATGATAGCCGAAATATTGTGCCCATTGGACACTGTGAACTGGCAGTACACTCATGAACTGTTTGATCAATGAATACTCTGAGAGGAACTACTAGAACAGCAGTAGCATCTTTTATACATGAAATATTAAATAAGTTGGACAAAAGTGACAAGGTAATAGGCACTTTCCTAGATATGAGTAAAGCCTTTGATACTGTGAATCATAGCATTCTTCTGTGTAAGCTAGAAGAGTACTGGTTGAGAGGACTAGCCTTGAAACTACTTACCTTCTATTTGAAAGACAGGAAACAGTGTGTAAAGCTAACTTATCAAAATAATGAGCAGCTCCTAACAACCAAATCAAACTTCAGGACACTTCAATGTGGCGTGCCTCAAGGAAGCATACTAGGGCCTTTTCTGTTCCTTGTATACGTAAATAACTTATTTGGACCTCAAAATTGCATGGTAGTAAGCTATACCGATGACATATCTTTCATCAGCTGTGGCAGTGATATGCAGTCTGCAGCTAACAGTACCGAGGTCAGTTTCAATAATCTGTCTGCATACCTTAAGCAAACAAGCTTCTTGTAAATAAAGACAAAACGGTAATAATGAAGTTCATCCACAGTTATAATTCTGCCATAACTGATACGTTATTTATGTCCCCATTGGGTCTTGCATATGCAAATTTACATAAATTTTTGGGCATCGTTGTTGATGAACACTTAGCATGGAATGACCATGTAGATAATATTTGCAAGAAAATCAGTAGAAATGTGCATCTACTGAAATGGGTCTCAGCCTTCTTGGACCATGATGATCCTAAGGCAACTATATTTTGGGTTAATTCATTCGCACCGTCAGTATGGTATTGAGATATGGGGTGGGGCATCAGCAGTTCATATAGATAGACTTTCTAGATTACAAAAAAAAGGCAGTAAGAATGGTAGCCAAGGTAAAGAAGAGAGAGCCTTGTAGAGACATCTTTAGAAAATATAAAATTCTTACGGTGTACTCCGTGTATATACTGCAGACAGTCATGTTCATGAAACAAAATACTGAATTTAATATGATAAATAGTAATGTACACAACTATGATACATGGGGAAGGGAAAATTTTCATAGAATTGCGACCAATAAAAAGGCAACGGACCACAGCCCACACAGAATGGGAGCAATTTTCTACAATGCACTACCCTGTGAACTCAAGAAAGTAAATCTAAATGTGCTAAAGAGTAGACTGAAGCAATTATTAATAGAGAAGTGTTGTTACTCTATAGAGGACTTTAAGTTGTAGTGCCATATTGGAAAACAGTGTATATAGACAATGTCTCTGATCTCTCAGTGGTATGAAAGAATGTAATTATACACTGTATTATGTGTTCTGTACTATTATAAATATAAGCTAAATTGTGTTACACTATAGAGGAATCTACTTATAGTGCCCTTTTGAAAAATAATGTGTACAGACATGTGTCTGATCCATATGTTGTTATGAAAGAATGTAAACATTTTACTGTATATGTGTAATGTAATCTAAATTTTCCTGACAATGTCTGAAAACTTTTTGTTATATGGACAGAAAATAAATGAAAAATAAAATCACAACAATGGACTGGTACAATCTGAACCAAACAGCTGCTAAGGACAAAATTATGTAGAAATAATTGGTGATGCAATAAATAATTCCACCACTGCATATATGCACACTCAACCTTTGACATGAACAGTTTAGTTGGGACTACATGCATATATAATTGGTTTTAATGTTTTAACTTAAATTTACTGCGCTGAAAACAGCCACAAAGTGACTGAACTATGTGCATGCAATAAACATTATTTGAAACTGATTCCGGTACCCATTACTTCTTGAAACAAATACAGCCGTTGGGCGCAACTGCTTCCTCGTGGGATCAAACCTGGTAATACATCAGGAAAACTCACTATATGAGAAAACCACCTTTCTTTGTCAGTTGTGGAGGAGGGAAAGTCCCCCCCCCCCCCAGTCTCTTCCCTTAAGTATATAACCTTAATTAAGGTCAGGTTATCAGTAGTATCTTGAGCACTTACTGCCTCTGTTCCCTGAACAAGAAATATCTCGACAAGGCTAATGCATTGACCCAAGAGGTGCCAGATCTCCCCACACTACAGTACTTCGTCAATGTTGTTCCACTGCAGCCAGAAGCAGACAGTAATCGTGGGGTGTAATCTGTCCTCTTGGCCCTTCCACGCTTAACCAAGGTATCTTAACATGATAATTCAATTGAATGGCAATGGATATTACTATCACCAGAAGGAATGTAGCAACTAATGTCCTCCTCTTCAGAAATCTGTGTTTCTGTCCAACGAAACCCATAAGAAAGAATTCTGGCAGCGCTACTTCTTCTCTGGGAATGCACATGTACACATCCTGAGTGCAGACCAAGCTCCATAGTCAACTCGGCTGCCAAAGATGAATAACTGTTCTCGATCTCGATATTCGTCGTGGTATTTCTACTGATCTATTGCTTTTTATTGAACATATTGTGGCCAACTGTACGATAGTGTTGGTGTTCTCTTCTTACCCGCTGTAACGGGACTTTGAATTTCGCCGCGCTACACTCGTTCCCTCAGATATAAATTATACCGTCGCATCGGTATGAGCGCTCGACGGCAGAGAAAATACGAAAATTGTAACTCTTTTTTTGTTTTCTATCCGTCTGTTGTCTCTCGAGAGCGGAAGCTTAATGCAGACGTGATCTGATGAAGACGAAAAAAACTTATTAATGTGTAGACATATTGTGGAAGTTGTTATGACATTTGGAGGAGGGAAGCAACATAAAATAAATTGCATTTAATATCAAGACGGTTTTGTATACATTAGAAATTCCTGGACGATGAAACTTATTGCAAGATTTCGGAGCAGACTTTTCACGCAGAAATGAAGTAGGAGATTTTTGAAGACCTGGACGCCGCACGAAAGAAGACATGTTAACATGGTAAAGGATGAACTCTTATCTACGCCATTTCCCCCTGTCAGTTACATTTTGTTATTCTCTGTTCTTTTTCAATAATTTTTGTAGTGGAAATTGGTTTGACTTTGCTCAAAAACGCCACAAGGACCTCCCCAACAATAGCTTTTCCGAGTCACGAAGTCCGATAGCTTTTCTGTAATACGAAGTCCGATTTGCATTTCATTCTTTCCCTTTTTCACGGTCATTTACGATTTTAAAATCCCCTTATCATTCACCATTTCTTCCCACATTTTCTTTTCTTTTCTTTTCTTTTCTTTTCTTCTCTTTTTTTTCTTTTTTATTAACCACTACACCGGACATCTTTTACGTGCACAAAAGACAGGTTGAAAACATTCCCATATCCTTTACTCTCCAGAACCCTGAATTATACACTCCTGGAAATTGAAATAAGAACACCGTGAATTCATTGTCCCAGGAAGGGGAAACTTTATTGACACATTCCTGGGGTCAGATACATCACATGATCACACTGACAGAACCACAGGCACATAGACACAGGCAACAGAGCATGCACAATGTCGGAACTAGTACAGTGTATATCCACCTTTCGCAGCAATGCAGGCTGCTATTCTCCCATGGAGACGATCGTAGAGATGCTGGATGTAGTCCTGTGGAACGGCTTGCCGTGCCATTTCCACCTGGCGTCTCAGTTGGACCAGCGTTCGTGCTGGGTGTGCAGACCGCGTGAGACGATGCTTCATCCAGTCCCAAACATGCTCAATGGGGGACAGATCCGGAGATCTTGCTGGCCAGGGTAGTTGACGTACACCTTCTAGAGCACGTTGGGTGGCACGGGATACATGCGGACGTGCATTGTCCTGTTGGAACAGCAAGTTCCCTTGCCGGTCTAGGAATGGTAGAACGATGGGTTCGATGACGGTTTGGATGTACCGTGCACTATTCAGTGTCCCCTCAACGATCACCAGTGGTGTACGGCCAGTGTAGGAGATCGCTCCACACACCATGATGCCGGGTGTTGGCCCTGTGTGCCTCGGTCGTATGCAGTCCTGATTGTGGCGCTCACCTGCACGGCACCAAACACGCATACGACCATCATTGGCACCAAGGCAGAAGCGACTCTCATCGCTAAAGACGACACGTCTCCATTCGTCCCTCCATTCACGCCTGTCGCGACACCACTGGAGGCGGGCTGCACGATGTTGGGGCGTGAGCGGAAGACAGCCTAACGGTGTGCGGGACTGTAGCCCAGCTTCATGGAGACGGTTGCGAATGGTCCTCGCCGATACCCCAGGAGCAACAGTGTCCCTAATTTGCTGGGAAGTGGCGGTGCGGTCCCCTACGGCACTGCGTAGGATCCTACGGTCTTGGCGTGCATCCGTGCGTCGCTGCGGTCCGGCCCCAGGTCGACGGGCACGTGCACCTTCCGCCGACCACTGGCGACAACATCGATGTACTGTGGAGACCTCACGCCCCACGTGTTGAGCAATTCGGCGGTACGTCCACCCGGCCTCCCGCATGCCCACTATATGCCCTCGCTCAAAGTCCGTCAAGTGCACATACGGTTCACGTCCACGCTGTCGCGGCATGCTACCAGTGTTAAAGACTGCGATGGAGCTCCGTATGCCACGGCAAACTGGCTGACACTGACGGCGGTGGTGCACAAATGCTGCGCAGCTAGCGCCATTCGACGGCCAACACCGCGGTTCCTGGTGTGTCCGCAGTGCCGTGCGTGTGATCATTGCTTGTACAGCCCTCTCGCAGTGTCCGGAGCAAGTATGGTGGGTCTGACACACCGGTGTCAATGTGTTCTTTTTTCCATTTCCAGGAGTGTATATAGAACCTTTGACTGAGAACTTCGTCTCAAAATGCCACCCAGGCCATGATTTAATTCACAATCGGTTGAGCTAACATCTGAATACGATACACAGACTACATCTACTCAGAGCCTTCAGCCATATTTGGCTAGAGAATTTCTTCCCTTCGCCATGAAGAGACGGTGCCACTATTCCAATGTTTAAACCAGGCGAAGAACAATCGTTCATCGACATCTACCGACCTGTCAGCCTCAACAACATGCTCTGAAAACCCTTTCAAAGGATTATATCCTGACGATCATGCTGGCCTTTTTCCCCATATCAGTGTGATTTCTGGGAGGAACTACCTGCAACTGAGCATATAGTTAGACTGGAAACAGCATTCTAAAAGACGTTAATGCCAACGTTTGACTGCAGTCTGTTTTGACCTATACAAAGAATAAGACACCGCTTGGTACCATCACATATCACTTACCATTAATGACTGGGTCTTTCAAGGCTCACTGTTTCTTCTAACTCGTCAGTTTTTATCCCTCCAATCGTTTAGGCTTGGAGTTCGTACATCACTCAGCTTCAAAAGAATGACGTCGTTCAGGGCTCTCTACTGAGTGTTACATTCTTCCTTATCACCATCAATGTTCTAGTGACCTCTATTGGACCAGTGGTTACTCCCTTAGCTTTATGTTGACAGCTTCTGCGTTCAGTATAGCTCCCAGAATGTAGACTTGGCTGAACGCCAGGCCCAAGGAGCCATATGAAGGGCCTCCACTTGGACTCTTTCCCATGGCTTCCAGTTTTCTTCCATGGAAACACACAGCAAGAATTTTCATTGTTGTGCCGGCTTGAGTGACCGAGCGGTTCTAGGCGCTACAGTCTGGAACCGCGCGACCGCTACGGTCGCAGATTCGAATCCTGCCTCGGGCATGGATGTGTGTGATGTCCTTAGGTTAGTTAGGTTTAAGTAGTTCTAAGTTCTAGGGGACTGATGACCTTAGATGTTAAGTCCCATAGTGCTCAGAGCCATTTGAACCATTTTTTTTTTCATTGTTGAGCCATGATTTATCCTAATACAGAATTCTATTTGGGCAAGCAACATTTGGATGTTGTTTTGTAGTCTCTCTTTGATAAAGAGTTGACATAGCTGCCCCATTCCATGAACTTAGACTAGCTGTCTACAAAAGTGTAATCCTCTCTTCTTCTTTGCTCTCATCTCTCTCTTGTGCTGCAGACCACACTACTTTACTGAATATTTATGAGGCTCTGGTCTTTTTCTGACTAGATAATGATTTGGCTTTCAAACTATTGAATCCAGTGTATCATTGTGGCAAACACTGGTCACTGGCACATTCCAGACGAGTCACGCAGAGAGTCGTCCTGCCAAAGCAAGGATCGTACCTCTTCAGTTCTGCAGTGCCAATTCTTGCTTTCTTATTTAATCAGCACACAAAGAGCCGAAAGTTTAAGCTAATCCAATGAATTTTTGGCGTTTGTTCCACTCAGTTCTTCTGGAATATCATGGTGCTATCCTCACACTGAGGCTTTCAAACCATAGAAAAGAACTGACATGCTTTCACAAGTCGCGTTGCTCGAGAATAAAATTTGTTACCGGGAACATGTAGTATTTTTAGGCGAAATTGATGGCTATTAAGAGAGAAAACCTCCCATGACCACTTTTTCATTTGCAATGAATCAATGAGAATCTCCAGGCTGTTGATGGTGTTACTGTTGTTACCTTGTGGTATCTGTTATTCACAATATTCTCTCTGAACTTTGTTGTCCCACCTGCTCAGTTATGTTTCTCTGGTTCCAATGTCATTTGAGTATTTCAGGGATCGTTTGAGTATTTCAGGGAATGGATTGGCTGACTGTTTAGCTAGAGAAGTGATTACTCATCCAACATTCACTTTGAAGATCCTGGGTGCAGATAAGGCCTCTACTCACTCGGTAGTGGAACAACATCTGGTGGGTGATTGCCATCTCTAAATAAACTACACACTATCAAGGAGACTGTAACTACATGTTCCTCCTCCTCCTCTTTCTCCTGGAAGAAATCCACCATGCTATTTCATCTATGCACAGTTTTATCTTATATGATGTGCCACGCTTACATCATGGTTTTGGAGCCATGCAGATAGTAGCTCACATACTGGTGGAATTCTCCTCCTTCAGGCTCTCTACACCAAACTTTGGCATCGAGATTCTTTACTTCTAATATTGGTGAACGACATCCAAACAGTAAGACTGGTTCTTCGTTTCCTCCTCAGAGAAAATGGTTTTTATTCTCAGATCTGATGTTGAAACTGCTTTTGGGGTGGTGGTGGAGTGATTGAAATTATAATGCCTCTTTTATAATTCTCTTTTATAATGTCTCAGGGTCCAGGAGGTCATAGATTGTACTGGTGTTCATAAGGATTTTAGCCTTTTCTGTTTTACTACATGGATCTTCTCTCCACTAAGTTAGAAGGAAGTATTTATTCTGTTACTAAGTTGCTCTGTGTCAGGTCAGCAGAGGTTCAAACTTGGGGAGGTGCCTGTAGCAGCAGATGACTTCTGTGGGCCATCACCTGCTCTTTGGCCTGCAGGCTAGCCCAATCCAGATATCTTTTCTCTCACGTGCTGATTTCTCATCTATGCCATCAATATCGCTGTCAATGCCTCGATTTTATCACTTCTATTTACTATCACAATTTTATCAGATTTCTGTCGAATGTCATCAACTATAGGAGGACTATTCCATGACTAAGGGGCTGATGACATCGCTATTCAGTGTCTTAACCCACAACCAACCAACCTACACCCCACAAGTAACTTTGTGTATCACTGTTACTTACTCCGTGTTCTGTTCCAGTCACAAATGATTCACCTGAAGATATTTTTACGTCTGCAGCCATCAGCAGACAGTATTCGTACTCTCTGAGAAACCAAGGTTTCCTCCGTCTGCTACAGCTTTAAGGCGTCGAAAACGAGTCGGTGCCTTAGGACTTGCCACTTTCTGTCGAGTGAGAACACCACCTGTAACATCCTCTTAATACCTTCTTATCCACATTTCCACAGTTATGCCAGTGACAGCAGTTGCTTCTGCAGTAGATGAGCATTTGGACGATCGCCGTATTTCGAAGGGTTCTATTCTCTTTTTGTCTAAACTGTTCATCGTCCATGTTTCACTTCCATACAGGGCTATACTCCAGACAAATACCTTCAGAAAAGACTTCATAACACTTCAGAAGTTCTTTTTTTGCCATTGTCAGCCTACATTTCATATCCTCACTACTTTGGCTCTTACCAGTTATTTTGCTGCCTGAATAGCAGTACTCACCTTCTACTTTAAGTGTCTCGATTCCTAATCTGATTCCCTTAATATCACCTTATTTAATTCGACTACATTCCATTATCCTTGTTTTGCTTGCGTTCATGTTCATCTTATATCATCCTTTCAACAAACAAGGTGCAGGGTAATGACGTTGTTGAAATTCAGTAAGCTAATACAGAAGTACCAGCTCAGACATCCAGTGGAACTGTGGAGTTGAGGCCGAAGTGATTAATCGCATTTTCACCACATACTAGCATAGCAGGTTTGTCCCAGTCCCTTAGTAATTAATTTTAGGCATGTGCAACAGGATTTGTAGTTTATCGAGAATACTACCACCACTTCTGATGCACTTCCTACCACTCATATTATGCCACAGCATGATATGAGGTTTGCACTCCCTGTTATATAGCAAATCGTGGGCATCCACCCAACTTTTGTGTCATGAAGAGAAACCAAGCCATTTAACTAAACTGTTATTCCCTCTATGGAATAATGACAGTATTATGAAAAGGATAATTGGTACTCACCATATAGCGGAGACACTAACTTGAAGGCAGGTGCAACAAAAAGACTACTAAACACAAGCTTTCGGCCAGAAGGTCTTCATCTGAGATAGACTACATTCACAGACACATTCATGGAAACACAGTTCACAAACATGTGACCAATGTTTCTATCTTCTTCCTCAAGCTCCTAACTACATTTAACAGAAGTTTCACTGTTGTGGCATCAAACAATCCACAATAATACCAACCTGTGCATTATTTATGAAATGTCGCTTGTAGGTGTCAAGGGTCTTCAGCACTAGACGGGAAATCAACCTCCCCTAAGAGGATAGGACTAGTTAAGCAAGACTTTGAGCAGCTAGAAATAAACACACAGCATTCAGAAATCTGGTTAGCTGAAGATTATTAGCTATGAGCAAAGAATAAATAAATATTTTCTGAACTCTAGTTCCTCTGTAGACTTGACAAGGAAGTTCAACATACAGCCCTGACACCAAAAATAAATACACCACATAAGCTCGATAGTAATATTTTCAGCTGCGCTTCAACACTTACTTCATGAAGTGTTGATGGCAGGGGGTTTATCCAGTAGTATGAAACTATTCGTTGTACAAGTGATTTTCTGTAAATATATGCAAAACACATACTCCAATTAGGTGTCGACTGGCTACCTCAGGTAAGTTAAGAATGGTTAAAAAATATTGTCTCCTGTTATTCATTTCACTGACTTTATATGAGATCCTTAGAGCCAATGAGGTGTAACTACACTTTTTTCTTATTTTTTGAAGTGTGGTTGAAATCTTGTTCAGCAAATAGCAGTCTGTTAACAGCGCAAATGGTGTAATTCATAACTAGAATAGCAACTGAATATGCAGCAGCAGAAGTTTCTGCTATAAGCGGAGAAATCTGTTCGCTGTCAGCTGTATTGGTGTAGTTTGGAGTTAGGGAGTCAGCATTGTGTCTAAAATTGTTTTCAGTTTTTTTCAGTTCGCTGAGGACGCTCCATCTTCTGTTCCAATAATAGCAGTTTACTTTTTTAATTGTTTGACCTGTGTCCAATGTGATTCACAACGAATTATAAGTGATAACGGCAGCATTGGGTAACCAATTACACTAAGATGCAAAACGTAAGGAAGAAAGTAATTTTCACATGATGTGTCACTGGCAGGAAATGTACACTATGTGATCAAAAGTATCCGGACACCCCCAAAAACATATGTTTTTCATATTAGCTGCATTGTGCTGCTACCTACTACCAGGTACTCCGTATCAGCGACCTCGGTAGTCATTAGACATCGTGAGACAGCAGAATGGGGCGCTCTACGGAACTCACGGACTTCGAACAAGGTCAGGCGATTGGGTGTCACTTGTGTCATATGTCTGTACGTGAGAATTACACATTCCTAAACATCCCTCGGTTCACTGTTTCCATTGTGATTGTGAAGTGCAAACGTACAGCACAAAAGCGAACAGGCCGACTTGCGTCTGTTGACTGACAGAGACCGCCGACAGTTGAAGAGTGTCGTAGTGTGTAATAGGCAGACATCTATCCACACCATCACACATGAATTCCAAACTGCATCAGGATCCACTGCAAGTACTATGACAGTTAGGCGGTAGGTGGGAAAACTTGGATTTCACAGTCGAGTGGCTGCTCATAAGCCACACGTCACGCCAATAAATGCCAAACGACGCCTCACTTGGTGTAAGGAGCGTAAACATTGGACAAATGAACAGTGGAAAAACGTTGTGTAGACTGACGAATCACGGTACACAATGCGTCGATCCGATGGCAGGGTGTGGGTATGGCGAATGCCCGGTGAACGTCATCTACTAGCGCGTATAGTGTCAACAGTAAAATTCGGAGGGAGTGTTGTTATGATGTGGTCGTGTTTTTCTTGGAAGGGGCTTACAACCATTGTTTTTTTTTGTGGCAGTTCCACAGCACAGGCCTAAATTGATGTTTTAAGCACATTCTTGCTTCCCACTGTTGGAGAGCAATTCGGGGATGGTGATCGCATCTTTCAACACGATCGAGCACCTGTTCGTAATGCACGGCCTGTGGCGGAGTGGTTCCACGACAATAGCATCCCTGTAATGGACTGACGTGTACAGAGTCCTGACCTGCATCCTATACAACACCTTTGGAATGTTCTGGAATGCCGACTTCGTGCCAGGCCTCACCGACCGACATAGATACCTCCCCTCAGTGCTACACTCCGTGAAAAATGGTCTGCCATTCCCCAAGAAACCTTCCAGTGCCTGAATGAAGGTGTGCCTGCGAGAGTGGAAGCTGTCATCAAGGCTAAGGGTAGGCCAACACCACACTGAATTCCAGCATTACCGATGGAGGCCGCCACGGACTTGTAAGTCATTTTCAACCAGGTATCCGGATACTTTTGATCACATAGTGTAGCCCGATGAAACTTGGACCATAAAAAAAAGAACTGCTCCAGTGTAGTACAGAAAATAGATGTAAGACATAGACAATGAGACGAACAAAAATGAATATACGAGAGCTGTCCGGATAGTACAAGACGTTTTGCAATAAAAAATTAACAATGTGGAAAAAACAAATTTTATTACATACATTTTAAGGTACATTCTTAAACTATTTTTCTACATATACGCCATTCAAATGCCGTGTTCGTAGCAATCTGTCGCCTGCGATTACAACCACTGGTTTATACCGGCATGCAGTTCGGCATCAGTATCAAAGCGCTGTGTAGTGAGCCACGTCGTCATTACTGGGAAGTATTGGTAGTCGCTCACGCCAAATCCAAGCTGCATGGTGAATGATCAAACACCTCCCATCCAAAACCCCATAGGGGCTGTCTGGCATGATTGACAGTGTGTCGACGTGCGTTGTCGTCAAAAAGCAAAACATTTGCGCGAAATTTTCCCCAACGTTTGTTTTTGAGTCCCCCTCCTTAACTTTGTTAGTATTTGACAATACCTCTCTCTGCTAATTGCTGTGCCACTTTCAAGGAATTTAACGAGAATCAGTCCCTTGCAGTCCCAAAACATAGCAGCTATGATCTTTCTTACTGACAGCATTTGCAAACACCTCCTTTGTTTCTTGGGAGAATTTGTGCGCCCACATACGTCGACTGCCTTTTTGTTTCAAAGTTGATATGCTTCACCAAATCTCGTCCCCAATTACGATATAACTACTATATGTTACCATTTTTCTCGTAATCTTCGAGGAAAATCAGTATTGCAGCCAGTCTGTCTTTCTTTGTTCTTTTGTTTTTTTTTGTCTTCAATTAGGATTTTGGGAAACCACCTAGAACAAAATTTGTGGTAACCAAGCTTCTCGCGCCACAATTTCATGCACCAAACTCTCTGAATTTTGGCGAAGATGTTGCGAAAGTTCCGCAATCGTGAAAGGACGGTTTTCAATAATTTTGTCGTTGATTATCATCACTCACAAGTGACGGGATTGTCTATTGCAGCGCACATTTTAACAAGTCACAGAAAGCAAAGTAGCAGAGGCGTAGACCACACACTACCACGGCTCGGTGCGTACTGAGTGTAGAAACGTTATGGTACCAAGATAGCGACTTATCCCTGGCACACCACAATAAACCAGAATGTCTGTTACTCTCTGGATAGCACTCGTATACTAATTAAACTAACATCTCTGCGACTCATGATGGTCCCCCGGGCACTGCAAAACGCACATCATGGTTCTTGATCACCACAGACGGCAAATCACACTCTGCAATGTCCCATCATGCTGGGCCTGGTTGGCAAGGAGTCCTCATAGCAGGGCCTCCCATTCTTCCACCAGCCCAGTTGACAGCTGCTGGATCGTCATTGGTGCATGTGGACGTGCAGCAGTACGTCTCTCCATTGTATCGCACATGTCCTGGATGTGATTTAAGACAGGGGAACGGGCATGCCAGTCTATTTGACGAATATTCTATCATTCCAAGAACTCCTCTACATGTGCTGTTAGATGCAGTCACACATAGTCCCCTGTAAAAACTGTTACACTACAAAGTTAGTAAGAAAACGTAAGAGTAAAATTTTTCTCTAAGTTCGAACGGCTGACATTACACAATCATGCGGCAGTGTCACCAGCTGCTCGCTAGTTGGCATTTCAACACCTCTACTGGGTCAGGATGAGAGCCCCGCAGAAAATAGAACAGTGCAGACCGAACTGCTTTCGTTACTCTTGTAACATTACATAAGACACTTGGTAGGATGCCACAACATCTAGCAGGAGTTTGACTAAGCAGTCAAGACGCTGCAACAAATTCGTTAAGTAAATGTAACGGAACTGAAAACCACTGACGACCTGGAAACAGCAGAATCAATTCGGTCACTACGAATGACGTCATAGCCTATCCTTGGCGACATAAATACACCACTCCCACTAGCTTTTGTCACTCGATCAGTAGGATCAATGGCATTCGTGTAGTTTGCACTCAGTTATCTGGTTGTAATATGATAACATCTTTTGTGTGAGATTGTTCTAGTGTTGGTCTTGCACTGTCTGCCTTATGAGACGATCAGTGTTACGAAGCCATGGTTGATTGAGTCCAGCATTCAGTATTGACGTCAGCACAGCAGCCAGAACTGATGGTTAATCCAATGGTTTACCAACAGGACTCCAGTCCAGGGCGAAAGCAGTCCTAAACTCCAGTGTCACATGGGTCTCATAGCGTACTGTATCGGCAGACCAAGTTCAGCATTCAGCACGACTACACGGTATCTGACATTGGGGACAACGCAGAGAGTGAAGTGATCTTTATATATATATATATATATATATATATATAGGGTGGTCCATTGATCGTGACCGGGCCAAATATCTCACGAAATAAGAGTCAAACGAAAAAACTATCAAGAACGAAACTTCTCTAGCTTGAAGGGGGAAACCAGATGGCGCTGTGGTTGGCCCGCTAGACGGCGCTGTCATAGGTCAAACGGATATCAACTGCATTTTTTTAAAATAGGAACCCTGATTTTTATTACATATTCGTGTAGTACGTAAAGAAATATGAATGTTTTAGTTGGACCGCTTTTTTCGCTTTGTGATAGATGGCGCTGTAATAGTCACAAACGTATAAGTACGTGGTATCACGTAACATCCCGCCAGTGTGGACGGTATTTGCTTCGTAATACATTACCCGTGTTAAAATGGACCTTTTACCAATTGCGGAAAAGGTCGGTATCGTGTTGATGTATGGCTATTGTGATCAAAATGCCCAACGTGCGTGTGCTCTGTATGCTGTTCGGCATCCCGGACGACATCATCCAAATGTCCGAACCGTTCGCCGTTTAGTTACGTTATTTAAGGAAACAGGAAGTGTTCAGCCACATGTGAAACGTCAACCATGACCTGCAACAAATGATGATGCCCAAGTAGGTGTTTTAGCTGCTGTCGCGGCTAATCCGCACTTCAGTAGCAGACGAATTACGCGAGAATCGGCAATCTCAAAAACGTCGGCGTTGAGAATGCTACATCAACATCGATTGCACCTGTACCATATTTCTATGCACCAGGAATTGCATGGCAACGACTTTGAACGTCGTGTACAGTTCTGCCACTGGGCACAAGAGAAATTACGGGACGATGACAGATTTTTTGCACGCGTTCTATTTAGCGACGAAGCGTCATTCACCAACCGCGGTAAGGTAAACCGGCATAATATGCACTATTGGGCAACGGAAAATCCACGATGGCTGCGACAAGTGGAACATCAGCGACCTTGGCGGGTTAATGTATGGTGCGGCATTATGGGAGGAGGAATAATTGGCCCCCATTTTATCGATGACAATCTAAGTGGCCCAATGTATGCTGATTTCCTACGTAATGTTCTACCGATGTTACTACAAGATGTTTCATTGCATGACAGAATGGCGATGTACTTCCAACATGATGGATGTCCGCCACATAGCTCGCATGCGGTTGAAGCGGTATTGAATAGCATATTTCATGACAGGTGGATTGGTCGTCGAAGCGCCATACCATGGCCCGCACGTTCACCGGATCTGACGTCCCCGGATTTCTTTCTGTGGGGAAAGTTGAAGGACATTTGCTATCGTGATCCACCGACAACGCCTGACAACATGCGTCAGCGCATTGTCAATGCTTGTGAGGAACATTACGGAAGGCGAACTACTCGCTGTTGAGAGGAATGTCGTTACACGTATTGCCAAATGCATTGAGGTTGACGGACATAATTTTGAGCATTTATTGCATTAATGTGGTATTTTGCATGTACCACGCTGTAACATCATGCGTTCTCAGAAACGATAAGTTCAAAAAGGTACATGTATCACACTGGAACAGCCGAAATAAAATGTTCAAACGTACCTACTTTCTGTATTTTAATTTAAAAAAACCTACCTGTTACCAACTGTTCGTCTAAAATTGTGAGCCGTAAGTTTGTGACTATTACAGCGCCAGCTATCACAAAGCGAAAAAAGTGGTCCAACTAAAACGTTCATATTTCTTACGTACTACACGAATATGTAATAAATAATGGGGATTCCTATTAAAAAAAACGGAGTTGATCTATATATATCGACAGAGTGTGTCTATTTCGCCAGCGGGTGGTAGAACCGCTGGATTAGGGAGTCATCGATCTCCACACCAAGTTGATTGAGTGTCCTTTGCTGCTATGATTCCACTACTGGATTACAGGATTCTTCTCCGGATTACACAGCCGACAGTCGACGCAGGTGAACCTCCAACGGTTTGTATTTGAGTAATAAGTGGGATAATTTTAAATACGGTTTTATTGCGTCTGACGGCGTTACGTAGGTCCTCCGTCTGCACCCTGACGAATTAGTAAGCCCAGCACCAGTAAGAGATGCCCTTCAGCGATCCGGCACACTAACATCAGTAACAGTCACAGAGGGTGAATCAAGGAGAAGACTTTATTTGCCCTCGAAACAAAAATTGTATTCTTCGTTATGTCTAGGTTACGACTAATAGACTTTGAATTGAGCTCGTATAGGGTGAGTGAAATGGAGATCAACCGCTATTCAAATGTAACAATCAGCAAGAGTATCTTGTTCTGACACTTTGCAAAACCTGTAGTTTAACGGAACATATGCAGCGTTAGATAGATTTGTACCCCTCAACGTGCATTACTTGGTGTTCAGAGTTCAGTGTTGTAATTACCAGCAGTTCAGGCACAAGGTGCAGGATTATAAATCTAGAAAAGGTGTAGGAATTAAGTTAATTGTTTTATTTTTTGCACCTATGGCTATTGAGTTATAGCTGATTCGTGAGAAACAGGAAAAGGTAAACCGCGGAAACATGGCTCAAACCGGGGCAGTAGTACTAACGAGGTGACAGACGCTCTTACAGAGCAAGTTTCTAGAATTCTTGGAGGAAAATGAACAGAAGGAAACACTTAACGAACAGCTAACGCAACAGATATTGACAGAACAACAGCCTCAACCGAGTTTGTCTGAGAGCAAGTGTTTCTCCATCATTCATTGATCCATCAACCATAAATCTAATAACTTCCTTTTCCGGGAAAGCAACAGAGGACGTTATTAGGTGTATAAACGCTGTGTTAGCCATGGTAGCATTATGAAACTGATCAGATGAAACGTGCTTGCGGCTGGCCAAGATACTACTCGTATCACGTGTCTGGCAGAAACCTATATCTTGTATCATAAAGTGCTTAATAATGTATCCACATTCAGTGAAATAGCAGAGGGTTTGCGTCAGAGGTATAGAAAATAGGACAGTACACGATTTTTAGGGAGAAACTCGATAGTTTAACACAGAATGTGAATGAAACAGTGGAATCATTTTGTGACAGAATACGTAAAATTAATGCACAGACTTACGAGCTGACACACAAACCAGATGCGGACAGAGTCCTACTCAGAAAAGTAGAAAAAAAGAGCGTTGGACGTGTTTCTCAGTGGAATCCTCCCAATTTTCTCGCGACGGGTGCGAATGGAAAATCCTGAGGATATAGCCACGGCACCGCGTTGCTGCTCATTTACGAGAAGTGTATAGCGCAACTAGAACGAGTACGTACTGAACGGAAAACGTTCAGATCTGATAAAGAATGTTACCATTGTGGATAGCATGGGCATTTGAAGGCGCAGTGTCACAAACCACATGTTATAATCGCCAGCAATTCAGCCGTAAGGCTTAAGATTGTGAATCTAGAAAACAGGGCAAGTATAATGTGTTAAGAAACAGTTTAACGCCACTGAGAATATTTATTCTGTCATGAAACGTTTCCGGTAAATCACAGTGTAGTAAAAACAGCGCAGAGAAGGATTGTTGCTTGATGGCTTTGACAAATAAAAAGATGTATAAGTTTTTGGTAATTACTGGGGCACAAGTATCAGATGTGAATCTGGACCTCGTGGACAAAACGAGACTGAAAATGACAGATACACATTGCGCACGATAGATGGGAAGAAACGGATCAAGTTTAGAGTAGCAAACACATAGTTTCAGGAACAAATGGCAGTGTGTCAACTGTGGGGCAGAGATTTTCTGCAATGCTCGGATTAGACTTTCTGGTTAGGCATCATGAAAAATCAGCCTTTGGCAACAAACAGCTGAACTCAATGGCGATTCGTTTACAATGGGTGCAGCAGTTGCAGATCTTTGTGTGTCGTAAGATACGCCAGCTGCTAAGGTGGTACCATCTAACCTGTATGCAAGTATATGAAAAGCTGTTTCGCATGACAGATTGCAAGTACGTGCAGGAAAGCTAATTTGGGTTAATATAGATACCGATGTCCCACAACAAGTTTTATGTTTCGTAGAACCTCTTTCAAGTGACGACGTGTTGGATGAACAGCATTGTTTTATACAAAGAATTATAGCGTATGCCAGGGGACTAAATGGCCACGTTATGGGGCCAATGAGCCTGGATAGTTCCGGAATGAACGATATAAGTCTTCTGAAGGAATTGGTAGTAGCTACACGACAGGAACTAGATGAAGAAGATATCGATGGGTCAGAAAGAGACTACAATGTCAAGCAAATAGTCAGCATGTATGTGTCAAGGTTAGTCGCGTAAAGGACAGTGATGGATTAGTCATGCAGTCGTTAGTTCGATAGAGAGATTTGTCTAATTCAGACAGCGTTGTATTTAACAGGTAGTCATGCACCATTACACCGTAAGGAATGTAAGTTACCAGTACGTTTCCTGCCGTTAATAGAACAGTTGGTAGATCAACAGTTTAAAGAAGACAGAACACGCCGTTAGTCCTTGGTCAGCAAGTACAGTAACTGTGCTGATAAAGTCAACTGACGGAACAAGAAAATATAAATTTTGTTATGCTCTATTGGTTTTTAAATGAACTTACAGTAACCAATGCATATTCAGTTCGAAATATCACTGACATTTTGGATAACGTGGAACTATGTATAGTCTTTTCTACGATAGACTTAAGGAGGAGGAGATCTCACCATAGCAGAATACCTTCCGGATCAAAAAACGTACCTGCAACATTTCAGGGCTTGTTAGGTGGAGTCCTTCGAGGGTTAAAACCGAAAAAATGCATGATCTATTTGGATAAATGGTTCACATGGTTCTGAGCACTATAGGACTCAACTTCTCAGGTCATTAGTCCCCTAGAACTTAGAACTAGTTAAACCTAACTAACCTAAGGACATCACACACATCCAAGCCCGAGGCAGGATTCGAACCTGCAACCGTAGCGGTCTCGCGGTTCCAGACTGCAGCGCCTAGAACCGCACCGCCACTTCGGCCGGCTGTTTGGATGACATCATGGGTCTTTAAAAATATCTAGATGGACATGCAGAGTGCCTAAATGAAGTATCTGATAGATTGAAAATTACTCATATCACGTTCAGTATTGATAAATATAATTTTGCCCTGCCACAAGTTACTTACCTGTGACCCACTGCTAGCCAAGATAGTATGAGGATGGATCCTTACCCCTGTTCAGCTGTACATATTTTTTCCAGTTTCACAAACAGTTCAGCAGTTGCAATCGTTTCTTGGATTGGCAAATTATTACCGAAAATTATTCAAAAGTTTCGCAGAAATTGAACAGCCATTGACTAGATTATTGAAAAAGAGGGTTACATCTCAGTGGACATCCGAATGTCAGGCAGCATTTCAAAATTTGAAAGAGATTCTAACTTCAGATCCTGTATTAATTTTTCCTGATTTTAATAAAGAGTTTGAATTGTTACGTGATGCAAGCAATGCAGCTTTGGCCATCATTTTAAATCAAACTGTAGATAAACAAGAGCAGCTGGTAACTTAGGCTTCTTGCCAGCTGAATAACACTGATCGCAATTATTCTACCGCAGAAGAAGCGATGTTAGCTGTGCTATACGGTATTTCGTATTTCTTTTGCTACCTATATGACCGTAAATTTAAAGTAATTACATCCTTAAAGCAGCTAATAGGTCTAAAAGATCTTTCAAGTCGGTTAAAGTCCACATCATGTTGGCAGCAGCGAACAAGATCCACTTTCTCTCCAAGCGGCTAGCCGTGAGTTACAGTTAAACTGCGGCAATCTCTTTCCCGCATGCTAGTGTAATGCCGTTCTTCGCGACATTCGAATTATTCATTCAACTGTCGATGTAATTTTCTTGTACCAGCATAGCTGAAGATACGTATCTGTAAATGTGTTAAAGCGAGTTCCAAATAAATATGTCACGTGACGGCAATCGAGGGGGATTATTTACAGCATTTATAACTTTTTCAAACATGAATTTGAAAGCAGGACTCCTACTGTTTACATTTGAAGACACAAGGATGGACTGTGGTAGACTGTGGTGTCGACAAGAGAACTGTACATCGGATTGTAAACAAAAGAGCAGACCTGTAGAAACTTCAGAAAATGTTGGTTTGGTGTCGTCTGGAAAGCATCGAAATCGCAAGAAACCTATAACACAAATGAATGGGTTTGGCAACGATATTTTAAAGCGCTCCATTTTTTAAATTAATGTAAGCGTTGAATACCTGACATCACAAATACATGCTATAATTATGCATGAGAAAATAGGCTTCAGAGGTGGCGCTTCGTCTCTGCAAAAAATGTGTTAAGACGAGAGTTTTTAATTGAAAGAAGTGACATAGGTGCAGCACGAACCACACCACTTATAAAAATGCATAATATAAGAGAAGGAGGTAGTTCGACATTCCATTACCTTCATGAAACATGAGTGAATCAGAATCATTCCAGGAATACCTGCTGAAAAATGAGTGATGGTACAGGCGATGTGAAAGTTCCCATAACAAAAGGTAGGCCTACTTAGATACTTATTCTTCATCTGGTTCTGTTCCTGAAAGTGAACTTGTATTTATATGTGAGAAAAACACCCGTGACTAGCATTTGGAAATGAACACTGTCACTAAACAGTTCTTGCTTCAAAGTCCGTCATCTAATGGACCATATCAGTTATCATTCAGCTGTCACAAGGAAAGACCAGGAAAGCGGATGATGCGCTTTGGCTTAAAAATAAAAACATTCTGCACAGTATGAACCAGACTCATGCCAAACTCCTGCAGCTCGTTAATTGAAACACATACAAGTCACACGACACAATGTAGAAACTTTACTGTCTTGCACAGAATGTGGTCACACAGTTTTGCGTGTTCCCACGTATCACTGTCAGTACATCCCGATGGAATTAATTTTGGCTCACGTTAAAGGCTATTGGCAGAAAAAGAAAACCATTCAAGATAACAGGCACTGAATCACTTATGGATGAAACAGTAAACAACATTCCTCCTTCAGTATGGGTACACTGGGTGCAGCTCACCGTAAAGCTTTGAGTAAGAGACTGTGATAGAGATGTGAAGATGGATATAAACCTTGAACCAATCACCGAAAATTTACAATCAGATGGTTCAGATAGAGACTCAAGAAGCAGTGACGATGGTGTTACAGTGTAGAGTTTGGTTTTGTAGACTCAATGTTTATTGTGTCAGTTAATTGCATACAGGATGTGAAAACTTCCTAGCCCTTATTGATGAGGAATTTGTAGCCTATGAAGTATGAAGACTATAATGTTCAACGTATTGCCCAGGGAGAAGTTAAGTTTTCTGAGGATGTTTTATGCTCTAATAACTAACGAGAATATGGGCGGATAAATTCGTCAAGAGCTCCAATGTATCGACAAGTCAAGCCTTGTCATTTACAAGACACTAATTGTAAATGGCGAGGTTGTCTGTCGAGATATCGGTCGTTTAACGTCATTATCAGCCTGCAATCCCTCGAGTAATTCGCATAAGATGGTTAATTGTTCGTTTGTTCAGTGGCACGTAAATGCAGTCTCTCACTGTCACTGTAATGCCCAACGAGTTAGTTTATTTACACTCACAATGTCGGTTGAGAGCGAAAAATGTAAGAACGTACTGACCATTTACTTACACAATAGTCTTTTGCATTGGACTTTGCTGTCCGTAATTCTTTTTTATACAGAATGATTTAAATGTAGCTACTGTCAGACACACACACAACCACACAAACACACACACACATATATACAGGGTGTTACAAAAAGGTACGGCCAAACTTTCAGGAAACATTCCTCACACACAAATAAAGAAAAGATGTTATGTGGACATGTGTCCGGAAACCCGCTCATTTTAGTTTCGTCAGTATGTACTGTACTTCCTCGATTCACCGCCAGTTGGCCCAATTGAAGGAAGCTAATGTAGACTTCGGTGCTTGTGTTGACATGCGACTCATTGCTCTCTCTCTCTCTCTCTCTCTCTCTCTCTCTCTCTCTCTATATATATATATATATATATATATATATATATATATATATATATATACTTTATTTCCGCACACACACACACACACACACACACACACACACACACACACACACACATATATATATATATATATATATGTGTGTGTGTGTGTGTGTGTGTGTGTATATATGTGTGTGTGTGTGTATGCATTATGTGCACTTTTAGAAATGTATGGAGTAGAAGCAGTTTTGTCATGCAAATGTAATCATTTTAGTTCGTGCATGAACTTATTTTTGTTGTGCATTTCATTTTTACTTACAGCACAATTCAAATCGCAAAAAATGACAGTTTCGATGCCCTTGTCGTGAGACAACCGTCATTTTGGAGAAATTGAACCTAACATGTTCACAAAGCTGTGTCAGCTGTTCTTGCCTTTGATGTCATAGCAGAGCAGTGAATGCAACATCAACAAGACATGAAGTAACAGATCTTTCAGGTAGACGATTGATCGAAATCGGTTTTAAAATTGAGTTTATTTCCCCACTTTCTGCTGCCATGCATACGCGTCCACATTCCCTCCACACTTCCCTATTGCTTCGCCTCTATGAGTGGAAGCGCCTTCCTACATGATGCAGGCTACAACAAGATGGGCACTGAAATTGATTGAGTTTCAGCATGAAGTACTTCATAAGCTTGGTGTCAAGCACACAAAGTATGATACACTCAGTTGGAAAATTGCTGTGTGTCAGGTATCGAAGCTACCAGATTTGAAAAAGGGGACAAGCAATGTATACAGAATGCCAAGTGTGCAGCAAACATCAATAGTTTCTTGTGCAAGAAGGTGTACTGTGTAAGTCAACTGAAAGTGGACTGCACATATATGTTAGAACCTTTTAATAGGAATTTAGTAGGTAATAAGTATGTGCTGATTATGATCGACCATTTCTAAAGGTATCTTGTAAGGTAAGGTGGTAGCAATGCCAGATCAGAAAGTGAGCACTGTAGCTGAAGCCATAGTTAACAATTGATTACTTAAGTTTGGTGAACTAGAAACTATAGTCACTGATCAAGGAACTAATTTTATGTCTGGTTATCAGTTGGTTATATCACCTATTAATAGTAAAGGAATTTTGGACTAGTCCATTCCACCCACAAGCTAATGGTCATGCAGAACAAGTCCACCACACCATAGCAAAAATGTTAAGTCATTATGTTACTGGTCAACATTTGGAGTGGGATGTCTATTTAGGCTATGTGATGAGTGTGTACAATTAAAAAATCCCTGCAGGGACATGTCTATCACTGTATACTGTGGTGTATGGGGAAATGATGTTGTCACCTAATGATTTAGTGTAACCAAATATAGGAACACAGGTGAGCATGTGAAACAATTCTGAAAACGTTGAAATAAGTTTGGCAATGACTGAAACGTGTGAACACAAAGGAATTGCAGAGTAAAGATCAGATTGGGAAAGGTACTAGTAATTTACCTCAGTACAGAGTAAGACAATAGGGTGTAATAGCAAATTTTTACACCTCAATGGGTAAACCAGAGAAATTCACCATGAAGTTTCAAGGATTGTACGAGGTAGTGGAGACGACTTCACCAGCGAATGTCAAGTTGCAGTTACCAACAAAAAAATTAATTCTACATTTTATTCTAGTTAAATCTGTTTAGGGAACAGTTGAAGTGTTACCGCAAATAAAAGCAATGTTACCACCAGAAAAGAGGTTACAGTGTGGAATGAGAGTAATACAGAGTGTACCTTATGAGCTTAGGCCGAGGAATAAGTGATAAAATAGTAGAGTGTTCTGTTTAACATTGTGTTAGATTACCTAGATTATTATTATTATTTGTTTGCTTTTGTAATTTTCCGTGGGATACGCATTTTCCTGAGGAGTGAGGGGATTCACGGAAATTTCTTTCTCCTAGGTGGTATGTGCAGTATATTATCATGAGTGTAATGTTCTTGTACCTTAGTGAAGCAGAGGTGATTAAAATAAAACAAACAAACAAACAAACAAGGACAGGCCTCGAAGACCCAATGGTACCAGTCAGCTACCACGTCATCCTCAGCCCTTAGGTGTCACTGTATGTGGATACAATTAACATCCAGCAGATGAAAAACTGAAACACACATACATCCCATGTACCACAAGTGGTCATTAAAACTCTCATGTGACATCAGGGAGGTAAGAAATGAAATTAGATGTTTACACAATATATTCATAAATGTAGCTATGGAAGCAGAAATAGGGGAAATGCTGACAGATGTAGAGTCTGTGCAGAATACTGTGGCCAGTAAATGCACATTTGGCAGGGCATGAATGGAAAAGTGGTAGTGGTGGGGGTTGTGGGTAGGCACTGCAGGGGAAATGCCGAGGGCTGCAGGGGGAAGTGCCTTTCTGAACTGAAGCCTACATTCACGTTCTTCGTAAATATTAAGTGGGGCCCCTCCACGCCCATACTTGGACGGTGGTCATTCAAAAAGATCTGTCACCTCTGCTTTTGGTTAGTTTCTAAAATAGTTCCGCCTGACATGTTAACCATTCATGACTTTCCGAGAAGTATCATGAGTGGCGGATTTCGAGTGAAACCTACATATTTCTCTTGTTGTCATGTTGAAATTTTCTTCTTTCGTCAAAACACAGCGGAGTTTACACAGTCTCACCTCACTAACATGTTTTACAGACGCCACTGCGTGAGAATTTCGAAACAATGGTTTATTATGTGAGTAATAGAGCAAAAGTAAAGTCATTATCTTATGAAAAAGTACATCCTCGGTATAAAATAAACGTGTAATGTATTCACTTATGTTGTCCAAAAACTCATAGCTTTTCTCGCTTCACCAGCTACAGATAGTCATTTAAAAATTCTATTCTGTCTTCGAAAAAGTCCTTAGTAAGTGGAATAACAGGGTAGATAATGAAGTTCTGCACGATAACCATATGGCAAAATACTCTCCTCTTTGCGTGCTATCATTTACCAAAATCTCATTTCGATATCTCAAACCGTTTATAAAATACGAGGAATATTTTGAATATTTTACTCAGGCTTTATCGTTGACACGGTGCGAAATCAAAAGAGTGTGCTCTGTCAGATCAATTTTCTCGAGATTGGTGACAGATAGAGACCTCCACCCGAGTAAAAAAACAAAAAAATAAAAAGGAAAATTCAATATGTTAGCTAAGTTGCATATGCAGCGACATATTATGTACTATGCACCAAACGCAAAATCATAGCAAACCCTATTTTTCATTGCAATTTTTTTCGAATTTCATGCAGTGTCTTACATCGACTTAAATGTCGGATTAACTATGACCATTAACGAAATGATGGACACATCATCATGAACCTGACATACAAAGCTACAAGTAAAGCAAAAACGAAATTTTGTACCGAATACTTTCTGTGAATCCGTTTGAGAAAGACTGCAGGGCGTGCGCCGCGTTCTGTCATCGTCGACCAACCGAAAGCTGGCAGACACCTTCCAACAAACGAATGAACTTGCCTAGCCCCTTGGACGAAAATTGGTCACTACACTTTGGGCATCTTACCAGGAACTGAATTTTTCATATGAGAAACTTCGCGCTCATTTACAGCAGATGACTGTGATAATATTCTAAAAACGCTAGTGTGAAAGAAAGGTGGTTGGTTAGATGCTGATGGGAAAATTCGAGTATTAAAACTTTTTTGGGGATAGCAGATGACGATGACAATGACAATGCAAATTCCAATAGGGCAATAGGGATAGTAGAAGAAATGGAAAGGGACACAGGAACAACAGTTAGTTGCCATAGGATACAAATTGTAAATATGGAACAAGGAGCGTTAAGGATAATTAGAACTATGCAGGAAATAACAACAGAGTTGTAACAGTACGAAAGGTACGATGGAAAAATTGAATTAATAATTAAGAGCAATACAGAGGCAGTTAAGGACGTTAGATGAGAAACTGACAATAGCGAAATTGCCATGTGAACTAGCGATTAACTTGGGAGATGTGACAAAAATTAGAAAGGTACAAGAAGCGATGCGCCGTACCACACATGGACAGTTAAGTATAACACTGTTGACACCACAACAGTTTCTGTCAGGATTGGAGAAAGCAGAAAGAGAATTTCCAGCAGGGAAAGGAAAAGTATTATAGTATTCGTCTTTCACGTTTTTATAGTTGATGTTTATTCAGATCGAACTAGGATGTATACAAACATACAGTTTTAAGATGAGAGTTTAAATTCTCGATACCATTGTTTCATGGTCCATTCATATCTGAACAAATGCAAATTATCCATAAGTTGGTACAAGTGCAATCTAATGAAGTGTTACTTTTTTCAGAACAAAGAAGTACACATGTTTTTATGTCAATAGGAAATCTTAACAATTGTGTCAAGGAGTTAGTGACCATTTGTCCAGAACAGGTACTTCGAACTGACACATGATCCTGTGAAATTAAGTTTTTCCTAAGAAATACGTAAAAATGTGGTATCAATAGCGCAGCAACATTTTCAGAGGATTGGCAGACGCTGGTTATATTCTATGCTTTTCCCAGAAACAGTAGTAGTAAATTGCTACGATAATAAAGCATTTACAGGGATGACAAAATTAAAGTTAAAACATAGTGGGTTACTAGTAAATGGAATCAAGTGTGATATATTCTGAACAAAGTTTCACCTTCCTGCTACGATTACAGGTACCACAATAAGTAAAGAAATTCGACCAATGTTACATTGGCCAGAGAAACCTATTAGTGTGTTACCCATGCAAAACCTAACCTTCCTAAATAATACTTTAGATCCCACTTTACTATGGACAATAGGTTAATTAGTCATTGCAAGAAAGGGACACTCTTCAGAGGGTCAAATGTTACAGCATGTTCAGAGAAATCAAGAGAAGCATGAACAAAATATTATGACAATCTGTGTATCACACTCGGAAGGACGATGGTTCAATCCCGCGTCTGGCCATCCTCATTTAGATTTTCCATGATTTCCGTAAAATCGCTTCAGGCAAATGTTGGGATGGTTCCTTTGAAAGGGCATGGCTGACTTCCTTCTCCCTAATCCGATGAGACTGATGATGTCCCAGTTTGGTCTCCTTCCCCAAATCATCCAACCAAGCAAACACCCTAGTGTTATGGTGATACTGAATTTTATTTGTGCAGTCTACTTTTGCCTCAGGAAGAGAGTAAACCATGCAAAGCGAGAACTATTCATGAATTTCTTTTGGAATGGATTTGCACTAGTATGTAAGAGAATTTAGAGTAAAATGTAAAAAAGAAGCAAACTAGAAAAGAATTTTGACATAGAGTGAGATTTTATGGTAAAAGGCACAAAAGGTTAAAACTAAACATAAATATATTAGATAGTTAACCAAACAGACAGAAAAGGTCAAAGTTTGGGATGCATTTTATTAAAGTGGAGGGAATGTTACACAGCAAAATTAATAAGGAAACGTGAGAGTAAAATTTTTTCTAAGTTCCAACAGCCGGCAGTACTCAGTCACATGGAAGTGTCGCCAAAGTGCAAACTTTTCAATACAATTACTGGATCAGGAAGACAGTCACGTCAACTCCAGGAAAAAGCTTAGAACAGTGCAAACCGAACTTACTTCGATACTCCCATAACATTACATAAGAGAAACATGGTAGGACGCAACAACATGTACCATGAGTATGACTAAGCAGTAAGAACCCTGTAACAGATTTTTTAAGCAAATGTAGAGGAAGTGGAGATTGCTGACGGCCCATATACCACGAGTATGACTAAGCAGTAAAGACCCTGTAACAAATTTGTTAAGCAAATGTAGAGGAAGTGAAGATTGCTGACGGCCCAGGAAGAGCAGAATCAATTCAGCCATTATGAATGACGTTGTAAAGCAGAGCCTCTCCGAAGCGACATAAATACTCCACCTCCATCAGCTTTTGGTACACGATCATTAGAATCTATGGCGTTCATGTCATTTGCACTCAGTTGTCTGCTTGTGATTTGGTAAAATACTATGTGGGAGATCGCTCTAGTGATGGTCTTTCACTTGCTGCCTTACAAGATGATCGGCAATCCGAATCCATGACTGATGAAGTCCAGTATCCAGTACTGACGTCAATGCAGTAGCCAGCACTAATGGGTAGTCCAAAGGTTTACCAATATGACTCTGGTCCAGAGCTGATGCCCAGAACTCAATTGTCACGTTAGCCTGAAGGCCTACCATATTGGTGAGCCAGGTTCAATATTTAGCACAACTATACAGCATCATGGTCCACTTGAAAGGACAATGCAGGTAGAGATCTTGGAGCGACTGAGTATTTCTCAAAACAGCGTGTGAATCAAAACACACAAATCACGGTTACTGCTGTCCCCAAGCCGATCTACCAATCGGGTATGCCTACCTCGCCAACAGGTGGCAAAACCCCCGCATCAATGTTGTCATCGACTTCCACTCCAAGCTGATGTGGCATCCTTGGCCGCCATGAATCTGCTATTGGATTCTCTCCGGATTGTGTAGCCCCTAGTTGATGCATAAGAAGCAGCAACGATCTGTACTTTCTGCAAGAAATGGAATAACTTTTAATAGGTTTTTTTTATTGAGTCTAGCAAAGCTGAGCAGGTTCTCACTCCCCAACCTGATGAATTAGTAGAGGCTTCCAGCCTGATAGAGATGTCTGGTTAAAAATGGAAGGTGACGTGGACCTTGATCAAGCGTGACTTCCTTTTAACTGTACGGTATATGTTACATTGCATTTAGGAACTTTCGGGTAATTGAACAAGTGTCAATAATTACAGATATCTGTAGTTGTATATATAAGTTTGGACGTAGCTGTATTGCCTTTATGTACTGGTGGATATTGTGTGGTATGACTCCTGTAGTTGATAGTATAATTGGTATAATGTCAACTTCATCCTGATGCCACATGTCCTTGACTTCCTCAGCCAGTTGGACGTATTTTTCAATTTTTTTTCCTGTTTTCTTTTGTATATTTGTTGTATTGGGTATGGATATTTCGATTAGTTGTGTTAATTTCTTCTTTTTATTGGTGAGTATGATGTCAGGCTTGTTATGTGGTGTTGTTTTATCTGTTATAATGGTTCTGTTCCAGTATAATTTGTATTCATCGTTCTCCAGTACTTTTGTGTTGCATACTTGTATGTGGTAACATGTTGTTTTATAAGTTTATGTTGTAAGGCAAGCTGTTGATGTATTATTTTTGCTACATTGTCATGTCTTCTGGGGTATTCTGTATTTGCTAGTATTGTACATCCACTTGTGATGTGATCTACTGTTTCTATTTGTTGTTGGCAAAGTATGCATTTATCTGTTGTGGTATTGGGATCTTTAATAATATGCTTGCTGTAATATCTGGTGTTTATTGTTTGATCCTGTATTGCAATCATAAATCCTTCCATCTCACTGTATATATTGCCTTTTCTTAGCCATGTCTTGGATGCGTCTTGATCGATGTGTGGCTGTGTTAGATGATACGGGTGCTTGCCATGTAGTGTTTTCTTTTTCCAATTTACTTTCTTCGTATCTGTTGATGTTATGTAATCTAAAGGGTTGTAGAAGTAGTTATGAAATTGCAGTGGTGTAGCCGATGTATTTATATGAATGATTGCTTTGTGTATTTTACTAGTTTCTGTTCGTTCTATAAAGAATTTTCTTAAATTGTCTACCTGTCCATAATGTAGGTTTTTTATGTCGATAAATCCCCTTCCTCCTTCCTTTCTGCTTAATGTGAATCTTTCAGTTGCTTAATGTATGTGATGTATTCTATATTTGTGGCATTGTGATCATGTAAGTGTATTGAGTGCTTCTAGGTCTGTGTTACTCCATTTCACTACTCCAAATGAGTAGATCAATATTGGTATAGCATAAGTATTTATAGCTTTTGTCTTGTTTCTTGCTGTCAATTCTGTTTTCAGTGTTTTTGTTAGTCTTTGTCTATATTTTTCTTTTAGTTCTTCTTTAATATTTGTATTATCTATTCCTATTTTTTGTCTGTATCCTAGATATTTATAGGCATCTGTTTTTTCCATCGCTTCTATGGAGTCGCTGTGGTTATCCAATATGTAATCTTCTTGTTTAGTGTGTTTTCCCTTGACTATGTTATTTTTCTTACATTTGTCTGTTCCAAAAGCCATATTTATATCATTTCTGAATACTTCTGTTATCTTTAGTAATTGGTTGAGTTGTTGATTTGTTGCTGCCAGTAGTTTTAGATCATCCATGTATAGCAGATGTGTGATTTTGTGTGGGTATGTTCCAGTAATATTGTATCCATAATTTGTATTATTTAGCATGTTGGATAGTGGGTTCAGAGCAAGGCAGAACCAGAAATGACTTAATGAGTCTCCTTGGTATATTCCACGCTTAATCTGTATTGGCTGTGATGTGATATTATTTGAATTTGTTTGGATATTAAGTGTGGTTTTCCAATCTTTTCATTACTATGTTTAGGAACTGAATCAATTTAGGATCTACTTTGTATATTTCCAACATTTGTAGTAACCATGAGTGGGGTACACTATCAAAAGCTTTTTGGTAATCAATGTATGCATAGTGTAGCGACCTTTGTTTAGTTTTAGCTTGATATCTCACCTCTGCATCTATTATCAGTTGCTCTTTACATCCTCGTGCTCCTTTGCAACAGCCTTTTTGTTCTTCATTTATAATTTGTTCTGTGTTGTATGTGTCATTAATTTCTGTGTAATGACTGAAGTTAATATTTTGTATATTGTTGGTAGGCATGTTATGGGGCGATATTTAGCTGGGTTCGCTGTGTCTGCTTGATCTTTAGGTTTCAGATAAGTTATTCCATTTGTAGGTGTATCAGGGAATGTGTATGGGTCTGCAATGTAACTGTTAAATAATTTAGTTAGATGTGAATGTGTTGAGGTGAATTTCTTTAGCCAGAAATTTGCTATTTTATCTTTTCCAGGGGCTTTCCAATTGTGAGTAGAATTAATTGCTTGGGGGACTTCATGTTGCAAAATTATCACTTCAGGCATTTGTGGTATCATCTTGTACATATCTGTTTCTGCTTGTATTCACCATGCATGCCTGTTATGTTGTACCGGGTTTGACCATATGTTGCTTCAGAAGTGGGTTTCTTCTGTGTGTTGGTTGGTTCTGATCTCTGCCTAGTGTGTATATCTAGTGTAGTGAGTGCTCCTGTATAAACCAGTAGTTGTAACTCTTCCATAGTTGTGTTTTCATTTATTTTGTTGTGTATGATTGTGTTGATAGTTTTTATTGTTGCTTCGACTTGTGGGTTATTTGGCGGTCTATGCAAGAATGGTCTAATGTCTGTATTTGTGTCTTTGTATTCTATATACTTCAGCTGAAATTTTTCTTCTATATCTAACATGTGTGTCACTTCGTGTTCTATTTGTGCTTGGTGGCTGTCTTAAGATTTCGTTTTCCTCTGACTGTTTAATTGATGCGTGTTGTTCTTTGTTTGTTTGCTCTGGGATGTTTGAGTCCATTACTGTATTTTCTTCTTCTTCTGATTGCACATTATTTTGTTCCAGTATTTGTTGTACTTGTTGTTTAATGTTTTCTAATTCTGACTGGGATATCCTGTTATTTTTGATTATTACATGGATCTCATCAGCTAGTCATTGTTCTGTTAAAAATTTTAATTCTGGGTATCTGGTAATAAATGTTGTGTATACTTGTGATCTGTATCCAGTTGTGTTGGTTCCTAGGTTTGTTGCTTGGTAATAACAGAACATGAGGTGTCAATTAACTTCATCTGACCATCTCATCCTCTGTCTTTGTTTTCCTTCTAGAGTGGTTGCAGGAAGCAAATCCTGCAAAACACCTCTATTTGGATTTGAATCATTTTCCAGTTGGCTAGCAGTGTCGTTACCATTGTGGACGGGCATAGGGTTCAAGCGACGTCCCCGACCATGACGGCGCTTGTCCGAGGCTTCTTTAGTTCTGTCCTGAACCAACTAATCACACTAAAAGGGGGGTTAGCCCTGTTAGTGGTTTGTTCTTTTCGTCGCCTTTTACGACTGGCAGAACCTACCGGAGGCCTATTCTTTTCCTGGGCCTCCACGGGAATTATTATTATTATTATTATTACCCTATATTGATCATGAATTAAGCCAACTGTAATGTTAACTTACTAGGGATGTCTGGCTAAATGTGAAAATCCCTTATCTTGCCAGGTAAAAGAAAATAGCAAAATAGATCAGGCAAATCATGCCTCAAACTCATCTGCATTACTTACCCTGTAACTTCTGGATATCATTATTTTCATTATCAACTACCTCAGTTTCTGCTTCATTATTTGAATACCAGGAAAATTTAATTTAAAATTTTGTTTTCTTCTGCTTTTTTCACACCTTGTAACTTCTATGAACTCAATTAACTCGAAAAACAAAGTTTCTTTACTGTGTGGTAGTCTTATGAAAGGAATTTTTATGCACTTAACTAAAGTTAAAATGAGAACTGGAAATACAGTTATTTAAAACTTTTCTCTACTTTAGCTGGAGTCAAAACACTGTTGTATATTTTCGCTATACAGTAATACGTTTTCTACAGGTCTGAGGCTATGACAAGTATCTATATGAGTGGAAAAGAGTAGAGAACCATTGCGTGCTTGAGCATAAATGCTTATCTTATCTATGCTTGCAGTTTGTAGTGTTTGTACTAGACCGCAAACGGCACTTGCGACTTACTGTTAGGAGCAGCTTGGCCTGAAATGGGAATAACCAACAGGATTTCAGTGTTGTGAGAGACAATTGAATTACTTTATTTCTGATGAGCCTGTTTGCAGTCTGGCAGAGAAATTATTATCTTTGGAGTTCTGTGGGCATTGTGGTAGACATAACAAAGACTGAATGTTTACAAGTGAAACACTGAAGGAACAATCTATCAGCAAATGATTCATGGGACATTGTGTTTGGTCACTGTAGCTATTTTTTGAGAAAAGGAGAGGGTAACAAAACTTGATTCATATTCTCAACAAGTGAATGCTTGTGTTGTTGGCTTCTGCTTCTTCATCATTCACATATTGTATAGATTCACCAAAAACTTTTTGTAATTTTTGAGTGCCACAATTAAATGTATTTTTTGTCTCTTAATGATCATTTACCAAGATGTAAAATGTGAAGTATGGAAATTATTGTACAATCATAACTCAACACCTTAACATCAACGTACACTTTCTATTTTGCACAAAGTTCATTATCAAATGTTTATGACAAACAAGACTATAATGTCATTGCTGGCAGTTGTTCTAGGACAGTTCTGGTCCATCGAAGGATGCTACTCCCCTATGATATCATCTATGACATCGTCAATGAGTCATGAGATATCCACACCACCTCCCCACTGTCACAAAGTCAGTTGCCCTATGTATATAATGGTGGAAAATTTAAAAAAAATATCTCAATTGTGCAGTGTGCTTCTTGTGGAAGTAGGGCTGTTGCTCTAAATATAAATTGTCAGGAAATTCAAAATGGCGCATTGTCATGGTGGCTGAACTTTGAATGCTGGGACACACTCTGTGACATCAGAATCAGAGTCTTGGATGTGAGCATCAGCCTAACTATGACGTCTGAGTCCAATATGGATGACCTGGAATACAAGATGACGATCTAACATAGCGACCAGGACATACGGGCACAGCTATATGATGTCACAATTCTGCTCAGACCTGTTAGGCTATTTATAATAGTACAGAATTCTGGCATACTGGCCCAGACTTGCGATACTGAGACAGGTTCTGTGCAATTAGATTCCAAGTTCTGTAATACTGGTACTACTACATCCGAGACAAAAGAATGTTTGTGTAGGTCCAGGCTTGTCTGCTAACCTACCTGACATGTTACCCCCCTCAACCTACTATTCACTCAGAGGTGTAAGGCTACTGTTTCTCCCAGCGCTGAGCTTGAGTCTCTCCACTTGTGTCTATTTAAACAAACACTAGGAGGGACAGATCTTCTGGGTATGCTGCCCCAAATTAATCCGCTAAGCCCACACTGTATGCTGTGTAGTAGGAACATGTGCATCTTTATTTAAACAAATGCCTTTTCATGCAGAGCTCCCCTTCATCATCGAGAAGTCTGCCACCACGCACCATTGCTGCCTCCCAGAAGGTTAGGCAGAGCTGTCACTGCTAGGGTCACTGTGTTGCCAAAGATATGAGAATCTGACAGTCACTAGCAAGCCCACCATCTGTCGATGACAGCTCAGGGCAGAGAGGGAATCGCATGCATACTACTATATTCATAACTCAATGCTACTGTGGACACTTGTGTGTGGCCTCTGAAGCAAATGACACACACTATCATGTAATATTAAATGATAATAAATGAGTGATTGAATAATTTGTACAACGATAACTGTGCCATTATTCTTATTGTATGAAATAGTTTTCAAAAATAGAAATAATGAATCTTTTCTCTATTATGTATGTTAAAAGCCACAGCTGATTTTTCTCAATGTGCTATCACCAACAATAGCATGTTGGATGTTCGAGGATAGCTACCTACGTGCGATGGCTGTGTAAGCATTTATTGATATCGTTATTAATAAAAATGGTACCTCAGGCCCAATATGAATTGAAAAAATATTGCAGGACGCCGTTTTCAGATTATTAAAATTATTCCTTTTACACTTTCAGTGTTATATGACTGTTGGAAGAACTTATATGATTTTTGTCATTAATGGCGTCGCTACAACAATGAGCCTACACAGAAATGGCCAGGGAAACATTTAATTATGAGGTACTGAATCATATACAGGATAGGTACTAGCTACTCACAAAAATACACACAACAATTATTAATCTCATATGTATTCAACAAAATTATATTCCTACTACAAATAATTGTATCAGTTCCAGACCATTAAAATTTAACATCCATCAGTGAGGACCGCAGAATCGACAAAACAATTAAATAAAACCACTCATCCTTCTTCTACAGCCACGCGGAGTAGCCATGCGGTTAGAGGTGCCATGTCACTGACTGCGCAGCCCCTCCCACCAGAGGTTTGAGTCCTCCTTCGGGCATGGGTGTGTGTGTTGTTCTTAGCATAGGTTACTTAAGTTAGTTTAAGTAGTGTGTAAGACTAGGGACCGATGATCTCTGCAGTTTGGTCCCTTAAGAACTCACACACATATGAACAGTTTTTTCTTCTACAAGAAAACACAGATAATAATATTTGTAATTGTGATACACAAATAACTCTTCTCCATTGTTAAGTTTCTGCAATTTATTTACACTATTTTTTACTGGAGGGAATGCTATAAAAGCATAGTTACATACAGTCTTGTAAATGGCATTCCACGATAGCATATTTCCTTTTATCATTTGTCTGCATCTAAACAGGTGATGATAGACGTGTTTGATATAATCTTTATAATTTAATTTTTATGTTTATTTGCGTTCAAACAGGTGACTACAGATTGGTGTGAATTATTTTATTATTGTTATTGACTAAATTCGTCTTCGTCCAAACAGGTGATGACAGATGCATGTTGTTTTTTAATCATTATGTTAATATGTTTTAAATTTGCCTGCGTCCAAACAGTGGCTGCAGACACATTTGATTTTAATAGTTATGATAATACATGTGCTTTCTTACAATTCTTGCACATGAATGCTTTTACTCTATGTTGAGTGCAGCCTTTTTTACTATTTCTCCTCGGAATGATTTGTTTCATGCTCCCCCTTTTAGGTAAAAGCCATTGGGAAACCGAGGGAAAACCAGGACAGAGCTACAAAGACTTGTACTCTTATTAAACATTTAAATATATAAATACAGATACAGTTACCATCAATTTGGTTTGTCGTTAAGGTTTTTACATAAAATAGAATGTTCCTCGTTATTTTTCTTTCATGGTAAGTTGGTGAAGTAATGAGGGAGTGGGAGCCGGATTGCGCCTCCGTCAGCGCATACTGCAGATTGTAACGTCGCCGAGGCGAGAGATTGGCTGACGCGCGACAGCGACGAACCGTACACAACTGCGTACCGGACCTGCGTTGTCTCCTACCCTCCTTGTAACTGTTCTCTGCCACCGCTCCACAGCAAAATTTCATGAAGTATAAGAACAGCAGCAGCATCCGTTCATTATAGATAAATAGATGTTTATTCCTGCGGATAGGAGAAACACATGATTAGTAATCCTGTTTTATTGCTTCATCCAGCACCAGTTTTTGTCGTTTTTTATATGGATTAATCGTCCACTCCTTTAATACATACGAAGTCCACTGGATGACAATGTTTAAGTAAGGTTCGGCACACTCTTGTTGAAGTTTATATTTCGATTTCTTATTTCCCGTTGATGCTTACTCCACTCCAATCGTTGGCGAGATATCGGTTTTCTGATGTCTGTTGAGATCAGCTCTGCTTCGACTGCGTTAAGTAACGTCCTCGTCCGAAACATACTTATCAGTTTGCGATGGTCTGTAATCTGTCTGCTACATTTAACCTTAATACATTATAATAAAACCAACGTCTCTCGCGTTGTACCGTTCATAACGTTTCATGAACACTATTTATTACACGATAGTTCGCGTAAATGACGTTACTTTTGGTCACACTGTATCCAGTTTATTGACACAACGTTCATTCGGTTCTATGCACACAGAATCACTGTTCCTCACAGTCTCTTGTGGCACATTAAATCGTTCATGAAAATTTTAACATTTTACTTACATGACGAAATACGCAATGTATTCGTATTCACATTATAACTCATTACAATTCACATTAGGTATTGGTAGTCTTAGTACCTTCCTGTTACATATGCTTGGGCAATTACATCATTAAAAAAATGGACTTTTTGACACTGGGCTGGTTTATACAATAACTCAGTTGGTCACATATTAAGATACATATAAGTATATATTCACTGAATATCATACTTCTGAATATATCTCTGCTTCTGTGATACTTTTAAAACCAGTATACTTGGCAGTCCGGTTCACTCAAAACATGAACGTATTTTAATCACATTCTATCTTTATAAATTCGGTAGATAAAACTACTTAGTTTCTACCTGTTGATCTTTTAATTTTTTCATTCAGTTGATGCATGGCTTGTACCGTTATGTGTACTACCCTCATGATCATTTAATAAATTCTTTAATCTTCTGCTGCTTCAGGTGGTAATCGCGCTGCAACCTGCCGGGCTCTGACCAGAACTAAAACTATGAAGACTAAAATTACCAGCAGAGAGAGGGCGGCCATTCGGGACCTAAGAGAGTGCTCTGAGATTGTTATCTTACCTGCTGACAAAGGCAATGCAACTGTTGTTCTTTTCCGTAAGGACTACATTGAGAAGAAGCAGCGCCTGCGAGATGACGACTCCTATAGGAATATCAACGCTGACCCCACGAAGAAGGTGGAGAACAAGACCAGGGCCGTACTCAAGAACGCGGATCTACCAGAGGGGGACGCCAATAAATTGTCACCTCAAGGACCTGTACCACCAAGACTCTATGGACTCCCTAAGGTCCACAAAGAGGGGGTACCTATGCGCCCGATTGTCAGCAACATTAGGGCACCTACTTACTTGCTGGCAAAATATCTGGCTCAATTACTTAGCCCCTTTGTAGGTAAATGCCCTCACCATATCCGTAATTCCGTGTATTTCGTGAAACGTCTCGACAACTTCAGACTGAAAGACACTGATATCCTAGTGAGCTTCGACGTGGTTTCACTGTTCACCAGGGTGCCTCTACGAGAGTCAGTCGAGCTTATTGGGCAGAAATTTGACGAGAAGACTACCGAACTCTTTAGGCATGTTTTGACCTCAACGTATTTTCTGTTTAATGGGAAATACTATGAGCAAACGGATGGAGTCGCAATGGGCAGCCCATTCTAGCCGGTGGTCGATAATTTGTTCATGGAGTACTTCGAGGAGGAAGCCTTGGCGTCATCCAATTGGAAACGTACTCGTTTCTTCCGTTATGTCGATGACACTTTCGTCATCTGGCCCCATGGTAGGGACAAGCTCCTGGATTTCCTTACACACCTAAACTCCATACATCCAAACATCAAAGCCACTATGGAGACCGAAGCAGAAGGAAGATTACCATTCCTGGACGACATGATCAAGAGAAGAGCTGAAGGTACCCTGAGGCACGGTGTGGACAGGAAGAAAACGCACACTGACCTGTACCTGCATGCAGACAGCTGCCACCCTTCTCAGAGGAATGGAATACTAAAAACACTAGTACACAGGGCGCGCAGCATCTCAGACGCAGAGAATATGCCCCAGGACTTGGAACACCTCAAAAACATGTTTCGAAAAAACGGGTATTCGGAATGGCAGATTAGACGCGCTCTCCGTCCCACCACCACAGCACAACCTGTGGAGACGGATGAAGTCGCAGAAGAAGAGGTAGCCACTGCCTTTATTCCGTACAATGGCGCACTATCGGGGAAAATCGACCGTATATTAAAGAAACACCGAGTTAAAAACGTCTTTTGCCCGCCCAATAAAACACGGGCATTACTGGGCACTGTGAAAGATGACCTCGGTTTGAGGAAGGCCGGCATATACCAAATTCCCTGTCAGTGTGGGAAGACTTATATTGGACAAACAGTACGCACCATCGAAGATCGTTGCCGAGAACATCAAAGGCACACTCGACTGAAGTATCCAAACAAGTCGGCCGTAACAGAGCACTGTTTGTCCGAAAAAACGAGATGGATTATGAGCGTACCAAGATCCTGGCTCAGACCTCTCAATATTGGGACAGCGTTATAAGGGAGGCCATCGAAATTCGCATCAGGGAAGATCTTATCAACCGAGATTGCGGCTACAATCTCAGCAAGGCTTGGGACCCGGCATTGAATGTAATTAAGAAGACTCTCAGCAAGAAGTACGAACTGGCGACCAGGGCGGACGTAGCAAGCACATCGACGCTACGGCAGATTCCGACGCCCAAGTCTTCGCGACCGCCGGCGCGTGGGCGCGGACGGCGAAAAGAGCGGCCCGCGGGGGGAGGGGATTTAAATCGGCCGCCCGCCCTCAGGAGCTCAGTTCGTCAGCGCACCTGACGATGGCGACATGTCTGATCGCCGAAATATTGTGCCCGTTGGACACTATGAACCGGCAGTATAACCGTGGACTGTTCGAGCAACAAATACGCCTCGAGAAAATGAAGAATCACATCACTACATCATGTTTCTCCTTACTCTCTTGTGTGCTCTCCCTCCGCCCCACGGCCGACAACAGACAGCTAATTGCGGCCGTCTTTAGTTTGTCGAATTAGTTGATGTAGGACGATTGTCATTAATCACATCAACTATTCTCACACCTTGATTCTGATTCTGCCAAGCTGTGTTGTTTGAAGTACCTGCTTGACAATGTTCGTTCCTATTATTGCTATTGTTTGGATATCTTTCCGTGTTATTCTGACTATCCTGTCTCAGATAGCATCACATTGCAAATCTATTCTTCCACTGTGGCCCTGCGTCTCGCGTCTGCGGCTGGTTGCCATCTCGTGGGTCAAACCTTTCCTCATACCTTCATTTCCGTCTGTATTGTGGTAAACTGTTTACCTTTGTTCAACGACTGGTTTCCGTTCACAGGTTTACCATTGTGGTTTCGCCCATTAGAACAATTCCCACAAATATTCCAACCATTTTGTCTATTATTGTCCTTTTCCTTATAATTGTAACTATTTACAATGCCACTTCGCAGCTCTAAGTCTTCCTGAATTAAATCTATTGAATCCAAGACAGACGAGAAGTTATACAGATCATTGTCTGGGACATGGATTAATTTCTCTCTAATATTTGGTGGAAGTCTGGCCTTTGATAGCCTGATCACATCACGATTTGAGATCGGTTCGTCCCAATATACTTTTCAAAATACTTCCTTAGGTTTCTTTGTTTAGGACCTATGCTTCTTTTCGAAATCTTTCCTGAATACAGTATTTATTTAGAAATGCCTTCTCAAATCGTTCACAGGTGAGGCTGGTTTCAGCTGCATCTGTCGCCCATAGAGCAGCATCTCCTACTATGTGCGAAGCAATAATCTGTATCTTTTGTTTCTCTGTCCATGCTCTGGTCAGTACGTTTCGAAAACTCTTTATAAATACAAGCGGGTGGATATTTTTGCTGTCGGTGGAGAAGGTTTGGAATTGTCAGTGTTTAACTAAACTCTCTTCCCCTCGTTATTGAAGATACAGTGGGCACAGCCCCCGCACTATTCATCGGTTCACTGTTATGACTACACATTCCAGGCTGTACCCCACAAATTGACTAGTCGAGTGAACTGTGCGAATTGCGCGTGTTACTACTGTCTATCTGTTTCTCTTGGTTATTCATCCATTTTTCTACTTTTTTCGACTTTATTAGTATGTTCCTCAAGGCAATTCTGTTTTCTTTCCTCATTTCCTGTCTTTATATTTTCTACCTTCTCGGTTATGTTCTGAATGTCTTCCTTCATGCTATTCTGTTCTAGTTGCAGATTTTGTACATCTGTTGTTAAACTAGCTACCAAATTTTTCAATTCCTGGTACGCTTGTTTCAAACTGGCTATGTCTGCTTTCAAGACTTCTAAACTTTTAAGCTGTTCATATATTCTGTTTTCCCTCTCTTTTTCCCTTTCCATCCTCTCTCTTTCTCTCTCCTCCTGCTCTCTCCGTTTCTAGTTGTATTCTTTCCCCTTTCCCTTTCTCTATCTCTCTCCTCCTGTCGCTTCTGGAAACTGTTTGTTTAATTGCGGGTGCGGCTGTTACACTCGCAACAAAATGGTTCAAATGGCTCTGAGCACTATGGGACTTAACTTCTGAGGTCATCAGTCCCCAAGAACTTAGAGCTACTTAAACCTAACTAACCTAAGGACATCACACACACCCATGCCCGAGGCAGGATTCGAACCTGCGACCGTAGCAGTCGCGCGGTTCCAGATTGTAGCGCCTAGAACCGCTCGGCCACACTGGCCGGCCACTAGCAACAGTTGGCAACACGCTGGTATCAACGCTACGCTCGATTTCTGCGTGCTTATGTGTAGTTTCTGCTTCACGATCCGTAATATTTTTCTGTATATTTCTATTTGATGTAGATCCCATGAGGATTTCCTCCAATTCGTTGTCACTAACTTCTCGTGAATCTACAAAAATTTACATGAAATATAAATTCTCTCGCCTACTTGAGGTACTGTTTGCAAGACACTACCACATGGCACGAACCATGAATATTGGCAAACAACACGACACACGAAAGCAAGAGTTATTTTCAGAAGCCATTATCTTCGTTTTTATTGTCAGCTTTATTCTTATTCAAATCTGTTGTCGGTTCCAGGTCTTCCGTTTGTCTTAACCTCGAAAATAATAATCCTTGTCTACATTAAACAGATTAAATATACAAGCATAAATTTGCTTATATAATAATACATTCTTTCCACACACATAAATTTTCCTGAGCTTCGAGCTCCACCTCTGGCGCCAGTTATCGCATAATTTTAAATGATTATAAATGATTGATTGAATAATTCATGCAATGATAACTGTGCCGTTATTCTTATTATATGAAATAGTCTTGAAAAATAGAAATAATGAATCTTTTCTCTTTTATGTATGTTAAAAGCAGGGCTGACTTTTCTCAGGTTGCAATCACCAACAATAGCATACATATCCGAACGTGAAGACATCCGTCCTACTCGCGATGGATTAAAATCATTTTTAACTATTACATGATAATACATTTAAACAATTCTTAATAATTTTTTCTTGGGACCTGGATGTTCGAGGATAGCTGCCTATGTGGAATTTGGCATTTATTGATATCGTTATTAATAAAAACGGTGCCTCAGGCTTAATATGAATTGAAAAAAATTGCATGGCGCCGTTTTCAGATTATTGAAATTATTCCTTTTACACTTTTAGTGTTATACGACTGTTGGAAGAACTTATATAATTTTTGTCATTAATGGCGTCGCTACAACAATGAGCCTACACAGAAATGGCCAGGGCAACATTTAATTATTAGTTGCTGATTCATGTACAGGATAGGTACTAGCTACTCACAAAAATACACACTACAATTATTAATCTCATATGTACTCAACAAAATTATATTCCTACTACAAATAATTGTATCATTTACAGACTGTGAAAATGTAATGTCTGTCAGTGAGGACCGCAGAATCGACAAACAATGAAACAAAAACCACTCCTCCTCCTACAAAAAAAACACCGATAACAATATTTGTATTTCTGGTAGCACAGATAACTCTTCTCCATTGTTAAGTCTCTGCAATTTATGCCTACTATTTTTTACCGGAGGTAATGCTATAACACACACAACGAAAATAAATTGTGTGAAATGGAGAGTGGCTATTCATCAACAATAACATAGCCAGCATCACAGAGCTGTAGAGCCATCAAACACGCGAAATTACATTTACTGGGTGTGTGGCAGCAACATTTGAGGAAGAAACACCCTTATCCTTACTGACAACACATCAAAACTTGAGAAATACGTATGACAGGGAAGTAAGACCTATTCTATGAGGATATTGATCAATATCTTACTTGTACACAACATATTGAGATGAAAAACTGAGCTACCTGCACAACAGAGTGCAGCGCCAACATATGGCAGATGACGGTAGCATTGCCCAGCGACACAGCAGAGATGGCTACACCCATGTGGTGGAAGGAATATGCCCGCTATGCCTCGAGAATGTGGACAGAGACTAATGGTAATGACTTGTAAAAGCTATAGCCGCCGCATAGTATAGCATACATTCACACATCCCGGAACTGGTGGCTGCACTCCATCTCTTTGGGCTGAGAGCTGTCGCTGCTGGGAGCGATCTCGCCGTCTCCTGCCATGAATTGCTGCTACACAAAGCTTTGCAGAATACACATAATCGGTTTTCTAAGACTTCCATCAGACGTTTCCACTGGATTTATAAGTTGGACTTTGAAATACCGCAAGCAAAGCGATATCATTTCTACAAAATTCAGAAAGCATATGAGATTTGCTGTCAGTTCTTGGAAAATGGGAACAGCTGTTGAACAGCATATAGGTATACATTACAGCCTCAGTTCTGTGTTGCATACGAAGAGAATGTTGCTGCTGGCATTGACACATTTCGAATTTGTCATGCGAAATGTTGAATCCATTCTTTATTGCGGATTATTTTATAATAAGAGCTGCACTCTACGAAATCAAAGAACTATCCCATTGTAACTGCGAAAGGTTTCCACATTCATTATTGTCTGAGGGGCCGGGGACTTCTGTTATTAAGAGTAATATGGCAGATCGTCATATGATGAGCATGCAAGATTCTAATTTCATCTCTTTGTTCAGACATGACCATGCGCGAATATAGTACTTCGGTTCCACTGATTACAAAGCAGTTCAGAGGTGTGTGGACGTTTATTTCACGAAATATAAGGCTAAGCTTTACTGCACCTACAGCTGAGACAGGGAGTGGAATGATTCATATCTCATCTAAGGACCTCGCTAAAATATCGTTACACCATGATTTACTATGCTTCATGCAAAGTATAATGACATCAGATATAGCTACTAGTTTTCTAAGTCAGGCTTCGAAATATCAAGAGTAAACACTCAATTCAGAGGCGTGTGGAAATTTCTTTCGCAAAACATTTGCTAAACTTTACAGAACCTATAGAAAAAAGATAGAAAATTCAATATAATGCATAGCCCCCGTCAGTGCAATTTTAAAAATCAAAGTCTAGAATTGATCATACTGGCGTCTTCTATGTTTTTCCCTATACAGTACACAACAGTGCCCCACTTCACATCAGGTAGGAGGACATCGAAACAATTTTTGGGGTGTGTGTGCAGCCGTTCTTTTTACGAGACGTTATTGAAGACTATTAGATATTAAATTGACACAATCGACAGCTGCACAAAAGTAATGCTACTTCACATTCGGCATAATTACCAACTGAACAATAACAGCGACGCAGGAAGCAAGAACACAACGCAACACAAACTTCATTCACTCATCCGGCGCACACCCAAGCCACACCACCCAACTTTGTACTTAAATCGATGAATATTTGTCGAAAGAAGTGAATTTCGTGTCATAAGGCTACACTTTCACCTTGACTATACGTATCATCCTAAAAGGATGTATGTGATTTCGTTCGATATCTGTTTGTCATGAACTCTAAAAATTGATTGTACTAGTGTCTTCCTTTATAGGTCACGTAATTACTGATGAGTATGCACATGTGTCTGTTGCAGAGTAGGGTAGGATCAGAATTCACAACAAATAACTGCAATATTCAACTTTCAAGCACTGATAGCGTTACTGGATTACAGTGTGTAAGAAACATCCAAGGACGTGAAAATATACATCAACAACGAGAATACCATGCAGTGAACATATTACATTTCATGTAAGGGCCTCGCTAAAGTATCACAACTCCATGGTTTGTAATGTTTTACACATAGTGTAATGACATCAGATGTATCCACTGGATCTGTGAAGTCGGCATCGAAGAGGGATGCAAGATGGCAAACTTAGAATATTGGCTCTATGGCATTGGAATCCAAGATTTGGAATACTGGGACAGGCTCTTTGATGTCAGAATACGAGATGGCGACTGAACATGGCGACTGGGGGCATATTGGTGCAGCTCTGTGACGTCAGAATACAAGGTTTGGAATACTGGCACTGGCTCAGTGATGTCACAACCCAGCTCAGATCTGTAGGGCTGTTTTTAACAGTGTAGAATTCTGGCACACTGACCCTCAGTGATGAATGGTCACCACAAGCTTGGATCTCTCCACTTTACATCTTAAACAAACATTGGGGAGAGAAAGGCCCCTCTGCCCCATGCTGGCGCGCTTTTCCCACCCCAAGTTCACTTGTGGTATGCTCCAACAACCATCCACACCCCTCTAACTTTACAGTGTAAGAGGTCCATGATTAAGGAATTTATTGCTAGCGCACTCAAGCAGATGTAATTTCTATGGATTGCTCACGCGCTGCCTGCGATTTGTAAGCTATAATAGAATCTCAGACCAGAGAGCAGTGTTGGCTGCAGTAAGAGCACTGTCAGTAGAAGTAAGTAGAAGCTAACAGTCGGGTGTATGGAGTTCGCGGGGCCGGTCGTGGGGAGCGATGGCGGTGCCTGAGCGATGTAGTATAAGGTAAAAGCAGCCGCACACATATGTAGTTTGTTACAGCTAAATTTGTACTATTGTCATATCAAGTCCCATGTAAAAGATTTTAAAAATATTTTAATAATATTTTTTATAAAATTAGCTTTTTTGACAATCATTCATTTGAATTTGAAGACTTTACTAATTTCTGCAATCCATGGCCATCTCAATTAGCGTAATGGAAAATCAGTTGTCTCTTTTTATTCATGACAAATCTAGTGGCCAGCATTGCACTGGGCTGTGTCAGAAAAATTTCTTATAGCAGCAGATATATATGCGTTATCTGGCGACTTCATTGAGGTAAGAATTTTCAATGTATTCAGAATGATCTTTCAGGGCCATGACGCAGCTCTGCTGACGTCTAAATTTACCAGTTTAGATTGACACTTAAACCGTGATTTATTTTCAAAAAATATTCTTAAGAATTTATTTTATTTATTAGCGATTCATCAAGAGCATTAACACATTTCATCACACTATGTAAGCATAGAAGTAGTTGCCAGGGAGTAACTGATGAAATCATAACCAAATTCCTTTCAACAAATGGGAATTTTATTCACTTTAATAGTGCCTAAAAGCATTTTTTAAAAGAAACAGATTTAAAATTATAATCAGAAAGCACCCTCTAAATATCAAAGTTACAAGTTATTCAGAGGCAGAAAGAAACAAGTTTTTACTGTATGAGCTTTCGGGCAGAGAACCTTGCCGCTCCCTTTTGACATGGCCGTAGTTACGACCGCACATAACAGCCTCTGAAACACTACACTGGTGGAAATCTGCAACACACCAAATAACTTTAAATTAAGAGTTTTAACCATTTACACAAGCACACAAACTATGCACGCTCCTCCCCCCGTAGGAGGGATGGAAATGGTACAAAACACTAACAATTAAAATATTAACCTTGCCACTCAAGGTGGAACTTGATTTTAACTTCTAAGAAAAGTCTTACAGTGTCAGGGTGGCAACTTTATATACTAAAATGATCATTTAAATAAAAGCCCATGAAATGCAATCTTATATAAAATTCTACAAGGTTGGCCTAACAATAGTTAAGATGCTCTACAGTACACAGATACCGCCTCTCAAGGTCATAGGCAATAATATCAAAGTTTCCAAAGATCAAAATATATTTCAGGCATTAGGCCGTTACACTCCAAGCAATAAATTCGTTAACACACCAAATCCGACAAACATGTTAGAGGCAACTACTAACATATGGTAGAGTGATAGGGAGATTACCGAACAACCCGAACCGCAGGTAGCTCTAATCTGCCCCTACTCCACAAGGGAAAAACGGACCACCCAACTTATAAACAACCGCCTTCCGATGGGTGGACAAACGGAGAAGAATGGTGGGACGACCCCAAAGCAAAACGGCTGGTGACCTCACCAAGAAAACAAGCAGAATTTAACAAGAGTAAATCAAACAACATATCACCAATCACTAAACTTCTAATAAACTGCGATTTCTCGGGAAGACCTGGCGCAGCACCCCCAAATCGCTCTCCCGAACCGTCCGCTACCAGCCGTTTCAACGGACGCAGGAAGGCCCGCCGATCTCCCGTCTCACGGCGTCGCAGCTCGCACCAGCCAGGCTGATGTCGTGGGTTGATTCCTGTTGCTCTCGTGCCGACCGCGATGTCACTACCCATCTCTATACGCCGCAGCCCACTGGACTCAGGTGGCGACCTCACATGCGCCGACGCTCAAGATGGACAAGTCATCTTGTGTCTCAGTGCGTGACCGACCAACCGATCGATCCAACCACCAATGACCATTGCCTGAGCAAACTCGAGCAGATTGGCGGCGTAACGCGCAGACTCAGATGCAGGAACTCAGCCCCGACCGGGCAACCACTCGCTGCGTTCTCTTACTGGCGGAGTAGAAAGACTCTCATTTTACCGGCTTTAAAGATTGATCCGAATGACAGACATACTAGCACTCTGAACGACAGACATACACCAACTGCCTAAAAAATGCGGACGAGAGACAGACTTTCAAGCTGGGGACGAGAGACTGACCCAGACTGACTCTGGCGAGCTCATTGCGTGCCTTAAATGCACGTGAACAGGCAACCTTTCCCCTGACACCAAAGCTGCGATTGCAACAGCGGCGCCACCGCCAGAAACGGAGGGCGGCTGCTTCACACTACGTGCTCCGGCGCGCTCTTCAATACAGCAGTTTTTACCACGGCTCAACAGTCACTTAATTATTGAAAGGTTACATATGAGTCACATTTTTTATTGGAAGGTTAGTCAGTTATTATTGGGAGGTTACACTAAATGTGACTGCTATACATAAATATTTTTTTCTGTGGGGATGCTACAATTGTTTAAACGATTTACCTGTCCACACAGATGCCATAAGTTGAAATGGTAAGAAAATACACTTGCCCCAAGTTTAAAATGATGAGAAGTCTGCTGGCAGTCAAACTAAAGATCACTCATCCTAACTTTAAAACTGAATAGCCCAATGATGAAGTCTGTATGGTTATCAAATACTCGTCATTGTTATCCATTATTGTGCATAAGGAATAGCCATCCAACAGTCCTTAAACATATATTCAGGTATCTAGTTCCACACACTATGATCATAAACTTTAAGAGTGTGAAATTACCCCTTGGACACCAACTATGACGCTGATTCTCTTTCACACAAACCATTTATAGGTTTCCGAAGGTGTATAACATCAACTTTTTATGGCTCGGAAATTATGATAGGTTCACATCGTTCCTACAAAAAGATCATCAGCAACAATAAATGTATGTGACAAAACAGCAGAAGAGGGGCCTGTTGCAATGCTTCTGCTGCCAGGGGTGGGGCACGTGGCTCGCCACTGCTCCTTCCCCGAGAAGTGCGTGAAGTGCGCCGGGGCCCACGCCAGCACACTGTGTCCGCTACCGCGGTCGCACGCCCCCAAGTGTGCGAATTGCAGCGGCCCACACGTGGCGAGCTACTGCGGCTGCGAAGTTTTCAAAGCCGCAATAGCTCGCCAAAACGGGCAGCAGGCTACGAAGACTGCCGACCGCTCCCTCCGCCATCCGCGCCCAGGCGCAAAACAGGCGAGGCGGCCGGCACACGCAAGACCGACGCCGGCAGCCAATGCTGCCACCTCCGTCCCCACTGAAGGGGGCAACAGAAGCCTGCGCATTCGCGCTGGAAAACGTGCGCGAGAGCGCACACCAGAAGACCAGCGCGCCGACCACGTCCAGGGGAAGGCGCGCAAAGAAGATGACACATCGACGGGAGGCGAAAGGGGTGGCAACACGCCAGCCGCCACACGTCAACCAGCTGCAACCAGCCAAGGCGCCACTACAGCAGCGCATGAAGGAGGGCTTGCTGCAGCAATCCCCGCACTCTCTGTGGCAATCGACAAGGTAACACACCTTGCTGACACGCTGCAGAGAGTTGCTGAAGCAGTGATGACCGCCTCACCGGCGGCTGTTCAACAGCCGTCGAAATAAGGTGCTCCCTACGCCGTCCGCGCCGGGAGCAGTGAAGTCGGCCTGCCATGGGCCATCCAGTTGTCTGCATAGCAGACAACAATAAGCTTAATCTACCTGAGAAGGGCCACGAGAAGACAACAATGAAAAGAGAAGAATAAACCTCGCCACAAGAAAGAAGACCTGGAGGCAAAGTAGGTGAAGCCTACTAGGACTCCGCCAACCAGGGGTCGGGGGGCCCCTGCTGAAGCCCGGTTCGTTCGTTCGTTCGTTATGTGACAAAACAGCGACATCTTATGAGAGTAATAGTCCATTACCTTCATATCCATAACAGTTCAACATGAAAAACAGCCATCAACATCAGACACCAGACCACAGCGCATCTAGTATTTAACGCCGGCCAGAAGTCAGGATACTTATGTTCCAACTCATACCTGACAATATAATCTAAGAGCAGTTAAGATACATCCATCGAGGATTGAGTCTCTCCATAGTAATTCATATCACGGAATACAAATGACAGGGATTCACCACCACTGAACACTTAAGAGTTACTTGACAGAGGCACATTTTCCTTCTCCTGCAGCTCCATATGCATGTGGAATAGTGAAAAGGTTTGATTAACAGCGATCTAAGATATGCTTGCCGATCATATATTGTCATCTTTCTGTGGTTTGAGACTTAACAGAAGCAGCATCAAAGTCTTTAACTCCACACACACTAGAAACTGCATATCACAGTTCTAATTTCTGATTATTTGTAAAGATTCCTGCACAGGAAAATATGCTATAATAGTTCATACAGATGCCTGGGTCACTTTGGCTCAGTTGGTATTGTGCAATACTGGTATTTGTAGTAGTAGTACTAGTAACAGTAACAGATTCAATACATTCAAACACTAGGGTCCACGGCACATTCAGATTGCAATAGGTTCCCAACTAATTGTAGGATTGTCAGCCAGTTGTATATAGGAACCCACACACTCTTTTGATGGGTGGCAGTATAACTTATTCAACCAATACTGATTTTCACTGTAGACATGCCTTGGCATAATGGGACTTTGATATTGAAGCAGACAAAACGTCCAACTCCAACCAAAGCACCATTTGTGCTCTGTACTCCATAATGAAAGGATGAGCATCATCATCATGAAGTATCATTAGAGATCAGTGCAGCAGTAGTGCAGCAGCAGTGCAGTAGGGAGTCGCATATTTAGCATTCATATTTGTTTTGTAGTTTGATTCTTAATTTCTTTCCGAGTGTTTGTGCGCTTGCATATTTAATTACATAAAATCCTTGCGTATTTTTGTATTTGAGAGGAGTTATATTGCTTATTGATAGCTGTAAAGTATGAATTCGCAGAGTCGTTAGTCAGTTGTTCGTTTTGGACAGCCAGTGCTTTTTGTTTATTTCGTAGAGTCAGTCAGCAGCAGACAGAGGCCAGTGCAATTTCATCTGTGCTTGCAGAGTGACGTGTGCGAGCAGCAGTAGCGGAAAGTAGTCGTATATTCAGTTTTTCGTATTAGTTCCGCAGGTTTAATTCAAATTAGTTAGGGTGTTTGTGTGCTTGCGTGGTGAAATTTTTCGGATCTTTTCGTATTTTCGAATTAGAAAGGGGTAGTATCAAATTTTAATAATGGTAGAGTGTAACATCGCGTAGGCGGTTGTCATTTGTACTAAGACAGGGGTAGGATCGCATTGTAATATCTGTATAGTGGCGTAGTCGTGGTCATTTGATTGCTTAGTTCGTAAGTAATTTTTCATATATCACAGCCCAATCTGGCGCTGGTGACGCAACTGTGCGGTTGCATATTGTTGTTTTATTTGTCGCAACTCTATACGTCCAGATATTAGCAGTAGGATGGATAGGGTGAGTGCATGTTGTGTGTGGGCGCAGGAGGAACTGGCCACGGTTCGCGAGCAGCTGATCGTGCAGTCAGCCGCCTTCAGGCTGCTGCCTCGAGATGCAGCGACAGCGGAGGGTCTGGTGCGTCACTTGAGACACCCCAGGTGTCGCTTGCTGCGTCCGCTGACTCAGCCACCGAGGCACCTTCTAGTGTACCCGGCGTTTTGGGGCCGCCCTCGCCTCAGGGTGAGTGGCGAACTGCAGTGCGTTCGTGTCGCTCGAGGTGGAGGGTCAATGTGGAGGCTGGCCGGCTGGCCTCGCCCATTCATCCTATCAGTGGGCAGGTGGCCACTCCTTCAACAGGGCCCAAGCAGGCACATGGGGGGCAAAGGCTTGCTGGTTATTGGGAGCTCCAACGTTAGGCGGGTGATGGAGCCCCTTAGGGAAATAGCGTACAGGGCTGGAAAGAATTCCAACATACACTCAGTTTGTCTGCCGGGGGGCCTCATCCAAGATGTGGAGGCGCCCTTGCCTGCTGCTATCAAGTGTACGGGATGCGGTAGTTGCTCACGTCAGCACCAATGATGCCTGTCGCTTGGGTTCTGAGGGGATCCTCAGTTCGTACAGGTGGCTGGCGGATTTGGTGAAGACCTCTGGCCTCGCACATGGGGTGCAAGCAGAGCTCTCCATTTGCAGCATCGTTCCCAGAGTGGATCGGGGTCCTTTGGTTTGGAGACAAGTGGAGGGTCTCAACCAGAGGTTTCGTGATGATCTTGGCTGCAGGTTTCTAGACTTGCGCTATTGGGCGGGGAATTGTAGGACGCCCCTAGATAGATCAGGGGTGCACTACACAAAGGAAACTGCTACTTGGGTAGCAGACTACTTGTGGGGTGCAAATGGGGGATTTTTAGGCTAGGCAGTAGTGCAAGGTATCCTGATGAACACTCACCAGTCGACGTCCAAGCAGGGAAATCTGGACGCGCTCCGTGTAAAGACACTTCAGCTATCAAGATATTAGCAGTAAATTTTCAGAGTGTTTGGAATAAAATTCCTGAATGTACTGCCCTCCAGGAAGCGTGTGGCGCGCAAATTATTCTTGGGACTGAGACCTGGCTGAACCCTGAGATAGGAAGTTCTGAAATATTTAGTGAGGGCTGGAACGTGTGTCGGAAAGACAGATTAGACACTGTAGGAGGTGGTGTCTTCATTGCAGTTGACAAAAATATTGTGTCAACTGAGGTCGAAGGAGAGTGTGATTGTGAAGTTACTGGACATGTTTAACAGGGCTAAGAGAAATAAAGTTAATTGTTGGGTGTTATTACCGGCCACCAGGTTCCACCGTGACAGTTCTAGAATCATTCAAAGGGAGTCTACACTCTGTATTGCAGAAGTACCCGGACCATGCTATATTAGTTGGAGGCGACTTCAACCTACCTAGTATAGACTGGGATGTCTATGGATTCATTACAGGTGGTATAGACAAGCCATACCACCGTCATACCTTAGCAAAAGATCTTGCTGAAAACCCAAGGAAATTCTGGTCTTACGTAAAATCCGTAAGCGGGTCGAAGGCCTCCATTCAGTCACTCACTGATCAGTCTGGCCTGGCAACGGAAAATAGCAAAACGAAAGCTGAAATTTTAAATTTAGCATTTGAGAAATCTTTCGTGCAGGAGGATTGTACAAATATACCGCCGTTTAAGTCTCGCACAGATTCCCGTATGGAGGACATAGTGATAGACATCCCTGGGTTTGTGAAGCAGCTGAATGGGTTGAAAATAAATAAATCACCAGGTCCTGATGGGATTCAAATTCGGTTTTACAGAGAGTACTCTACTGCATTTGCTCCTTACTTAGCTTGCATTTATCACGAATCTCTTGCCCAACGTAAAGTCCCGAGTGACTGGAAAAAAGTGCAGGTGACGCCTGTATACAAGAAGGGTAAAAGGACGGATCCTCAAAATTATAGACCAATATCCTTAACATCGGTTTGTTGCAGGATTCTCGAACATATTCTCAGTTCGAATATAATGAATTTCCTTGAGACAGAGAAGTTGCTGTCCATGCATCAGCACAGCTTTAGAAAACATTGCTCCTGCGAAACGCAACTCGCCCTTTTTTCACATATCTTGCGAACCATGGATGAAGGGTATCAGACAGATGCCATATTCCTCGACTTCCGGAAAGCGTTTGACTCGGTGCCCCACTGCAGACTCCTAACTAAGGAACGAGCATATGGGATTGGTTCCCAAATATGTGAGTTGCTCGAAGACTTCTTAAGTAATAGAACCCAGCACGTTGTCCTCGATGGTGAGTGTTCATCGGAAGTGAGAGTATCATCTGGAGTGCCCCAGGGAAGTGTGGTAGGTCCACTGTTGTTTTCTATCTACATAAATAATCTTTTGGATAGGGTGGATAGCAATGTGAGGCTGTTTGCTGATGATGCTGTGGTGTACGGGAAGGTGTCGTCGTTGAGTGACTGTAGGAGGATACAAGATGACTTGGACAGGATTTGTGATTGGTGTAAAGAATGGCAGCTAACTCTAAATATAGATAAATGTAAATTAATGCAGATGAATAGGAAAAAGAATCCCATAATGTTTGAATACTACATTAGTAGTGTAGCGCTTGACACAATCACGTCGATTAAATATTTGGGCGTAACATTGCAGAGCGATATGAAGTGGGACAAGCATGTAAAGGCATTTGTGGGGAAGGCGGATAGTCGTCTTCGGTTCATTGGTAGAATTTTGGGAAGATGTGGTTCATCTGTAAAGGAGACCGCTTATAAAACACTAATACGACCTATTCTTGAGTACTGCTCGAGCGTTTGGGATCCCTATCAGGTGGGATTGAGGGAGGACATAGAAGCAATTCAGAGGTGGGCTGCTAGATTTGTTACTGGTAGGTTTGATCATCACGCGAGTGTTACGGAAATGCTTCAGGAACTCAGGTGGGAGTCTGGAGGAAAGGAGGCGTTCTTTTCGTGAATCGCTACTGAGGAAATTTAGAGAACCAGCATTTGAGGCTGACTGGAGTACAATTTTACTGCCACCAACTTATATTTCGCGGGAAGACCACAAAGATAAGATAAGAGAGATTAGGGCTCGTACAGAGGCATATAGGCAGTCATTTTTCCCTTGTTCTGTTTTGGGAGTGGAACAGGGAGAGAAGATGCTAGTTGTGGTACGAGGTACCCTCGCCACGCACCGTATGGTGGATTGCGGAGTATGTATGTAGATGTAGATGTAGATCCACCACATCCAGTCAGGAGAAACTGACTTGCACATAATTTTAAGTGTTAAACCAGTCAGTGTTTATTATTCATTCGATGTGTATGCCTATATATGCATTTTTCGTTGTTTTCTTTTATTTATCACTCAGTTCAGCAGCTTTGTGATGTAGACAATGAGGTGTCTGATACATACGAGCAGCAGCAGCAAGTATCAAGCCACCATACAGACATGCTCCCTGATGCAGTTCCAAACATGTTGGAGCGGAAACCAAGTATATATCAGAGCAGAAACACTGAACTGTTTCCAGCCTTCGAGTTATCACTATATCCATCATCTGCACCACTCGTCAAGCCTCAGCTAAGCCATTACAGAGTGCTTTGTTGAACACTACCTATCAGCTGACAGCCAATGAATTGAAACATGTTAATGTTGGTTTAAGACCTGACATTGACTTCAAAGTTATAGTGCGAATAGAGAGTGTCCAGTAGGGTTCAAAGGTGCAAAAAAATGGTTCAAATGGCTCTGAGCACTATGGGACTCAACTGCTGAGGTCATCAGTCCCCTAGAACTTAGAACGAGTTAAACCTAACTAACCTAAGGACATCACAAATATCCATGCCCGAGGCAGGATTCGAACCTGCGACCGTAGCGGTCATGCGGTTCCAGACTGCAGCGCCTTTAACCGCACGGCCACTTCGGCCGGCTACAAAGGTGCAGTTCAGTGATATGGAGTGGGGTAAACTTTGCAGAAAGTTGAAATATATTCAGGATTGCCTGACAATCGATAAGAATCCATTCCCTCAAGACATAAATATCTATGGCATGGGGGTTATACGATGATGTTAACATCTCAAGACATGATGCAAAGAGTATATTTGAGTGTCCAAGTGTCATGAACCTGTGTGGTCTGTACAACACACGACAGATCCCCATGGTGAGATTCTGTCCATCGCAAAAATATGTTAAACCATTCTTCAATGATATATCAAGTATCTACTGGAACATGAAGTTCATGATGAGGATGAGGAGTTAAATGTGTGTGTGTGTGTGTGTGTGTGTGTGTGTGTGTGTGTGTGTGTGTGTGTGTGTGTGTATGTGTGTGTAGGTGTTTGTATGTGTGCAATAAATAAGTCTGCTAGTATTACTTCTATAAACAGCAATTATATACAAGGGGAGTTTACCGAAGGCATTCCTAAGTCTGTTAGTGCTCCAATTAGATTGCAAGAAACACACGCTGAATATAAAGCATACAAAAAACAGTTATTTGGAAAGTATTGCAGAGTGATGAATAGCCTGATGCAGAAAGTATTTAATGATGGTGATTTATTTACCTCAGTATACAAAGTACCAAATGTATATTAACAATTTATAGAAGTTGTATTAAAACTATATAGTAGTAGTAGTATGGTATTCTGCCTTACAGCAGGTCTTGTCATGGGTTAAGCCTCTTCCACTTTTGTCTGTCCATAGCCAGTCTCTTCATTTCTGAATATTTGTCTCCTTTTATATTGTCCAGCATTTGATATCTTCTTTTTCCTCTTCCCCTTTTTCCCTCCACCAGTCCTTCTACTCCTTCCTTCAATCAACAGTCCCTTCTCAACCAATGTCCAATCCAGTTCTGTTTTCTTTTTCTGACGACTTTCAGCACGTTTCTTTCTTCTCCAACTCTTCTTAATCAATCTTCATTCCTTACTCGGTCTTCCCATTTCACTTTTTCCATTCTTCTCCATCTCTCGTGCCTCCAATATTTCTTTAATCTTCCTTCTTCAACGTTCAGGTCTCCGCACCATATAGTGAAATACTACAGATGTAACATTTGGCAAGTCTCTTTCTCTGATCCATGTTTAGTGGTCCACAAAGTAATTTCTGTTTCCTCTTGAATCCATTGCAATTCTTTTCCTAATTTCCGTTGAGCAATACATGTAATCCATTATTTCACTTCCCAAGTAATTGAAGTTATTCATTTGCTCTATTTCCTCTCCCTGTATTTCCATACAGCATTTTCTCCCCTTTCCTCCAATTACCATGCTTTTCGTTTTCTTCTTGTTAATCTTCATTCCATATTCTTCTAATTTTGTGTTTAGATTATCTAACATTTGTTCCATCTCTCTTGCACTCTCTGCCATCACAGCCGTATCGTCTGCAAATCTTATACATTCCACTCTCTGACCCCCTATACTAACTCCTCTCCTATCAAAAACTTTCACTAACAATTTCCTCCAGATATATACTGAACAGTGTTGGTGATAAACAATAACCTTGTCTTAAACCTCTTCCCAGCTCTAATTCTTCACTCATCAAATATCTTATTCTTACTCTTGCTCTCTGGTTCGAATATAAATTTCTAATTAGCCATCTAGCCCTCCTGTGAGCTCCATGTTTCCTTAGGATTTCCATCAGTTTGTCCCATCTGACACAGTCAAAACCCTTCTCAAGATCAATGAACATAACATACACCTTCCTTTTCTTCTCCATGTACCTCTCCCCTATCACTCTGAGGCCAATGGCATCTCTAGTTCCCACTCCTCGCCTGAAACCCAATTGTTCATCTCCTATTACGCAATTCAGCTTTCCATTATTGCCTTCTGTTGAGCGTCCTCAGCAAGACTTTTGCTGTATGCGATATCAGGCTCACTGTTCTATGTTCCTCACACTTTTTGCTGTTCTTTCTCTTTTCAATAGGTATTACGATACTTTCTGTACAGTCCTTTGGCCATTTTCCTGTCATGTATATTTGATTACACAATTCAGTCAACTCCCTTTTCTCTTCTTGTCATCATCTGCAGCTTTATCTTCTTCTTCTATCCCAAGGTCTTCTTCACTTGGTCTACTGTCTGCAGTGTATAGCCATTCTACATATTCTTCCCATCTTCTCATTATTTTTTGGGGTTCACTCACCATTTTACTGTTTGCTGCATCTACTTCCTTTAATCCACTGTTGTTTCTCTTTTCCCTGAATGTAAAATCCATTGCTTCTTTGTACATCAAATAATATTTTCCTTCTTTCTCTAATTTCTCTATCTTGTCATGATTTTTCTGTCTCCATTTTTAATTCATTATTTAACCTCCTGTAATTGCACTTCCCTTTTTCTGTGTTTACTGTTTTCCATTTCCTGCAATCATCCATCTTGGTTATCATATCTGGTGTTACCCATTCTTTCTTTACTTTTTCCTCTCCTTGACTCCAACCATTTGCTTAGCTGCCTTTTTGATCCCATTTTTAAAATGGTCCCATCTACCTTCTGTGCATTCTGCTTCCTGTCCTTGCATCATGATTTCACAATATGCATTCTCTAATTTTTCACAATTGCCTTTGTCTTTCAGTTTCTCAAAATTAATGTGCCCTCTCTTCTGTCCTTTCCAGGTTCTTTTCAATTTAACTAGAACCTCAGCAAATACTAATATATGATCCAAATAAATATCTGCCAGGCTCTTTTCAATTTAACTAGAACCTCAGCTACTACTAATATATGATCTGAATAAATATCTGCCCTGGATAGCTTTTGACACTCTTAGGCAATTTCGGTACCTTTGTTGTATCATTATGTAATCAATTTGATATCTTTTGTTGTCAAATCGAGATATCCAAGTATACTGTCGTCTTTTGTGGTTATCAAATAGAGTATTTCCAACTACCATGAAATTTTCATTGCAGTATTCCAACAATCTTTGCCCTCTCTCATTTCTATCTCCCAAACCAAATTTTCCCAGAGCTTTTCATTCTGGCCCTTCAGCAACTACTGCATCCCAATCACCCATTATAGCAATATATGCATTTCTTTTCTCTCTCTCTGTTAAGTTTTCTATTGTCTCATAACATTCTTCTCCTCTTCATCTGAATGATAACTTGTTGGTATATAGACCTAGATGATAACTAAATCTTTCTTTTTCACTTTCAGTCTCATCATCATTATTCTTCCACTAACATATTCAGCCTTGTCCTTCATTCAATTTTTATCTTCACCTGAAAAGTACAATCGGAAATCGTCACTTTCTATTTCTCCACAACCACCCCATCTCTCCTCACACACTCCGAGTACATCCAATTTGTTCCTTGTCATTTCATATTTGGCGTTTTCTAATTTCCCTTCCTGGAGAAGGGTTAAAACATTCCAAGTCCCAATCCTCAATTAGTCTTCCTTCTTCTTCTCCTTCCTTCCTTTTCCATTTGCCCTAATCTCTGGAGACCTCATTGTATTCCCCTCCGAGAGATTCAATTGAGGGGAAGCTTTACCTCCAGAATATTGTACAAAGAGGTCCATCCCATGAACATCTAGGGAAGTAATTCCAGTGGTGGTCTCCCATTGCCTTCCACTGTCCTCCACATTACTGTCGGCTCACTGACCCAGTTTCCTGCTGGGGCTGGTTACCCAAGCTTCCACTGGGTTGCTCAGCTTAACGGGGACCCCATGTGTAGGTAGGATTGTGGAGAACTATATACATAACAGTAAATGATATTGTTCTTATACAAGTTATACATGTTTTATTCCATCATACACACATACTTAACAGTTCATATGTTGGAGGGAGAGCTTTAGTAGTTCATACATTTGCAATTTGAGAGAGATTTTATAGTTCAGTTGTTATATTGGAGAGACCTAGCACATTTATAGCCTTCACAGCCAAGTACTGTTAAGATGGCAATACATATAATGCTTTTGGGATAGCAATGATGAAAGATTACTGAAGTTTAATATTAGCTGCATCCCTTGCTATAATTAATACATCTTTGTTCCAACATATGGCATCTATCAAAAATCTTCCTCACAAAATTTATTCCACATATAACTTCTATGCCATTCATCCAGAATAGGTGACAAAAGTTTGGAGGGGTCCTCAATACTTTTATGGAAGCAACTATGATCACAGGATGCTTGATAGGCAAAATTCCAGCCAATTAATATGTAAACTATCTGCATTCTTGTTATTCCGCAGACTGCAATTTCTACTTCTTATTAGACAAAGCAAAATGTTTTTTGGTGGCTTAAGGCTTCTTACACATATACATCAAAATCCAAGATGGCAGCTCCTCCTGTAGTAGAAGTTCGATCCTTTATATGTCAATTGGATTCTCTATGGCACATGGTATAATGACTCACAACCATGTATAACAGGAATTACATGTCTCAAACATGTGAACTAGGAGAATCACATAAGGTGTTTGTGAGGGGCACCCCCCCCTCTCCCTACCATCTCTAGTATTTAACAGTCAACACCAAAAAAAGCTGGGCAGTAATTATATAAATCAAACCAACTGGTGATTCTGCCTTCCTTATTTTCACCTCATCATCATAGACACATATCCCATCTGACATACTCTAATTATTGTGACCAATTTTCGACTACAAACTATTCTACAAATCCCAGCTACTAACTGTTCAATAATAAGACCACTAAGTAAATCTGTTGACAGGTTTAACATCAGCATTACATTCTTCTACAATCTGATATATACACATACAAAAGCCATATAAGTCCCATCTGTAACATCTATCAATTTCTGCTCCTCCTAAACACTTTCGCTCACTGCAAGTCCTTCAGTGTTGTGCTTCCCATAACGAATTTCCCTACTGTCTACCCTCCCCTGCAAGCATCCTTTATCATCTAATTACAGTCCCATTTCGCCAGAAATTGCTAGATCATCTATGCAAATATATAAACATGTTCAGCAAATCTTCTTTGTATACCCGTTCTTAACTCAATATGGGCTGCTGAGAAGCCTCTAACAATACATACCCCCAGTTCTTCACCTCCACACACTTAACTTCACATTTTAAGGTAACTTTACCACATCTGGCTTCCTGGTCGATAGTTCCAAAAAGAAATCTATCCTTCCTACCAACTATAGTCCTTCCTTTTATATCTTTACCATCAATCAATGACCTGTTAAGCAAGGTTCACACATGTAACTAATGTGACGCCACAGTTTGTGTTTTTTTGTAGTGACAGCGTCAGATATTTCTACACAGGATGCCAAAAATTCTATATAGGTTCACAGCTTTCAGTATGGCGTTAACTGAAATCATGTGGGTGGGTAATAATGTTATTGTGCAGGTTATGGCATTAGAGCTATGACAAGAGTTATATTGCAAGGAAATGTTGGATATGGAAATGGATTTTGTGCAAGGATAAATACGGTGCCATAAGCACATTTATAAAAGAAGTGACACTAGAAAATACTTCCTGGTATGGTAAAATAACCAATGGCTGGCATGCAAATATCATCTGCAGACTCTACCACTCTTAAAAAGATTTTATAGTCTTATTGTATTTATTGACATAAGCATGTCGGATAACTAATTTTTAATTTAACAGATGCCACATCACACTCAGGGGATACTTCTCACACATAAACCACAATTTATACAGCGCTTGGTCTAACAAATCAGGAAATTTATATGACTCACTTTTTTGGTAACATAATAAGTTTACTTATTTATTCATCTAAAAATCTTTCAAGATTTTGTGATGCATCATTAGCTTGCGAACACACACACACACACACACACACACACACACACACACACTGATACAGAAAACTATATGTATATTGTTGTAGTTCCAGAAGCTCCGAAAGTGTGCCTGTTGACCACTTGTTTCAGTAATAAAATGAAAACACATTCAGCAGCAGTTACTCGACGTTAACAACAACAGAATGCTCTTGTCTCGAAATACAGACACCAGAAAGCACTGGTGGAAGTAAACTGGTGTAACAAATTACAACCAAGTTCAACTTTTTGTGGCTTGAGAAAAGTTGCATCCGTTACGTTTCGCCACTGAAAACAGTGAGTTCACATAGGCAGTATGTCGCTAGCTTTGGCACCACTTTTGTTATAAGTTTGAACCATGCTTTAAACACATAACAAACTCCCACTTTACGTGTAAAACCCTAATCCAATTTTCTTTCCAAACCTCCCATGAAACCTACGTCATGAGCCCTCTAACAGCATTACTTCACTTCCGACATACCCTGTCAACGACCCATGCACACTTACTAGGAGCGGGTATTCGGTCACCAGCAGTGTCCAACCATCGTATTGTGAGCATTACCATATTCATCAACAGATCTTATGTAGTTTAAACTTCTGTTTTAACTTCCTATAAAAATTCATTCAGGTTGAAACGCGCTGTAATGACTGCTGACAATCAGTCCCTATAATTAGTGAATGAAATAATCAATAAAAGAAAGAAAAAGGAACATACTGTCAAACATACTGTGTGTTGATCCTGTGCATACACAACACACCTGCAAATTACATCAACAGATAGAGACTGGAACTGTGAATACATTAATTTGTATTGATGTATTTTTCTAGTTAAATGAAGCATAAGTAATTGTTTTTATTTGTCAACTACCCATACCACCCAGTATTAATGTTTAGTATGCATTTAGAGTAGCAGGAAAATACCAAATGAACCTATAATAAAAAAACGTAGACTTCTTGCAGCTAAAGGATTATCTGTTTGTTGGGTCTGATGATATTTCCCCAACTTTCTTTAATGTTAAGGAAATAAAATGGGTAAAAACTTACCCTATATATTCAGTTGTAGATCTATACCCTTGCGTCAGGCTTGGTAACTTCTCTGTGCAGTTTGGCAACAACGCATTGCGTGATTGCGCCATAACCTCGAGTAAATCCCAGGTTGTGTTGACAGAAGTCAGTTAACAGTAACAGGAAGGTCGTTGCAGTGCAGTATGGATCGTCGGAAGTTAACGCGAAGCAGAATTTGTGTGCGTGCTTTGATGCAATATATGTCATGTATGATTTTTGGCTTTACGTTTAGGTCAGTTATAAGTTGACTTCTTTCTGCGTAATATAGCCGCGCTGTTTTCCAGTTTGTGTGTAATTGAGATGGAATTCGTTATTGGAGGGACAGCAGCGATCGGAGCAGGTTTCTTTACGAATCCTTTAGAAGTCGTAAAGACACGTCTTCAACTTCAGGGAGAATTAAAAGCTCGTGGACTGTATGCAGTACATTATAGAAATTTCTTCCACGCTTTTTACGCGGTAGCGAAGTCTGACGGCATCCTGGCGCTCCAAAAAGGTTTAGTGCCTGCTTTGTGGTATCAGTTGTTCCTCAATGGAGTTCGTTTAGGAACGTATCAGTTTGCAGAAGAACGCGGGTGGACTCTGGTATCCGGGCGTTCGGAGGTATCTGCAGCAAAGTGTGTTGTTGTTGGAGCTTTTGCTGGATGTATGGGCGCATTTACTGGAAGCCCCTTTTATCTGGTAAGGAACTTAGTAATAATCGACATCAAACTTAGGGTACAAAAAATTGTCTGTGTATTAATTTAACTGTTTAATCATTGTATAAAATTGTAATCAGAATTAATGTATTTAAAATGTACACAGGCGATCCTTTCACCTTTAACGTAATCACTAACCACACGATTTTTCACAGCGATTTTCAGAACTTCAGGGATCTCTTTCATATGACTGTTCTAGGTGAAAGTTTGCTGGGCGGTGTTAAGACTGAACATCGCCAAAATAAAGAGCAGTTTCGTTTTACGTTATTGTTGTTTGTTGGGGACAGTGAACTAAACTGTCGTTCTTTAGTACCATAGCTGCACTGTTCATAGGGGTAGGCTTTCAAATAGTGTCGCCATAAAGTTTCTCCGTAATTACTTCCATGCAACCTCTAAGTCCCTGTCATATAATTTCCACTTTTGCCACAACTAATTAGATCTGGGCTATAACATCAATCACTGATAGTGATCAATACACAGGAAATAGTAAAATATTACTGGGAATTGTGTGGTTTGCAGCCATCTACATTATAACTTGTCAGTACTGCTTCACTTTTTGGTCTTTTCAGTCTGGTTTGATGGCAGTCTCCACACTAGCCTATCCTGTGTAAGCCTCTTCATCTTTGCATAACTAATTCACCCTATATTCTTCAGAACCCATTTTCTATGGTAAAGGCTTGTTCTACCTCAACAATTTTTAACCCCCCAGGTCCTATCTTTGCACAAGACCGACCAAACACCTAATTCTATATTCAGTATTCATAAATTACTTTTTCTCAGGAACACTTTTCTTGCTATTGCCTACCTTTTAAATTCTATCTACTTTGAATTTCAGTAGTTCCGTAATTCAAGTACGGGTACTTTCAATTAGCTTTGTTTCAGTTTTGTTGTTATTTATTTATGTTAAACCACCCATTCTGCAAGGTGGTGATTCTTCTGGAAAACCTATGATTCTCAGAGAATTACATTTTACTAGGAAAAATCGAGGAAACCACGAAATTTCATAAAATCTCAGGGAATTCTGTGTTTTTAATGAAGCATGGACATTTAATTTTGTTCAATTTTATAAATTACATATTTTAAAATGCAGAATATTTCAAAGTTCGTTAATTATGTGGATATTATTCCATACAACATATTGATGTTTAAAAATTCTGGTTAAACTACTTTTTATTGGGTCACCCTGATTCTGTTCTACTCCTCCTCCAACTTATTTCCTGTCTCGAACAGTATGACAGTGCCTTCGGGAAGCCTCAGAGTTTTTATTTCTTCTCCCAGTACTTTCTTTCCAGAGTTCTAATTAATATCCTTTACTGCTTGCTCATAGTTCATATTGAATAACATCAGGAATACGTTACAAACCTGGCTCACAGCTTTTTCAACTACTGCTTCCATGTCCTGTCCTTTTGTTCAAGTAACTACAGTCTGGTTTCTGTACAAGCTGCAGACAAGCTTTCACTTCCTGTGTTTTCTCCATGCTTCTGCAAGAATTTTATAAGGCAGGTTAAATTGACTTATGGTTACTGGATTTCGTCTTAATCCTGTGATGTAATGGTGCGGCATGTGACATCAGGTTACAGAAACGGTTGCAAGAAAAGTTGTGATGGACATAGTGTTGTTAGGGGTCGACAGAAGCGTCCGATCCTACGCGTCGACTTTGACCCGTGACGTAAGGGTGTTGTCGTGTGTGACGTCATGACGGTGCGGAGTTTGGTTTGAGTGTGGCTGTCTCCAGTTCTGTTTTATCTTATTTTATTTACTTTTCTGATCTGTTCGTTCTATCTCGTGAGATTTTTTTAAATTTTAATTTAAAAACAGTTATTACTTATTGTAATTATCTGTTTCCTCCAATTTCTGTTTTAGTTTATTATATTTATCTTTCTGATCTGTTCATTCTATCCCGTGAGATTTTTTTTTTAAAGACAAAAAACGCTAATCAGCTACTGAAGCATCTTTATCTTCTATGGGTTGCAGGGGTTACAACCCCTGGGGAGGTGGGTGGGTATTCATGCATGGCTGTCTTCACTTACACGTTGTAGCTACGCAAGGCGTCTAAATTTGTTTATATTTAGTTTGCCCCCCACACAAAACAACCCATTTTCCGCGTTTGTCCCGTTAGTGTCATTAGGCTTCTTGTGGAAAGTGTGTGTGTTTGTTTTTGTTTCCGCCATATTTGTGACGTCATGGGTAAAACCAGACGGGTGGGATCGGACGCTTCCGTATTTCCGTTGTTAGGTGTCCATGTTTTTCTGTTTTTTAGAAGTATGAAATAATAATGCGGTACATTTCTCAGAAGTGTATAACAAAGTTCCATATTCTAGTTATATAATTGATTTCACTACTTGTACATGATGTAAGCTTTTTGTGGACCTGATACACATGGTTTTCTTTGCAAATTGTATTTCGAGCGAGATGACTAAGAAGTGTTAACGCACTGAGCTTGCATCTGGGAGGAACATGGTTCATACCCTGTCCAGTCATCTTAATTTCAGTTTTCCCAAGTTGCTAAGGTGAAAGCTGCGACAGTTCCTTTGATAAAACCATGACCAACGTCTTGTCCTACCCTCACCGAACCCTGTCCTCCGTAGTTTATGCTTATACATTAGGTTGGTGTGTAAGTTCATAGCATGGGTTTTTGTGCATGGTGGTTATCTGGTTGCTATGGGTATATTTATCAATTGTCAGTTTTTTATTTGTAGTTAATTGTTGCTATTTGAGTTCACATATTGCCATTGTCATTTGGAGATAGTGAGTGGAGCTGTGGATGCTATAAAATCAAGTGCCATGTGGCACTGGAACGTGTTGGATGTATTCTTCTGTTTGAGTTCAGTGGAAGTGTGACAGCAGTGGTGACAGCCACAAATATTAGTGCCATGTATGGGGTAATTCCATTGGACAGATCATGGCAAGAAAATGATTTTCTCATTTTAAGGAGGGTTATTTTGACATTAATGACTCTCCGCATAGGAAGATCTTCGAGGTACGATGATCATTTAAACACATTGATTCACTTCATTGTACTCGAGAACTGGCAAATGAGATGAACTGTGATCATTGCACCATTGTGTGACATTTGCTTGCAGTGGGGGAAGTTCAAAAATTGGGTATAAGCGTACTGCATGTTCTAAGCCAAATTCACAAAAATCAGCATTGGCCATATGTGTGTGTCTGCTTGCTCATCGACTGGCCCATGGACCACACTGGCCATTCCTATCCTCTATAAATACTGGTGACAAAGAATGATGTCTTTATGCTAACATACGGAAAAGAATGGTATGGTTGAGTTTAAACAAAGAAGCAACTCTCAGCACAAAGACCTACGCACATCTGCAAAAGTAATGTAATGCATATGGTGGAACAGTGACAGTGTGGTGTACTACGAATTGCTTCCCCAAGGTGTAACCATCGCTGCTGACATTTATTGTTGACAACTGAAATGTCTTGCAGATGCAATTCAAGAAAAGTGATCAGGAAGACTGAAGTGAAGCTGTTCCACGGTAACATGTGCCAGCACTCTGCTAGAGGGACAAAAAACACTATACAGAAGTTGGGTTGGGAAATCATTCCACACCCATTTTATTCATCTGATCAGGCACCCCAAGATTTTCATCTCTCTATTGACTGGCCCTCAACTAACTTTCTTTCTGGATGAAAATGTACTCCAAAACATTGGTTGACGAGTTCTTCGCTTCAGAATCATGTGTTTTCTGCATTACCAGAATTGAAAAATTATTAGAGGTTAAGAAACAAGAGGCATCGCATAATTAGGTCTGTAACAATGCATAAATGATTAAATTAGTTATTTTGAAACTGCATAAATAACTTTTTAAAAAATAAAAAGATCTTCAGGAACAGCTAAAAGGTAATTCACGGTTCTGTCACTCCCAGCTGTTATACTTGCTTAGCAGCTATGTGGTATGACCTTTGCTTGGTGGTTAACGAGTTCTATTTGCAATCTGTTTCAACACGTGTGAAATTTGAAAGAGTCTATGTAGGTAGCTTCTCACTCCAGTGCACCCCAGACATTCACAGTAAGATTAAACAGCTGCTGGCCAGCCTATGTTGTTGAAATCTTTCTTTACCTGTGAGACAGATTTTCGTTTAAGAGCAGATTTTCATTTATGAGAGCTTCTTGGTAAGAATATGCATTTTAGCCCATGGAGAACAAGACTGTTTAGCCCATGGAGAACAAGACTGCACCAATGGGTGATTGTAGTACCTCATAGTAGGCATTAACAGTGTTTCTCAGATCTATAACACACAGCACTTCAGTATGACCTTCAAAGATGGTGCCTTTCCGCATCAGGACTCCACCACCCCTAATCATCATCTTGTGATGTTTGTGTGAATGTATGTATACTGTTTCCCATTGAAATGAATATATATGATTAGTCATCTTGTAAACTGAAGCAGTGTCCATCTGTGAAGAGCACATTCATCTATTCATTCATGGTCAAATCTCTACTGGTGATTCACCATAAACAGGCTCATCATTATGTTGCTGTAAGCTGGACATGTATGTACTGCCAGACAGCTGGCATACAGATAAAATCTGTGGAGCTTCTGATCTGCAATTTATTGGGAACATGCATTTATTGAAGCATCTATAAATTGTATCGGGAGTCATTATTGTAAAGATTTTTTGGGGGTTTCTCAGAGTAGATGTCTTTGATTTGTATTGGTCTACAGTTAATGTTTCCTTTTTGTCAGGACCATTGGCAAAAAATTGAAATGATATTTTGTGTACATGCCAGTGAAACATAGCTGTCTGTGGCTGGTGTCAAGGATCAGTGTATCTTATTCTGCAAAACAAGATCAATACAGCATTTTGTGGTACATTTCACCAAGTAACTGGTCTCCTTGCTACAGAAAAGGAAATGCAACAGATATCTTTGGATCTAATTTTCTTTTCTAACTTTAATCATATGTCTGCTGCAAGCAGAAGGTGCTATTAACCTAAGATTCTAGTTTGTGGGGATATCTGTCATCTACAGTGAATACTAATTATTTGTCAGTTTTCTGGACTATACTTATGGAAGCTTTTAGATAGTTGTGTATGTGCTAAACTACTTGCTATTTATATTTAATGAGAAAAGTAAAATTTTTTGTTTGCTCTGTGACATCAATTTTTGCTTTAAGTTAAAAGAAGAATGGGTGATTTGAAATTAATTGTAAATTTTAGTGACCCATACTGCAGACCAGAAGTTGAAATGACCGTGCCAGCAGTAACATGAGTGACAGTGGTGTGCAGATTGCCAGACCCAGTATGATTCTGAGCCAACTAAGAAAAACTGAGCGAAAAAGATGGTAAGATGAGTAAGGGTAGCCCAGTTTCTCAAGAGTTGTATGTTATTAGTAGTTACTTCTTAGCTTGATGAAGAATGGTGAGTCTGACGGGCAGTTGGGCATAACTGTTGAAGAAATTATCCCAACATTCATGTGAAATTGTTATGGATGTCATAGGATACCTGAATTGGATAAGTGAGTCCTGCTGTTTACAAATAACAGTTCTGTGAATTGAAAAATTTGCCAGTATCATTTGGTTGCTGAAAGGGACATTTTGATGTATGATGATAGTGGCAATATGGCCTGGTGTTTCTCCATGTTTTTAACTTTCCAAGTATATGTTGTGTTTATTGATCATAGTATAATTAAAAAATATATAAGAACCTCAGCAAAAGTGTATAAATGTTTGCTGTTGTTCCTTGTATGACTAAAGAAGCAGGTGATCAGTTTCACTACCATTGGAGAGGATGGTGTTATTCTGTATTTCAAGATATTAGTAGTTGATATAAATCGTACTCAAATCTAGATGTGCTGTTTATTTGTAGACGTTTATTTTGTGATATTTTGGCACTGGATCTTACTGTACTTATTTGATGCTATTCTAGTGTCTTGTGTGAGTGGTGAAATGAATCTTGGTTCGTAGAACAGTGTTCTACCGTATTAAATATTTTGAAATTGGGTCCAGTAACTCTGTAACATGCCAGAATAGTCATAGTTACTATCACATGTACCTGAACAAGCAATAAAAAGATCACGAGAGATATGTGCTATGCAGCATACTCAATTTTAAAGGCCTTTTGTTGTAATCTTAACTGTCAATAGTTACATATTAGTGAGAAGTAGGTGGATGTTAAGCCTGCAGCCCCCCAGCTAAAAGAATCACACATGTTTTCTTATTAATCAAGAATGAAAGTAAGTCATCCAAGAATAAAGTGCCTTCACTGATTTTCTTCTTCACTTAAATCTTAAGCCTAAAAGTACTGTTGTAATATTACACATATGAATTACATATATCTTCTTAATAAAAAGATAAAAAAACAGTACTCTCTGTAGTTCATGCCACAACATGTTAAAGAACCTACTTTTAATTAGGCATATTTCACCATTCTTTATCAAAGTTCAGTTTCATTTTCTACACAGATTTCTTGTCCTTGGCTCAGTGATATCAACTGTGAGATCATTTTATCTCCTACTGCTGGTAGATAAAAGAGTACTTAGCATGCTGCAGACAATTTTAAACTCTTGATTGTATAACACAAGGCTTAAGAGTACCAAGGAAAAATTGCCTCATACATATTCCATTTTTCAGTTGTTGGGTTAATCTACTGCAGATCTGAAGCTACAGTTTATTGGCCTTTGAGCTGAATATTACTCTGTCCTCTTAAGCCTTTCATCTCTTGCATTGTAAGGAATGCAGTAATCATCCTGTGTAATTAGACCTTCAGCCTTGGACTCATCTGTTAGAAGGCTATTTCTTACAATATCCTGTGATCGTAATCATTTAATCTTAAGAGGACTACAGAAGCTGCAGCTCTGCCTTTCAAGTCACTTTCAGTATTAACACAATAGACCATCAGTGTCAACAAGAATACAACGGAAGTGATTGAAATGTGATGCTACAGAACAACACTGAACATTATATGAGTACATCAAATGACTAATGAGGATGTACTGAATCGAAATACAGGGAAGAAAGAAATTTATGGTACAATTTGACTAAAAGAAGCGATTGGTTAACAGGACACATCCTGAGGCATCAAGGTGTAACTAATTTGGTAGCTGATGGAAATGAAGGGGATTATAAATGTAGAGAGAAATCAAGGCTTGACTCCAGTAAGAAAGTTAAACTGGATGTAGGTTAGAATAGTTACTCAAAGGTGCAGAAACTTCTAAAGGATAAACTAGTGTGAGAGCAGCATCAAACTAGACTTTGATGAGACTATGACATACCGTCACTCTTTTTTTGAGATGTACCACATGGTGGATACATTAGCAGAGTGTAATGATAAGTCCTTAATGGCTTTCAAACTTTTCCTATTTTCCATACCAGGTAGATTAAACATAAACACACTTCGGATGCTGTGGTGTGGTAAATTGAAAGGAGAGGAAGGGTTTATTGTGGTGAAAGGTAGCAAGATTTTCAGAAATAGGCTGAGGAACAGGAACACAAGGGTGAGATTGGGTTGCCAAAAGTAACTTCTAAATCTTCTTAAATGAGTATGATTTAAAATGCACTTGCTTACAAAAAAGGCAGTAGTTACTCTGATCATACCAATATCACTAGGTAGAATTAACATCTTTTTGAATCAGGACATTTAAAAGAAATAGAGAGGAAAGTACTGTCAGTGAGATAGGCATTAATGGTTTAGTGCAATAGGTGAAGTTAAGAAGTTACATTGGCATAGGGAGACTATCTATGAGGAGCAAAGGTAGAATACATAAAGAGAAGTGGAAAGATAGAACAACAATTTCGTCTAAACGCAAAACCATCTAAAGAGTTTGCTAAACTCCATACATTACAAAATAACAGCATGTAGCAGAAACAATCTCAAAGGTTAGAGAAATCTGCGCAACAGTATGAGTTTTGATTATATAAAAGCCAAGTTTATTTGGCAAATTTAAAGTGTACTTGCCACAGGTGGGGTGTTTGCAAATGGTCCTACTTGACCTGAGTTTCGTTATGTATTGACTTGATGAGTGGTGTTTTTCCCACCACCCCTCGGTCCCTGCCATCCACAACCTTCACACCAGTCCTGACGTGCAACTTGTTAGATTGATTTCCTTCGGGTTCCTGGCCATGTGGGTATCCTGGGTGCATTGTGTGTGTGTGTGTGTGTGTGTGTGTGTGTGTGTGTGTGTGTGTGTGTGTGGGGGGGGGGGGGGGGGGGGCACCTATCACACCCCCCCCCCCTCCTGTTCTCTGTGACCCCCTCCAGGGACGGATTTGCAGCTTCACATCAAATTCGTTTTCACTCTGTCTTGGGCCAGCTCATGGGGCTTTGTGCAATTAAGGAGACTCCTGCCATACCACGTATCGTTCTTCCTTCTGCTGCTCCTGGAAGGACTTTACCATACTCTGTTGCCTTCGTATTGCTTGTACTAGGGAGACTCATTAATGAACCAACCTCCCCCTCCCAACTATAGCCATACTTGAAAATGGGCTCAACTTTGCACTAGCACCTGCAACTCTCCCATTCACTAAAATATTATCTTCAGTAGAACATGCAGTCTTAGGGCTACCAGAAGACAAGTCTGAAGAAATCAGGAGGGAAAGGTACCGAATTCTTTCAAGGGCAACACGGCCAGAAGCAACATATCCAGAGCAGAAAGGACAGCACTGCGCAACCTTAGAGAAAATGCAGAGAGATAGTTCTCCCCACTGACAAGGGCAACACCAGTCATTCTTGAGAGACATACTATGAACAGAAGATGCTGCAATTATTAGATCATCAAGCATATCAGAAAATTAACCCTTGAGTGGGCGTTCCTGTGTATAAAGTGTGCCAACCAAAAATAGTTCCTTTGTAATTTCACAACTGCAAAACCATCCAGGTGAAACAGCTATAAATTGTGTTGTCATACATCCAAGTGAGCAGCAGTAATATAAATACAAAATGAGTTAGGGGAGAGAAAATTTACAATCCATGCAAAAAAAAAGACCCTGATTATGAATTAGCAACATAATTGTACGTTGAGGCAGTTGTCTATGAGATAATTAGTGATCGAATAAGCGGCTGGCTAGGATCTGAGGCAACTGCTCTGCTTAATGCTTAGAGTGGGTCATTGCTGTCTCTGCAACACCTGTCCTCGGCAACGGAGTGTTATAGTGAAAATTTATTTCATTATTGTTTAATATAATAAGGTTTTAGTTGATATTATGTAAGTTTATATTCTCGTTGTTGAGTAGCCGAGCGGTTCTAGGCGCTTCAGTCTGGAACCGCGCGACCGATATGGTCGCAGGTTCGAATCCTGCCTTGGGCATGGATGTGTGTGATGTCCTTAGGTTGGTTAGGTTTAAGTAGTTCTAAGTTCTAGGGGACTGATGACCTCGGAAATTAAGTCCCATAGTGCTGAGAGCCATTTTTTTTTTTTTTAACTGTGATTTTGCTCCTATATGTTTACCTTTGTAACATAAAGACAGTTTTATTCCATACATGTATACAAAGTGCGCTGCGTGCTCACTCGTGTTATGAAAAATAGCACCGCCACTCGAGGATTAAAACAGACATGAGTAAAAAGGTACAACAAAGTACCTCCAACTTGCTGAAAAAATGACGCACTTTGTCAGTGCATGGCCATAGCATTGAGGATATATGGACAGGATGCAACTAATAGTTAGCAACATAATGGCACCGGTGTATCCTCTGGCACAGCATCTGGCGGGCCTGCTACGACCCTTTGTGGGCAAATATGCGCACCACATCCGGAATTCAATGCACTTCATTGGCTGCCTAAAGGAGCTAACTTTACAAGAATCCAACATCATGGTCAGTTTTGATGTCTTGTCACTATTTACATGAGCCACCTGGAAAATACTATCAACTTAATCAGTGAGAAATTGGGGGCAGAAATGACAACTTTCCAGGCATCTGGTAACATTGACCTACTTTGTTGTCAATGACCAATACTACAAGCAGACTGACAGAGTGGCCAAGGAGAGCCGTCTCTCTCCGGTGGAGCCAATCGATTCATGGAGAGTTTCGAAGAAGTAGACCTGGAAGCCACCGAACTGAAATCTGAATGTTTCTTCCGATATGTGGATGATACATTTGTAGTCTGACCACATGGGAAGGACCAACTACAGATATTTGTACAACATCTAAATTCAATCCATAACAACATATGGTTCACTGTGAAAATCAAGAAAGATGGAAAGCTACCCTTTCATGATGTCCTAGTGCAACACAGGTCATATGGCTCGCTAGATCACAATGTCACTGCAAGGCCACACACACTGACCTTTATCTACATACTTCCTGCTGCCACCATCCAGCTCAGATAAACGGAGTGCTTAACACCTTGGTGCACAGAGCACATATGTTATCCGATGAAGAAAATCTTATCAACAGAACTCCAACACCTGGAGACTGTGTTCTGCAAGAATGGATAAGGAAATTGCCAAATAGAAAGTATCTTCCAATGACAGAAGTGCGGGAGGGACCAAGATGAAGAACAAATGGAAGACGAGGAAAAAGGCCTGGCGTTTCTAGCTTTTGCGGGCAATGTGTCGTCCAAAAGAGGGAGACTACTGAGACAACATAAGATCAACAGTCTTCCGACCACTGGTTAAGACACGCACTTTACTTGGAATGATGAAAGACAATGTTGGCCTCAAGAAAGTGGGCTTATACAAAATTCTTTGTGGCTGTGACAAATCCAATATTGGCCAAACCGTTTGTATGATGGAAGATCGATGCAAAGATCACTGACACTACACCTGCCTAGGCCAACTAATTCAATCTGCCCTAGCAGAAGATTGGACACATAGTGAATTATGATAGAAGTACTGGCCTCCACAAGTAACTACTGGACTGCATCTTCATACAAGCCATATAAATTCGAATAACAGAAAACTTCATCAACAGGGATACTGGTTACCAACTCAGTAAGGCCTGGGAGCCAATACTAAGCTCTACCAAGGAGCAATGGTGTAAGCAGATAGGAGATAATTCCGCCACGGCCACAGAAGAGCTACTGCCCCCCCATCTAGCGCAGCCTCTGCTTCCCCCCACCACCAAACACACCGCACACTATCGGCGCAAAAAATCGCATCTGGACTCACAATAGATAAATAATAGTGGCAGAGAACGGGCAGACCATTGCATCAGCACCACCTGATGATGGACAGTTATTCACTGAAATATCAAGGGCATTCAACGATTGTATCTGGCGGGACACCCGAGAACCCTTCAAACAGCACATACATGGGGAAAGCCTCAGATCATGGAAGATATAATTAATTTACTTTAAAAAGTCCTCATAATTTAGTTGGTTGATTTTTAGAGAGGGAGAGGTGGGAGGGGGGGTCCAAAGAGTGAAGTCATCAGTCTCACGGTCTCAGGTGGCAGGAACTAAGGGAGGAACAACAACTGTTATAGTCTATCCAATTGAAAGAGGTAAAGGGGCAAACAAAGATCCAGAAGGAACTTTGGGTTGTCAAGAAGAGTAAAGAATAGGATGGGGGTTGGGGCTGGGGAGGGGGAGGGGGGCTGTTAAAGTGACAGAAAGGGGCATCCCAGAGGCACTATGTGCAATGGGGCACTGGCACACCTCCCGGCCCATCCAACTCCCCACACTTTACTATGAAACAACAATGGGGATGACACCAGAGGAAGTACACACAAGACAAAAGAAAAGGGGAACAAAACAGCTCAGTAGACCATACAAAATGGAGGGAAAAGGGAAGGGCAAACCTGGCCAGTGTGGAGGCAAGGCCAAAGGCCTCCCAAACCAGCACTAACCAAGGGACTCCTATTCCAGAAGGAAATTAAAGTACTTAAAGCTGGGAGGACAAACCACTTTCATGAAGAAAACTGAGGACAACTGTAACCCTGGTGGAGTCTTCCAGTAACGTCACCCCTTCGAGTTTCAAGGAAGTATGCCTGGAAACCGCCACATGGAAAGGACTGACTAAAAATATTTCTACAACACTGAAATTCAATCCATAACAACATATGGTTCACTATGAAAATTGAGAAAGTTAGACAACTACCCTTCCCTGATGTTCAGGTGCAGAGCAGGTCAGATGGCTCGCTAGGTTATAGTGTGTGCCACAAGACCACACATGCTGAACTGTACCTAAGTGCTTCCAGCTGCCACCATCTGGCTCAGCTAAATGGACTTTGGTACAAAGAGCACGTATGATCTCCGACGAGGAAAATGTATCAACGGAACTCAAACACTTGGAGATTGTGTTAGGCAAGAATGGATCAACAAATGCCAGATTCAAAGGGTGTTCCAAACAGAAGTGCATTAGGGACCAAGATGAGGAATGAAGAGCAATAAGGCCTGACATTTCTACCTTTGGCAGGCAAAATGTTGCCGAAAATAGGGAGACTATTGAGGCAGCACAAGGTTAATTCAGTCTTCCAACCACTGGCTGAAATGCACGCTTTACTAGGAACGGTGAAAGACGATGTTAGCCTCAAGAAAGCGGGTGTACACAATATTCCGTGTGACTGTGGCAAGTCATATATTGACCAAACAGTTCATACGGTGGAAGATCGATGTAAAGAACTATAACGCTACACCTGCTAGGCCAACCAAGCCAATCTGTCCTAGCAGAACAGTGCATAGACACTGGACACACAGTGAATTATGATGACACAAAAGTACTGGCCTTCACAAATAACTACAGGGACTGCATCTTCAAAGAGGCAATAGAAATCCACGTAACAACTACTTCATAAACAGGGACATTGGTTACCAACTCAGTAAGGCCTGGGAACCAATACTAAGCTCTATCAAGGAGCAGCGGTGCAAGCAGACACAAGATAATCCCACCGCAGCTGCCAAGAGATACTGTGCCCACCACCACCACCACCACCACCACCACCACCACCTACCACAGCCCCTTCCCTCACCACTGAACACACTGTGCGCCATCTGTGCACGGAATCTCATCTGGACCCATGAGAGATAAATACTAATGGCAGAGAGCAGACCGACCATTGCATCAGCACTACCTGATGATGGCGGAACCGTTAGTTGCTAACATATTGCGGGCATTTGACGATCGTATCAGGCTGGACACACTAGAACTCTTCAAACAATCAATTATATCTCATCCATAAGATGTTAATCAATGGAAAAACCTGGTTGGAATAATGACAGTATTTTGAAAAGGATAGATTGCTACTCACCATATATGGGAGATTTTGAGTTGCAGGTAGGCACAACAAAAAGATTGTCAAATAAATAAGCTTTCAGGCAAACAGGCCTTCTTCCAAATTAGACAACACACACACACACACACACACACACACACACACACACACACACACACACGCCATCATTCTGTGCAAGTTGCATTGGGCCTTTTTTGGTTAAAAGCTTACTTATTTGACAATCTTTTTCTTGTGCTTATCTGCAACTCAACATCTCTGCTATACAGTGAGCAGAAATTTATCCTTTCCATAATATTGTCATGAAATATTATTCTCTATATTTAAATCTGACTCTTGAAGAAATTTATCTTAAGTTGTTTGTTCAACATAGTATCAAAGCACAAAGTGACTCGTACTATTGCTGCTTCTGAAGTGAAATGTCCAAATTTTGTTGTTATCAGTGTCATTGTGCTTTGTGTTAATTGTGTCCCAGTTTGTCAGTGTATATACAAGACATTCTGAAAAATTTAAATTGGGATGTCACAATTGCTGCTCATGATGTTCACTGGGCTTGCAGGTAAAAACGCATCTCCAGTCACAAGCATCTGCAAGTGTTGCTGTTGGCCATCAGCACCATCACAGAGGAATGATAAATGGGTTAAGCAACATATATAAAGAGCATGGCATTAGGGGATTGTGGCGTGGCAGCATGGGGGCAATGCCCAGGGCTGCCATTGGTTCTGCCACCCAGTTAGTTTCATTCAATTTGGCAAAGGAGTATCTTTCGCAGTATCAGGTATGTCACTGATTAATTTACAAAAAGAAATTGGATGGCTGTGTATTTATATGACCATGGATTTACACAAGTTATCCAATTCTTATGTGAGATGGTGCATATGTTCATACAGCACTGAGTGGGCCTACAATATTAGCTTTCTACCTTTAGAGGACTGTACATGGTTACAGGTATTGTAGAATACTTTCAGTAATCTGTTGATGTGACTAAGGGAATAACTGGTAGACATTTGTGATAGTATTAACCTTGGACCTGTGAGATAGAGGAGGGGGGGGGGGGTGGTATTAGTAAGCTTTCTGCAGTACCAGAATTTGTGCTTTGGAGTTTTGTTTGGTCAGTTCCGTGATATTGTTCAGCAATTTGACAGCTGTGATGAATAGATTAGCATCCAGTAAGTATGTAATGGCAGTTGTAAAATGCCCAGAACAGGGATAAAAGAAGTGATATATGAATTACATATGATTGTTTTGTGGTGAATTTAACATTCGTTGAAAATGTAATGTGAAATAGATTGCTGATTTGAGAATTTGAAGTATTTGCCTCTAACATATTAATTGTCTTGAGGAGTAGACACAAGTTCAGACCATTATATAGTTAAAATTAAAATCAAATTCACTCAGTTAATGAAGAGGACCAGAAAAACTAATAAAATAAAAAGGTGGTTTGACCCACATCAGCTAATTAAAAATAATAAATACCAACAAATAACACAAACCATCAAATTAACAGATGATCTAGAACAACTAGTGCCTAATCTTTTTTTTTTTTTTTTTTTTTTTTTTTTTTTTTTTTTTTTTTTTTTTTTAAAAAAAAGCAGAGAATCTAGCTCCCTTGAACCCACGAAGGAAACATGCATGGTGGACATCAGAATGTGACAAATTCCATGAAGATAGACACCAGGCATGGTTAAAGTTTCAAACACATAAAACTGAAGAAAATGCCATCAACCTAAAAAATGAAAGAAAAAAAAAATCACACAAAATATTAGAAGAATCAAGAGAGGATTCCATAAAGATATTATAAACTCTCTAGAAGGTAATTATCATAAAACCAATTCCAGGAACTACTATAAAATCTTTGGGAGACAACTCCAACAATATGAGGCCTCTACACTAATACTGAAAGATGAAGATGGAAGAATGACACACAGTAACAAGGAAAATGCAGAAATCATGGCAGAAGCATTTAACAAACTTCTGAATTGTGAGGAACCCAAAGAACCCTTACAAATCAACATAAATACCCTAATAAAAACCAAACCTAACAAACTAGACCCTCCAACTTTCCATGAAGAATAAAAAATTCTTAAAGAACAAAAAAATTATAAGGCACGTGGAAAAGATCAGGGTTTTGTTGAAATGTGGAAATATGCAAGTGACACAGTCAAGACCTCCTTACACATGGCTCTAACAAAAATTTGGGTAACAGAACGATTCCCCAAACATTGGACCACAGCTATCATCCACCCACTACACAAAAAGGGAGATAAGAGCAACCCAGACAACTACAGAGGAATCTCTCCTCTAGATTGCTTATGAAATAATCAAGGAGCAATTAGAACAGGAGTTAGGGGAATATCAGGGAGGTTTCAGACCATGGAGAAGCTGTGCAGAGCAGATAATTAGTTTAAAATTGATTATGGCATACTGCAAGAAAAGGAACAAACCTCTGGCAATAACATTTGTAGATTTTAAGAAGGCATATGACTGTCTCCACAGACCTTCAGTATTAAAAATTTTAAGAAATCTAGGACTCAATCCAAAACTAATTAAAATAATACAACTCACTCTAACCAACACCAAATCAAAAGTGAAGTTTAGAGGAGAAATTTTGGAACCATTCCTCATAAAAACAGGCTTAAGACAAGGTGACTGCCTATCACCATTACTGTTCAACTGTGCACTGGAATACATAATGAGAGAATGGTACAAGAACAATCCAAAGATGATAAGAATTGGAAGTGCAAAAGATGATATTAGCTTAAACTGCTTGGGATTCGCTGATGATATTGCTCTCCTAGCCAACACCGTTCAAGAAGCCAGGCAACAAGTAAAATCACTACAAGAAATAGCAGAGAAAGTAGGCTTTAGAATATCATTTGAAAAAAATGGAGATTATGCTAACTGATCCACCACTGGTAAACAAAATTACAATAGAAGAACAGGAAATCAAAATTGTTGATAAATTTAAATATTTAGACGAAATAATAACATACAATTTAAATGAGAAGCCATCATGGCAGAATAGAATAAAAAACGGAACTAATTGCATTACCAAAACTACATACAACAAAATAAGCCTATCTATAGATGCAAAATTAAAACACTATAAAACAGTTACACAACCAGAAATAACGTATGTAGCTGAAACTATCTTCAAAGCAACTAATACAGCAGAAAATGACATAATACTAAAAATAGAAAGAAGAATAATTAGGACATGTATAAATAAAAAAGTATAAAATAAATGGACATTGGAGAATAGCATCAGATGAAACAGTGTATAAGAAAATAGAACCAGTGATGAGCACGATCAGGAAGAAACGCATCTCATTCGTTGGACATCTGATGAGAACTCCAGAAAACAGAATTAGTAAAAAAATAATACAAAAATTGTGGAATAGCAAGAGCAACATTAAATGGATCACAGAAATTAAGGAAGATATAAGAGCTCCAAATTACAGTAGATGACCTAAAAAACAAGACAGAGAAAACCAGAATACTGCAAGACCCGCAAACCAGACTACAAATGAAAATCAATAAAAGTAGTACAGGAAGAGTGGTCTCAGATGAAGAAAGAAAGAAAATATCTGAAAGAATGAAGAAATATTGGGCAGACAGAAGAGCAAAACACCTTTTATATAAGAATATGACTCTAATAATTATATTACCTAAATATCATATTAAGTTATTGTTGAGCCAAATTATATCCCTGTGTAACAACTTGTTTACAACTTTGTATTTTTGACTAGAGTGGTCCAATGAAGGCCATAAAATAAATAATAATAAATTGTCTTGTTAATGGAAAATCTATATTGCTGACAGATGTCCATGTTGTGTATAATTTCCTGAAGGGAAATGTAAAAATCATAATTTCAAACTGAACTTTTTATGCAAAAAATGGAATCAGGCCTGTAAGAGCTCACCATTAATCATCTCTGTTGATCATATGTTGACTGTGTCTAAGGGGCAGAAATGATACAAAGATTAAACCAGTTGGTAACAGAAAATTGTGCACTGATCATCATAAAAATGTTTAAATGAAAACTCAAGTTGCCAAATAGAACTGCAAAAGCTTACTAAGTGGTGATACACATAACTGCAAAAACCTACAGAATAATAAAATTTCTCTTATGTGAAGATAGTGTCCAAGGCTGAATAAACGAAAGATGCTAAAACTGGAGGAATAAATACAAGTGTGAAGTGAATAGTGATTTATCTGCATTCAATCCTAAATTTCCATAAAAGTCTTTCAAAGATAGTTTATATTCATATATGAAAGCCTCCAAAGCATTTAGTGAAATATTCAGTGATACTAGTGGAATTGAAAATAAGAGAAACTTAGTAAGCAGATTTGTATGCACTAAAATAACCAAGAATAAGCATGAATCTGTGTACCGAAAATATGGAGTACAATTGTGGACCTACTTACTAAAAACTAAATCGACCACTCACTTACAAGGAACTCCTCAATAAAAAATAGGAACTACTCATGGTTCCAAAAGACCAGCTTCGTCAGTAATAATGTCGTTTCGCATATTCGTTGCAATACATTGCTCACATAAGGAGGTCGTTTGTGTTGTTACCCCTGGATGATAATTACACTAAATATTTGTCAGGATTTGTAAGCAGTGGGTCCTTGAGGTACAGAAATACAAGAACACCGAGAAGTAAGTTTAAACAGTTTATTAACAAAAGGCTGATTATGAAACACACAGCTACGCACACCCAGCATCACTGTGCCTGACATCCTCACAGCGGCTAATTACGGTCGTATCGAAGGGCTCTATGGTGAGTTAAGAAAAGAGATATATTCGCACCCAAGACCATGCTAGTTATACGGCGCACTGCAGACGGCGGCCAGTGGCTTACTCCTCTGTGGTGCACTGTGGCCAGACGCACGTCTACTGACCAAGCAAATTGTCAGCATTCCAAGATAGGTTGGCTGGCGAGTGCGTGTTACGTACCGTACAGTTACGCGCCGGCCCTTACACTCAATATAATTTTTTATACTTTCATGGTCGGTCAGTTGGCACCAAAGTTTTCTGAGTATCCTATTACCATAGTGTAAAAAACTATAATGGAGAAACCAGCGATTCGGTTATAGTTGCAGTGGAATAAAACACATTCCTTTCTTCTACCCTTTCTATTTTAACAGATACTTAATCTTCAGCATTACGAGTTGATAAAGGAATGAATATTTCTAGAGCATGCACCACAGGAATTTGTGGTTCTTGAAGTCACTTGATTTATGAAGCCAGATTACTGGAATGTGGTTGGATATACCTATCCTGGCTCCAAATTCTTGATTCATTGGCATCCTGGATGCTGTAAGATTTCTGTGATTTCAGGACAAGCAAAACTTTTGAGAAAACAACTGCAGAATTAAACTTTCAGATGCAGTTTCATAAACTGCTGTGGTGTACTTTACAGGTAATCACGTTTTCTCATTATGAACAATTGTAATTGCAATTTATTCTGGCTAACTGCAGAGGGAATTTTTGTAGTTTCTCCCAGCTGTGGACTGAATTGCATTGCAGTCAATAAGCAAGTTTTAAAACTTACAATTTAGACGGCATTACAGTTGTTCAGTCCATCTTGGCTGTAAGTACTTCATTTTAATATGAGAAACACAATCAAATTTTTCAAATGGTCACCATAATACAAACCAGTCACAAGCCATACATGTCACCTGGTAGAAATAGTTTCTGGTGACCAATGGTTTTAGTCTAATCTCTAAACATTTCTGTTGAAAAATAGTACTTGGAAGTTCGTGTGATGTATTATTACGGTCAGTGGCTCTGTGAAAGAGCCTGTAGTAAGTTATCAGAAAAGTTTCTGTATAAGTGAATTTGTAACATTCAAAATGAAGTTACTGCTGTGTACTGGTGAACATTTTTGGAAGGAAGACCAAATCAGCTTAATAAAGGAGGAGAAAAAGTGACATTACACTAAAGCAACACCATAAGTCTTAGTTACTGTCTATTAAATTAAAACAGTGCATTTAATTTGTAACCAGGCTGCATTGTGGAATACTGGTAAAGAAACATAAATACCAAATGGAAAACACAATCGCTCTCCTGTATCTGATTCACATTCCCATTGCAGCCACATATGGTGGCACTGACTTGTGTGTGTGTGTGTGTGTGTGTGTGTGTGTGTGTGTGTGTGTGTGTGTGTGTGTGTGTGTGTGTGTGTGTGTCACTAGAAAAATATTATCATCATGACAACTATTTCAGTCTGTTCCGTTGTATTCATCTATGCATGACACACAAATCAGCTACATATGAGGTTGCCTTTTCTCATTTGTATTTGTTGCCATCATAAAATTTCTAGTTTGTGCAGTATGAAAAGATTGTTGTGAGGGATGGGCACTTGTCCAGAAACCGCATGAAGCAAAATTGTATCAAAAATAGGAGTGGCAGACAATAAGAGGCAGAAATGCATACAGTTCTGTGTAGAATAGAAGACATGACTTCCAGGATTTATGCAGCAGTGTTATGTCTGGAATGAGGTAGCTTGTGATGGCTTCAAAGAGATGATCTTCAAATGATTCTAATTTCACTATAGCATTAAATATCTATTAAGCGGATTCTTTTACCTGTCAGCTTAAAGGCGTAATTTTTGACATATATACTAAGACAATATTTTTCAAATTTCTCCATTTTTTACCAGGTATTTAATAAAAAGCCCCTTCTTAACACATTTGCATCTAGTCTCATTGGTGGCATTGTTGTGGCAGTCTGCATGACACCATTTGATGTTGTTATGACAAGATTATATAATCAAGGTAAGTAAACAACAGTTGTTTTATTATTTTTACAGTAACAACAGATTTACAATGGTGTGATAGTAAGAACGGATGAGATGCAAAATAAAAAATTGATGGAAATAAACATTAAATACAAAAATTCCAAATGCCCCAAATTGTTTTTCAGGTGTTAATGCCGAAGGAAAAGGTCTACTATATAATTCAGTTCCAGACTGTTTCATCAAGATTTGGAAGACTGAAGGGATATATGGGTTTTACAAAGGCTTTGTACCCAGTTATGCTCGTCTTGGCCCTCACACAGTATTATGCTTTGTTTTTTGGGATGCCCTAAAGCAATTGGAAGCAGATCTTTCAAAGAAGTATGCAGAAAAAGAGTTGAAAGTAGATGTTGATTTGGTAAAGTAGATTTTGTGGTAGTCTACTGTAATTTGTCAACAAATATGCAAGTGCTGGTTCCCAAGGTCTGGTATTCAGAACTACTGAACAAAGCAAGGGGCTTGGCTTATGGAACATCACACACACATTTACGCTGTGGCTTTTTGAATTGCCTTGTTGGTTTAACATTGTTAGAATGACAAAGTGAAACTATTACTGAAAGTTATAACTTTGATAATAATGGGATTTGTATATGAAAATAAATGGCTTTCAATAGAAATTTTATCATCACTGAAAAATGAAAATTAGATCTTCACTTGAAGCTGCTTTCTAGTGATGCAAAAATGCATTAATTGTTGCTAAAAAGGACACACACACACACGGCAGTGAGTAATGGATTGAGCTTCCAAAAAAATAAAAAATGTAACTGTGATATTTTACGCCAATGATTTTGCTCTGGTAAAGGGCAAAACTAATCTAGATGTTGAATAGTATGTAATTGTTTACCTCTGGAGATATATATGTTGTTGGCGCAATTTTGTGCTGGGAACTGTACAATAAAAACCTATTTTTTTTCAACTGGACTATAAATAATTGTAAGATATTGCTTCTGTTTTTGTATACTCCCAAATACAACATTTTAGAATGTCAAAAGTTTCCCATGTCATCATTGTGCCTGTTAAATTGGCCTTGTTGATTTTAAATAGATTTTACAGTACATGAAAGACCTTTGTTACTGTGCTTATTCTGTCTGAAATAAAACAGTACAATATTAATTACTTCATTTCTAGTCATTCTAGCTTGGATGCAGGTCTCAAATCAGCACAATGAAAGATATGATAAAGATTTTCTGTCTATTCACATAATGGCTTTTCCTTGCACTTATTTTTTCATCTAACAATTAACATACCACGTTCAAGAACAACACTAGAATTACATTAAAATTTTCATTGCTATATGAATAAAAAATACAGTTCCAATTAAGTAATTGTGTAATGAAGTAAAGGATGGAGCACATTGATCATGATATAATTGTTTATTTCTGTAATCACTTCCTGTGCAACAGGTGGCACTTACGTGCTATTAAAAGCTCAAATGAAATTTCAGAATATGAGCTGGTATAAACAGCATAATGAACTTAGATAGACAAAAAGCTGAGACCCCCCAGTGGGTCCACAACTCTTTTGTGGATACGTGTGTAGTGAGCACGGGACCCCGAGCTAATGTGGCCCTCCTTCCTTTCCGGGCTGCATACCTTCCCTTTCCGCATCCTTCCCGTCCCCCATCTTGGCCCCCCCCCCCCTCACCTCTGGCTCTTTCCTTCCCTTTCTCCCCCTCTGGGAGTGTGGTTTGTGCCTACATCCGGAGACGGACGCTCGAAACTGTTACAAATTCCTTGCTTTCTACACTTGCAAGTCTTCGTCCTTCCTCTTTCCTTCTCTTTTCCTTCCCTCTTCTCTTTGCCGTTTTCTCCGTTGCGGCGTTTGAGACCCCTCTTCTTTCCTTTCCCTTTCTCTTTTTTCCTCCCTGTGTGTGTCTGAAGGCCGACCCACGCACTTCCATGTGTAGCCGGTGACGGGGTAACGCGTAATTCCCCGCCCCGGGTAGACAGTTAGGACACATACGTACCCCCTGGTAATGGCCAGGCCCAAGGAGGGGTGATTACCCGAGCTGATACCTTCCGAAAGTGCCGATTGGTCCCTCTGTCCGTTTGTCGGGAGGTGTGACCTGAGGTGTGAACAATCACCTAAGGCGGGAGTGCCCTCAGAGAGGGCCCCCACAAGGGAGGAGCGCGCCATCGGAGACGCCGGTAATCATGGGGGATTCTTCCGCAATGATTTCCTCACCTTCCACTATGTCTGCTCACAAGCGTAAGTTCACTGAGTCTCAGCCACAGACAGTTCTTCCATCTTTGCCACAGTTCCTTGTTTCTCGGTCTGATGAAGGTCACGACTTCTCCACGGTCAACCCTTTCATTATTCAGAAAGGTGTCGACGCAATTGCAGGTCCTGTAAAGTCTTGTTCCAGATTACGGAATGGCACCCTGTTGTTAGAAACCCTCCAGGCACAAAAATTGCTGCGTACCTCACTACTATACACCTTCCCTGTCCGGGTGGAACCGCACCGTACTTTAAATTCCTCGCGTGGAGTCGCTTATACACGCTCGCTCGATGGATTGTCTGACAAAGAAATTCAGCACTACCTGTCTGACCAGGGCGTAACAGCTGTTCATAGTCATGAAAAGGGTTGACACGAACATCATTCCAACCCGCACTGTCTTCTTGACATTTGACAAAGTTCAACTCCCATCGAAAATCAAAGCAGGCTATGAGATAATTTCCGTTCGCCTTACGTCCCAAACCCTATGCGTTGCTATCGGTGTCAGCAGTTCAATCACACCAGCCGGTCCTGTTCCAATCCAGCCAAATGTGTTACGTGTGGCAAGGATGCCCATGAGGGTGCTTGTCCACCTCCATCCCCTCGCTGCATCAACTGTATGGGTGACCACGCTGCTTCCTCTCGAGATTGCCCCATTTTTAAGGACGAAAAGCTCATCCAGAAAATCAGAGTGAAGGAAAAGGTGTCGACCTTTGCTGCTCGAAAATTATTCGCCAGTCGACAGCCCACCGTGCCTCAGACAGGAAAACACAGCACTGTCCTTGCTTCTCCCCGGCCAACAAAGGAGGTGGCCACGCAGACTTGCGACCTCACCTTTAGTGCCACGGTCGTCAGATCGGCCAGCGCAAAGATCGCCCATTCAACCTCACCACTTTCGCCTGCCCACTCTATGGCTCACCCTTCATCGGGTTCTGCTAAATCTCGAGCCCAAAAGTCAGACACCAAGACTTCGAAAAAAGAGCATACTCGTGAAGATTTTTTACGTACCCCAACTTCACACCCATCGGTTCCTCCTTCATCTAAACATCATACTTCCAAGAAGGCTACAAAGAAACCCAGTTCATCTCCTTCTCCGCCAAGGCGTGTCCCATCTACAGCACCACCTGGTGGAAATCGCCCTCGGCCGTCTTCTGTGTCGCCGAGACGCACTGTTGGCGGCCGATCAACTGGCCGATCGCTGGTGGCAGGAGCTGCTCCTGAACAACCTGTGGATCAGGATCTTCTGCCTTCGGCTGAATTCCATTCCATGCTGTCGGTCGCAAGCTCTGAGCAGTCGTTGAGTTGACAGCGACCTTGGTCACATTCCTCCATTTTCTGTTCACCCTATGTCCATTATCCACTGGAATATCCGCGGCATTCGAGCCAATCGGAATGAATTGTCGGTCCTCATACGATCCTACTCGCCGGTCATCTTCTGTCTTCAGCAAACAAAGCTGCGTCCCCATGACCGCTTTGTTCTCCCTCATTTTCAGTCTGTCCGATATGATCTCCCCTCTGTTGAAGGCACTCCAGCCCATGGAGGACTCATGATCCTTCTCCATGATACTCTCCATTATCACCCTATCCACGTAAACACTTCCTTCCAAGCTGTCGCCGTCCGTCTTTCCCTTTCTGGATATCCCTTTTCTCTTTGTACTGTATACATTCCATCGTCCACACCAATGGCACGAGCTGATCTACTTCATCTTCTTGATCAGCTTCCACCCCCCTATTTGCTGGTTGGGGACATCAATGCCTACCACCCGCTTTGGGGATCTCCACATCCTTGTCCACGTGGCTCACTATTGCTAGACGTCTTCCACCAAGCAGATCTAGTTTGCCTCAACACTGGGGTCCCTACATTTTTGTCTGCCTCCACGACAAATTTATCTCATTTGGACCTTGCGGTCGGTACTGTTCCGCTAGCTCGGCGCTTCAAATGGTTCGCCCTTGATCATACACACTCAAGTGACCACTTTCCATGTGTCCTTAGACTGCAGCCTCAACTGCCATATATGCGCCCGCTACGCTGGAAGTTTGCCCAAGCCGATTGGACACTTTTCGTCTCTAGCGACATTCGATGACCGTCACTTTCCCAGCGTCGACGATGGGGTCAAACACATTACCGATGTTATTCTTACAGCTGCGGAACGTTCAATACCACGCACCTCCGAATTGCCCCGGCGCCCCCAGTTCCTTGGTGGAACGAGGCATGCTGTGACGCAGTACGTGAGCGGCGACGTGCTCTCCGCGTTTTCCGCCATCATCCTACTTTGGCCAACTGTATCCGCTATAAGCAGCTCCATGCGTGATGCCGTCGTGTCATCCGCGATAGCAAGAAGGCAAGCTGGAAATTCTTTATTAGCTCATTTAACACCTTCGCTCCCTCCTCGGAAGTTTGGAGTCGGCTTCGACGGTTCTCAGGCGCGCCTAGTTCCTCCCCGGTCTCTGGGCTCACTGTCGCGCATGATACATTAGTGGACCCCGTCGCAATTTCTAACTCCTTGGGTCAGCACTTTGCTGAGATTTCGAGCTCTTCAAATTACCCGCTAGTGTTTCTCCCGAAGAAACGTGCAGCGGAAGTGCGACATCTTGCTTTCTCCTCTCAAAATCGCGAAAGCTACAATACTGTTTTCTCCATGCGGGAACTCCAACATGCACTCTCTTCTTCTCGCTCCTCCGCCCCAAGACCGGATGGTATCCACGTCCAAATGTTGCTGCATTTATCAACCCATAGTCTGCGTTACCTCCTTCGCCTTTATAATCGAATTTGGACCGACAGTACTTTTCCCAGACGATGGCGGGAAGCTATCGTCGTTCCTGTTCCGAAACCTGGAAAGGACAAATATCTCCCCTCTAGCTATCCCCCATTTCTCTCACGAGTAGTGTCTGTAAGGTTTTGAAGCGTATGGTGAATTATCATTTAGCTTGGTGGCTGCAATCCCGCAGTCTTTTAACACCTGCCCAATGCGGATTCCGAAAGCATCGTTCTGCAGTTGACCATCTCCACTAATATCATGAACAATTTTCTCTGGAAACGCCAAACAGTAGCAATATTTTTTGATCTGGAGAGAGCACACGATACCTTTTGGAGGACAGGCATTCTCCGCACACTGTTCTCTTGGGGCTTTCGAGGTCGGCTGCCCCTTTTTCTTCGCGAATTTATGGCAGAGCGCACATTTAGGGTGCGGGTGAACACTACTCTCTCCCGTACTTTCTCCCAAGAAAATGGGGTACCCCAGGGCTCCATGCTGAGTGTTGTACTGTTTGCCATTGCCATAAATCCAATTATGGATTGTCTCCTTCCTGATGTCTCGGGCTCCCTCTTTGTGGACGATTTTGCGATCTACTACAGCTCTCAACGGACCAGCCTTCTTGAACGACGTCTTCAAGGATGTCTCGATCGCCTCCACTCTTGGAGCATCGAAACTGGCTTCCGTTTTTCTCCCAGTAAGACCGTTTGTGTTAATTTTTGGCGACGTAAGGCGTTTCTTCCGCCCTCCTTACATCTAGGTCCTGTCAACCTTCTGTTTTCAGACGTTGCTAAATTCTTGGGTCTTATGTTTGACAGAAAACTGTGCTGGTCCTCCCATGTTTCCTATCTTTCGGCTCGCTGTCTGCGATCCCTCAACACCCTCCGTGTCCTGAATGGTACCTCCTGGGGAGTGGACCGAGTGGTCCTTCTCCGCCTCTATCACGCCTTAGTGCGCTCGAAATTGGACTATGGAAGCATAGTCTACTCCTCTGCTCGGCCGTCTATTCTTCGGCGTCTCGACTCTATCCACCACCGTGGATTACGTTTAGTGTCTGGAGCTTTTTACACCAGCCCTGTGGACAGCCTTTATGCTGAGACTGCTGAACCTCCGCTGTCCAATCGGCGAGCAGTCCTTCTGAGTCGTTATGCTAGCCATCTGTCTTCCATGCCTGCTAATCCAGCCCATGACATTTTTTTCGACGCCTCCTTTGATGTAGGATACGCAGGCCCCTCCTCCCTACTACCACCGGGAGTCCGCTTCCGTCAACTGCTCCATTCTCTTTCCTTCCGCTTTCCTAAAACCTTCTTGACAACTTGGGGTACAGCACCGCCTTGGCTCCGTCCCCGGATCTGCCTGCTCCGTGACCTTTGTCGATTTCCCAAGGAAGGTACCCCTTCACTTGTTTATCATCGGGCATTTGCTGCTCTATGTGCACAAATGACAGAAGCCACATTTATTTACACCGACAGCTCTAAAACATCGTTAGGTGTAGGGTGCGCCTATATTGTTGGCGACACCCCAAATCACTTTCGGCTTCCCGACCAGTGTTCGGTTTATACTGCGGAGCTTTACGCTCTTCTCCAGGCTGTCCACTACATCCGCCGCCATCAGCGGATACAGTACGTTATCTGCTCAGATTCTCTCAGCTCTCTCCTCAGTCTCCAAGCTCTTTACCCTGTGCACCCTCTGGTCCACCGGATTCAGGACTGTCTGCTCTTGCTCCACCTAGGGGGCGTCTCGGTGGCGTTCCTCTGGCTCCCAGGACACGTTGGTATCTGTGGAAATGAGGCGGCCGATATTGCAGCCAAGGCTGCAGTCTCTCTTCTTCGGCCAGCTATTCAATCGATTCCCTTCGCCGATCTATGGAGCGTTTTATGTCGTCGTGTTCTTCATTTATGGCACGCACATTGGTCGACACTTCCCCATAATAAATTGCGGGACGTGAAAGCTCTTCCTTGTGCTTGGACCTCTTCCTCCCGAACGCGTCGTCGGGAGGAGGTAATTTTAACTAGACTCCGGATAGGGCACTGTCTTTTTAGCCATCGACATCTTTTAAGCGGTGATCCTCCCCCACTCTGTCCCCACTGCTCTCAGCTGTGGACAGTAAGACATCTTTTAATTGAGTGCCCCTATTTTAATCCGTTACGCTCCCGTCTACAGCTATCGCCTGATATATCATCGATTTTAGCAGATGACACGCACTCAGCCGATTGCGTTCTCGAGCTTATTAGTGCTAGTGAAATGACGTCAGTCATTTGAAGCTTTTTTTTGGGGACAACCACCCCTTTCTGTAGTGGATTTTTAAGCCTTCCTTCTGCTTTTCGTTTCTCCAATTTTATGACTTTCGTTCCCATTGCCACTAGTTTCCATTTTCGGTTTTTTACTGTTTCCTAAGTCACGGACCGGGCGCTAATGACCATAGCAGTTTTGCACCCAAAAAAAAAAAAAAAAAAATAGCTGAGACCCACCACAGCACTAAAGTACACACAGTAATTAAACTGTCTCTACCGATGTCATTTTATGTGACCCACAATGTTACATCTGGCCTTGAAAAATCACCTGAGAGATTTTCATGTTCTCATACTCGCTACGTGCAAACTATTAGCCTTACTGTTCCATTGTAATTAAGTAGGTTTGGTGTAAAAACATTTGTGTTGTGAGACTGTCAGGCTGTCTATGCTTTAGGTTTGATAATTTGTATGGAGACAATGGGAACTGGGTTCCAAAACTCGAGAAAAACTGATGGTACTGTAGCAATACTTATGAAGCCCTACTTAGAACACAGAAATAATATTTTTGTCCTAGATGGTATTCAAGTGCAGACTTGTTATCTGGGCCTCACAACCGTGGATCTCTGTTGGATCAATATGAAACACAGTAAAGTGATAAAAAAAACTTTTTTTCATTGTTGACCTGTGTGTTTTTATGCTCATGTCCTACTCAGGTTGATAAATGTCAATAGCAGAGTACCATCTGTCACTGATAAGGGAACTTATAAAAAGATATACAACAGGCTTGTAGGAAAGCCAGCAGGGAAGAAGACACATGATGATCTGTGGTCCATGGGAACCCATTGCTAAATTTAATAACAAGTGAGCACTCAAACCATGCTAATGTGTAGATGTGTGGTTTGTTAGAAACAAAGTGATTCAAGAAACCAAATACAAATGCAAAACTAGCAAGGTACAATTGGCGAACCCCGTTTAGAGTTTTACCACAAGCAAATGAATTACTATCGGCACAGGATGGATGAAATAGACTGACAAGAATTAAAACTCTATTTGAAAATTTAAAAGAAACACAAGGACTAAATAAAAATGATTTTATCTGTCAGTGCTGGTCAAAAGAACAGATGTAAAAGGAAAAAGGGAAACACAAACTGCATGTCAAAATATTTTCACATCTACTTTAAAACATCAAAGGCTGCTCCAGATATTGTGCTGATAAGTATATAGACTCATGTTGGTATGTATGTAAGTTTTGTTTGTGAAGCACCACATGAAAGTAAAAACACAACGTACACCATGTCATATACACAAAAATAATAAATGATCATCTATTTATGAAATGAAATTTCTCATTTCAACAACAATTATTCATGAACCTTGATTTCCTTTGCCCTGAAGATTTTATTGTTCAGAAAAAGTTCTTTTTCATACAAGTTTGTGAGCTGTTACCACACACACACACACACACACACACACACACACACACTCTCTCTCTCTCTCTCTCTCTCTCTCTCTGTCTCTCTCTCTCTTTTGTGGTTGTCTGTGGATGAATTATTGTGCCAGAAAGACTGAACATTTCGGATTATGTACACCAGGTAGAAGTTATGAAATATTACAAACTGTGTGACAGAGAATGATGATGATCATTTCTGATGGACAAAAAATTATTGGAAATTTAAGTAACTCGGTGCAAAATTTCCCGACACGACAGCTTTGTTAGATTTACTGTTTATATACTTTCTTACAGGTATGGTAAGTATTCTGTGTCATCCTCTTGTGATTAAGCACATAATTAATCATGAGGAAAAAATGTTCATGAAACTACAATTAAATCTTATATTACAGTAAAATTAAAGTTAATTTTTTATGTGGTTCTCAATGAACAGCAATATAAGAGAATGTCACAATCAGTATATTTTGTTCACCACACAAAGGAACATGACAATTTTGACTACAAAAATACCAGGAAGGAAAACATTATTATTAGTGACAATCATTCCTCACATGCATCAAAATAGTATAAACGACACACCAATGAAAGTAACCAACAATGCATGATCCAAAAGATGTCACTTATATGTTTAATCACAATGGGAACTCAAGAGTAGGAATATCAACAATGTAAGAAAAGATAGATTGCTACTTATCATAAAGAAGACGTGAGTTACAGACAGGCACATTTAAGGCCCCTAAATGAAGCTTTCGGCCGCAGCCGTCATCAGTAAGAGACGCACACCACACTACTGCCAACTCCATCATCTCGGGTCAGAATGCAACTATCATGTGGCATGCAAGCAATAATCTGCAAGGGGCGGGGGAGGGATAGTAGTGTACAGGTGGGGAGAGAGACGAATACTGTCTGGAGTGTGCAGGGTCTAGAAATCCAACAGGTGTAGTGTACGGATGATGTGGGGCATGGAGGTGGAGGGGGAGGGGGGGGGGGGGGGAAAGGTAGGCGGATGTGTTGGCAGAGGCCTGCAAGATGAGAATGTGAGATGATTGGACAGGGGGTGGAAACTGGTGGGTGAAATATATTGGGACAGTACGTTACCGTACGTCGAGAGAGCGGGATAATTATGAGAGCAGAGAATGCGTTTTAAGGATAACCATCTACTCAGCTCAGAAAAGCTGGTGGTGGAGGGAAGGATCCAGATGGCTTGAGTTGGGAAGGAGCCACTGAACTCAAGTAGATACGTTCAGCTGTATGTTGTGTCACAGGGTGTCTAGTTTGCTCTTGGCCACAGCTTGGCAGTGGCCATTCATCCTGGTGGACAGCTGGTCGGCCATATGGATACTCCCCTCCACCACCAGCTTTTCTGAACTGTGCAGGTGGAAGTTATCCTTAAAACACATTCACCGCTCCTGTAATTATCCTGGCCCAACCTACAGAAACATACTGTCTCCACCCAACAGTTTCTACCCCCTCAGTCCTATCATCTCCTCTCCATTCTCATCTCCCACCCTGTTTTATTTGCAGGCCTCTGCCAATGGATCCACCGATCTTTCCCTGCTCCTCTCCTTTTTCCCCACCTCCCTGTCCCACAACCTTCTGATGCTGCACCTGTTGGCAGTCTAGTGCCTGCGCATTCCACCAGGCAGCGTTCCTCTCTCCCCTCACCCGTACACAACTATCCCTTTCCCTTCCCTGCCCCCCCCTCGAAACTGCTGCTTGCATTCCAAATGTTAGCTGCTTTCTGGCCCGAGATGCTGGCGTTAATTGTCCTGTGTGTGTGTGTGTGTGTGTGTGTGTGTGTGTGTGTGTGTGTGTGTGTGTGTGTGTGTGTGTGTGTCTCTCTCTTACTGTTGAAGGCTGTGGCTGAAAGCTTTATGTAAGGGTCTTTTCATTGTGCCTGTCTGCAACTTGATGTGTCTTCTTTACAGTAAGTAGCAATCCATCTTTTCTTACATTGTTGATAATCTTACCTGGAGTTTCCATTATTTGTCTGTATTTGCATGACAATGTATCATGTCATAAGGCAGCATCTTTGAGGCAATGTCTGTGGGCAATAACATTCGTGAAATGGACTAGCCTGCCCACAGTCCCGACCTGAACACGATGTAACACATTCAGGATGAGTCAGAATGTCAACTTCACTCCAAACCTAAGCATCAGATATAACTATCTTCTCTAATTCCGGCTCTTGAAGAAGAGTGAACTGTTATTCCTCCAGACTTCTGGACACCTCACTGAAAATGTCCCCAGCAAAGTTCAAACTGACATAAAGGCAAAAGGTGTATACGTCCCATATTAATGACCACTAATAGGTAGTGTACATGACTGTAGCTGTATTAATGAGTTTTGCATGCGTTCACTCACCAGAAGAAATAGTCTGGAAGAAAAATCTAAATCAGTTGGAAGAGAATTAAAGAATAAATTGCTTAAAAGCAGCACTTAGTAGGTATAAACATTTTTCTCGGAAAAATACGGACTCAACACTTGTCAAATTAATGCAGGGAGACAACGTGTGTTGATATCAGAATTTATTTTGTAATCCATTCTAGGCTACAATATAAGTCGTTGAACATCTTTTCAGCTTTTAACCCAGCAACTTGGCACAAACTAACGGAACTGTAAAAATGAAAATTTAAACTACAACAAGGATATAAATATTAGATAGTACTTCTCAGAACGTCTAGAAAGAATAGGTTACTTTCTATAAGGTTGTAACAAAATTTGAAACATTTGTAACAGGAACATAAAGGATGTCCAATGATAACACTTGAAAAGTTCCAGATAACATGAAAGATATGTGAAGTGTTGTAAGGGAGCCAAAATATTGGAATATTAAGGTACTGAAGAGCTTAGGTGTAATGTCTAACTATGAAGAAAATGGTAATCAGGCTAAATTCCTACTTTGTACTGGTGGCTGAAAATCCATCAAAACAAGATTCATGCACTATTTTTACAAACAAACTACTTTGTAGCTCAAATAAGTCTTTCTGTACAAGGAGAAAATTTGAATAAAACTGGAGAATTTAAACCAAAATTTTCCTTTAGTCTTGACAACCTTCTGGATTTTTCTTAAAAATGTTCATCCTTAATTGTTGACTCCTTGTGGGCATATGAAATGGCTTACTGGCAGATGGTACCTCATTGGAAAAGTTCAAAACGGCTCAGTTGAAGTATCAAAAGGTGAACTGGAACACACATATCAAACTACAGATTGGTTTTTTGAAATCTTACAAAATAAGTGTGTATTACACAGAAAATAAAAATCTTTTCAAGCAACCACTAAGGTCCTGCAAAAGCATATCCACTTTGCTTTCTGAAATGAGAATCAATCACGAAATGAAATGGTAAATATCTATAGTGTTTTCTGACATGAAAGTCTTTTGGTTACAGGGACAAAATCATATTTAGTGAACCATTCAATATATATTTGAGACTGTAGACTGATTAAAATTATTTGTTAGTTGATATTTTATGCCCCGACACAATTCCTCCAATCGGAGGTCTCACCTCACCTCATCACATGTGGCATTACCAAGATACATCAGTTCACTTGCAGCATTTGAGTCGTAAAGTGTGTACTTATAATCCCTTGCTGGACTCTGCCAACAGCCCATCTTTCACTATTCGCAGCAGGCATAAATTCATCCTGTCCATGTTGGCAGCCTGCTCCCCCACTGTCTGTCTTAAAAGATGCTGCTGTCAATGTGGCTCTGCTTTACTGCCATGTGACAAACGTCACATCAAGTAGTTTTAACCAGAGTGTAGTATCAGCCCCTATGTTTCGACAGCAATATTTAATATGTGCTTGTATAACAAGACTATTTTAAGACCTATACAGTTTTCCCCTTCGATAAATGATTCATACCCAGCCAACTCCTGTAACAAGTATGCTAAATTTACACATCATAAAAGCACTGATCCATGAAGGTCAGCCAAAGACCTCCAAACAAAACTGAAGATCATTTTTAATATAAAAATAGCCCCACTACTACTCTTGAATGCAAACAGAACTGTCAGCCATTAGTAGCAGCTTGAGTGCTATTCAAGAAAACCATTAAAGTGTTAATGCTACAAAATTTCTTGGAATATTGACAAGGAAATACCTAGCATGCACTACATGTAAGTTGATATTTACTTTACTTGATATTGCAACTCCTTTCAAACATCTGCGTAGAAAACATTCCATTGCCTTATTTGTGTATTTTCAAGATATTATTTATTAGCAACAACATTTATAAGACAAAAGCAGGATTTATACACAAACTCCCTGAGGTACAATGGTCCTCCATAAAAGCGAAGCTGTATAATAAATTGTTTGAGGGTACTGAGTTAAAAAAAATTAAAATAGCTCTGAAATTTACTTGCCCCAAAATGCTTTTTGTAGTGAAACAGAACATCTTGCAACATTTAGATAATATTGGCTAACTTCAGCTAAAACAAAACTTGAACATTGTAAATTAAAGTTGAAAAATGCCTGTGGTCACAGTCTAAACTGAAATAAATGTTATGCTTATGTATTAACAAAAATAACCAGTGGGGAAAGTAATGAAAAAGTCAGCCAGAACACCAGGTTAGGGGAGACTTACAACAAACTTAAGGTGGAGATGAATACACTGTGAGGCAGTGTTCAAAATATCTGACTCCTTAAACATATATCTACATGATGATCATGTGTGGGAACCACATATCGTCACTAGGCAATGAAAACCTCGTAACTCAAATTGGCCACATTTTACAGGAGAAACAAAAACTAATTATAGAAATCACATGGGGACTTGATTAGTCAAATGTAGCGGTTTCTGCTACACAATATGGATCCGGTCATTGGTACATAAGACTTTATTATGCACTTCAAATTGTCTGCCGGTTTTTGGAGTTATGAGGTTTCAACAGTTATTTTTTTGGTAGTGATGGAGATAAGAGGCATGTAACGAGTGCACGGTTAAGAATTGAAATGAATGAATGTTTAATTTGTTTTAAAAAATACTTACTTAAACTTTGCATTATTTGTGTATTATGAAACATCTGTAAGGATACATTGTTACAGATATAAGCTGGCCGTGGTGGCCGAGCGGTTCTAGGGGCTACAGTCTGGAGCCGCGCGACCGCTACGGTCGCAGGTTCGAATCCTGCCTCAGGCACGGATGTGTGTGATGTCCTTGGTTAGTTAGGTTTAATTAGTTCTAAGTTCTAGGGGACTGATGATCTTAGAAGTTAAGTCCCATAGTGCTCAGAGCCATTTGAACCATTTTTGAACAGATATAAAGTGAAATGAATAATTTCACATTGATCAAAATATTGGAATCTGGATGTTAATAAATTACAGTGTTTAAAAAACATACAAACAATGTTGTTAGCTTTAATTAAACTTTTATTACTGTAAACCTTTGTGCAGTTTATTAACATTTATTATTGTTACTATTACTGCTACTATCACAGTCTTAGGTAGCTGTAAACAAGTTTATTTTCGGCTGCATTTTTTTAGGCACGGACATGTTCTCTCATTACAAATGTGAGGCAATGTGCCATAAAATGAATGCACATCCTTAGGAAGGACCAGCTTTAGTTGTTGCAAATGCGTAAACTTTTCTGCACTGATCTTTAGTGGTGAACTGTGGAGAGGGGGCACTGTAAATGAGCTGGGTATGTTTGACATCCTTCTTGGAAGTGGTTCCCATGTATCGCTGAATTTCAATTTATATTCCATTTTTCCGGAGGGATCATACTTGAGACACTGGATATCAGTTACTTTTGGATCCTGGCTGAATAGAAGAATACAACGAGAGTTTATCATAGGACTTGAAAAACATGTGGTCCAAATAATTGACAACATAAGGTCTAGGACTTAGTCTTGCAGTAGCACAAACTTCTACATAGCCAGCAGGAGTATAAATGTGTCTGTTTCTTAACTTCCTTTGTATGGTTGAGTGCATAGAATCACACTCCATTTGGGTGTGACCTTTCTCCAGAAATTTTTGCGCTATTGTAATGCCTTTCTGATTGGCGAGATGAGCCAGTGCATTACACATGACTGAGTTTCGCTTCTGGTACGTGCATCCGTCGCTGTAGAAACTAGCTTCTGAATCATTTTGGACGTACATTTCTATAACATGCACGAGTATACTGGCAAATTCTGAAGCTGTTAGTCCACCTTCACTCTTGTGCCAAAGGTAACAATAACCATCGTTACTTTTTAAATCATAGATGGTGAAGTTGTGGACCTTCAGTGTGCTTTTATAGTACAGTGCAGATGCTTTTAGTCTGGAAGAAAGCAGAAGTGCTTGAAGGTCCATTGTAAACACTCTAGCTGGTCCTAATTTATCACTATTTTTCGCTTCCCTTGCCTCAGTTTTTCAGGCCATATGCAAAGAGTATTCATTGTCTAAGAGATTGCCTGTCTGGTGAGAACAACAAAGATCGCACTGGTCCTTTTTAGGTGAAAATAAGTTAAGATTATTTTCATCGAATACCTCACAGAACTGTTTGTAAGCAGCTGGGATTTGTCATCTTTTCTCGCAAAATTCTATATATTCCCTATGTAGTCCTGATTTACTCTGCCAGTTAGGTTCCAAGTAGAGTTTTCTGGAAGAACGACGGCAGTAATGCGATTCCAGTTTCAGCAACTCTGCAAAAAACTCTGATGTTTATTGTCTTCCACCTGAAACTCGTTGGTCTCTCCTGCATTTGAGGCCCTTCTGCAAGCGTTCGTCCTGATTCACTAGATGCCCGTGTTCTGACACTCCATTCGCCTAAGCACAAAGTATTCAGAAACAGTCTTGCAGGAAGTTTTTCTCTGTCCTTCTATTACAAAATTGTAATATAGTGTGTTAGAACGGTGAGATTTATTAGATTCTGAATTATTTCTGTGTCTTTTAACTGGAATGTAGTAAACATGGCTTCTAACAAATATTTTTCTTGCACCCCAAGACATATAATGCCAGAAATGGTTAAATATTAGCTGTCTCTGCTCTTCTGCAATATCCATGCAATTCCTGTTCCGACTTAAGGAAGAATGTTTACAAGTATATCGTGGTTTCATTTGCTCATTGTTGGTCCCTTTTTGCCAAACTCATCTTTTTGCATTCCTAAATAATCCTGTCCCCTCATACGTTTTCTTTCTGCAAACTTTGAAGTGACTGATTGCTTTTCCCTTACGGCGCTGCTTAGTACTTTTTACTCCCACATCAACTTTGTCATCGTCGTCTTCCGTGCTGTTGTTACTGCTATGGTCGTTTTTGTTTTCATCGGGATCATACACATAACTACTGCCACTGGAGATATCATCCTCGTTACAGTGTTGGAAAAGACTTTCAAACTCAGGAATGGAATTCGCCTCTGTATTGGCTTCTTTTTCCACATTATCTGTAGTGTAAACAATAATGTCATCAATAATATTTAAATAATTTAATCACCTCAACTTTCAAACAAGGATCTTACTTGAAGTTACAATAATATGAACTACGGTTTACCTTCATTTTGTAGGTCTACTCTTTCTTTTGGTGCAGGACAAGGAGGAACCTGACTAGAATCTTGTTACAGTGATTTTACACGATATGATCTGTTGTCGGCTTGTTTCACAAGGTGAAGAGTGAATTTACTCTTTTTACCCATAGCTGAAAACAAAGTAGTTACTGTAGAATGTATAGGATTCTGTTAAGTTCTAAAATTAGAACCTCGTATGTACCGAGTGCAGTCTGCTTTACGCGCGATGAAAAACTCCTAAGTCAACATTGTATTTAACGAGGTCTTCATTAATTCTGTAATTAAAATACAATACCTAAATGCCTAGAAATACTAACTAGTACCTGTAGCAATAAAGCAGTGTTGAGTCTGTCAGTCAAAAAGGTTACTATCACATCAAAAAAAGTTTTAATCTCGGAGCATGTGTTCGCCCTGCACACTAACAATGGCGATTACCGGAGATGCGAGGTTTACAGCACAAACTACACGTCGTTGGAGATGTGAGCTTTTCATTATTGCCGCCAGATGGCGGCAACATTCAAATCGAAGAAGAAAGGTTTCAACAGGCTATGTGGCATAATTGTCTACATTTGATAATAGAGTTACGTGGATTTCATTGTCAGATGGAGTTGCGAGGTTTTCATTGCCTAGCGACGATATATTGTTACAGCAAGTTTTTGAGCAGTGAATACTTTCTTTCTTAAAGATGAGTTACACCTGCCCACGATTTGCAGTAATTCTAAGTGCAAATACTGTCAAACTAAGTTGTTTTATGAGTTCCAAAATGTGCTGCTTCCATTTTAAATTCTTATCCATATGGACACCTAAAATTTTTGAAGTTCCCATCTTATTTATTATTTACTCACCAGGTGTTACACTTACCATTGGTGTAGTACCCCTTGATGCACAGAACTAAACATGTTGGGTCTTTTTGAAATTGACAGCCAGGCCAGTTGCAGATAACCAGTCAATGATACTTTCAAGAAAATTGTTTACCATTTCTTCTATTGAAAAATGCTTTGTGTTAGTGATTCATATTTCAGACAATACAGTGCTTATTTTTTGGAAAGAAATCTTTATACCCTGTTGGAAGCACCTACTACATTTAGGAAATGATTACTAAACATACGATGTGTGTTTTTTAAGTAAGTACCATTTTGCCACACCACAGCCGCAGCACTGCGGTCAGTGTTCTGCACATGCGCACTGGGTACCTACATCTGTTGTCTATGCACTGAATCCATTACAGTCTGATTCTTCCTTGTTTACGTTGTGTACTGAGTGTTTAAGATGCCTCCGATAATTGTGAGTCCCGTCGACTGTGAAGTACGGGCTGTTATAAAGATTTCTTAGCGCTAAAGGTCTAAAGCGATCGATATTTATCGTGAGATCTGTGCAGTTTATGGAGAAAACATTACGAGTGATGGAATGGTAAGAAAGTGGGTGGGAGCATTTAAAGATGGCCGACAAATGTGCATGATGAACAACGGAGTGGGCGTCCTTCGGTCGTTAGTGAAAGCTTGGTGCAGGAAGTGGACAATAAGGTGAGAGAAAACAGATGCTTTACAATTTCTTCCTTGTGGGATGACTTTCCTAATGTTTCTCGTAGTGTTTTGTATGGTATTGTGACCGAGCACTTGAATTACCGAAAATTGTGCGCACATTGGGTACCGAAAATTTTGACGGGTGTGCACAAAACCAAATGTTTAGACAGTGCATTGACTTCCCTTGAGTGGTACTACAACCCGATCTTGCGCCCAGTGACTACCATCTGTTCCTGCACTTGAAGAAACACCCGGGCGGTCAGCATCTTCAAGACGATGACGAAGTTAAAACAGTGGTGATGCAGTGGTTAACAAGTCAGGTGGCAGACTTCTGTGAGGAGGGTATTCAAAAATTGGTACAACATTATGACAAGTGCTTCAATATTGACGGAAATTATGTAGAAAAGTAGATTAAGGTACAGGCTTACATGTAAAAATAAAATTATTGAGATATCTTAGCGCGTCTTTTGTTAATTTCAAATCAGTACTTACTTAAAAAACAAGTCTCGTACATCTGCTACCTGAGACTAACCATTTATAGCCCTTCCATTGAATTCAGTAGTAATTTTATCCTGTTCTAGGAGTCTTCTTTTGCTACAATCCATATATGATTACTGAAATTACTGATTTCTGATACTATTCATGTTCTTTGATTCTTTGTATACCCCTTCTTAGCACTTTTGAGTAGCTTTTTGTAATTTACAGCTACTACAGGATCTTTATTTGATATTGCCAACAGATATGTTACCCTTTTCCTTTGATGTGATAATTCAACCCTTCTAGGGATCCACAGGTTTTTACATGGCTGTATATGTCCTTTCGGGTTAGGCCAAGAGGAAAGTTGTTTTCAAATAATGATAAGAATTAATCATGGAACAGATTAAATTTTACGTCAGATTTGGTTCATTATAAATTTTATCCCAAGGGATCTCTTCTAAATTATTCTTAAAACATTTGTTCTGAAGTCATTAATTATTCTGCTTTCTGCTGAGCAGTATATATGTTGTAAGACAATATCCTATTTATCCTATGCTAGCTTCTTTATTTTATTCCTTTAATGAAGAGACCCAAAAAGAGTCAAAACATGGTGTGAGAGGCATGCACTACAAAAAGATAATTAAATCTCAGACCTATGCATTTAGAGTTTCTTGTGTTTAAAAATGAAAATAAAATAAAATTACACAAACTAATAATTTTAGCCTAGAGGTCATATTTCTGAATATGTAATGTACTTACATACAACAGGTGCAATATGATACAGGACAAGTCAACTGTGATATGGAATATGTGACAACAAGTCTAGTGTTGTGGCATGAGGTGATCAGATGAAGACATGATTACTGAAGTTTCCCCCACATGCCTCACTCATCAACAAAATGCAAGAAATATTTCTACATATAACCATATAATACATAAATAAGCATAATATAATTGTATAGATAAAAAAATGTATACACTGAGCAGCAGCAGGTGAAACCACACATGAAGGTTAAGGAAGTGTGCGGGCCTTCGGATCCAGTGGCTCCTCCTCCAGGCAGAAGGGCTGAAGGAGAAGGAAGAGAGATAAAGGTAAAAGGCTGGCAAGGTTTAGGAAATGGGGATACTTAAGGAAAATTCGGTCAGAATCCCTGACCAAGGGAGACTTATTGGATACCATGAGAAGGAAAGACTGATTGTTAGGAACTGCACTGGATGAGATTTGAAAACCTGAGAGCTTGAAAGTGGAAGATAGGGTAGTAAGCAAGACGGAGATAACTGACAAAACAACACGCAAAAGTTAATAAGAGTGGAAAGCGAAGTGCATAAGTGCTAGAGGTGGGGGACAATAGACAGGCTAGAAAATAACATACAGAAAACTAAAAGGGAGTGAAGAAAGGAATAGTTACAAATAAAAACATGCTGAGACTAACAAATTAATGTTAATAAAGACCAGACGGGTGGTGAGAATGAACATTATCTATTCCCCCAATCCCCCATGTCTACCACTTATAGCCCCCCCCCCCCCCCCCCCCACCTCTACCACATATATTCTCTCCTCCCACTTCCTACAACTTCTACCTTGTATAATGCACTTAGTTTTCTACCCTCATTAACTCTTGCACAGTGTTTTGCCAGTAGTCTCTGTCTTGCTTATTAGCAAATCTCCCACTTTTAACCTCTCAGGTTTTCAAATCTTGTCTGGTGCAGTCCCAAATAATCAGTCTCCTTCTAAGCCTGTCCATTTTGTTATTTGAATGTAAAATGACTTGTTCCTCATCTTTACACTGTATTGCACAAATGATCTATGCAACATAATAAGTAACAAGCTTAGTGTCATCAGTATTTTTCACTGTTTTAAGGACAGTCACATGAACTGTTGTCACATTTTGGTTTTTGATCTTCATACTGTCCTTTATGGTAGAGCAATACGCTACATCAGGCTGCATGTAACACAGTAATTTCCTGATGTGTGTTACACACAGTGACAAAACTGCTATTCATTTAGCAGGCTGTGATATTGTTACATGTTCTGGGTTAGAATATATTAACTTCTGAGCTGAAGGAGATGAAATAATATGAGCATGATGATGATGATGATAATAATAATAATAATAATAAC